>NC_134038.1:26045566-26673066 GCF_965140245.1 Athene noctua | reverse complement strand
TTGAACTCAAAATAACTGGAAGACTGTTCTTATGTTCTGTGTCCTATGGTAAACTCTTGTGCTATAGAAGCAAGGTGGGTAGGTGAACTTGTTTGTTCACATCTTTGAAGTAGTCCTTGTCTTGTGAGATGTAAGTACTGCTTGTGAGCATGGGTCTTTTCCAATGTGTTTGTAGTTGTATTCAGCTGTGCTAGTCTAATAATGGCTAAATTTGGGTTATCTCCCTGTTGTGTCAGTGTATGTACATACAGCTCCTTCTGTTGGAGTGATTTGAATTAAAAGGTCTTTTTATGTGGTAGTTAAAGGCATGATTCTGACACTTGCTGCACAAGAAAATACAGGGTAATTTGTTAGTGTCTTCATCTGTCTACTTTTGCCTCTTCCTGTTATTGATTAGGTATGTCTTTCTCACTATACACTAACCAATTTGTAAAAGTACAGATAATATTAATGCTATAAATTGCATATGTATATATGTATGTATACATACATAAAAAGTGTGTGTATGTGTATAAAAATGACCAAGACTAGAAAAAAGCCTCACTTGTTCTCCATAATGGTCATTATGGAGGATCTGATCCATCACAGAGAACAAGTGAAGCTTTTTTCTAAACTTGGTTGTTGCTCAGATCTGTATTGAAGCACAATTAAGTTGCAGGGAGTTTAAACTGGCAAAACTAGGAACAAGTGGGCTGGATTAGGAGTGATACCATTCAGAGCTGTTGCCAGCAGCTTTATTTGCATATCTGTGTGTCTGGCTAACTGGCATCACTTGACAGAACTGGGTTAGGAAACAACCATATGTGTATTTAGCCTGGGAGATCTGTCACAGATGGAGAACAGCAGCAGCCAGAAACAAAACCTCTTCATCAGCTTAGTTGTACTCAGCATCATAGCAACACTCTGGCCCACAGCTTTTAGAAGGTAGTACCCTTTTCTCTTTCGTTTTTTTTATTTTTTTATAAGTATGTCAACTTGGATTGCATGAGATCACACCTGCAGTGAATGTGCTCACTGAGCATAAAAGCCTACTGGTGGCTTTTAGTTGCTGTCCAGCAAACGAAGTTCACATGTTCACATCAAGTGGCAGCATTTGGGACTCTTTGTTACCTATCCATGCTCATGGTAAGCCAGTCTCAATCATGGATTTGTCAGTCTTATTGGTTCATAGAGATGTGGTAGGATGGCTCCTATGACTGGAGTGTTGGAATGGAAGGATGTGCAGGGGAGACCAGGACAGGGGCCTGCCTTCTACATCTGTGCCCAGCTGGAGTGTATGGAGCTCTGCCTGGGATGGATGAGGAGCTGACCAGGAGCTTGTGGGTCAGGATTAAAGGGAGGACAGGAACAGGTGACATTAGAGTGGGGGTCTGCTACAGGCCACCTGACCAGGAAGACTGAGCAGATGAAGCCCTCTGTAGACAGATAGAAGCAGCCTCACATTCACAAGCCCTGCTCCTCATGGGGGACTTCAACCACCCCAATATCTGTTGGAGAGACAACACAGCAGGGCATAAGCAATCCATGAGGCTTCTAGAATGCTTTGATGATAACTTCCAAGTGACAGAGGAGCTAACAAGAAGTGCTGTGCTGGAACTTGTTCTCATCAACAAGGAGGGGCTGGTGGGGGAGTGTGAAGCTCAATGGCAGCCTTGAAATGGTGGAGTTCAAGATTTTCAGGGCAGTGATGAGGGGGTACAGCAAGCTCACTACACTTGACTTCAGGACAGCAGACTTTGGCTTCTTCAGGGACCTGCTTGTCAGAGTAGCATGGGATAAAGTCCTGGAGGGAAGAGGGGCCCAAGAAAGCTGGTTAATATACTCAAGGATCACCTCCTCCAAGTTCAGAAGCAATGTATCCCAGCAAAGAGGAAGTCAGGTAAGAATGCCAGGAGGCCTGCAGTGATGAACAAGGATAATAAGAACAATGCTCCTGGAGAAGCTCAAACAGGAAAAGGAAGCCTACAGAGGGTGGAAGCGAGGACAGATAGGCTAGGAGGAATTCAGAGAAATTGTCTGAGCAGCCAGGGTCAGGAAAGCAAAAGCCCTCAGAATTAAATCTGGCCAGGGATGTCAAGGGCAACAAGGAAAGCTTCTATATATATGTTGGTGATAAAAGGAGGACCAGGGAAAATGTGGGCCCTCTCCAGAAGGAAACGGGAGAACTGGTTACCTGGGATATGGAAAAGGCTGAGGTACTCAATAACTTCTTTGCCTTGCTCTTTACCAGCAAGTGTTCCAGCCACACTGCCCAGGATGCAGAAGGCAAAGGCGAGGACTGGACGAAAGAAGAACTGCCCACCATAGGATAAAATCAGGCCTGAGATCATTTAAAGGAACCCAAAGGTGCATGAGTCCATGGGATCTGATGACATGCATCTGTGGGTCCTGAGGGAACTTGCAGATGAAGCAACTAAGCCACTCTCTATCATATGTGAAAAGTTGTGGCAGTCTGGTGAAGTTCCCACTGACATGAAAAGGGGAAACATATCCCCCATTTTCAAAAAGAGAAAAAGAAAGACCTGTTGTAATTACAGGCCAGTCAGTCTCATCTCTGTGCCTGGCAAGATCCTGGAAACTATGCTAGGGCACATGGTGGGGGTGGAAGAGGAGATTGGTGACAGCCAACATGGCTTCAACTAAGGGCAAATTGTGCCTGACTAATTTGGTGACCTTCTACAATGGGGTTACAGTGCTGGTGGGTAAGGGAGGAGCAACTGTCATCATCTACCTGGACTTATGCAAAGCATTTGACACCATCCCACATGACATCCTTGTCTTTAAATTGGGGAGACACAGATTTGATGGATGGACCACTTGGTGGATATGGAATTGACTGGATGGTCACACTCAGAACTGTAGTCAATGGATCGATACCCAAGTGGAGAGCACTGACAAGTGGCGTTCCTCAGGGGTTGGTGCTGGGACTGATGCTGTTTAACATCTTTGGTGACATGGACAGTGGGATTGAGTGCACCCTCAGCAAGTTTGCCCACAACACCAAGATGTGTGGTGCAGTTGACATGCTGGAGGGAAGGGATGTGCCATCCAGAGGGACCTGGGCAGGCTGGAGAGGTGGGCCTGTGCAAAACTCATGAAGTTCAACAAGGCCAATTGCAAGGTCCTGCACATGGGTCAGGGCAATCCCATGGACAAATACAGGCTGGGCGATGAGTGGGTTTAGAGCAACCTTGCCATGGACTTGGGAATACTGGTGGATGGAAAGCTCAACATGAGCCAGCAATGTGCACTCGCAGCCTAGAAAGACAACTGTGTCCTGGGCTGCATCAAGAGAAGTGTGGCGAGCAGGTCAAGGGAAGTGATTCATCCCCTCTACTCTGCTCTTGTGAGACCCCACCTGGAGTACTGTGTCCACCTCTGGGGTCTCCAACACAAGAAGGACATGGACCTGCTCAAGTGGGTCCAGAGGAGGGCCATGACTAGGGGCTGGAGCACTTCCACTATGAGGACAGTCAGAGAGTTGGGTTTTTCAGCCTGGAGAAGAGAAGACTCTGGGGAGACCTTATAGAAGCCTGCCAGTAATTAAAGGGGGCTACGGGAAAGATGGGGAAGAACTGTTTATCAGGGAGTGTAATCTCAATCTACCCTTTTTCAGTTTAAAAACTAGCTATAAGGAAGAAATTCTTCACTGTGAGGGTGGTGAGACACTGGCACAGGTTTCCCAGAGAAGCTGTGGCTGCCCCCTCCCTGGCAGTGTTCCAGGACAGGTTGGATGGGGCTTTGAGCAACCTGGGATAGTGGAAGGTGTCTCTGGCCGTGACCAGGGAGATTGGAAGTAGATGAACTTTAAGGTTTCTTCCAACCCAAACCACTTCATGATTCTATAAAAATAGGCTCGTCTTTAGTTAATGGCCTAAACTTGCCAACAGAACAATTGTTTTAGGGGGAAAGACTTAATGATTCATTCTTCTAAGTGAAGGTAGCTTGCCAAGGATTAGAACAGCAGGGATGCCTTTAACTGCTACTGTATTTCACTGAAAGAGTGCATTAGCAGGGAAGACTAATTGCTGCATCCCTTCATAGGCTGTCATTATCTCTTCATTTGTAGGTTTTAATTAGTAAAACTGCCATGGTGTCTGAAAAGCAGTAGCAGAGTAATGGCCTGATCAATACATATCTGGGTATCAGGATAGTAAAATCATTTAAATGTTAAAAAAACAACCCACCTTTCTTCAGAGTTGATAAGCCTGTAAAAATGTTGTTGCTGATAGCAGTGTCCAAGATTTACTCAAGCCACCACACAAAAGGCCACCACAGATGCTGGTGGAGGTTCTTCTATTTACAGATCCCAGCTTGCTTAATACATTGAATGATTTGATGTTCAGTTAGCTTTTACTGTCACCTTCTGACTTTCCCTCTGCTATCTAGGAAAACATTTGGATTAGCATGAGGGATTAATTGATATTACAACATTGTGCAAGCTAGTTGAAGAGATCAGGTTGAGTATAGTTTTTCCTTTTACTTATTTACCACACAGTTCAGTGGTGGGAGAGAAGATCCTCCTGTTGTGCCTCAAGGCATGTGTCATCCATGCAGGTGTTTTTTTTTTTTAAAACATTTGCAGTGATGGGCAGATAATCTCAGTTTATTCAGGGCACAGAGATAGGTTGCTGGATGCTTCTCTTCACTCCAGCAGCAGCCCTCTACAAGGGTGTGTTGAAAGTTGCAGCTACTCAGGGCAGAACATTGCAGTCTTCTGTGGCAGCAAGAGCTTCTGGCTCCATTCCTATTGCTTGTTGTTGTCATGCTACCTTTAATTTATACAGATAGGAAGCTGATTGCAGTAGGCAGACAGGTTAGATGTGTTGAGTGAGCAGTGGGTTATCTAGTGAAATGGGATGGCATCTGTACTGAAGGAGCTTTTGGTATTTCTAGGGGTAGAGTTGGATTGATTTTGGAATAGGGCTCCTTAGAGCTGAAAGCTTCTTGGGTTATGTTTTTGGTTTTTTTTTTTTTAAAAAAAAAAAAAGCCTTCCCTGGTAAAAACATGGTCTGTGATATTTGTCCATGATTAAACAGCAGTCATGGGGATTTAAATATTCCTATTTGATTAACAGATGCCCTGATGATTTAGCACTCATACTTCTGCCATTTTTCAAGTTATATGGCTTTTTTTTCTTTAAATATGGATAAATACTCATGACTTGGAAAAGGAAAGTTATTCTAGTTATGTAAATAACTTGCTATAACATGTCTTGTTAGTTTTTGTGAACAAAGTACTATATTAAAACTTTCAGCTTTGGTAATTGTACCATAAAATTTACTAGCTTTGCTTCTCTCAAACTTTTGTTTGAACTGCTTCTAAAAAAGCTTTATACTGAAGCTGTGTTTCCCCCTGCTTTCCAGAAATTAACATTATAGGCATTATGCTGCATGCTTGTGTATACCTGCACACACTATACTTGTGACCTGTGCGAGCTCAAGGAGTAGTTGAAAATCCCTATTGGTCTCTGAAAAAAATCTGTTCATTGGATGCTGGAGTGATCTGCCAAATTTCCTTGATGTTTTTTGAAGTCTGCTTGGTGATGCACACCTCCTGCTTCAGTCAGAAGGTCTGGCTTTGGGGTGCTGCAGAGCTTCTCAGGGTCTGCTGGAATTCCTAGAGCTAGCAAAGGGGGAGGCTTATTTAATTTTGAAATACTAGTGGATGAGTCTGACAAGTTGTTCTTATCTGCTCCCTCCCCTTTCTTTCCCTTGACTTTTCCTACTAGTGTTCCTCTGAGTAGTACAGCGAGGGATATGTAGTGAGACTGACCTGCAATACAGGACCTGTCTTAGTCCTGAAATTAATAGAAGCTGTCAATCAGTAGCAGAAAATAGTTAATACTTAAACAAAAAACTTTTTCAGGACTACAGAGAACAAAGTTATGGGAAAAATAAAGATAGAAGATATGCAGGGAGGGAATGGAAACCTGTAGATGTTATCTATGTACATATCTGTTCTTACATGCAGATACTGCTGG
The DNA here is from genome assembly GCF_965140245.1 of Athene noctua. Classification (NCBI taxonomy): domain Eukaryota; kingdom Metazoa; phylum Chordata; class Aves; order Strigiformes; family Strigidae; genus Athene; species Athene noctua. The sequence continues at coordinate 26,667,082 of NC_134038.1, read as the reverse complement.
GTATGTCTGTGGTTCTCTTGACTGACCTGCAGGATACTTGGCAGAAGTCTGAAAACCTGCTTGGTTATGTATGCTGACTGCTCCTAACTCACACCCACTCTTAATATAAACCACAGCTTCCTTCTGAATATTGGTATCTGTTAAGCAAATGTATAAAGGAGAAAAATATTAGGAAATCAAACAGGAAAGACAGTGATCATCAATGTTTCTACATAAGATTTTAGTGATGAGTGTTTGGGATTCCTTGAGGTGCATGAATGCTGTTTGAATGCCACCATCAACCTTTAGAACATGTGAAAACCTATTGCATCCAAAACTGATTTCTGAAACTTAATTGTGTCTTATTTTGAGAGTCTTTGGAGAAATATTGATGGGGAAAAAAAAATCCAATTTGACTCTTGATTAAATCCAAGAAGGATCAATTCATAAGGAAAAATATTTGCACTGGAAAACACTTCATATCATATTTGCTTTCAAGAACTAGACTGATATAAAAAGAGTTAGGGTCTTGCACTGCATCATTATATAATGATACACAACTACTAAGAACGGCTGTAGAAATCTTCTCTGACCCCATGTAAAACATGCAAGTATTTGTCCCTGGGCTTTAATTAAAGAAGATAGGCTGGAATAGCTATTTGTCTTGTATCCCTCCCTGGATGCTTTTCATTACTAATGCCCTCTATCTACTGCTTCTCCATCTGGAGATGTGACCACTCTTAAGTTACTTGCAGGTGTTTGTCTAGGAGGTTGTCACCCTTCAGTTTGGGGGAATGCAGAAATGCCTGGGGACAGTCCATATGCTCTATGATATCGGGGGATTAGAGCAGGTAGTGCCCTTAGCCTAACTTGTTGCTAGAGCTGTTATCTTTATCTCCAAGATGGTGTCACGAATTAGCAAGTGCTTGTACCCTCTCGGTGCAAAGCCGACAGGGTTAGCCTGAATAGCTGGAGTTTTAAACAGAGATGTCAGACTTCCTCAAAACAGATAAGGACCCTTAGAAGTATATATAGAAGTGATAATAAAAATAAATGGGTGCAGGTGGAAGAGGACTGAAGGGAAACACTTCTGCCCCCTGACTGCTGTCCTACCAAAGCTGAGGGGAAAGCTCACGGAGGCTCAGCAGCAGGGTCAAGTGGCCAGGGTAGTAGGAAAGCTGTTCTCTGGGATACCCAGCTAAAGCTCTCATGGGCCACCACTGCAAGCTCTTGTAGCCTGTGTCTCAGAAAGGCCTGGGAAGCAGAGGAACTTCAGTTTAACCATGATACCTTCCACAGACAAGGGCTGTAGCCTTGCTTCAAAAGGAAGGTCACATTGCCCAAGGTGTCTGTCTTCTGGTGGTTTTGTGTTTGGTTTCTTTAACAGTGATGCAAGCTAACTCTGTCTTGCCTTACTAAATTAGTTTAACTCAGGAAGCTGCATCATGATGTGGTGTGGGGGTTGAGCTTTTTATCCCTCTTAATAAGAATCAACTGCAAAGGAAACTGGAGAAAGGTCTCTTTCCTTGCTCTTCATATGAGTTTTGGAAGTAATGGGGTTGTTTTCATAAGGATTCCAGAAAAATTTAAACTATTCTGTAGCTCAAGTTCTTTAATGATGTTCTGTTTTCTTATCTCAGGCACACAAATTACCTTTTTTGGTAGCTTCAGCTGGCTTGCTGAAAGGATTAATGTTAATGACACTTTCTACAAAGCTATGCAGTTGCAAGCCGTCTGTGGTATGCATCTTGTTCAGTGAAACAATTTTTTTTTTAAATTAAATTAAAAATTTAAATTAAATTAAATTAAATTAATTTTTTTAAATTTAAATTTTAAATTAAATGTGCATCCAGCAGTAGCTGAAAACTCATGGGTTACCTGACATTTTAGCAAGACCAGGATATTTGCTGGAACTGCCAAATCAAATCAAAACAAGGGTCTATTAACAAGCTGCATTTTTTGGCAATTTGAATAAGGCCATGGAAGACCTGACAAAGAATATCAAAGCTTCTAACATCTACAAATTGTGAGTATTTGGGGTGTTAGAGTATTTTTATCATGCTAAGGAATAGCATGAAAATAGATGGAAATAAATGCTTGAAGTCATGCTCAGGAGATAAATCATTATGATCAGGGTGGCTTTGGGTGAGAAGTATAGGCTTGGGGGGGTCGTATTTGCCGCCCCCCCACCCCCCTTCTGTTTTTTAACTTTCGTCTTGAAATTGTGTAAGCGGGAAAAGGTAGCGGCATCTCTCAGTATTAGGACAACTCCAGGGGTAAATGGCCTATGCGGATCTACCTAGTAGCAAACTTGTTCACTTTTCCTTCAGAGACTTGGAGAGTACATGTGGTTCTGGCTGTACAGGAGGTGTCTTTTGTCTCTGATCTGCAGGAACAGACTCTTGAGACCAATTGGTTGTGACTGCCAGAGTTTAGAGACAGTCTTCAATGAGATACTGTGTGTACCCATGTGTTGTGCTGTTAGGGGAGGCTGATTATCCCAGTGTAGTTTCTGTTGTTGAATTGCTCTTCATGCCATGGTGATGGGAGCATTACAGATGTCTAATTATGAGGCCTGAACTTTAATATCTGCCCAGGGCTTTAAGAAAGGTTAAGTTTGCATAGCCAGCTGCTGGTTCTGTTCTGCACTGGTTTGGCTTCTGATTGCTTCTGTCTTAACTTGTGTTTGTAGTATGCAGCAGAGGATGGACTTGCACACACAAATGATCCGGCCAGGACAATGTCCAAAGAACGGATTTGCATTTAAAGGCCCCAGCAGTTAGACTTCCTTAGAGAAGGTAAGGATAACAAACCCCAGGAGATGGGTTTGGGGGTGTCATAGTGTTTACTTCAGATAACCACAACACTCAATTTTTCACTTGCTGCCCTGGGAACATGGCTACTCTTTGGTATGTGCAGAATGTCACACTGCCGTGTATAAGACCTTGACTACTAAAGCTATCATTTAAAGGATTTTGACTGCTCCAGTCTTGTTATGGGCTGCTGCTTTGCGTACTTGCCAGGACTCCAAATGCATGCTACTTCAAGCTTTAATATCAGTGTTGAGAGCCTCAAGAAAACTCAGTCAGTTTTATCTGAGGAGCATAGTGCAGAGATGATGTTAGCAATGCAGTAGGATATAGTGTTAGTTAGATAGAATGAGATACTTTCTTAGGTAACTACAGAATTTGATTTCTAAACCTTGTGCTGATGTAAAGCTGCAGCAATGAAGTAGACCGTTTCTGTTACTGGCAGCTACTCTCCTGCTTTTGTGAGCTTTCTGATCAGGCCACTTCAGCCTTTCAAGCTTGGTTTGCTTGATCTTCTGTATAGGAACAGTCAAAGGGTGAAGTCACCCAGAAAGCATTTGTGCAGAAAAATGCAAGTTGAACTGAAAAGTAGTGTATTGATGGCTGTACTGTGTGCAGTAGTCTGAAGATACAGAAATATATTTACAAAAAAGGCTTCTGTAATACCTAGTCTTTTAAAAATATGTAGTCAAAGAAGTGATAAGACTTCTTTTATGCCCTTTTCTTTCCTCTATTCCTTCATGTTACTCTCTGAAAAATAACCAAAAAAAGCCTTCTTTTTCTTTCTTCCTCTTCTCTGACACAAAGGCAATGTAGCCCAGGGTGTAATCCACTTCTGGGCAAAATCTTCACCTGCAGCATCACTTTGTCATCTGCTCTAGGAGTCCTGCTAAGGGAAGTACAGCATGTGTAAAACCAGAAGTGATCATCTCCGCTAACTGGCCAATGACTGACTTTTGGCTGGGTTGGTAAAGCTAAATCCCATCCCTATAATTAACAGTCTGAGGCCATAGTTAGGTGCTTAGTAGCATCCTGACTTACTGTGCTTCATTGTTTCCCATCCACCTGCAGCTGATTGTCTATGGTGAGCATTACTATGCAGTGACCTAGGTTGGGGAAGCTGATCCAGCTGGAAGAACCCATGGGGTTTATCTTTCAGTCTGTTTTCACCCAATCCATTTTACAGCTTAACTGTGAGTACCTCTGTCAGCTGGGAGATGGGAAGGTAGAAGTGAGCATAGCAGGCACTGAGGGATAGTAATGGCATTGCCATGTTGGAGTTTATTGTAAAACTTCACCTTGAAAGCTAAAAGGTCATGGAATATTGAATAAATTCTGGCATACTCTTAATGAAACACTGTTCTCTCTAACAAGAAAGTGTCATTGAAATCCTGTGTGTGTAAGGTGAAAACTAAAGCTTTTGCTCCTTCAGTAAAGATTAGGTATTCTGGAAATCAAGAAATTAAGGTTTGCTTTTATTATGGTGTTCAGTGACCTGCACAACTCTTTCATGCAGATTCTTCCACCCTTTCTGATGTTTTGAACAAACACAGCAAGCCAAGATGGAGATTTTGATTATGTTCGCACTTTTACCACTGCTCAAGCCAATTGTGCTCAAGAAAAATCATCACAACTCTGGAAATCAGCAGATGGACCTCTGTTTTAAAGTTCATGTCCAGTTTTCAGACACATGCACACAAACCCCTAAACCCTTCACTGAGAGCACAGATGCTGAAATCACACAAGTCTTGGAGGTTTTCTTCTTGATAAAGAAAGTATTAAGCTGCTCTTAACACAGAAATAGTTTAGCCTGACCCTACAAAGTCTGATCTACTACATTCTTTGAAATAGCAAAAAAGTCTTTTTTTACCTAATTTTGCACACAGTTAAAAGTTGTTCTTTTTAAAGAAAGTGTTTTAAGATCCCTACTGGTGCATTTGATATTTTTATAAAAAACTTGTTTTCTTGTATATATTTGTCTATTCTGTGCAAAAGAAGCCTCTGTAAACTTTATATACAGGCGTATTTTACACAGTGCAGAAATAATTAGGAATGTAAAATGGATTATCTGAGGAGAAAATGCTGTAATTTTGTATAAATATAAGTGTGAGATGCTAAATGCTTTGTCTCTGATTTTTGTGTGCTTTCCATATGTACTCAGGTATTTAAATTTTAAACGGCTTACAGGAGTAGGCGTTTTCAGACTTTGATCACACTGCTTAGTCAGAAAATGAGAAATGCAGTGAACCTCTCTCCTGTGATAGTTTTTATTTTTCCACTTCCTGCTTTACCCACCCTCCTCGGTGTTCAATAATCTTATATTTTAAAAAAGGAATTATGATCTGTTGTAAGACCCAGCACCTTCTCTGCTTCAAGGGAGGATCAGGTAGGGACAGTATGTTGAGTTTGGTCTCTGAACAAGAGCAAGTCTACTTTGACTGTAACTCAGCACCACAACTGTCACTTAGCAAAGAAATCAGATGATGTACATGCTCTTATTTAAATAACTGATGTCTTTTAGCAGTCTTTGGCTCTCCTTCTCTGCCCTGGGACTGGACTTCAGCTAGGGATTGGAGCACAGCATCTTTCCATGGCAATTATACTCATTATTTTTATTGAAGAAAGGGGGGTTGGGGATAAAGAAGCCCTGAAATAAAGAGGCTTGTGAGGCTAAAAGTTGCAAATGGGATAGGTTCTCTGGCATGTTCAAAATAAATACTACAGAACTGAGGATTGCAAGCTGATCTGTTTTTGATATTGGTCACAAGCAATTCTGCTCTGCTGCAAGTTAGAAACTGTCTTCCAAGTGAGAAAGTTACTGCCAAACAAGACAAGGTGTTTGGCAAAAAGACCTTCTTGCTATTTAAAAACACACACATTCCAAATAATATACTTGGTTATAGTTCTGGAGGTTGATGTGGGAAAGCATTTATCCTATGGACTCTTCCTTGCTGGTTGAGCTTCTCCTGGAAAGCACAGCAGGGCTACTACACTCCCAAAGGTAATTCCCCTTCCAGAGCCAGGCACTCAGGACTGTGCATGTGTTTTAGTCCAAGACCTTTTAAAACACAGGTATGGTCAAGGGTGGGGAACCTGGGAGCTGGGACCTGTGTCTGCTGGAGAGCCTGAGCTTGGTGTTAGGTGCTGCTTGCTTTGTTCTCCCACATATATCTTTTAACTCTGGCCAAAGGGCTGCACCTTTGTGCTCCATCATTTGTGCATTTTCTCCAGAAGAAAACAACCTTTTGGAACATTGAAGCCCAAGGAGGGCCTTGCTCCACCTTGTAACCAATGGTTGCATGAGGGATATCTGTCACCTCTGTGGTTGTTAGACTCAGGGGCCCATGGGGGGGTTGCAGAGGAGATGCCTAGTTTGGGTCCCCAGCAGCTTTGGAGCCTGTTTTGCTTTCTTTTCTTCCCTGACTTTTCACCAAACTCAGCAGAAAGAATAGCAAAATTTTAGGACCTAACTCATGCTGTGGTTCCTGGGAGGCCCTTGGGAAACCTCAGCAGTTAAGACAGAGTTCCTGTAAAGCACTTTGGGTATGGGTTGCTAATGTTCCTCCTATAGCAGTATAGTTACCATGAAACCAAATCCATAACAGTGCCTCGGTATCTCTAAAATTAAGTACAAAGGAAGAAAAAAAAAAAAAGGCGGAGGGGGTGGGTGGCAAAATACAAAAACTTGTCCAGACAAGGCAAGTGATAAGGGAAATAAGGCTATCTAATTAAAAAAAAATAAAAATCCTCCTTTCCTTTGCTTTATTTCTTTGCTCTTCCCTTTCCTGTGTGCCACCCTCCTTCAATCACTACAGCCATAGTAGTCTTTATATATTCTTCTGGCAAACTTCACACTGTTACAGTCTGAAGTATTTAACAGGGCATTATTTTAAATCACTGTTTTGTAAACATGAGTATATACAGGATTAATTGATGCAAAATATTTTTAAATGGTATTTCCAACTTTGGTCCTGAGAATATGGTTCTGCCTTAAATTTTGGAGCACAATTATAAATTAACAGTTATGCGGAGAGAAAACTAGCCTATATAAGCCACTTGGGGAGTGATGGTGGAATAGAGCGTTTGCCTATCAACTGCACAGGAATATCCCAAATGTGCAAATACAGATAGGGAATGAGCGGATGGGAAGTAGTAGGGCAGAAAAGGTTTGGAAAAATAAATCACAAACTGAATTCAACAATAATTAATGCTTTTGAAAAACAAAGGTAAACCTCATGTTGGGTTGCATAAATGAGCCTTTTGTTTGGGATGATGCCCTTGAAGTTTTCCAAGTCATCTACACAGTGCTGGTAAAACTTAAGCAAAAAGTTATGGCCAGCAATTGGCACAAGAACTGCAGAAAGATGTGGACCAACTGCAGAATGAACAGATGGGATGTGAAAACAGCTCCCAAGGGCCTGCTGAAGGCATTGGGATTGCTTAGTTTGGTGAAAAGGAGGCTGAGGAGAGGTATGAGAACAGTATATTTAAAAATGTGGCTATGAAAAGAGAAGAAATAAATTCTTCCTATTGTGGATATGACCAGGAGAGAGGGATGGAGTTAAGGGAGGTATCAGAACAAACCTTCTTATAGCAGCAGTAGTTAAGTACTGACCTGGACTGCCTGAGCAGGCTGCTCGGTCTCCACCTTGGTAATATTTTTGGACTGGTTGACCAAGCACCCATCAGAGATGGCACTGGTATAGCTGCTCCCACTGTCAAGCACAGACGTGGACAAGATATGCTCCTCAGGTCCCCACCAGCCTCGTTTTCTGTGATTTCTTCTTAGGACCCTGGGCTTATATTTTATAAATTTAGATGCACATCCCAATATATATGATCTGAGTTGGGTTTTGTGTTATTTTTCACAAGTGCTCTCATGTTTAGGATTCTTTGGATTCTATTTATTAAATTCAGAACTGAATCCTTTATATTCTTTTTCAATAAGTCTGTTTTAATTGATTAGAGCATTAAACTTCATTTAACCTGGAGCTGAGTAGTATACCATTCCCCCATTATAACGGTTGTATAACCAAACAAAATGGAAATAAGCTAATTACTATAGAAGGGGAAAACGTGTGTATATTTGGTTTTCTTTTTGTACAATTAATTGGGAAATCTCACAGCCTTGGTATCTCTGAATATCTCAGTTACCTCAGTTATGCAGGTTCTCAGCTGGAGGCAATTTTACTTACTCAAGCAGGAAAGACTGAGACGCCATCAGTAAAGACAAAAATCTAATTCCACGATGTAACTTTCTCTGAGGTTAGGATTACTGATTGAACTTGAGATGTGAATCTATCACTCATGTATTCAGATATATAAATAATGTGTAATATGAAGGTAGTAACTGGAATTAATCTGAAAAAAAAATTGTGAAAATATGTATTATACTTTCCCAAAGACTATATTTAAAATTATTGTGTTAGAAGGAGGAAATTCACCTTCTGAACTACAGCCTGAGTAAAATCTGGTTTTAAATCTAATGGCATTATATGGTTTTTTTAAAAAATCTAAACCATGGAAGTATATTATACATTCTATTATCCCGGATAACCTAAGGAATGACAAACTTGTTTACCCTGATGATAAAAGTATGTCCAATATTCAGGCTGCTACATCTTCATCCTGTTTCTCTCTCTTTTTTTTTTTTTTTTTTTTTTTAAACTGAGTCTCAACAACATGTTATCTTGTATTTTAAAATTCCTAAATTAAAAATCTGAAACTGAATATTTATGAACTTTAGGTAGTTTTTATATGACCTTAGTGTTAAGGATTTTTTTAAAAAAGCTTTTGTTTAACATTTAGGTGCTTCCTGTGGTCAGTATGCCAGCCTGCATGGCATAATATTACACTGTTTAACTAGGAACATTGCAATCTTTTTCTTGGTTTAAAACCATTTAAAAAATAGTAAGAATTCAATCACAATTTGTTTACTATGAAAATAATGCCCCACATTTAGGGTAAGATTTTTTTTAAGCCTAAAGGAGTTCCTAAAAATTCCCCCCTTAAATTTTTGTTTTTCTATTTGCACTTTTTCAAGATGACAAATAATCTCCCTATATCATCTCACAATGGCAAAAGCTCTAAGTGGGTGTTGGGAAAGGCTGATTTTCGCACTCCCCATGGGCAGCCACGGAGAGCTTGGTACTCTCTTATTTGGCCAGGTCTGAAATTTCTCATCTCGAATTTCCTACCGTGCACCCTGAGCCATCAATACCAAGCAATTTTTAAACTACTGAATATTTAAAATCTTTAATGATATTTTAGTCCGTGAGTTTTGGTTGTTTTCTTTTCAAAGATTGAAAGCTGAAAATAAATATATGTTGATTCAAGTAACTTGCAAAGGAATACCCCAAATCTGTGAACACAGAATGGTTTTAACCCATACTTAGTAACTTGCCAACCAAAGCTGTGTAGGTGCTGGTGTCTGAATTGCAGCAGTGCCACTCTCTAACAAGCCGTCATTTTTAAGGGTGCTTTTATCACTGCCAACAGCCCCAAATGGTAAGACTGCTGTACTTTGGGATCTTACAAGTGGCAAGATTCTAAAAGTAACACTGCCACAAAGCAATGCATTGCAGTGAAAAATTTAACACCTGTACTGCCTTTTTTTTTTTTTAGTAGTTTAACATTTTCAGCAAGGGACCTTGTTAAAATGCAGAGCTTGTAGAAGCAGGCCAAAATAATGAGAAGAGAGAAAAGACTAACCCCTCCTGTAATGAAGCATTCCAGGGAGGGTTGAGGGTGAGGATGTCCTCTCCTCCCCTGCACCCCCCTTCCCTGAGTATGGACTGTCTGCCTTTTTGCATGTTCCCACCGATCGCTGTCCTGCTCTTTCTCCCAGGTCACCTCCTTGGCCCCAGGGGTAGAGCCAGGCTGTGCCCCTCACGGAGGAGAAGGGCTGGAAGGGGGGCAGTGCTGGAGGGGGAGGGAAGGGGGCAAAAAGCCCAGTGTGGAGACCCAAAGTGCTGTGTGTCCTGCGTGAGTGCCGCACCGAAGCCCCAGCAGAGAGGGCGGCAAGGGGCAGGCACAGCCTGCTCCCCAGCATCCCCCATCCAGCCCCCATCCCTCTCCAGTCCCATGCCTCAGGGAAACAGCCTGTGCGTTTGCCAGGCTTGCTGCCACCTCAAAGCAACCAATTATGCTCAGAATCACAGAATCGTCTAGGTTGGAAAAGACCGAAAGATCATCCAATCCAACCATTAAAATGTTGGATGCTTAGATGAGCACATTCAATGTGTGCTTAGATGAGCACGTTCAGCTTGTCGATCCACTCGGACTCCTTTTTTCTTGTTTAATCACTCGTAAACAGCTGCTTTTGCCTGCATCCTCACCTGCAAAGGCAGCCAAGTGATCCTTTTACATGCTGCAGGTCAAAGATGGGCTACTTGGCAAACAAGCTTGGGCAGTCAGAGCAAGCATAAGCGAGATGAGCTTGCTTTTGTCCACCTTTGCTGCCTCTGCCCTGCTTGGTTTGAGGAGCTGATGGAAGGTCATGCTGTGTTAAATTGGAAACAAAGAAAAAAACACTTGTTTTCATGTTGTAAATGGGGCACAGTGATAAAAAAAGTTCTCCTGTGGCTCATGCATGTTGCATGGCAGTTACTTGGCTTAGTACCTGCATCTCCTCAGAGGATGTGTGATCTTGGTCTGCTGTGGAAGCTCCTGCGATGGAACACTTCAGTAACAGAGTTGGTGCAAACCGTACTGGCCTACATAGCCAAAGCACTGGCTACAGAACTGAGCTGGAAAAGAGATTCAAAAAATTATTAAATACCAACCCCACCACTTTAGTTACTGCTGTGAAAGCTGCTGCACATGTCAGCCTGGCTGGGTTCAAGAGAGAGGACTAATTTAGTGGCTTCAACTGATCAAGGAGCCCACATGAACTCCAGTAAACCATACCCTGACTGGCTATGACTGCTTATGAGATGTCTGAAGCACAGAAATATACCCAATGAAGGGCCTGGACACCCAAACTTCGGGAGTTTTCAACTTTATAACTCCAGTTCATGAAAGGTACCACCTCTACCTAGAAGGTATGTCCCCATTCATACCCTGGGGCCATGATTTCATAGTATGAGAGCAACCCCAACTAAAAATCTTTTTTTCCTCCTGGTCTTGTACCCAGGGGACCCTCAGAACTGTGCCCGCACACTGCCCAGAGTCCTGGACGCAGCTCTGAGGGTCCAAGGGCACTCTTGGATGTAGAGAAGCAATGGAGATCTTTAACCACTGGAACAGTTCCCTGTTACTGATCACAGTTTGGAGCTGGATCAACAGCAGTTGCCTCACAGCGAAGGGGAGCGCCAGCACTGAGCCAGCAACGAGCAGGGCATTGAAGTAGCACCACCATCAACACTGGGCTGTCACTAGAGCATTACAGGATCCCAGGCAATGAAACAGCCTGAAAAGACCTAGATGAAATTTAGGGAAGGCCAGCTGGAGACACAGCACTCTGCTCTCACCCTGGTATAACACTAGCATATCAAATCGTCCCACACTCAACCAAGGCTTCCTGCGATGGGCAAACGGGTGGCAGAAGCTTGTCCCACCGATTCTCATTGCACCACAGAAAAGAAACCAGCACGCAGGAGTGGTTTGGACTACAAAGGCTATGAGCCTTGTCTACCCCAGCAATCGACAGCTAATCATGTCCTGATTTTTGAGCCTGACTGGTGATAAAAGAGCTGTCCTGGGTTCACCACATGGAGCCTGGGGTGGGAGTGCTGAGGCCCTGCTGTGAATTACTGCTGGAGTTTGGGGGGGTTTGGGCAGGGGCTAAGGCTGTGCCAGTCCTGCTGCAGCCGGATCCCTGATGGGGAGGGAGGGGAATCCTCTCTCACACAGCTGTAGTCGCATTTAGCATCAAGAGCCCTCTGTGACAGTACAGGAGCGTAATAAGAATGCACAGAAATGCGCACAGAGAAAATTAAAGATGGCCTAGATTAATCAGCAGGCCTGGTTTGCTTTTTAGAGAGCTGTTACACATTGGTGCCCATAGAGAGAATCCATCCCTGTATAATGAAGCAGCATCATCAGCAAAAATGAGATTTTGTATGTTTGCTCTGTGATCTCTAACCTCAAAACCCAATGTCTTGTATCCATCCATGCAGGTGGGCAGTTGCATGGGCTGCTGTGATCTGGGAGATGCTGTGCTTCAGTCCTGGCAGCCTCGTGCCTGGCTACCTCTATGCTGTCTGTGTGTCCCTCCACCCACTCCTTTGACTGCCAGGAACTGGGGGAAGCACCCCTGGCCCTGCTTTGCTTCCAGTCTCGGCACCTACATCAAAGCTAGCATGAGGTTATGGAGGAAGGTGTCTGTGCTGTGAGCTCCCCAGCAGTCCCAGCTTTCAGCAGGCAGCGGCAGCGTCTGGCATGTGCACGCTGCCTGAAATGGCACCGCAGCACTTTGGCCACATTTCTTGGGAAACTGGTGTGTAATTTGGGGTGCAGGAGACACAAAATGAAGAACAAAGAAGCCCATTTACTAAAAAGTTTCAGCCTGTGCAAATGTGCCTGCTGGGTGGAGAGGGAAGGGATGTTACATGGAATAAATGTCTCTTACAACTGATCATACATGAACACAAAGTTATGTAAGGAGTGACAACATTTCTAGAGCTCCCTGCTGCTCGGGAGCCACTCCTGGTTAAAAGACCCTTGTCGCTACTCTAATATAAATTGTAAATGATCTATTTTTACTAACCAACATCTGCGATAGATAGAAAATACGGTTACAACCAGATAGAAAAAGCTAATAAGATAGAGCTAATCAACAGGCTTTAACACTTGATTCCTATTTAGACAGCAACTGCAAAAATACTATGATGGGATCACATGTTCATTATTTCTCTGTAACTTCAGAAAAAGCAGCATCCTCTGTCAGAGGAGACTGCACGCAAAGTTTCAAACCCAGCCTGGTGTCCAAGTCTCAGACAGGCTGGGTCACCTTTCCATGCCCAGCCACCAATTGTTACAGCTCTGCAGGTTCAGTAATGCCTTCGCTGGCACCTGGTGAAGGCATCCGACTGCGCAGGTACCCTGGGGTATGGCTGTGCTATCCTGTGTCCTGGGTTTGAGTGAGTGGCAGGAGTTTTTGGTAACAGGGGAGAGGGCTACAGAGGTGGCACCCTGTGAGAAACTTCTCGAAGCTCCCCTGTCTCCAAGTTGGACCCACCTCTGCACCAAGGCCGAGTTAATTAGCGATGGTGGCTGCACCTCTGTGATAACATATTTAAGAAGGGGAACTGGGATGAGGAGTGGGTGTTGTGAGGAGGAGTTGCAAGGAGAACATCTGTGTGAAGGTCAGTGGAAGAAAGGAGGAGGAAGGGGGAGATCTGCGCTGGTGCAGAGGCCCCCTGTATCCTGTGATGAGATGGCAGGGCTGCCCCACCTGCCACCCATGGAGGTCACCGGTGGAACAGATGATGACTTGCAGCCTGTGGAGGGTCCCACGCTGGAGCAGGCGGCTGCACGCAAAGGAGTCCAGGACCCTGTAAGAAAAAGGCCCTGCTGTTGTAGTTCGGCGCTGGGAGGATTGCAACACGCAGGGGTGACCCACACACCCATGGGAGTGACTCACGTCAGAGTTAGTTTGTGGAGGACTGTCTCCTGTGAGTGGGGAGCCATGATGTAGCAGGGAAAGAATGCCAGAATTTGTGTCCTGTCCCCCTCCAAGGTGGAAGAAGTGGCAGGACCGACTGCACCCCCTGTTCCCTACCCCCTGTGCCGCTGGTGGGGAAGAAGGTAGAGATATCGGGGGAAAAGCTGATCTTGGAAAGAAGGGAGGGATGGGGGAAGGTGTTTTCAAGATGTGGTAATGCTACTCACAGTCCTACTCTTCCGCTAAGTATTGGTTTTGTTAGTGCCTGTATTAAATTTATGTTCTTTTTTTCTTCCCCTAACAAGTCTCTTCTGTCTGTGAATGTAATGGATGAGTCATCCCTCCCTGTCCTTATCTTGATTCCTGAACCTTTGGCTTTACTTTTTCCTTCTCAGTGCTGGGGCGGGGGGGAAGGAGAGAGGGAGCAGCTGTATGGTGCTCAGTTGCTCTCTGAGCTCAAACCACAACACCCTGGGAGCCCACAGGCTTCAGGGGCCCATGATCAGCAATGCTGCTGGAGCATCACACAACATTGCTATGTCTCTCCCACCCACCTACAAGCAGGATCAAAAAAGTATAACAAAGTAAAAATGAATTAAAAAATGACAATGTAAATCTGGGTATTAGGGTTAGCTGTACACCACAGGGCAATAACAGCATATTTGAGGTCATTACTCAGATCTTCATTCTTTGTGACAAGGGGAAAACAGCGTTCAGGAAGAGCTGGGGGACTCTGGCACAGCCACTCCATCTCCACAGGCAGCAGCCTGTGGGGCAGAGCCAAGCTGCCTGCCCAGCACTGCGTGGCAAGTGGAAAAAACTACTTGGGAACAAGCTCTTGGCCACAATGGCTTTGGAAATAAAGGCTGCTTCTGGTCTATTGTGCAGGTGATTTTCTCCCCCTCCCAACTCATTATAAAACCCGTGAGCTGTGAACAGCCTTCTGGATGCTACAGGCGAGTAATTCTCCTATTGAAACATTCTGACTTCGGCGTGGTGAGACCTGGCATCGCCTCAGCCAGCTGAAGCCACAGCCACAGAGCATGCTTTCCAGCCCAGGAAGATGGAGGCTGGTAGATGGAAATTAAAAAAGGCAGCATCTTCCAAATCTGTATATGCTCTGGGACAAATGTATAGTGGCTGAACCAACTGGAGGGAAGGAAATTTCTGGTTTAATTAAATGAACAGACTGAGCAACCAGATGCTTGAATAAAGAGTAAAGAAAAGCTGCCGCTTGTCCAGGAGAGAACTTTGGTGCTGGGAGCTGGTTCGTGGATGGGCCACTTTCTCCTGCTGCTGCCCTTGGGGAAAGCACTGTGTTGTCCCTTGGCACGTAGGCGGATGGGCCTGACATCAGTGGTGATCATACACTTGCACAGGAGGGGAAACCAATCTTCCCTTGATGGCAGATGTTGGCTCTCCCTGCAGTGCACACCAGGATCACCTGACAAATCCCGTAGGGGTGATACACAACACGCTTTTGGTACTGACAGATTTACAGAAAGCTGCTTAAGGTGGAAGGAAAGCAGCTGCACGGTGGCTGTAAGAGGCCCTTGCACATCCTTAGTTTGCTGTGTTCAACTCAACTGAACTAATAAGACAAAAGGCAATTTAAAAGCACCTTGCAGATTACCTTGTCCAAGAGGTTCTTAAAAACTCACACAATGCAAGTGCATTTGAGCTAAAAATATGGCATCAGTCATGACAGTATATAATATAATAGCTATAATGTTTAACCCAAAAGGAATCAGCTCCGTTAAGCGCATCACTTTACAACTGCTGGCATCTGGGAATAGCGTCTGTGTTTCTGGGTCAGTCTTTCAGATCCCGGTTTGTCAGACTAAAAGGGACTGAACCTCTTCTACCTAAAATGTAACAGTCCTCTGTATTGCGCACTCTAGTAAATCTAATGGTCAGCAATGGTGCAACAAAAATCCTGCAGGCAGCTGGTGAGGGAGTTGATGCCTGTGATTTCAATGCCATTTGTGTGCTATGGAAGCGTTTCTGCTGCTGAGTTATCTCTGTTGTTTCAAGCCTGATGTTGGTCACAGCCCCCCCAGCCCATCCTGCAGAGCTTCTCCCAGTCCCATGCTCTGTCAGCTCCATGAGAGCAGAGTCTGAGCAACTGCCGAGCTCAGGGCACCTGAGTTTCACCTTGTGCTTTGCTAGCCAAGTCGTCTGACTTATCTTGGTTTTAGCACAAGGTGGCTAATGAACATTATCTGTAAGTGAGGGAAAGTACAAACAGCTTTAATCTCCACAAAGCCAGGCAGTGTGTCCCCCCCACCAGATTAGAGTCAACCGCATCTATCTACGTGGTTAAAAACTACCAGTCCCTTATCTGCCAAACTTCTTGCAACATTGAGACCTGAGGTATCTTGTTTTCTGACTCTCAAGACAAAGACCAAGGCTTAGGTCTGCACTTTGAAGTTTCATTTTGCCAATCAGGAGTTTGCAGGCCTTGGTGCGTAGCATCCCCAGCCAAACAGCCACACCAGCAGGACTGCTGTTATCACAAAAGTGAAACCTATGTAAACTGCCATCCTGCTATCAAGTATCCCAGTCCCCACATGGCTGAGGAAAAGCAGGTAGTCAGTTTAAGGACTAGTGCTGTTTGCTTGATAAATATTGATGGTGTGGAGCAAGAAGTATCGCAACACTACAGAAGGTCCTTAAAAATGTTCAGAGGATGAAAATTGCTGGCACTGTTGTGATTTTGAAGCTCAAATAATAAATGATTCAACAACTGTACAGTTACCATGGGGATGAATTCTCATTGAGCCTAAAATTACCAAGCTGCTGACAAGGACCTATTTTTAGTATCAGCAGATGTGTATCTTTAAAAACATCAGCACAAACCTACTACTGTGTGTTTGTGTATGCGTGCCTGCTTGCCTGTAATTGAGTTTTCTGATGCTAATAACACAAGCGAAAATAAGTAAATGTCTGATTGCTGCAACAGACGATGCAGCAATTTAGGCTGGGGGTCATATGTGGAAGTTGCAATTAATACCTGATAAATAAAGCATGCAAAGTGGCCAGATTGCCAGTATGTAACTGAACTAGTAAGCAGAGCCCTATCGTTACCATCAACTGATGTGCTACTGCAACGGAGTGTCTGTTTTTGGTGTCTGTGAGTATCTAATGGGAAGCACCCGTCTGCATTGTCACAGCCACATGACATGGGAAAACGGAGGCTCAAAGCTGACACGAGCTGCTGGCGCAGATCCTGAATCTCTGCACTCAGAGACTGAGTTTGTCAGCGCTCTCCCTCTATTTCACACTTGAGGGAGGTGCAAGGATAACCCCCCCCAAGAAAGCACACAGATTAGGCAAGGTGTTAATACATCCCCAGCAATGACATAACAGCAACCAGTATCAGTGCCAAGTCGTGGGGTGCTTGCTACCCACCGACCAACACATCCCGTCCGTGCTGACTCACCACACCATCAGCAATGCAAATTGTGTCACCAATTTAAGAAAGGTTAAGGCCCCTGCACTGCTGACTTTGACTGGGTTTTTTCTCATTAACTCTAATAGGACAGGCTGGAGACCTGCCTTTTTTTTATAACCTAATTTTGCTGAGGGAAAGGCCAGAGGGTGGCTATAATGACATCTCATTTGGTGATAAAAGGATTGGGGTTTTTTTGCCAAACACGTAGCCGGACAGACATATCTCTCTGCTCGCCTCTTGACATGCCAATGCAGTATATATACATGCAAACAGAGTGCTAGCAAACCAGCCAAGCAAAAATCAAAAGCAGTACATTACAGCTGGGTAGGATAATAGGGCATTACAGGAGACAGTTCAGCAGTTTTGTTCAAAAACCAAACAAGCTCTTCAAGTTTCTGAAAGACAAAGATGGAGGCAATGGAGAGGACTGCAGTGGTTCATAGCAGGCAATTGTTCTCCCTGCCTGCACTACCACGTGAGGCACTGGTCATGCGTCCCACAGAGAGCAATGGGAAAATAATGACATTTTAGATAAGAGAGAGAAAAAGAATTAAGGATCAAGAAAAGCCCTCATGCCGAGACACATTTGAAAAAAAAAACTGTGAATGCTCTTCTATCCCAGAGTAAGTTATGTAAAAGGGCATAATTAAACCATCCATCATTCCCCATTTTTTATATTTAATTAGGAAAGAGTGGTTAGTTCCTCAGAGTTGGCTCTTTGAGATGTGTTGGTCATATACGCTCTGCTCTTGGAGTGTACGTGACTCTGTTACAAATGCCTGACTCTGCTAAGAAGTACCATAGTGTTCTGTGTTCTGCCACTGTAGAGAACTCTCTTTTTTTAATTAATTTTTTAAAATAATTGATCTTGCATAATTTGAGGCTTGGGGGAGTTTTGTTTGACTTCAAAGAAGCTGTCCCTGTGGAAGCCAGCTGACCGATATTCCAGGTGAGGTTTAGAGACGCTTTCATTCAGAAAGACTGTTCCAACAATTGGCCAGGCTACTGAAGATTAAACTAAGAGCTTCAGGATATCTGGATAGCTGAACTGCCTGGGCTGGCCCTGCACTGTTAAGATCATACATGTGGGCTCTCATCTGAATTTCCTAATGCCATTGCTAAAAGAAGAACAGGATGGTATGCACTGGAGACCAGAGGTGTTCGGAGCACACAGACATGTCTGAGAGGCGGTTTCAGACTTGTGGTTTATCTCAAGCAAAGGATGTGAATTTAATTCTGTAGCAAAGAGAAACTTGACCTCACATCCAATTTTCAGTTTGAACAACCAAAAGGGGAGGTTTTTTTGTTGTCTGGGCACAGTGATCTGAAACCCCCAACACGGCCACTGGACTAGAACTTTTTCTGAGAAGTCACTGGTTCACAGCAAACCGCTTCCTGATACGGAGGGTGTTGTCAGCTCTTGTCGAGTCCCAAGGCATTAGGTTTACTGAGACAAAAGTTGCCATTATGAACACAATCCTAAGAGCACAAGGGCTGGGGTCTTTCAAATGTGGGAAAGGGCTTTTTTTCTTGCTCTCTTAGGAATAACCCTTACCCTTGGGCACACATTAACACTGCATTGGTTTGTTCCCTTTTGAGTCCAAAGGTAACAGATGATCTAGATGAGAACTGTGGGGCTAAAGTAAGAATGCCTGAATCACAAGGATAACATCTGGTCCTTTCTGTCTGCCTTTTCCAGTGCTGGAAGAAATGGTGCATGTGTCTGCTTGAGCAGTATCAGCTGAGCAGTGAATGTCCTCCCTGTTGTAGATGAGAAATTGGTGGCTGGGGAGGGCTCACATATCTCAGTGAGAAAGGGCAGAATCTAGATATAGAAAAAAATGAGGAGAACGGTCTTGCCACCATAGGACCCTAAATGAGAGTAGTACTCAAGGTGAATCATGGTGAATGAAGCTACAGCAGGAGAAAATCTTGAAATTACATGCTTGCTAAGGGGCTACATTCATGTAGCCTGGATTCCTTATCCCTAGCTGAGATTTACAGAAACACTGGGTGAATTCCATGCACTGTATTAGAATATTTTGTTGCAAATGGATCAAAGGATAATTCAGGTCAGGAGGATCTCAAACCACCTGTCCAAAGCAGAACCAGCTCTGAGGTCAGACCATGTTTGTTCGGTGTTTTGTCCAGTCTGACCTTAAAAACCACCAAGGATGGAGACTGCAACCTCTGGGCAACCTGTTCCAGTGCCTGACTGTCCTCATGGGGAAGAGGTTTGTCCTTACATCCAGGACATAAAGATGTGGTAAATTATTTAATCAGCTTCTCTGTGCCTCAGAAACACCATCAAACACAGTGAGAGTGCTAATAACTGAGTAACAGCAGTTATTTAAGGGAAGCTGTTGATGCCAGGATCACCCAGGGCTGTGAATCTCAGCTATGAGACTCTTAGTACCACGTGCAGAACCACAAAGGTTCACATGCTGACAATGTAAGTGCTGAGGTCTTTGATATTGACAAAAGTTTTGTCATCATTGCTGAATGTACAGTCAGAAGAACAGCAAGACAATAACAGATACCATTTGTACCTAATTTTGCTCACTGTGATATGGGTTAAAGCACAGCAGCAACTAACTTACTTAAGCAAAAAAAAAAAAAAAAAAGAGAGGAAGGTGTGCTACAGCTTCACTGTTTTCAAAATCACAAGCTCTGCAATAACCAAGGAATCAATAATCAGGCAGATTCTGTTTTATGGAAATAAGACTTGGGCAGTGCTGTATTTCCCCTTCTCTCTAGGGCAAGTGAAGGAGGCTGAGGCTTCCTTGTGCAGCATTAGACAAAAGATTCAGATCTCAAGCTCTGGGGCATCAAGGAGTATCGATGCAGAAATAAATATGTTCAAGCCCCCAGATTATCTCTGTCCTGCAGACAGAGTGCAGACTCACAGTTCTGGAGACAATTGGTGACAGGAAAAGGGCAAAATCCCAGCAAGACACAAGCATGTGCCAAAGCCAAGAATGCCCCAGAACAGAAGGAAGAGCTGGGTCAGTTCTGCCCATGGTCAGTGTCCACGTCAGCACCCTTTTTGTAGGCAGTCAGGGGAAGCTGCTTGAGCCTGTCTTAGTTTTCTCTGCCATGCTGCTGGTTTTCCTCATCAGGAAGCTTGTTTCCACCTACAGTTCTCCAGCTGGATGTCTATCAGTCTTCCCTCTCATGATGGGGCTCCATAATCTGCTCTCACCCTCTCTAGCAGTTAGTCGGGGCAATTGAGGCTTATGCACACTTCTGTGTTTCAGTGGGTTTCCTTTGTTCTAGAGTGTCTGAGACCACTTTTTCCCCACAGTTCTTCATGTCTTTGTGCTGGTTCAAATCTCACCAATTTGAGGAGATGAGATTTGCTCATCTTCTGTTTCTCTTCTTGGTCAGTTCCAGTTTCCTGAGGAGCCAATTCTTATAGAGCCCAGCTTCCAGTCCCACACTCCTCCCCAGAGGCAGCTTCCACAGGCAACATCCATTCCTGCAGTTTCATTGTCAGCCCTCAGCATTACAGCCAGAAGCCAAGGCAGGCACCAGGCATGTCTGATGGACTGGCTGGGCTCTGCTTCTCAGGGAGGGAACATTACTCCCCTGACCACCCTGACCACCCAACCTCCCACCACCCTCCACAGAAGCCAGCTGTTCATCCAAGCACACACAGGCCAACTGACCACAACAGATCAGGTCTCCTGGCTCTGAAAGCACTGGACCACGTATACCATCATGCACAGCTATCAAGAAAATCAACTGTAACGATGACTAAAGCTCCAAAACCCAACAGTATGGAAGGGATAGTAAGCTATGTAACCAAGAGGGACCCAAACTTCCAGACTTAAGGATGAGAACTGCTGGGGCTCTTCCACCATGCAGCAGCTGATATAAAGCAGCTGACCAGCACCCAAGATACTGAGCTACCTAGAGCTCAGGTCTTACCCAGTATGACAATCTCTAGAATTTTAAGGATTTATGTGGGACTGTCACTTATGAGAGAACACCTTTGGTGTCAAGCCATTAATCTCCTCTGCTGAGTCATAGGAGATCAAATAAATTGGACTGAACTACTTGTGAAGTTGAAATCGCCCACGGAAAATCTTTGTTCTTTCTGTTTAGTTTTAATATTCAAGTTAACTTCACCTCTCCAATTTAAAACTTTCTAAAGCTTATGGACTTAAAAGTAGTTCCTCCTGGATAACACAATTTCAACTTCTAGGTGTCTGAGCTTGTTGTACTTAAAGGTGAAGATCAGTTTGTAATATAATTTCCCCAGGCAGTTACAATCTGAAACCATTAAATGTTTTTTTCACAATTAGATTTTGAGCTGAATTTTTCTTTTCTTATTTTTTCCTCCTCACCCTGAAGGAAAACTTTTCTGACTCTAGAAAATATGAGAAAAATCTCCACTCTTGCAAATGAGAAAAAACATTTGTCCTGGTTTCAGCAGGGATAGAGTTAATTTTCTTCCTAGTAGCTGGTGCAGTGCTGTGTTTTGGATTTAGGGTGAGAATAATGTTGATAACACACTGATGTTCTAGTTGTTGCTAAGTAGCGCTTATCGTAAATTAAGGACTTTTCAGTTTCCCATGCTCTGCCAGCGAGCAGGTGTACAAGAAGTTGGGAAGGAGCATGGCCAGGACAGCTGACCCGAACTAGCCAAAGAGATATTCTGTACCATAGGACATCATGCTCAGTACATAAACTGAGGGAAGTTGGCCAGGAGGGGCAGATCACTGCTCAGACATCAGTCAGCAGGGGGTGAGCAATTGCATTGTGTATCACTTGTCTTTTCTTGGGTTTTATTTCTCTTTTTGTTATATTCCTTTTCATTACTATTGTTATTATAATATTTTATTGTTATTATATTTTAGTTTAGTTTAGTTATGACACTGTTCTTATCTCAACCTGTGAGTTTTAATTTTTTTTTATTCTCCTCCCCATTCTGCTGGGAGAGGGGAGGAGTGAGCGAGCAGATGTGTGGTGCTTAGTTGCTGGCTGGGTTTAAACTATGACAACATTGCAACCACATTTTAAAACAATGAAGGGAAAAGAATCAAGACTTTTAATAATAGATAAATTAAAGCCATGGCAATCATAAGGCAGATCTATACCATTCTGGCTGCAAACTTCAAGTTACTCCTGCACAAAGACATCCTTGAAGGAGTTATTCAGCATCAATATATACCTGACAATAAGGATTTTTGTTTTGTTTAGGAAGAAGCAGATAAACCAAAACCCATTTGAAATTTTATGTCTTACAATAATTTGCTAGTTCTGATAGGGTCTGATCTGCTTTTACTAAGATAAGACCTGTTCAGGAGCAGCTATCAAGGCAATGCACGCACAGGACATGTGCAGTACTGCATTAAAAAGACATTTGCCTTAACTTTGACAACAAGACAAAACCCACAATGGTATTCTTCCATAATTTTTGCTGTATACTCAAATTTTTACTAAAATCATAGAATCATCTAGGTTGGAACAGACCTTGAAGATCATCTAGTCCAACCATTAACCAAAAAATTTAATTCTGAAGCTAATTAATAGCACATGTCCTTTGTGTAGGATTATCTTTTATTCTTAGTGTCAGTAAAACATCTGCACATTTGACCCTGTGTGCAAGTACTATTTCAGCAACTCACATTTGAGCCCATGCTTGTGTACACATACACAGCACCCATACTATACATATTTGATCTTTAACCCCGAGCATCTCTGTCTAACCACAGGCTGGAGAGCCAGATCAACACAAACCAAATGTGCTGTGAAAGGGTCTCCAGCAAAATAATGAGAAAAGTGAAAAATGGGGCTGTGGATCACTTCCAAATCACCATTGAGGTAGGCAATTTGACTTTCAGAGGCACTTGATACCTGTAGCCTCTCTCAAAAGGGAAAAAAAAAACCACAGGGAGAAGAACAGATCTATATAGATGCAGAGGTGGAAATTTCTGTCTCTCATTTCTATTCTGCTACCAGTCTGGCACACTCCAGGCTGATCATACTCCTTTTCAATGGGAATAAGATTTCTTGTCCTGTGACCCAGGATCCAGCCACTGTTCAGGACAGAGCTGAAAGCAGCTGAGGAAGTTTGCATCAGAAGCCTTGAAGGAAAGCAGCTGTCAAAGCAGCCTGGTGGAAGCTAACAGAAGAGAAGAGCAGCAAGATAAAAAATATAAATACCTGCTTTTTTACCTTCCAAAATGATGTACAGATGAGATATCACATCAGTGGGGCATATCTGTGCACTGACTGACAGCTAGGTATTGCCAGAATAGCAACTGCCAATGCTGCTTGCTAACAAGAGGACAGGATTAGATATCCCCCTCATTTTCCATCTTTCAGGGGAAGCTGGGGATGTACCTAACACACACTCAGTCACCTGCGTCTGCACTGCTTGGTTTCCTGTGGAAAACTACTAGTCTTGTAAAAATGAAAAGGCCTTGCAATGTGGATTTAAGAACACTAATAACCCGGGTTTGCACCTTAACTTAGAGCCCATGCTTCTGTAGATTTAAGCCTTGAAACTAGGACAATTGTTGTGATACAGGTAGAATAAGCCCCGACCTCTTGTCGTAAAATGCTTAGAGGAGCAAATACTTAGTATTAAGTCAGCCAGGATCCATTTCCTCTAAAACATTTTCACCCTGGTGTTGTTTCATCACATACGATCAAATGAAAAATGTATTTCTTTAATTCAGTGTCTCTCCTAAAAGTGATTCCATTGAACTGGAAGACTACCACGTCTCTGGCCACCACCTCTCTGGCCTGTAAAATCAATCAGAGACCACCTTCTGAGGGGCAGTTGATGGCACAAGCCCTATAGCACGCCGGGGAGCCGCAAACTTCCTTGGATGAGGACTGACAGTACCTACATGGGAGGAAAATTAAAACATCTATTTATTCTCTAACTTAGCACTTGGCTTCCAAGTGTAAAAGCTTCAGGATTTTTTTTTTTTCCTAGATTTACAATTGTTGCTGCTATAAAACCTGTACTTGGGGTTGGAACTGAACGTATTAAACTTCTTCATATGGCTCAGGAGCTTACAGCTTTTCTTTAGCACCTCTTCATGAAAGTCCTGCCAAGTCAGTGATTACCAGGGGGACACAGAGACAAGGTGTATGTACAATTTCTTTTGACTGCTGATGTCCTAGTGCCTACAGCAATGACAAGCACCCT
Organism: Athene noctua; assembly: GCF_965140245.1. Classification (NCBI taxonomy): domain Eukaryota; kingdom Metazoa; phylum Chordata; class Aves; order Strigiformes; family Strigidae; genus Athene; species Athene noctua. The sequence goes on along the minus strand of NC_134038.1, from coordinate 26,643,065 downwards.
TAGCTGGCTATATTACTCTACCAGACACTGACAGATTAGATCATGGGAAGCAAAATAATACAACTTAGATACAGGATATTGCATAAGGAACAGTTAATGCTGTGTGCCTCTGAATTTATGGTGCCTGATTTCCTGTAGCTTCCTCTGTTGTGGAGTCTACAGTGTCTACTAGTGCGGCTTGGGCACACTGCAGTCTCCTCTCTCTAAGGGCACCAATTCCTTCTTTTCTAGCAGCTGCCTTTTGCCATAGAAATTGCAGAATAGCAGTTCTGCAGCTTTGACAAAGGTTGAGGTTAGTCACACAGCTAAAGCATCATTTTTGGAAAAGGCAAACCAACCTCACTGACTCAGGAAATGAGTTTGCTGATGTCATTTTTGTGTTGCTTCAAAGGCATTTATGTAGTTACCGTAGCACTTTAAGTAGTGTTTTCCAGCTACTTCTAAAAAAAACACATAAGGAAATTCCCATAGAAGTTGAGATGAATTTTTCTGTTAACTTCATCTGTTCATTTCATTGCAGCTAGGATTTCACCTCTGATCTCTGCCCTACATTGTACAAACTGAAGATGAAAGACAGTTGTAACTTACCCTCCCAAGTCACACACTGCAAGATGTAGAAGACAAATCTTGGCTAACAAGAAATGACTGAGCTATAGTATTTGAAGCCAAATGAACAAGCAATTCAAAAGTACCTACCAAAAAGCAACTGAGGAGAACAAAGCTACTTAATATTTGGGAAGAGCAATACTACAAGGACAAACGACATGTAAAAATAAAAGATTACAACCGCAAGCTGAAAATAATGGCCCGAGTAAGGGGGGAATGCAGAGTAAGGAGAGGAAAACTGTGGGGCCAGGGACTAGGAGGGAATGAGGAATGCTCTTTAGATGGAGATGGAGATGGAGAAGCTGCCAACACTGGGACTGGCCCTGTCTGGCCAGAACTTAAGTTGTGCATTAACCAGCCTATGTCCTTTTTCTCCCTTATGCCTCCCATGAGATGCACTTGCTATTTTCTTTAAAACCTTCTTTAAAGCCTGATTTTAAGGACTTAGGGCAGATTTCCTACTTTCCTACCATGCCGAGTACTATACCAACATAATTTTTACAGGAGTCTCTAAGTGCTGGTGCAATACACAATAGTAAGCTAAAAGGGATACAGGAGACACATGGGGCGAATAGCAGACAAAAATCATTTTACCTGCCAGACTTGTGGCTAAACTGCATTACTTTCAAGAGCTCAGGGAATGTTAGAGTAGAAAGAGCAAGATATAACAAGGGTGCACAGCTGAGTTCTAGGCAAGGGGTCAGGAAAACACTTGTTAAGTCATATAGAAAAAACTCAGGAGGAGTTAAGCTGCAATATAGACTACACATGAAAAAGCTGTGGCAGCTTTGTGACATGCTAATGCAACGCCACGAAGAGATGAGATTGTGAGAGTCTTTTGTGCATTTGTTTAAAAAAATTATTAAAAATCAGGTTTATCCCCAAAATATAGGCCCCCATAAATATAATGAAAATAAACTTCTTCCCCAGTGCATTGCAGTATCACTTGTTACAAATATCTAAATGGCTTATTTTTGATCTTATAGCTCATTTAATCTACTGCAAAATCTTGTGTTTTGAACAATTTTTTTTCCTCACAAGATAGAAAAAAAGCCCCTAGCTAAATGCCTATTATGAAAATATCATTTTATTCCAAATTAAAGCTGAAGTAAACTATATTTTCACTTAGAAATGAAAGTAGTCTAAGCATACCATGAAAGCTAAATGTAGCATGTACCCAAATTTGCTTTTTGCTTCTCCAGAAACCAACAACTGCTGAGGACCAGTACAGTCTAAATGTACTAATAAAAACCCTACCTCTAAACCAGATACTTAAAGCTGACAAAAATGTTTCCTTCACTGTTAAACATTTTTTATCCCATTTAGAAAAAAAAGTAGACAATGACTTTTATATCAAAGTTCCTTTCTGTTTGTATGCCCGCATTGCATAGCACAAGGCAATATTTGAAAAAACAGAATTTGCAATCAATCAATGGAAACATTCTGGCAGCATTTCAATTGGTCCAACATCTTGTAAAACTTGGCTTCCAAAACCAAAATAAGGCACGTTTGGTCTGCTCCCTTACGAAGAAGTGACATGTGCTCTATTTTGAAGATCATTTTAAAGACTTATAAGGAAGATGTGACGATAAACGTTGCTGACACGAGCTTAGGATGTTCACGTTATGAGTGATGAAGATGCATCGGTGAGTTATGCGAGTTATCTGAAACAAGTGCCAAAAACCCTTTTACCAAATCATCACACACTCTACGTAACACTTAGCTCACTATAACCCTTTTCATATATGCATCTCCCAGCCTTGCACAAAGGAGAAAGTAAAAGCTATTTTAGAAGTAATTTAGGAAGCTTAAAAACCAGCCAGTCACTGTGAAATTTATTAGCATCTTTTCTAAGCCTCACTTCAACTGCCAGTTTATTGAAAAGTGTTATTCTAGTAAAATCCTTAAAAGGAATGTCTCAAGGCTTTCAATGACTACAAAGGACACTTGTAAAGTTAGCTGTTCTCATTAGTATACAGAAGCAAGGATTTGGGGAGGGGGGAAGGTGGGGGGAAAAGGGGGATGCGGAATCGATGCATAATTTATCAGTGGCAAAAATTCAAGTCAACCATGCCAGCTTTCAGAATTTCAGCTGACAGCCACACATATACTTCTAACCGTAGTTGTGTAACAACTCAGGCTCCGTTGGTTATACTCTGTTTTTACCCTGTTTCCTCCAGCTCTTTTAGTAATTAAACTACCCACCCTTGGGGTCACATTCAGTGTCGACACAGCAAATACCTATCTGCCCAAGCATCTAAAGGACAAATATGAAAACAACTAGTTTTTTAGTTGTTGGCTAGTGGTAATACATGAAGCTAAGATTTCTTTGAAATTTAACTTCCCCCCCCCCCCCCAATTAACAAACAACGAAATTTCAAATAAAAATTCCATTGAAGTAAGGACGAGCTACACATTATTGCACTAGAGGACAAAAACTAGTGGCAGATACAAATCCTTTCTAAGTTGTGCAAAATGCCACAAAAGCAGCTTAAGTTATGAGAAAAATTACTTCAGATGTTAGTAATTATGGAGGTTCTGAAATGTGTTGAACTTCTTTTCCATTTTACACGCTTTGATATGGAAAAACTGCATTCTACTTATAAATTAATCAAGATAAAGCTAATAATAACATCACATGTTGTTCCTAGTGCATGAGAAATTCAGTAAGACATAAAAACCTTCATCAACAGCTTCTATCAGTAGCTGGTAGCAGAGAAAGAAATCTAAAATATTTTGTGGATTTAATGTATTCTTGAAAGAACTAATCGCACAAGTAAACGTAGCTGCTCAAATCGGTCTCTTGGACAAAGGCAAACATCTTCCATTTTCTTTCATGTGGGATTGCTACCTTCTTCAAAGGAGAAGGTTTTTACCTCAAATTGAGTGGGGGCTGGGAGGCTGTTATGCTCCAGTCTGTCTGATGTGTTCAGTTCTGATCTTGAAGCTCATTCTTTGACTCCTAAAAACCTAACATAGGATTTTACCAAGGAAGCTATTAAGAATACGTATTGGAACTTAATCATCACCAGCATCAAATTCTGGTTTATAGATTTAAAAACAAAACCTGCTTCCTAGTCCTCCCCACCCCAAGAAAGAAAAAAACCAAACAAGTAACCAACACAAGCTCTGTTCCTTCCCCAATACCAGATACCCAATTTTGGTTTCAGTATGATTTGACTTATAGATTCCAATAGCCACATTCTCGCTGTTCGAAGGGGCGTCTCATGGCTCACGAATGAATGCTGCTGGCAAACAAAGGGGCTCAGTTGCATCTCCGTGCATTAATAACCGGTGTCCCACTGCATCAGACTATGCGGATTGTTGTGGGGATTTTTTTTTTTTTTTTTTTTGTCTGCAAAATGGAGATCTCACAACTGAAAGATCAAGGAGAACGTGCCTTCTGGAGCATCATCCACATAGTTTTGTTCTCATGAACCGAAATTCACTTCCCCTTAACAATGAGACACAGACTCAAAAATAAAAACAAGACCACGTTTATTCAATACAGACAGGTTAATTAAGACAGTAAGTCCTGTAAATCAGGAACACATTTCAAACACTCCGGTACGAAGTGCATATATTTAAAATCAACAGCTGCATCTTGTATTCGAGCCATTGAGTTTGTCGGGGAAGGGTGGATTCAGGGTTTTTTTTCTTTTTGGTAGAAAAAACTTGTTTCGGCTACCTTATGTGAACAATGCGTCTCAGGCTCCATTCACTCATCAGGCTTTACAACTATAAGTCCAGCTGCCTTCCAGCTTTGATATTCACATTTTTTTAAACTGCTTCATACAGTCACAACGGGCAAAAAATAATAATAAACAAAATAATAATTAAAAAAACCCCAAACAAAACCAACAAACCAGCCCGGAGGGGAAAGGAAACACCTCCCGCCGGGGTCAGCCAGAATTATTGCAAATGGCTCCTGGGAGACGGAGCCCGGCGGCGGAGCAGCCCCGCGGCGGCCGGGGAACCGGCGGCGGGGGGGTTGGGGGGTGTCCGCGGCCCCGGCCGGGCTGTCCCGGTGGGGGGAGAGGAGGAGGAGCTCCAGAGGAAGGCAGGGGAGGGCGGGGGGGGGTTACTCCACCACCTCGGGGCGGGCGGGCGGCATGCGCGGCCTCCGCCGGTTGGAACGCGGCGGGGCTCGGCGCCGCGCCGGGGGTGACCTTGGGGCGGCGGGGGGAGCAAACCCGCCCCACCCCGACCGACCCCGACGCGCCCGGCCCGTCCCCGCCCGGCAGCGGGAGGGGGGGGGCCCGCCGCCTCCGCCGCCCCGCCGCGGGGGGAGACTTACATCGCGGCGGAGCCAGCGCCGCGCTCCCGCAGTCCGCCCGGCGGGGGTTCCCGCCGCCGCTAGCGGCCGCCCCAGCCGCGCTCCTCTGCCCCGGCCGCCGCCGCTCGTCCCCGCCGGCTACTGCAGGGGCTGCACCGCCGCCGCCTCGCCGTCCGCGCCGCTGCTCCCCGCCGAGGCGCTGCCGCTGGACGCCGTGGAGGCCGCCGCCGCCGCCGCTGCCGCCGCCGCCAGCTGCAGCCGCCGGACGGCTTCTTTGATGAGGTTGCCGGAGAGGATGAGCTGCTGCAGGAGCCGGTGGGGGTCCTCCTCCTCCGCCGGCCCGTCGCCCGGCCCCGGTGGCGGTTGCTTCCTCCGGCGGGCGGCGCTCCGCAGCCAGCCCCGGCCGCACAGCTGCTTGGTCACCCGCTGGTGGCCGCTCCGGTCCGGCCGCGGGGGCTCGGCGTGCTGCTGGTGGGCTTGCGGCGGGGCCGGCCCCCGCGGCGCCAGCAGGGCCCCCCCGCCGCCGCCGCCGCTGCAGCGCGGCGAGTAGGGGGCGGCGCGGTCGCGGGCGCTGCCCGGCCCCAGGTGCTTGGGGGCGCGGGGCGGCGGCGGCGCCCGCTGGGCGCTCAGCTGCAGCACCTCGCCCAGCTTGGCCACCAGCGCGTCCACCTCCTTGGAGCCCGGTTGCCCCACGGCGACGGAGCGCTCCAGCAGCAGGAAGCGCTCGCCCGGGCGGCACGGCATCTCGGCCGGCCGGCGCCCTGCCGCGCCGCGCCGCCAGACGCAGCGGGACCGGGGCCGCCGCCCGCCGCCCCGCGCGCACGCGAGCACACGCGGCTCCGGCGGCTGCGGTTGAAGCTGGAGCTCGGCCCGCTGGGGTTGGTTTGTAAACAATGGGTGACGCGGGATCCCGGGCGCCTCCCACTGCGCCGGGCGGGGGGGGAAGCCCCCGCCACCAACCGCCCGCCGGCCGCTCCCGGCGCCGACGCCCCGCGCGGCGGCCGGGGGCGACTCTCGCGGTGGCGCGGGGGGCGGCTCACGCGGCCGGGGACCGGCGGCCAGGGCGGGGCTGCCCCGCGCCCGCCGGCCGCGCCGCTCCCGCTCCCCCCCCCGCGCCCGCGCGCCGCGTGGACCGGCCCGCTTTCAAACCCCGCACCTCGGGCCGCGGGGCGGGGCCAGCGTGATTGGCAGGAGGGGTGTGAGGGGGCGGGGCGGCCGGCCCGGCTCGGGGCAGGCGCGGGGCCGGCCGGCGGGAAGGGGGGGCCGAGGCGGCGGGGGGGAACCGAGGAGGCGGAGGGGGGGGGGGGGGGCGAGGCGGCGGGGGGGCCGCTCCGCCGCTCTGTCGTCTCGGGGAAGTGCCCAGAGGAGAGGCGGGGGGCGCCCGGGCGCAGAGGAAGGGTGGCCGCCTGCCTGCCGCCCCCCGGGGGCTTCCTCCGGGCGCCCCCTCGGCCGGTACCGTGTGGGCCTGACGCTGTGACAGACGCTGCCCCGGGAATCCGGCGGGCTCCCTGTGGGAGCGTACGCCGATGCCTCTGTAACTGCGTGCCTCGCTGCGCCGGCGAGACGGCCGCCGTACACGGCTCTGCCTTCCCTTTAGCACGGCACGTGTTAAACGCGATGCTTGCATTTTCCTAAAATAAAATTTGAGGCAATAAAGCGTCAGCCACTAGCGCCTTCAAGAGCGGATCGTTGCGTTGCAATTCCCATTGCAGGAGTGTCCCACAAGATTCAGTTCTGAGACCGCGACGCGTTCATGGTGCAGTGCCCGGCTCTGAGGTCACAGCACAGCGCTGTGCTGCCGCCGGTTCACGCACGGCGAGCACGGTTCTGCTTGGTATGCCCGCCGTGGCCTCGCGCCCGGCAGCGCATTGATTTGGAGTATAATTCCTCGGCATACAAATGCCTTTGGGGTCTTATCACTAGAATTAGCAGACATGGAGCAGGTGTATGCGGGCTTTCTCTCCAGTTTTCTACCTGGCTGCAGTTTACTTCATCACCTGGACCAAGGCTCTGTCCTGCCTCTTCCTGTCCCAGTCCCGTTCCTTCCCTTGAATCCATCACCACGTCCTTTAAGCGAGTGCTGAAGTTTCTGCGATGAGCCTTAAATAACATTTTCTGGATGTCAAAACTCTGGAGGTATACTCCAGAACATGCTCCTTCACATAACTCGGCATGCGGTCACCAACTGCTGGGGAACCGCTAGTAAAATGGAAGTTGCTCACACACATAACTGCTATCAGCATCATGCCCTTGATTAATTAGTAAGCGGTCGGCAAAGGAGAGGGCATGCCCTTTGGTCTGTTTGTCCATGTTTTCCTGAGCTATTTTCACTTGCTGTACAAAACAAAAGAGACCTTGCACCTGTGTGCACGTGTTTGTGAACGTGCCTGTCACCTGAACACGTTACAGGTCACACCAGCCTTGGTGTCCAAGTCCATGACTGCATCTCCGGGCTTGATTTATATGAGCTGGGCATAAAACATGGTACCTAATTACATATTATTTATTCATATATATATTAAATATACTGATGCTTTCTTATCTTCAGCACCATCTTGGTAACTGGCAATTAAAATTCAGATCACGTTTTTCTACAGATGATGAAAAAGCATGATCTTGTTTCCCCACACCAAAATATTTTTAAGAAACACTGCTACCCTTATTCCCTAATTATGCAGTATCTTTTCAAGCGAAATAAAGGCAGGCCTGCAGAGATGCAGTGGATGGATCTACTTCAACTCCAAGGGAGATCTATATTCAGAGCACTTCTGAGTAGGTAATCTGGTATTCTGTACAAGCAAAACTGCAATAAACCAGTACAGCTTATTCCAGCCTTTCCTTCTCCTCCCACAAAAGCAAAATAAGCTATACCAGCAAAAACTCAGTGCTGCCTGTGATTACATCTACACCTGGGGCTTTCATGAGCCCAGCAATGATAATCACAAATCGCGCTTCACTGCATCCCTAACCAACAGCAGCACGGGGAAAAGTTTGCAGGATAGAGCAGATCAGTGCCACAGATAGGGAGCTCAGAGTGCAGTCATTAACAGAATCTTGATGTCCTCAGATCTGTTTTGATGCAAAACTTCAGTGATGGCTGATTCACAATCGACTGAGTAAGTATCTGCTGAGGATTTTGGGAGTAAACCCACTGAAAATATTCACACTGAATGCTACTAATCAGAGTTAATAGTTTTACCACCTCAACAAAGTGAGTGTGGTAGATTTGCGTATCTTGAGTTGTCAGGAGAAGGGTTATGCTCTCTTGGAGGAATCGAGAACCTCAGCCATTTGGTATTCTAACTGCTCTCTTCACACTAAGAGTGAAACACAAGACAGAAGCTGAAATGCTGGAGAAGACAGTATATCCCATGTCGGATCTGAAGTTCCTCCTCAAAGATTTGTTTATGTGGGAAAACTATGCCAAAATGGGCCCCGTATGAATTGACATCGTACTCACATCTGTGGAGTGGATGTCATCATGTCAGCACCCAAAGACCTTTCTGCATCAAACCCCAATCCATGCCGGGAACAAGTCTAAACTGTCTGCAGCCAGCATGTCACGTTACTGGCAGAAATCCCTACAGCGGTTTATGAAGTGTTAGCTGTTTGCTAGTGCCTCTTTGTAGAAATGAGAACAACGTCAACAGTGGGTTTTGCAGTGAAGTGACTGTTGTACATAGAGGTGCCCTGATGCAGTTTGTGAGCGTAAATGACAGGGTTGGCTGCCACGTCACTCCTGAAGAAGCTGGGGCTTCTTCACTTGTAACCATCAGGTCATTTGGCCAAGTCCCGAGTTAACTATAGCAAAGTATTTTCATTTAGACTGGGAGAATCACAGCCTGGTTATTATACTTTGTCTTCTACCGCTGGCAATGAGTTACCCCCCCACTGAGTTACCAGCTGAGTGCACAGAGGCAATTCTTTTACTTTAGCAGTTTACCACAATAATTTCAATTACAAATAAAACCCAAACCCAAAACACTAAAGATAGAGACAGGTTGTTTTAATAATAAAAGGATGAAAATACTTCCAAAACTGCTGACAAGATTTTTCTGATCATCAACATCATTTTTCTGAGCAGTAGTTTGATAATGAGCATTGCCATGATTTTTTTTTTCCCCTGATATATTTTTTCTGTATTGTCTGTTTCTGTTCTGCCAAAATTCCCACTGCAAATTGTAGTCTAAGTCATTCTATTACAAAGATCTTACAATTATAAGCAATAATGGGTTCCTTTAAAGATATGGGAGACCTGGTTACCCAGGATATGGAGAAGGCTGAGGTACTCAATGAAGACCTGGGGAACTACAGGCCAATCAGTCTCACCTCTGTGACCAGCATGATCATGGAGCCGATCGTCCTGGAAACTATGTTAGGGCACATGGAAAATAAGGAGGAGATTGGTGACAGCCAACATGGCTTCACTAAGGGAAAATCGTGCCTGATGGATCTGGAGGCCTTCTACAATGGGGTTACAGCTTTGGTGGATAAGGGAAGAGCAACTGATGTCATCTACTTGGACTTGTGCAAAACATTTGACACCGTCCCACATAACATCTTTGTCTCTAAATTGGAGGCACATGGATTTGACGGATGGACCACTCGGTGGATAAGGAATTAGCTGGATGGTCACACTCAAAGAATTGCAGTCAATGGCTCTATGCCCAGGTGGAGACCTGTGATGAGTGGCATTCCTCAGGAGTCGCTATTGGGGTTAGCGCAGTTTAACGTCTTTGTTGGTGACATGGACAGTGGGATTGAGGGCACCCTCAGCAAGTTTGCTGACAACACCAAGCTGTGAGGTGCAGTCAACACACTGGGGGGAAGGGATGGCATCCAGAGGGACCTGGGCAGGCTTGAGAGGTGAACCTGTGCAAAACTCATGGAATTCAACAAGGCCAAGTGCCAGGTCCTGCACATGGGGCAAGGCAATCCCAAGCACAAATAGAGGCTGGGTGATGAGTGGATGGAGAGCAGCCCTGTAGAGCAGGACCTGGGGGTGCTGGTGGATGGAAAACTGACTATGAGCCAGCAATGGGCACTTGCAGCCCAGAAAGCCAACCATATCCTGGGCTGCATCAATAGAAGTGTGGCCAGCAGGTCAAGGGAGTTGATTCTCCCCTCTGCTCTTCTCTTGTGAAACCCCACCTGGAGTACTGTGTCCAGGTCTGGGGCCCTCAACATAAGAAGGACATGGACCTATTGGAGGACATGGTCCAGAGGAGGCCACAAAGATGATCAGGGGGCTGGAGCACCTCCCATGTGAGGACAGGAAGAGAGAGTTGGGGTTGTTGGAGCCTAGAGAAGACTCTGGGGAGACCGTATAGCGGCCTTCCAGTGCTTAAAGGGGGCTACAGGAAAGATGGGGAGGGACTCTTTATCAGGGGATGTAGGGATAGGATGAGGGATAATGGCTTCAAACTAAAAGAGGGTAGATTGAGATTAGATATAAAGAAGAAATTATTTACAGTGAGGGTGGTGAGACACTGGCACAGGTTTCCCAGAGAAGCTGTGGCTGCCCCCTCCCTGGCAGTGTTCCAGGCCAGGTTGGACGGGGCTTTGAGCAACCTGGGCTAGTGGAAGGTGTCCCTGACCATGGCAGGGGGGGTGGAATAGGTAATCTTTAAGGTACCTTCCAACCCAACGTGTTCTATGATTCTGTGATTATTATGGTTCATCTGCACATTAATTTTATCTGTTAATATTTTTAGAAAACAGTCTTTAAGATATTTTTAGTAATACTTGACTTTCAGATATCCCTAGCAGAAGACAAAGTCTGAGTTTCATAAACAAGTACTAATTGTATTAATTGTGTCCCACCTATAAAATTTGGACATAATTTTATAGCCTTTCCTAAGGATACACTTTATTTTCAGAATATAAAAATCAATTTATGTATCTTACCTTTTGTTTTGATCCTCACAAGGCGGACAACTGGATGTGAATTCTGAGCTTTAAACCTATTAAGGACAAAGAAAGAAAACCCTTAAATCCTTTGAAGTCCACTATCCAGTGTAATCTCAGTCCTTCCACTACATGCGTGTTCAGAATCATGCACATGTTCTAACCTGTGATGGAATCCCAGTAATCCAATCAATTTGAAATGAGAAATAAAATATAATTTGTGCAAATGTTTACATTTCAAACCTCTGTGCCGGAGCTGCGTGATCTGTGATCTCAGACTTTGGCATTGTGTATAGAAATAAATCAGGTTGATAAATTTGTGACGGAGACTATGTACTGTTGCATTGCAATGGTAAAGTATTTATAGTTTTGTTTATAAAACAGTAAGAGGGCTTTGAACTGGGTGAACCCAGTGAGTAGGAGGTCTTTTCTAGTCTTTTCTTTCTCCAGGCATTTTTCACGTCTTTTATTTTCAACAGAAACTTCTGTCATATATATTAAATATGCAGAGCTTCCCTTCATAACAATAGAGTCAATGAAGGATGCTTGTGCAAAGTAAATTAATATCCTGTGCACACTTTAAATGCACAATGGGGAGAGGCCAGAACACCATCCAAATAAGACGAGTTTAGATTCCCCAATAATCATTTTGTAAGCTGCATTTATAATAGATTTCCAAGAACAAAAGACATTCCTTTAGAAACAGCTGAGGTTGCTAAGTGACACAAATGTATTTACTGTGTCATAACTTGCAAAAGCCAAACACATTAAAACAGGGGAATTAATAAGCAGAAATGTTGTGAGTCTTACTCCCAGGGTAAACATAAACCTGTTGGCCAACAGTTTGGTGGTTTTGGATGCCCAGTCTGAGACCTTAATGGAAATGGGAAAGATTAGTTGCTTTTGAAAATACAGGCTTTCATTCTTAAGAAATTCAAATGTGCGTATTTTGTCCCAACACATGAACCTGAATTCAGATGGGATTTGTTCTTTTCATCTATTGTTTCTGTTTATCTCCAGTCAATTATCTAAGAATTAGCATGTAGGGATTCTGCTTCCTAGCAAGGCTGGGAACTACATCGTCAGTTGTGAGGCTGAGTTAGTTCTTTCTGCTGAAGTTATCACTTTTTCTTACATCTTTTAGACACACAAAAAAGCGGTCTTTAAGGGAAGAGCTAAAACTGGCACCTTCTTTTACCTTCTGAACTTGTTCTCCTGTCCGACACACCAAACTGCTGTATCCCAGCTCATCCATGCGATCAGAACATGTGTCCCCTTTGGAGGCACCACGGGAACCTTCCTTTCGCCTGATAAGCCGATCCTTCCCTTTGCCTAAGCTGCAAAACCTCATCTCCCTGCTCTGACACGCACAAGATGCTGCCAATTCTCTGTGCCTACTCCAAATGTGCAAAGGTGCCTGGTGTGCAGGGATTGCTTCAGAAGAGTGCATTAAGCTACCTGTTTATTAGGAGCTGTCAGGTTGCCTTGCACAACAGCCTCTGCTAGTTTAGGAATGAGACAGCAGGCGTGGGAAAGGAGCCTGCAGACGTCTCAGAGATGCACTAAACTACAGGGCAACCAGGTCTTTGTTTGTTTATTCAAATAATTGACTCGCTTCCCACTTTCCTAATAATCGGAATACATTTTAATGGTAGCATTACATTGTAAGCAATGGTCCAGTGCAATCTGTTGTGTGGGCTTTTACAGATTTTCCATATATGCAATTCCTATGAATAATTTCCATTTGTCTGATCTTTTCAAATGTTAAAATATAGGAAGCAGAGATGAAAATGAAATATTGAAACACTCCCCAAATCCCATGAAATAGACTTTTGTGACATCTCCTGAAAAATACCAGAGATTCAAAAAAAAAAAAATCCCATTCACCTTTTGTCAAAATTCCCTGCACATTTGTGTATGTCCTGACAAATTCCCTGTGCTTGCTGTTATACCTTCCGTCAGTAATTGTTTATTAACTAGACACATCTCTTGACAATTCTGTTAAAACAAGCCTTTCTACAGTGAATACTGAAAAGCCACAATCAATAAAGTAGTATATAATGATTGCAAGTAATGTGTCTCACTCAGCATGTAGACCAAAAAAGAAAAAAAAAACCCTCTTGTCTAATAGTGTTTGAAGTAGACTTGTCTAAAATTAAGGGAACACTTGTCCCACAAGGACCAGAGCCAGTTTCACTGAATCAGTGGAAACTGGGCACAACTGACAGCATTCTTTGTTGAAATCCCTCCTTCAAGCATACTTTTGACATTAAGCCATTAGAAAAAGATGATTGCTACTTAAAAATAAAAAAAGAAAGCCAGGCACCACCTGAGATCTGGTAACCCCTTCTTCTTGTTTTGAATCAGAACTGTGGTGTTTGCATAATTTAGGGCCCAGACTTGCTCCTCAGAGAAGCATGATCAACCTTCAGGTGAGAAACATCTTGGGGCAGCTGCTGTGGTTATAGATATGGTTTCATTTCCTTCTTTCTGCTCCCTGACCACAGCTCATCTATTTTTTCCTTTCTTTTGTGGTATTACTCATTTCATCATGAGTTCCTCAGTTTTCCTGCTTATTCGAATCCTGCACAGCACTATGATGTTCATTTGTGGTACTTAGTATGAAGTTTGATCTCTGCCATTTTTCTCTGTGAGAGTCTGTGATTAGCAAAGGATTTTAAAACCAGCAAACTTCATATCTGTTTTTCTAAAGTCTTATTATCCCCTCAGATCAAGACAGGTAGGTCTAGCTTCCTGAAACACCTTCCCTTCTCTCTAAAAAAAATATGCATGTGACAGCCTGATTCCACAGCACCACCCCCCTTTTTACTTAATATAGTCTTTTTGATCTGCTTGCAATCTTTTTTTTTTTGTGTGTGTGTGTGTGTGTTTTGGGTCTTTTTTCCCCATTAACTTTTAAAAATCCACATGCGTTTTTGATGAAGTAGCTTATTTCAAACCTTTTTTTTCTTACCTGTCTGCTTATTACTTCTTCCAGCCACCTATTAGGTCAGTCTGATTTTCTCTTATTAAATCAAGCCAATATATTTAGACAGTGAATTTCCCAATAGCAAAGTCAACAAACAAGATCCATAAATTACCACACAGTAATAATTTCCATCACATTAGCAACCGTGTTTTCCTGTGTATTTTGTTTAGAGCTAAATTCACCCTCAGTGGATAATGAAAAGCAGCCCTTTCAGTTGCAAACCCCTCAGCATACAATGTCCCACATAATAGATTTCATGAGATCCTTGGGTGCTATTATACATGCATAATTTAGAGTAACTATTGCAGGTCATGTCACTTACCTCCTTCTGATGTAGGGCTCTCAAGACTTGGCTAAAAAAAATATCTGGCTTGCAGTAAGAGACATGGAGAGGTTGCTGTCTCATCCACTTTTCATCTCTTCAGGGTTCTGCTGAACCACGACAGTTCACAGCCAAGGGCACCCATGTAAACTGGCTGTAGTTTTAAATAATAGAATTACAGAATCACAGAATCATAGAATACCAGGTTGGGACGGACCTCAAGGATCATCTGGTCCAACCTTTCTTGGCAAAAGCACGGTCTAGACAAGGTTGCCCAGCACCCTGTCCAGATGAATCTTAAAAGTGTCCAGGTAGGGGGATCCACCACTTCCCTGGGGAGATTATTCCAATGGCTGAGTGTTCTCAGTGTGAAAAATTTTCCTCTTGTGTTCAATAAGGAGAAACTTGTACCCATGACCCTTTGTCTTTTCCATGTGACTCCTTGTGAAAAGGGAGTCTCCATTTTCTATTGTAGCCACCCTTTAAATACTGGAACAGGGTGATAAGGTCTCCCCTAAGCCTTCTTTTCTCAAGGCTGAACAAATCCAGTTCTCGCAGCCTTTCCCCATATGCCAGGCTTCCCAGTCCTTTGATTGATTTTGTGGCCCTCCTCTGGACCCTCTCCAGCTTGTCCACATCTTTTTGCACACTGGGGACCAAAACTGAACACAGTATTCCAGGTGTGGCCTGACAAGCACTGAGTGGGGTAATGACTTCTTTGTCTCTGCTGGTGATGCCTTTGTTGATGCAGCCCAGCATCCCATTGACTTTCGTTGCCCCTGCAGCACACTGTTCACTCATATGTATTGTGTTGTCCAGCAGGAGCCCCAGGTCCCTTTCCACAGCGCCGCTCCCCAGCCGGGTAGATCCCAGCCTGTGCTGCACTCCTGGATTAAGTTTTCCCGGGTGCAAGACCTGACACTTGTCTTTGTTGAACTTCATAAAGTTCTCATTAGCCCACTCTTCCAGCCTATCCAGGTCTTCCTGCAGGGTGGCTCTCCCTTCCAAAGTGTCCACTTCCCACTCAGTTTGGTATCATCAGCAAACTTCATCAGGGTACAACTGATCCCATCATCCAGATCATTTATGAAGATATTAAGCAGTGTTGGGCCCAGTATCAATCCCTGGGGGACCCCACTTGTGACAGGTTGACAGAGTGAACAGGAGCTATTTCCCACCACCCTCTGGGAGCGGCCTGTCAGCCTGTTCCCACCCACTGCACAGACCTCTTGTCTAGACTGTAGTGCATCAGTTTCTCTAGGAGGAGGCTGTGGGGAACCGTATCAAAAGCCTTGGAGAAATCCAGAGAGACAATGTCCGCTGCTCACCCCCCATCAACTGAGCAGGTTACTTTGTCATAGCAAGTAATCAGGTCTGTTATGCACAATTTGCCCTTGATGAATCCATGCTTGCTTTTCCCAATCACAGGCTTCATTTGACTTGTTAGAGCCCCCAGGAGGATTCGTTCCATAACTTTCCCGGAGACTGAAGAAAGACTGATGGTCCTGTAATTTCCTGGATCTTTCTTTAAGCCTTTCTTGTAGATGGGGGTGACATTAGCCTTCTTCTAGTCTTCTGGGACATCCCCACTCTCCATGACTTCTGGCCTCACAACAACATCAGCCAGCTTTCTTGACACCCTTGGGTGGATAACATCATGGCCCATTGATTTGTAGGGGTTGAGCTCCTGTAATAGTTCACCCACCAACTCTTCCTTCTCTGACAGGGGGTCTGTGTTTGCATCAACCTGGATTTTTGTTCCCAAGGCCTGATGCCCAACAGTGCTGGTAAAGACAGAGGTGGAGAAAATGTTGAGAATCTCTGTCTTTTCAGCATTGTTGGTGACTAATTTAACTCTCCTGTTTAAGCAGGCCAACATTTTCCTTCTGTTTCTGGTTGTTGTTTATGTACCTGCAGAACTCTTTCTTGTAATTTTTGACATCTCTGGCCAATTTCAATTCAAGCTGAGCTTTTTCTTTTCCCACTGCATGTCTGCACACCCTGGCAATGCCCTTGTAGTTCTCAACAGGTATTCATCTGCTTTTCCACCTCTGGTATGCTTCTCTTTTGGTTTTGAGTAGACTCAGAAACTCAGTTAAGCTAAATTTTAATTTTTGTTTATAGCAAGACTTGGATTTGTGGCTGTTCTGTAGCTGCAGAGGAGAACGCTGAGTTTCCCCTGAAGTGGAAAGAGCAGGCAGTGGGGAAGTGGATGGGAGGAGCTCTTGTACCCATCCCAGTGTGAGCATTGCCTTCCCACTCGGGATCAGAGCATTGTGGTTGGGTTGAATGGAGACATGGGGGATGAAGGTTTACAGGTAAAGTCCTACGGGAGCCACTGCTTTTTCCATGATCCATATTGTTCTTATTGGTCTCTGACTGTTGCTATTGATAAATATTTTCTTTTCTCTTAGAAGACATTCAACATTTTGGATCTTCCCTCTCAATAGCGTCACTGCTGAAAGAGTCGGCAGATGTGCTCGCCAAGCCGCTTTCCATGGTTTACCTGAAATCATGGCTCACTGGGGAGGTCCCATTGGACTGGAGGGTGGCAAATGTGACACCCATCTACAAGAAAGGCAGAAAGGACGATCCAGGAAACTATAGACCTGTCAGTCTGACCTCAGTACCATGGAAGGTCATGAAGAAGGTCATCTTGAGTGCCATTAAAAGTCATATAATGGACAACCAGGGGATCAGGCCTAGTCAGCATGGGTTTATGAAAGGCAGGTCCTGCCTGACAAACATGAACTCCTTCTATGACAAGATGACCTGACTATTGGACAAGGGAAAAACTGTGGATATTGTCTACTTGGATATTTGAAAAGCATTTGACACAGTTCCCCATAGAATTCTCATAGAAAAACTGGCTGCTCATGGCCTGGATGAGTGAACAATCTGCTGGGTCAAGCACTGGCTGGCTGGACGTTCCCAGAGAGTGGTGGTCAGTGGAGCTAAATCCAGATGGTGGCCGGTCACAAGTGGTGTTCCGCAGGGCTTGGTGTTGGGACCATTTCTGTTCAACACCTTTATTGATGATCTTGATAAGGAATAGAGTGTATCATCTGTAAATTCGCAGATGACACCAAGTTAAGCGGGAGTGTCGATCTGCCTGAAGAGAAGGAGGCTCTACAGAGAGACTTGGATAGATTGGATCGGTGGGCCAACATCAACAGGATGAGCTTCAAAAGGCCAAGTGCCAGGTCCTGCACTTGGGCCACAACAACCCCCTGCATGGCTACAGGCTTGGGGAGGTGTGGCTGGAGAGCTGTGTGGAAGAGAAGGATCTGGGGGTTCTAACTGACAAGCAGCTGAACATGGGCCAGCAGTGTGCTCAGGTGGCCAAGAAAGCCAACGGCACCCTGGCTTGTATTAGAGACAGTGTGACCAGCAGAAGCAGGGAGGTGATGGTCCCCCTGTGCTCTGCACTGGTGAGGCCACGCCTGGAGTATTGTGTCCAGTTTTGGGCACCTCAATACAAGAGAGATATTGCGGTGCTGGAGTGAGTGCAGAGGAGGGCAACGAAGCTGGTGAAGGGCCTGGAGAATAAATCCTATGAGGAGCGATTGAAGGAGCTGGGACTGTTTAGTTTGAGGAGGAGAAGGCTGAGGGGAGACCTCATCACTCTCTACAGCTACCTGAAAGGACATTGTAGAGAGGTTGGTGCTGGTCTCTTCCCACAGGTGATTAGTGACAGAACAAGGGGGAATGGCTTTAAACTGCAACAGGGGAGGTTCAGACTGGACATTAGGAAAAAAATTTTCACAGAAAGAGTGGTCAGGCAGTGGAATAGGCTGCCCAGGGAGGTGGTGGAGTCACCATCCCTGGATGTGTTTAAGGGTCGTTTAGATGAGATGTTGGGGGATGTGGTGTAGGGGAGAACTTTGTAGTGTGGGGCTGATGGTTGGACTCGATGATCCCAAGGGTCTTTTCCAGCCTGAATGATTCTGTGATTCTATGATTTAAATTAAGAGCAGCAAAACAAAATTCCTGCTGATTGTGAAGAAAATACTTTTTCAATACTTTAAAGCCAAATAGCAATAACTTTCTTGCCTTGCTCTGTGTTTCCTCTTCCCAGCAGTGACTGCTACAACACAACAATCGTTACTACCGGATATTTTGATTCTCACACTACATCCTTTCTGCCAAAAGACATGACTGTATTTCAGAGGGCTGAATCATGGGGATTCAAGTGCTTTTTTGTCAGGAAAATTACAACTAGCCCTCCCCAATACTCTCTGAGCACTGACTGCATTTTGTCAGGATTTACAAGTGATTTATGTGCTCTTGCAGTAGCTGCTTCAAGACCCTTGCAAGTATATAAAGGGACACTTGCAGCCTCTGCCCCCAGGAGCATGTCTTTATACCTTTGCTTGTGCCTGCTGCAGTAGCCACAGTTTCACAATGCAAAATGTTTAGTAACAATACTACTTTTTCTGATACTGCATGTCTGCTGCTATGCCTGTGTTGGAGCCCTCACCGTTGGGCTAGCAGAGCTGTGTTAAGCCACACTGGGAACCAGTGAGTTGTTCTTTAAAAATCTATCTTTTTCAGGACTCTAAAAATGCTGGATCAGCAGAAATGAGCAATGCTGAGGCAGAGGAGGGCAGGACTGAGGAAGGGTGATGGGACAGGAACACTGGAAGTGGGTTTTACCCATAAAAACATCACACCATAAAACCATGGGCTGAGATTTCTGCCAGCCTTAATGGTTCTTAGCAGTACCACAAGCTGGCTGTGCTATTAATTGTGCTCACAATACAGAGTAACTGACAAGATAGATGCTTTAATATCAGCCTATATCTTCCTGTTAAATTCACTGCCTCAAATCAAAAGCAACCACAGGCCCAAACTTCATGGGTTTTATGTAGAAAGGATTACAGTTATAGCTGGAATAAGTTATAACTCCGGTTAGCTTTGCAATGGAATTAAGCCCAAAGATCTTATAAACAGAAACCTTGATTGCAAAATTTATTTAAAATTGTATAAAGAAGATCTGCTGGCACAATTCTATTTTAGCGATGCAGACAGGACCCCGAAGGCCAACATTTCTAAGGCAGTTTGTCCAAGGAAGAAACACCCCTTTTCAGTTAATGAACCATTTTATAAAGCACTTAATATTATTAACTTTCATTATAACTTTCCTATGAAATACACATCTTCATCTAGGAAGTCATCACTCAAGTTATGTACCATCAGCATTATGAGTTCATATATTTCAGAAGTTCCCTTCTTTGTTCTTTTCACAAATTTACATACACGATCCATTTTAAAATAGTCCCTATTTTAAGTTTGTGTTTCTTACTGAATGTCAAGCTGCAAGAGGAAAACTATCCACAGCATTTGACAAAATTTGTTGCTGTTGCAGCCTGGTGGGTTTTACTACTTTCATTTAGCATTCAGTTGAATAAGATGATAGTAAACTGGGCAAAGCAGTGCTAAAACCAGAAGTTGCAACATGTTTGGTGAAGACACAAACTTATAAATGAGCACAAAGCTAGGAACAGGGGAAGCTAGACATGATCTCTCTATATGCTTGAGTCTACCTTCCTTCTACCTTAAAATCATACCTGACCTGAAACATACCCACGCAACAGAACAAGAATAATTTTAAAATATCAAAAGGAAAAACTCCTGAGGCTGTTTCAGCTTTGTGATTACTTTCTTCCTCACAGCTTTCCTACTCTTCATATTTATGCAGATTTTTATCAGCACTGGGCATTGTATAGTCTGCTACAGCAAACTGTGGTACATCGGAGCAGGGACTGCACTGCAGAAAATAAAATGTTAATGATGATGATTAAGGTTTTCCTGGGATTCCCATATGCACTCTTATTATCACTGCTGCCATCATTCAGCTGCTGAACTCTCCATGCTGTGCTCATTGATGCCTCTGCAACTGAAGTAGGTAGGATATTAAACTGAAGAAATTTCTTGAAGAGAATGTGAATCTAAATTGCTCTTCCTTCATAAAATCATTCTGAAAGAGCTGTGCAGTCCCAAAATCCCAAAAGAAAGCTCTTCTAAGATACCAAAAGAGGAAGACGGTTGCATTCCTCATTAAGAAACCCCTTAACAATGACAAGCAGAAGGGAGTAACCACATGAATATTTCCTGTGCTGAGGTACCCCAGCTTTCGTGGGGGTGTTGTAAGGTGACTTGTGTAACTTGTGGGTAGTCTGGCTGGCACCTCCTCGTGGAGATGCCGTTTGATAATGGCCTAAACTGGCCAAGCCAGCCTAATGGCAAGTTGCCTTTGGAAGCTCTTCCCCACCTGCACCTCTCTCTGTGTTTCTAACACCTCCCTTATGCTGGTCCTGATGCTTTCTGGAGCCACAGCCAGTCAGATCAGAGGGCTCAGCCAGCAGAAAACTAAGCCTGCAAAAAAGCAATGAGTTTTATATCAGTTTAGCAGTCTGCACTGGATTGTTAATGGTTTGAAGTACATCCCTTGCAGAAAGCATGGCTGGCAGGCAGAAGGGGGAGTGGGACTTCTCCTTTAAGCTGTATGTTTGGCTTAACTCAATCATATAAGCCTGCCAGTGGAGTTTCCCCAAGACACTGACTTTGGCAGTGAAGATCTTTAGGAAGTGCCTGCCCTGCTCCATACCTAGCTGATTGCTCCTGCCCTTGTGCCTCACATTTGTTCACATGGGCAAATTCAGAGCCCCCTCAGATGGTCCTGTGCAATCACCCTCTATAGGACTAGACTATATATTGGGCTGTGTCGCTCAGGGTACATAGTCATGCAACAGCAGGTGTGATGAGCTGTGGTGTAAGACCAGCAGTGAGTAGCTGGAGGTCATTGGGCAGGAACTTCTTTAAATAACATGGATGCTGGAGCCAGTCTCTTGTAAAACTACAGCTGGAGGGACCTCAGTGGATCATGTTCCTTGAACTCATCAGCACCTGAAATTTTTCTGAGCTTATTAATTAAAGAAAATGCTCTGTGTGGATGACACAGTAGTGGATTCAGTTTTTTCCACAGCAAATGTTCTGCCAAGGGAACAAATTAACACATAGCTATTATGGCATAGCATTGTGGGCTTGTGTGTGACACCATGGTTGTACATCATTCAGTCTTGCAGCTTGGACACACATTGCAGAGAAGACCCAAATACAATTGCAGTACAGTTACCAGGGCCTACTGCTGACACAGATTTCCTTTGTAGAATGGAGCCGTGTAGATCTGCTCAATATAGACTCATTAGCTCATGTTACAGCCCTTCAAAATCCATTGCTTTAATCATGATTTAGGAATAAACAAAAATCCAATTTCTTCCATGATGACAATAAAGCATAGTTTATGTTGGGGGAAAAAAAAAGCCTTAAGAGTGACTATATTTAGACTTGGGCCAACGTGCCTGAAGGTGTGGTCTTCACAGGCAATCTCAGTGTTTCACCAGGAGTTTGTGTGGAAACAAGCCTCCAACAAAGGTGTGATTCTGATGCAACCATATGGCTTGCAGAACTAGTGTCTGAGGCAGGAACCAGTCACCATAAAGAGCTATCTCTGTTGAGGCTGGAGCAAGGGATGAGTGAGCTTTTTGGACCTCTCCTGCTGAGAAAACTTCATAAAATATTTTATTTATAAGACAGTTTCTGCTTGGAAACTGTGGCAGAGTTCAAACTAATTATTCACTCTTTTGAGTGAACTCTTTCTCCCATCCTTAGATGTTTGAATTGCCCAGGTCACAATGAATGCCTTCTCTTACTACAGCCAAGACAAAATGTGTAATGGATTTTGGCAGATCCCCTCCCACTCCTACCAATATCTAAAGGAGACTAATACTGCTGGTAAAAAAATTATTAAGAACTTCATGTACATAGTTTCTCATTCTGATAAGGCAAACACAAGTATGATGGAAAGCATTTTCTTTCTGAACATATTTGTTGTATATATATTGCTGTTTGGAGCCACAAAGAAGCCATTGTAATGTAAAAATGTCAGACCTCAAGTTGAATTTGTAGTTGCAGTTATCTGATTATATAAAAGGAGATGCTGTAAAACTCTCAAATATTTATTCAGCAAAAAGGTTGAATCCCATACACAATTGCCTAGCCATGCACATGTGCTTGTTTCTTGTATGTGATTTAATGTGTGCTGCATTTTATATCACAGTTTGCGTAACTTGTAACTTTGATTTACTGTATGATTTCCTGAGTATGCAACAATCCCAAAATAAGTGCCATTTTGTGGGTAGCAAAATATTTGAGTGCAGCTCACCACCTCCAACGTGTCAGCTGGATCTATTGCACCACTATTAATGGCATATTCAGAAGAACTCTTACTCTACTACTGAAATTCTTCTATGACTGCATTTAGCTTTGGCAAATGTTCCCCACGTGTCTTTGAGTGGCAGTCCATCTTCTGATGTTTATATCTGCCATCTGGAGATGTCAGCTTTGTTCTACAGAAGAACAACGAAATGGTGTAAGTAAATCTCAAGAAGTGGTAAAGAACATTTTAAAAACATTTACAAACAAATGTGCCCATAAATAGTATAAAAAATGAAAGTTTTGTTCATGTGTAATAGTATGGACATACTTTTTTGGCAAGTCACTCTACTACCTGGATTTTATTTTTTTTATCCTATTGCTACACATAACACAAAAGTAATTGTAAGCAATTTCTATAAGAGAAAGAATATACACTGTAGTTTATTTTATGTATGTGATCATATGTTCAGCTCACAGTTCTTTCAGTACTTCTCATAATGAGGCAGATTTCTTGATTTTCATGGATTTTCCACACAACAACATTCGTGGAAAATATTTGAACAAATGATGATTCATGTAAAATATGAAAAACTCCTGGGTTCCTTGGACAGGCAGATGAATGAATTATGCATTGTTCTTATGTCTGTTGCCATTACTATTCATACTTGCAAAGATTTGAATGCAGAATCTGTATTTCCTTGTACTCAGCTACAACTCAGATAAGCATCAGAAGAGATTAAATATAACTGTGTAAAAGATGTAACCTCCTGTTATGCTGCAGTAGGTTTGTTTTGCCACCAGCTACTGCAGGATAACCACTGACATGAAATTCAGACATTGGCAGGTAAAACACTTCCAGCTGAACTTCATGATTTCCATAATGTGGAATATTTGACGCTATAGCCACGTTAAATAGAATTAGATGGAACCAATGGTTGAAAACCACAGAACAATTAAAACTCAATCCCTAGAAATGTGTTAATGTTCTTTCCAGTTATTTATGCTGCTGAGTTAGGCAGGGCCATATACAGTACTCAGAAATGATACACATTCATCTGTGTTTATATCACCGGGAAAGGCACTGCCATCTGCCCTTAGCAATTCTCTCTATACTCTTTGCTCTTTGTAAGATGAGCCCAGCTTTAATGTCATGATAAGATTTATTGTTAGCAATCTGCTTCGAGTTGTTTTCTGGTCACCAGTAGTTTGTTTGGATTCCCTTTTCTCTTCGCTGTTGACTAGTGCCACCGTGGGACTTGGGCTTGTCAGAGTTATTTTACACATCATTAGCTCAGCAGTGCAGGGAACGATTACTTTCCCATAGAAAAGTAATTCTTTCTCAGAAGATGCATGTAAATCTTGGCTGTTGAGACAGTGGCTTTTGCAAATTTCCTTGAAAGCTGAATACGCAGGATTTTATTCTTCACTGCCTCACACCTCTTGCCATCATTAATACTCCTGCCAAAGAACTCTACTGAATCAGCGGCACTGCACGCTGCGTCTTCCAACCTTTGAGACTGCCTGCTTTGTAATCTTAATGCCCTTGTACACAAGTCTTATTTACTTATTTTAATGCAATTTCGAGTTCATTTCCTTTAATGATCAAAAGTCAGTGGCGTGCTCTAGTCCTGAAAAGGAATGATACTACAGCCCTCACTACATTACGGAGAGTAACTAGGGCAGAGGCCAGCTGGGCGGCAGCCAGCACCTGACTCCAGCATTTGTAAGCTGGGAAGCTCCAAGGTGAAACATAATCGGACATACTCAGAAAACAGAGGCTGTAAATAGAATAAAACAAATAAACACATTCAGAAAAATGAAGGCTGCAAGAGTTGGGCTCTTTCCAAACACTCTTCCTATTTTTCTTACAAAGTCATCATTTAATTTGTATGGTAATACAAGTTCTAGCTCTCGACAGTGCCCTTTCCACGTGCTCGATTTTCTATCCTATTCCTTCTTATGATGCAGTTTGCTGAAAGATGCCAGTACATTGATGTTAGAGTCCATGAGTTTGGCCAGTGGGGTCAGGACACAGCAATTGGGGTGCCTGGATGGCCAGCTCCTGCCATTCATGTGCCAGAAGGCTCATTTTCAGAGCCTGAGAGCTGCTGTGTCATTGAAACCTGTGAGAGCTCGGAGCATTCAGCACTGCCCCTATGTTTCTCCAACATTAGGGTTTGATTTGTAGAATAACTTCTCCAAAGTCCTGTTCTGTTGCTGCTTTGCAGGCGATCTGATACTACAGCAGTGCCTGCTATTAATGGGGAACACAGGCTTGCAGGGAGCCAGGTACATGGTAATAGCAGTAAAGTTGTCAACAATCCCTCCACACCCCAAACACTTCAGTGCCTAGGTGGGCCCACATATGCGCTAATATTCATTACCACAGAACTCTATTAACCAAGCAGTTAGCCTGACTCAAAGCATTTTCCATTCAATTTTTATCCTTAATGTCCTCTGACTTGTCCACCTTTCGTATTTCCCCAGTGAGCTCTGCCCGTTGTTATCAAGAGCAGCACTTTCTGGAGTAGTCTAGAAGAACCTTAGGAGCTCCTTTGCCTTCCATTATTTACATTTTAATTAAAACACAATTTTTTTCAATCTCCCTGCGCTGTAGCAATGTCAGTGAAGCAATGTGTGTCCCACACAGATAATGGGGAATGGTTCCTCCTGTTATTAATCCATGTTATTTGTGAAATTCCAGTAGTGTTTGCTTTATTTAATGGCTGCACAAATTACCTCCCATGGGAGGCTGCAGACTTATTACAGCTTATCTCCCTTGGGCCTAATTTTCTTCTGTCTTGTTTCTTGTTAACCATTTATAGTTGTGCAAGGTGTTCATTAAATATTAGGAGGAGTGTGTATTTGGGATTCAGCAGCATTTTACCTTCATCTACAAAAACCTACAGTGACCCAAAAGTCATGCCAGCAATACTGGACTTTTGGCCAAAGATGTCTTTTGGTGTCTTCCCATGTGCAGGGGTCACTGGGGTGCCTGTAGTGTAGAACTGTGCCGACGACCCTTCAAAGTGTGCACCAGCCCTGAAGGACTAGGCAAGTCAAGATGGAGAATCAGAATTCTTACCAGTGGAGACCAGGCTGGTAAGACCTAGAACAACACTTCCACAAGCACTTCAGAGAACTTTACACTTGTAAGTTTCTGTAAAGGACTTTTTAGGCCCCTTGAAGTGGGCAGAGTCTCTTGCTGGAATTGTCTAGGGAGTGAGGGCACCTCATATAGCCAGTGGGCTCCTACTGTGATCTTTTTGTGATGGAGACAGCTCTCAGACCATGGGTCCACTAAGGGAAGCACAAGACACTACTAATTGCAGGTATTCCTTTCTTTCAGACATTTGTCTCTGCGCCTTCCAGTGCTGCTGCAGGCTGCCCGTTTGGTATGTCAGCTTAAAAAAGTAACCCTGGGGGAAAAAATGTGCTGACTTTTCAAAACTGGACCAGTTTCTCAATCACTCCCACAAAGAGCTGTGTTGGCTTCCCCAGTGGGGCAATGCACTGTGATTTTGGGACTGGGGACTTGTGGTCAGGATGGATGGAGGAGGATGGAGGGGGGCTCTGTGGTTTTGCTGATCATCTTCTTGGTGGTTACATTCCAGATATGGAAATATATTCTATGAGCAGATTCACTGGAGCACTTGGGAGAGAATGACTGTTTTGCAGTCGCTGCGTAAGGGTGAATTACCATATAACATGCATGGGAACTATGGAATGAAATATCCAAATGTATGAGCGCCTCTGTTTATTCTTAAAAGCACACTCTAAAATATTACTTCATGAGAGGCTGCAAGAAACAAGCCAGAGCAAAAGGAAAAAACTGGAATTATTCACAACTGTCAATTAGAAAGTGATGCAGTACGCCGAAAAGGTAGAGAATTTATAAAAGACAAGTATGCACTGCAGTCATTTATGCTTAGTACTGGCTTGTAACTATTGCTATATGTAAAAGGATAGCACGTAATTAACATAAAACTGGTTAGTTATTACTTGGGCCTGGAGCCAAACCATGTTATAGCTGATTTACCGTAAAGGCTTATCTGCACTCGCACTGTTCCCACCCTTGCTCCGGCACCAGAGCAGCTTCAGTTGCGGTAACAACTGCAGAAACTCTTGTTTGACCAGGCAGGGGCATTTTTACTGCCATGTGGCCTAATCTGGTTGTGCAGTCATGTGTGCACAGCGCAGTGTATGGATGTATGTTTTACAGCTTTTCCTTAGAAATGGCTTTAGTATGCACATCAACAGTCAGCATAAAAAAATCATTTCCATCGAGTGATTTTGGGATATAGAAAAGAGATTTCAAGGCTTGTTATTATGCTACTGTGATGGGCTTTAAAAAGGAAACGTTTTTCCTAGCATGTTATAAATATCTCATCGTGCCATTACAAACACAGGCTAGGAAACTATCACAGCTACATATGAACAAGGCAACGCTTCAGTAATATAAAATCTCTCTCTCTTTTGTTTTCCTGATGGAGAGCTGCAAGAAGGAAAACCTGCTAATGTCCAGACATTTTCTTGCCCTTTTTTCAAAAACAAAATTGCTTGTTGTTTACCTTAGAAACTGAGGCTTTGTTTATAGTGTGCTCTGTGCTGTGAAGCACATGGAAATACAGGCGTTCCCTGCTTGAGATGGCTCGTTTCTTGCTGAACTATTCCAAGGCTACATATTTACAAGGGGACCCAGATTCAGGTTTGGGTGACTAACCCCACACATGCACGTGTTTCAGAGGACTCAGGCATTTGAAAACAAAAGGCTAAGTTTCTAAAAGTAAGCAAGGAGTTAAACAATAAACCATATCAGGTAGCCTGTTTATTACCATATGGCTATTTCCACTGCTGTTCTCCATAAAGTCATGCAAGCACTTTCATTTTAAACACTGTTTTTCATTAGTTTATATAACACAGCTGTAAATATTTTTTCAGGCTGAAACTTGGCATTCAAAGTCACAAGGGAGAAACCAGGAAAAAAACCTAACCCTGGCTATGCTGCTTTTGAATGATAAAAAAGTGAAACCACTGGGAGTGTTGCATGGGATGGGTAAGTTTTGGATTAACAAGCGAGGGACACAAAAAGCCATCTCAGCAGAAGTCCTCCACAAGGCAGCAGCCCTGGAAAAGTCCAGGGAATATGTCTGTGGGTTGAATCTTGAACTGAAATGGAAGAGCTCAATAAACAAAATACCAGTATAGTAATGCTGAAGGAATATAATTAGTCACCATGTTCTTGACTTCTGCTCTCTGGTATTTCCATTATAAATGTGGATTGTATCCATCAAGCATGGGGAGAGCCGCAGAAACAACCGTGGATACATGTGTCCTTGCATAAGTAACATGGATTAAGGATCTGATCACTGAGGTTGGGATCATAGAAGACATCTAAGCCATCCACAGCCCGGTAGAAATTTAGTATCTTCTTTTTTCAGCCAACCTAGTTTTCTGCCAGGTTAGTGAGCTCAGTCATTCTGGGAAGCCTCCCAATGCTAGAGCCAATGCAAATGAAATGACTGGAGGAAAGACGCTCTTCACAGTGCTTGTTGATGTCACTCAGCCCCTTTGTGTGACTGGCCTGGGAGCATCTTCCAAGGTGGACATCTTCTCGGGAGCAGCATTGAGCAGCAGCTTCTCCCTGCTTGTCCTGGACCCCGTGCCACCTCTCTGTTGGGCTGGCATAGCTATTTGTGCAGCCAGGCGGTGAACCACACTGGGGAACACGTCCCGTTTTGCTGGGTTATTTCCTAAGGGGGGTTTACTGCACAGTTACACAAATGGTTGGGCTGGTGCAACTCAGGAGGCTGTAGAGAGGCACAAGTGATTAGCTGATGGGGACAGGGTAAACAGCAATTGCTTTAGCCAGTCCGAAGTGGTGCTGACACCAGAAGTCAAACCATGGGCTCAAGTTATTACAGTTCTTTCTGCCAGCTTCAGTGAACAATAATTAGTCCCCCTACTGCAACTCCAAATCTCTGTGAGAGTGAAATCAGTGAGCACATTTTTCCCATGATTTCAATTAAATTGCATTTAGAGTAAAAAACTCGCCTGAGTTTTGATATTGTTTATGAAGCTTCCATCTGAGAGCACTTGGAGCGGGTACTAAAAGGCCATTTGGGTAGAAACCCATATTTTTTTTCCCATTTTCTTTATGTGATTGTTGATAGTCTACAAGAGCAGCTATTGGTTTCTGCTGTGGCTGTGGATGCTGTAAAATAATATGAAAGTAAGTCTCTTCAATCTGAAACAAAGGAAAAAAAAATCTTTGGCTCATAAGAGGCTTCTCTGTGTTCAGCTCAGCTGAGAACACAGGCTGGGAAAAAAGCACTGGATACCTGGGACATATCTGCTGAAAGTGGGCTTCCAGCCCTCCTCTTCTCTGTGCTTGGCCACGTACTCCATTCTTGTGTAGCTTTAGCAGTTGTGCAGAGAAAGTCCCATGCTGGGTCCCCTCAAAGCCATCATGGACTTGTCCATCTGGGTAGGTCAGTACATCCATTAAAACATCACTTGCAGTAAACCAGAATGGAGAACAGCTCTCCAGAATCATCTAAGGAGGTTCATGAGCCCTTTAGGTGTGTAGCTCATGCTCACAGTAGGATTACTAAAACCTCACTTATTTTTGGTTTTGGACCTAGGTGCCCAATATCCAGTGTAAGTATTGAAGTTTTGGCCAGGAACTTCCTAGGCGTGGCAATACTGAATGATAATTCCTGCTTGAACCTGCGAGGGTTTGGTTCTTTGAAAGGAGCTTTCAGCACCCCTATAAAAAATCACAGGAAACAACCTGATGTCTCTGGGAGGAAGATATATTTCTCAGTCCTTACATTTGGAAAATGCCTATAATTACACCTAACCTCACAGAAAAGCTGTGAAGCTTAATTAATGCATTCAAAGCCCATCGGTGTGTACACAGTGAAGACTGTTGCCTGGGTAAGGGAAGGGACGAGGTGGCCCAATAACTCTGCGGTGAGTCAGTGACATTACCTAATCCAGCTGTGCTGCACAGGATACTTACTATAAACACACTGCCTTATCACCTATTTACCAGGGAGGGTGAACTGGTTCAGCTAAAATAAGAACAGGAATAAACCTGTGTCCAACAACACCTCAACCTTACCTCCACTTATGTTCTGGCACTCCCTGTCCTGGTTGAAATGAACTCCCAGAGGATTTTTTTTTCCTTGAAGTATTAATTACTTAATTGAACAAAATGAAGGAGAATGAAAACAACCCAGGGAAATGTGGTTTTGTGTACTGTTTCAAACAAAGTTTCCAAGCTGAAGTACAGCAATAAATGTCAGGGACCAGCTGCTTCCTTTCTTACATGAGTCCATGTGGAGATGGTGATTCCCTCCAGATTCCCCCTTGGGAAACACTGGCTGAGAGCATTATTTACAAAAGAAACAAAGGATGTCAGCAAACAGAGGTGGACTTTATACTATTCCCTTCTCATTTTCCCCTTTTTAATCCACTGAGTGCCATGGCCGCATTCAGGGGACTCATAAAATCTTTTGATGCATGGAGGCTCTAGTTCCACTCCTCTCTGAAGTCACGTCCTGCTTCCCACCAGCATGCGGGAAGGAGAATGAGGCCAGACATTCAAAGCATAGCACAAGGGTTCAGCAGATGTTGGTCCTCCCCTCACCTGTCTGTAGGGACATGTTACATGTCCTTTGGCATGGCACTGTTGCTCATGTGTAGCATGAGGATAAGAGCACCTTGTCACCTCTGGAGGATGCTCTGAGTTCCTTAGGGCTAGGTAAGTGGGTGATCATTAGAGAGAGATGCTTATGAAGTGCATAACTCCAGATATCTTAAGACTGCAGGCAATGAGAGCTTTATGTATTATTTTGAGAACTACCTGGCATTTATATTGCAGGAGCGATCAGACGTGCTAGAAATTTTACATACTGATAGGGAAATATAGTCTCTGTCACTAGGGGACACTTTTAAAAGATGAAGGAGATGGAGCCTGAGGAAAAGTAATACTCTATCTTACAAACATATACCAAGGTAATGATGAGAGCTCTTGCACATGCTTATAGATCACACCCAGGGAAATATACTTGTAGCAGAATTGTTAATCTTAGCTTTCCTGCTTGGTGGTGCTTTGTTTAGAAATCCAAATTTTGTGTCAGGACATGCTCATCTGAGTAGAAAGTATAGAGGGGGGAAAGGTCTAATCAGGCTCATCTGAGTAGAAAGTATAGAGGGGGGAAAGGTCTAATCAGTAAAGGTTAAGAAAACTAAGGGAAATGGGGATGAAGAGGGAACAGAAAGAAAGAATGTGAGTGCAATAGGAATGGAAAAACATATCAGTGGAGAAGGCTAGCATGAGGACATGACAGGGTGCAGGAGTTAGAAGAAGAGCAGTGTAAAGCAGGGACAACTGCCATTGGTAGTTTAGAAAAAGAGTGAAAAATAGCTGAAGTTTTAAATGTGTAAATGTTGGGCTCAGGAACTCCAGAGGCATCAGAAAGAGGCCAGTGACCACTGGGACTGAGGCAGGGAGTACCTAAGCAAGGACAGGAGAGGATGCTGCCAATCCCTCCCATGCCACTTCCCTGTCAGCACCCTTTCGTTAGGTCTGCTCTTATAGTTGCTGATTTCTATTCCTTTATTTTCATTTCCCTTGCACATGCACCCTTTGGCTTGTAATTGGTCCTAAGAAAGCTCTTCGATACTCAGAGCGATGCCTCCCACTCGCAACACTCTACCCCTTCAGCTGTGTCATCTCTACTGCTGCAGTGCCAACCGCCAAGCCGGAGCAGGAAACCGATCCAGATTTAAAATAATGCTTTAAAATTGGGAGAAGAAGGGGAAAGAGGAAGGGAGAGGCACGGTTATTTTAAACCTTTCAATTCCCTTACCCACTTCATGCTGCGACCTCGCAGATGCTTGCACCAGTGGAGCAGGCAACTGCAATGAGCTGGTGGCTGGGGAGTGTGTGCTGCTGAACCTTCCTTGCCAAGGCAAGGGTGACATTCCTGTGCTCTGCTCTGCTCACTCATGCCATGCTGACCGATGGCTTCTGTTGCTAACACCTCAAAAATGTACTCTTCATTCCTCCTTCCACATGGGGATTTCAAGGCAGCAAGCAGATAGAGGTGAAAGCTTTTATTCCCACAGAAAACCAGGGGTGTATAAGCTCTACATGATATTGTTTTAGCTGAGCTACGCCGGCCCATCACACTGGCTAGGATCTGTTTGACTGTGTTGACTGCTCTTACAACATTATCTCAAGTTATGATATCAGGTGATGTTGGTAGGGGCCAGCTGTTGGAATCAGATGATCATATGTGAATCTCCGCTTTCTTTTTCCTTTCTTAAAGTAAGCTTGTGGCAGGAAAATGAGGGAAGCCTGACAGCATGACACAAAGGCTGAAGCATTTGAAGGTCCATAAAACACTCTTCAAATGTACACATTTTGTAAAATCTCATTATTTTTTGAGGCTTGATTCATGACAGCTGAATCCTCAGGACTGGCAATATTCATATAATGTAAAAGAGCTATAAATGTTAAAGAAGTAAAAACGCACAAAGCTTCTACATCACCCGCCAGCTGCAGCCAAGTTATGCCTCATCGGGATTTATTGCAGCATCTTCAAGCAGAGCAAGTGCTGAAGTGGTACTATTACTTCTGATTACAAATGGACTGGGTAAGAGCATCGGTGCTATAAACACCCCATTACAGAATGGGCTGCACAGTACAAGACCTACCATACTAATAACATTCAATTCTTCAGTTTTAAAAATAGTGGTCTCAGGAAGAAAAGCAATCGCACTGTAGTCTGACACCTGAAAGGAAATGTTGGAAGGAAGTAACTGTAACTGGCACAGCTAATAATGGGTTATGATGTTACTCTCCTGGGAACCAGGGGGAATTGTCCTGCACTTTAGACTGGAATTAGCCTGATTTCTCAAACGTAAATCTGTGTTAATCCTTCTAAAAGTTAAAAAAAGCCCAAGTGAGCTTTTGGTCCCCATGGAGCTACTCTGTGCCATTCTGATGGAAGAAAAGGGTCAGAAAGTTGCCTCCAAGGCTCATCCGAAGGTGCCCCTCATACAGGGAAACCAGAGACATCCCTGCCATCCCCGCACAGTCTCTTCCTGCCTGCCCCTCAGTAACCTTTATCTAACATAATGGTCCCTCCAAGGCCTTTGGCAACACAAAAGTTAGAGGGCTCATCTGAGCACAGAAGCTGCACCAATTTAACTTACATCAGGGCTTTGATTTGTGTTCCCAGAGCCAGTTCAAGGTGTGATTTCAGAGGTTCCAGCTCTCTGTTACCATCCCTCTGCCTGAGGTCTGTCCCTCCCAGTGGAGCTGGTGGCCCTCACTGTGGGTGCTCATCTTGGCTGCTCTTGTGCAAAAACTGACCAGTTTCCCAAGCACCTGCCTCCATCAGCCACTTGTGGGAGGACCCTGGACTTTTGACCTGAAGGAGCTGTGGCACACGGAGGTTCAGTTCCACCAGCTCACTGCAGGATGATGATGATGACCAGCACAAGCACTGAGTAAACACCTGGGCTTGGGGACTCCTTGAATGTAACAGTGAGGGTTGTCAGCCTTTGTCAGTCAGCACAGCTGCTTCCACAGCCCCAGGGAGTTCAAACCCTCCTCTCCCACAACCCAGCAGCACGCCCAAGCCACACAGCTATGGGATAGCTGGAGAAGAAGGGGATGCTCTCTGTCTCATCCTGTGATTTATTATCTGCTGATAAGAAATAAATCAAGATTCAGGCAGAAGGAGAAAAATGAGGCCTTAGATACCACATCCTACTGGTGGATCTCAAAGTGGTTTTGGAGGTAGATAGTTTTACACCTGTTGCATAGACACTGCACCAATAGCATTAAGTAGGTGGCTGATTTGCTGAAGGTCCCCTACAGATGACAGAACTTGGAAAAAATATCACCTTAGACCCTTTCCAGTGACCCACTTACTTCATGACAGTGCCTCTAACTAAGAACCTCTCTGGCAGAGACAGACCATAGTTAAATGCTTGCATCGTCCTCCCATCCCCTGGCCAGGTATCAGATTTGAACCAAACCTGTCCTATTCCTGCCTAGGCTCCCTTCCACCATCCAGAGCATGCACAAGGGGCCTTATATGACCCACCCCAGAGGAGTGTGATGGGATGCATCCTAGGTTCAAGACATACCAGTTTATTCATCCCAGGCTAACGTGGCATCTTCAGTTAAGATGAGGCAACATTACACATGGGCTACAACGGAAGCCCCCACGACCTCTGAGAAGTAAGATAGCTGAAGGGGGGCCTAAAGGTTTCTTTAAACCTTTGTCTCCTCACTTTTTCAAGCTAAGTAGTGCATTAGCACAGCTGAAGATCCAACCTATTTTGTAGCAAGTGTACATTGAATTAATCTGTCTCAACTCCAATTGTACAATGAGAGGCTTCTTTAATGACAGGAAGCCGGCTGTCCCCATATTCTTCCCTGAGACAAAAGTTCTGGGCACTGCTAGATGAGAAAATAGCTATGGCTTTTTCTAAAGAGCCAGGGAAACAAAATCACCGGAGGAAGTATTCTAAAGCCCTTCAATACAGCAATCTGTGTGGGCAAAGCAGTACAAGCAAAGATTACATCATCTCCAGAAACAACCAAACAGCTCTGTGAAGGTAATTACCAAGTATGATGTAAACAACTGGATAGGGGTATGTGTAAACACTGCTAAACCAGAATACTGAGAGTGTTATCCTAGAGAACAGAATGAGAGCATTTCAAGACATATGTTAATTCATCAGCTCTCACCATTATTCCTGATCATGAGTGCTTGTGTTTCAACACTGTCTTGGGAAGCTGTGAACATCAAAGCCCAGAGATGCACATACACACATCCAGGTCCACCCGCTCTGCCGGGGAGGTATGAATCTTCAGCAAGCAGATGATAACAAATAGCAGGAAGCCCATGAAATTACATCTTAAGCCACCTCTGGGGATGTGAATCAAAGCCATGATTTAAGTTACTTTGAGTATAGCCCCTGTGTAGAGACTAGAAACTGAAAATCAAAGTGGGGCTTGGTACCTTTTTCAAGGAGGTAGCTCCATGGCCTAAATGAAAAGAGTTGATAGCTCCCTCAGAATCACGGGTCCCAATCTCAGCTGAGATGTGGGGAGAAGCTCTCTTCTGTTTTCAGAGCTGACTATACAAAGGAGTTTACTTTGAAGTGTGGTGTCGCAATATAATTGCTTCATATCAACTAGTATGCAGGAGCAGTCTCCAAATGAACACACAGCTTTTACTTCCCGAGTTATCGTTTCCAATTGGAGAAAGGGAGGCAGAATACTTCAGCCTGTACGGTGAGCTGGGACCCCACGGTATCCAGTGGAGCTGCTGGGCTGCAGGATGGCTCCTGTGGCACCCAGTGGGGCAGGTGACAGAGTGTAGCCAGAAGTCACTGATTTCTACCTAGATGTTCACACCATCAAACCCCTGTGATTCACCATTTGGGTGGTGTTATTGTTCAAGTTCCTGAAAAATCATTACAAACAAACAAGTTCTCTCTGAGGTAACTGGGCTGGTAGCTGGGCTTATGTGGCAATCATTGTGCGGATATTTCGTGTGTCAGTGCCGGACAGCTGCAACTTTTCCAACCAGGCACAACTCTCCCACACAATTTTGGCTGCCATTTCTCTGTCTTCCTCTTCCTTGCCAGCAGCAGTGTCAGAAGAACAAGAATGCAGAGGAGGAGCAGAAGGAGCTCAATATGGCTGAGCAAGGTGCTCTCCGGGAAGAACTGCCTTTCAAATGTCTTCCCTCCTCATCAAGTGCTTCCACAATCTCTGGTGGGAAAGGAGTATGCTGAGGGCCACCACTGGCCCACAGGACCTGCTTCAAGCTGAGAAGAGGCACTTTTCCATATGCAGTTCACCTGAGAGCTACCGCATCAGACTGCCTACTCAAAAGCAAACAGCCACCACCATCCAGAAGGTGTTGT
This sequence comes from Athene noctua, assembly GCF_965140245.1. Classification (NCBI taxonomy): domain Eukaryota; kingdom Metazoa; phylum Chordata; class Aves; order Strigiformes; family Strigidae; genus Athene; species Athene noctua. The sequence continues at coordinate 26,607,779 of NC_134038.1, read as the reverse complement.
CAGGGCAGCATGTGAAAGTCCCCAAGTCCTGGGGTGTTGTTAGTGTCACCTATGATGGTACCTTATTTCACTGGCTTGGCGGGCAGCACAGCCCTTGCTGTTGCTATGCCTGAGCCAAGTCTTGGAGTTAAAAAATACAACCAGGCACCTGCAACTGGGTGCATCCCTGGCCTTGATGGGGCAGACCACACAAGTGCAGGATCACTCCTACTCACCTGGGCCAGTCCCATCTCGGGCTACACCACTGGTGGTACCTCAAAGCCTGCAGCTTTCCAGTAAAACTTCATCTATGGATTGTCTTCTCTACTTCAGGCCTTGTGAAGATCTTACAGAGGTCTTGGTCTCTACAGTGTAAGCAATTCACCTGCCTTCACTGCTGAAAAAAAAAGGACTGCTATCCCACTTAAGAGTTTCATTAGCAGTACCAGGGTTTCTCCTTTAGTTTCTAGAAGGTCCTGTTTGAACCCTCTTGGCATGGCTGAGTAAGATGTTGGTAGGACATCTGGATCATAGAAAAGTCCAATTTAATGACTGCAGGAGCAGCAACAGGACAGCAATGCAGCGTATCTCCCCATTGTCACAAGCTGTGTGGAGATATCAGTTAGGCTTCATGAGCTAAGTGCAACGGTTCCATGGCTACCGCTCTCCCCTTGCTGCACCAGAAGGAAAGAGGGAGTCACCTCAGCTGAAAAGCAGAGACTCAGATGCTTCTAGGCTGCCTTTAGCAGTCTGTGTCATGCACCCATTAGAGTGGCAATTTCTAGAGCATGCGTCAGACAGCCCTCCTACACTGATGGTGAGAGCAACCCTTGGATACAGGCCTGACATGATACTAGGAATATTTGTCATGATTTGTGGTACATAGCATCACTGATATGGTGACATGACCTGCTGAGCTGTATGGGACATTTCCTCTGCTATGAGGTGCGAGTTCTGCATGCTCAGCAAGACTTTATTAATTTTAAATAGAATGGTGGATGTCAATTAACTGTGGGAGATATGTCAGCATTTGTTAATGCACTCTGTACTCCTTTATTAATTTTTCATACCGTCATGGATGCGAGTCTGCTCAGGGGAAACGTCAACAGTAGCACAGCACATTTCCCTGCAGGGCCCTGTGTTGGGAGGCAGGAGGTGGAGAAGAGGGGGAGGTGAGATTTTTTTTCTGAGTGCCTGGGTATGCTTATGAATGTATAAAATTGTGGAACTTGTCCATAACCAGTTTGAGTGCCTAATTGCTGGCCTGTGGGGCTTCCCTCCCTGCCTGCAGCATCTTTCCACAAGCTTTGTAGGCCTTTTCTAGGTCATAATCGATTTTATATTTTGGACTACATGTTGGATAATGCTGGTGCATTAAAAAAAAAAAAATTCAGCTTTAAAATGAAGACAAATATTAAACAAAACTCCCCCCCCCCCCTCCCTGGAAAGTGCAATGCTTTAATGCTGTGTAAACAGAGCAAAGACCAGGGGTCTAAATTGAAGGACAAGGGATATTTTGGTATACAGACCTGGTTGCTCTTGGCACATTGTGGAGTGTCTTCCAGTGTCTGTGATCAATTTTCCCTATCTAAACTGGTGTGGCATGGCTTTGTAATCTGCTCACAACATCAAAGGTGGATCCACCTTTGTGAATGATTTTTTTCAATGGTTCTTTGATCAGGAAGAGACCTATCTTGCATTCCTCGGCCTCTGCTCCTCCCAGAGCATCATGTTCTTGTTCTGTACATTTCTGCACTTCTCAGAGCTCAAATGTGGTCACCAAATATTTCCTTTCTTTTTTTCCCTTTCTTCACTCTCAGGTTGTATTTGGTTTGTGTGGCAAGGTTTTGGTAGTGGAGGGCTACAGGGGTGGCTTCTGTGAAGAGCTGCTAGAAGTTTCCCCCATGTCTGATAGAGCCAAGACGGACCCACCACTGGCCAAGGCCAAGCCATCAGTGACAGTGATAGCACCTCTGTGATAATGTATTTAAGAAGGGGTGGGGTGGGGTGGAACTGTGCAACACCAGCAACAGTCAGAAGAGAGGAGTGAGAATGTGAGAGAAACAACTCCACAGACACTGAGGTCAGTGAAGGAGGGGCAGGAGGTGCCCCAGGTGCTGGAGCAGATCTCCACCTGCAGCCTGGGGAGGACCCCACAGCAGAGCAGGTGGATGTGCCCAAAGCAGGCTGTGTCCCCGTGAGAAGCCTGTGCTGGAGCAGGCTCCTGGCAGGACCCACGGCCCCATGGAGAGAGGAGCCTACGCTGGAGCAGGTTTCCTGGAAGGACTGGTGACCCCATGGGTGACCCACACTGGAGCAGTCTGTTCCTGAAGGACTGCACTCCATGGAAAGGACTTACTCTGGAGCAGTTTGTGAAGAGCTACAGCCTGTGGGAAGGACTCATTTTGGAGAAGTTCATGGGGGACTGTCTCCCATAGGGGGACCCCATGCTGGAGCAGGGGAAGAGTGTGAGAAGCCCTCCCCCTGAGGAGGAAGGAGCAGCAGAGACAACGTGCGATGAACTGACGACAGCCCCCATTCTCTGACCCCCTGCACCGCTGGTGGGGAGGAGGTAGAGAAAATTGGGAGTAAAGTTAAGCCCAGGAAAAAGGGAGAGATGGGGGAAGGTGTTTTTAAGATTTGGTTTTATTTCTCATTATCCTGTTCTGATTTGATTGGTAATAAATTCATTTTTCCCCAAGTCAAGTCTGTTTTGCCTGTGATGGTAATTGCTGAGTGATCTCCCTGTCCTTATCTCAACCAACGAGCCTTTTGTTACATTTCCTCTCCCTTGTCCAAGGGGAGGAGGGAGCATGATAGAGTGGCTTTTGAAGCCTAACAGAACTAACCATATCAAAGCCTTATTAATAGTACTCTGCAGTGTATGTCCTACTCAGACTTCCTATAGTTCTGATAAATAAATGCCACTTCAAAATTGCTAGCAATAGGGTAAATGCTCATCTGAGTTTTATATTATTTTGCACTGAGCTAGCTGGCAGGTAAATGGACTCTATGAGGATTGAGCATGCCAATGGGATGGTGGTAGAGGGTGGCAGGGAAGAGGATGGGAAGCTGGTTCTGAGGCAAGCATGTTTGTAGGGAAAGAGATTGTAATGTGGGTATTGTTCCATAGTGGCATAAACCAGTCTAAAATGGGGCTGCCATGGGGTTCATCCTCCTCTCCAGCCATAGCTGTACAGGCCTTGCATATCCAGGGTGGCAGGGAGCCAATGCGGGGAGCTGAGCTGGCTGAAAGCTAACACCATGGTGAAAAAATGATGACTCTTCAGACAAACCAGGTCCCTTGTCCAGTCAGTGTGTTTGCACTGGTGCCAATGCTGGTGCCAGGGGTAGGAGACAGGGAGGATGGCTGCAGCCCCAAATTGCATCAAGTTGAGGTCCAGCAGACTTGTGTTCCAGCTTGGAAGGCTCCTTGAAAGACATCTGGCTCCTGGCCAGCTTCTTCCTTCCTTGTTCATCCAACATGCAGCGTGCTGCCAAAGGAGTGCTCTGTTCTCAAAGGCCACAGGTATGTTAATTAATCAAATGGCTGGGGGCTTCTTCCTTGGCCCTAAGGGCAAGTGGCATGGCTAAACTCTCCTCATCCATCCTGCCTCTTGGGGAATGGTCCCTGTATTTTTCGTATCCCCCAAACTGGGCTGGACTGTAATCTGGAGCCAAATCATGCCAAGGAGTGCTCTAGTAGCACGTAAATGGCATGCCAGTGTGATGGGATGGCTCGGGAGGGTGGGTGCCGGAGCAGGGGATGGCTCCCTTGGGAGAGCAAGGATCCAGCCCTCAAGGACTAGATGCAAGACAACATGGAGATATGGGAGGAAGCCTGCAAGGGAGCCACTGGCTGCCACAGGGCAACTTATCCTGAAGGGTTATTCAGGGTCCTCTGAGATGCAGTGCACTCTGTAAGTATAGACCCAAAGTAAATCTGTGTCCGTAAAAATACCATGCATTTCATCAGTGACATTGCTGTAAGGAACTGTGACTTTCACTGCTGTGAAGTGTTTGTGCAGCCCAAAGAGACCCAAGAAATGCTGCACAGCCTGTTCTGTGAGGGGCTTTGGGGCAATACCTTCAAATGTCCTAGCCACTCCGTGCTGAAATTTAAAGGTCAGTTGTATTCCAAAAAGTTACCTCGATGGGGGCGGTGGAAATCTGTTTTTCTAATCAATTCACAGATTCACACAGCTGACAACTGAAAATGTGCATTTCCAGACTTCAGTTCAGGGTAAGATCAGCTGCAAAAGCCAGAAAGGCTTCTTCTGCGTCTCCCACCCCCAGCAGTGAAGGCTGCATAAGAAAGGCTTACAAGTCTGCCAGTGGGGCTGAAGTGTGCTGTCTTGGGTGAGGAAGTTCTGCAGCCTTAGCAGGCTCGAGATGTAGCGAATCCTTATTTTAGTGAGTGAATTCCCCAGATGTGCCTGGGAACAAGTCGATTGACTGTGAAAGATCGTTCATCCAGAATCACTATTTAGAGTAAAACTGTGCTTTTAAGTTTTGAAAGCACTTTCGCAATAGAGGGGTTTGCCCTGGTGTCCTTGGCCAAAAATAGTCACTTCTCTTATTTTTGTCCTGCTAACATGCCAGCTGGCTGCCACCCTCCATTCCTGACACGGCTGCATTACAGTTCTGTTGTTTATGTAAAGTTTGCACAGTGTAATTTAGGGCCCTTTGGGATGATATGTACTATGTAAATATAAACTTTTCTTTCCAAAGCTTTTCTGTAGCCATTAAGGGACTAATTCATCCTACCAGGCAGGGGTTCACACCAAGAACTGGCCAAACAGATGTGGCTTCCAGCATCTTTTGGCACCCAGCATGTTCAGGCTCTGGAGGAAGTTTCCTTCAGCAACTTCTGGAAATACCACAATGCTGCTCAGTGCCCCAGCACTCAGCTTCGTTTTGGACCAGGATTTTGAACATCCAAGTGGAAGGGTTGTTTGAATACAATAGTTTAGTTTGTCATTTTACTACATAAACTTGTCATTTGCAAACAGATTGGAATCTGGATTTGGAGTTTTGCATGTTCCCTCACACTAGGCTGTAGGAAAGTTTGGATCTACCTGGTTAATTTACCAATACAGCTGAGCAGGTGATAAGGAAAAGACAGGCTACAGCCATGTAAGTGCTTCTCTTTCAAGCTCATTATAATTAAAGACTGAGACTGAATTTTAGCAATCATCATGACAACTTCTTCTTTTCTGGCTCTAGGTCAGATATCCCTGTAACTGAGAATAATGTGCAAATTTAATGCTTTCACAAATAAATCCAGCCCTCTGAGGAACTGGGAGAAGTAAATCTGGTCCAGTGTGATTATATCTTGCCATCTGTGAGAAGTAGGAGCCTATCCCAGACTCTATGCAACACATACCCACAGTGCACACTACACAATACAAAATGCAATGTTTGCAACATAGCAAAGCAAATGATCTACAAGATATAGCTGCCTATTTAAATAGTGTTCTGAATATTTATCCACAGGAATTCCTGTGTCCCTTTGGCTGTAGGGGAAGTGGAAAAATTAGGGCTTTCTAATATGACTGGAAAGGTAAAGAAATTTTTTTGAAAAAAAGATAAAGGTAAAGTTTGCAAATCCAGCACGGTGAAGTCAAGGATCCAGGATCACACACCTACAATAAATACCCTTCCAGCAGTTTTTAATCAGGGATCTTCAACCTCCACTGACTGCAGCAGGAATGACATTGAACAGCAAGAGATTTCCCTTGGTTTTTAGAAGTTACAAAGCATAAAGCAGATTTTATGTTCCTTAACAGCAGGTGAAGTTGAAATTTCACCTGTGCCCAGCCAGCGCCAGCTTCTGCCAGCCCAGACAGAGCCTGTAACTTGACAACCCATGCCCATGTTTGTGAGCTGGTAAGCAGGAAAGACTGCAGCCTTCCAGCTATGCCTCCTGCAGCTGATTCAACTCAGATGAATGTCTCTGCCTCCAAGAGCAGCCGTGGGGGGCAAAAATGCAAGTGCGTATCTTTCTCCATGAGTCTCTCAGCTTTGCAATGAATTCAGTTTCCATATGTGCAATAGCAGCAGTGCATACTCCCAGGGTGGGCCTTTCATGTGCACTTTGTACCAGCATCGCAAATGCCAGAGCAGCAGGAAAGGGGAGCTGCCTCAAATAGCTGCTGCTGAGGATGTCCTTGTCAAAATTCACACATAAAAGGAGACTTGTGGGCACTTGTCCCCAGGCCAGAAAAATTAAGACCAGAAGGAAGACTGACATACTATGCCTAGTATAAAATGCTAGGGGGTGCTAATTAGAGGAGGGATGTCTGCTCTGTCAGTCCCTCCTTGCTTTTGAGGGGAAATGCTGCTGAACAAACCCCTTGGTCACCAGCAAAGCTCCTTGTAAGCACTGGGATGACATTTTAGAGATCAGCGGATGCCTTTCTCAGACAGGCTACTGGGACTTCACAAAGCAGGCAGGAACACTGCACCGAGAATTAAAACCTGGAGCTGTTGAATGTACAACAAGCAGCAAGACTAGCTGGACAATGAACAGGCAGAGCAGATGTAAACTACATCTCCAGCTAGAGCTGTAATCCTCCTTCCTTTATGGAATGACCTCTACAGCCCACTCCAGCAGAGCCTCCTGAAGAATGACAGATCCACAGCTCCCATTCTCCTACTAGTTACCCCCACTCTGTCCCAGGTCCAGCTCCTGACCATCAAACTGAGCTCATGCCCATCAAACTTGGATCACCCCCATACCCACCTCCATCTGCTGTCAAAGTGCTGCCACCAAAGCCCATGCCATCTCCTTTTGAGGCCTCCCTGGACCTCAGTGGATTCCCACTGGGCTCCTGCAGCATGTGCTGGGAGGTGCGAGCTGCTCCCCATATTACTCTCAACCAGTAGCACTCAGTGTCTCTCTTGATTTCCCCTTGCAAATTCAGGGAAAGAGAGAACTTAATTGATTTTTCAAAGATGGCCATGACTGATTGAGGCTACCTGATCCCAGGGAAGAAGATGGAAGTGTTCTGCACCCTTACCCAAGTTTCTTTTTATCTCTGTGCCCACTACAGCTGCACGAACGTCACAGCACATTTGTGAAAAGCAATTGTTTCAGATGAGCTTAGGAGACTACTGTGAGTCCAAATGTCTGAGCTCAGAACCAGTGAGGAGCAGGAACTGGCTGCAGTGGTGATGGTCACAGACCTCCAGGACTGGGGTGCCTGTGGGCACCAAGCTGGTCCTTTTGCTCTAATCAGGCACTGTGAAATATCAACCTGGCATTAAAACAAAGCAAAAAAGTAAGCATTGATGGAACCTTGTCATATCTAGAGAGAGCTGAAAGACTGTACCACATACTATGCCCTTGCTGCTACAGAAGTTGCTGTTAAACATCACCATCACTGAAACATGGGACTGGTGCCAACGTGACACATTTTTAGTGGTAGTGCATGAAAGGGAAATACCTCTTTTTAAAAAACTCTCTTCCTCTCCCAGGAGCTTTTATAACTCACTTTTCCTCTCCATGGTCCCCTCTCCTCATTACACTCCCAATGTTTTCAGCTTTTTTTCTTCTAATTTGGCAAAGAAAAGTTCATTGCTGTGTTGTTATTCCTGATGTGAGAATTAGGGCAGCAGAAGGTGCATCACAGGCTGACGAAGGGGCCATGGTGTGTAGTTTGCGTATCTTTGGTATCAGCTGGATTTGGGATGAGTCAAGGAGATAAGTTAGGGAACAAACAAGTGGGAGAGCGAATAAGCCAGTCGGCAGGGTGGTGAGGGTGCGTCTGCCGCTGACTCAGAGACCTAATCAATGTCTTATCACTTCTCACACCTTCCAGTTCCAGCACCAAACCTCTAGGAGTTCTCATCAGAGGATGAATTCCTCCTCCTTCTTATCGGGAGCATGCACTTGAGCCCTCTGCATGGGAAACACCCGTGTCTTCTCCATGCATCAGAAACAGCCAGCCAATGATTACACACACCAGCTAATGGATGGATGTCTAGTCCAGCTGGTTGTACCTAGATACAAAATGCAGATACGTTATCCCTGGTTGCAAGTGGTATCAGCAGCCTAAGGAATGATTAGATATATTTTATAATGGAATTAGGAGATTGTAAAGGAAGTGGAGCCTCAAAGAAATAAGTCCAGACATCCTGAAGCAAACAAGCAGAGGTACTTAAGAGGACACATTATGCTAAAACAGGAGTCCATCAGAGGCAGATGAGTCCTGTGTCAGAAAATGAAATTATTTCCTGGTGTCATTCTGCTAGAGCTATGAAGCTTCATCTGAAGATCCATTTTGAAGGCTGGAAGTCTGGTTGTCAGAGGAGTCCTCTTGTCCTGAGAAGAAAGAGACAGGATGAGTGCTATCCCAGCACCTTGTATGTGAACCTTGTCGTCTACAAGGGAGCTGCATTGCAAGACTCCCTAGCACAAAGCTCAAGTGGGACCCTTTTTGGCTCTTTGGTGGAGTACATGGACATCTCCTAAGGCTCTTATTCTTGTCCTCCTCTTTTCCTTCACCCACTCTCTATGACCCTTCACTCTGAACAGGGTTATGGTGGTTGTCAGCGGTTCATTTCAGGCAGCTTTTTTCCCTCCCTCAGGGCTCCTGACCCCTTCCCACCCTGGACCTGCCTATAAATGATGTTCCTTCTTCCTGCCTTGCCCCAACTTTTATTCTCTGTTCTCTCTCCCTCTCCCTCATTCTCCAAAGTGCTTGGCATATGTCTTTCATCTGCCTAGAGCGGGATCTATGGGTATGCAATGAGCACAGCAGCTAATTAGTGACTGAAGCCTCAGGGTTTTAATTTGAACCTTGTGGTGCAGACATGCCACGAATGTAAATAAGGCACATGCTTTTGGGTGCGCATGCAGGGTCCTCTGAGAGCTCTTCAGTGGAATCCAACCCGCTGCTCAGGCCCAGGCACGACCTCTGCAAACAATCTCTGCTCAGAAGACTTACTGTCCACTACTCACAAACGGTTTTGAAAATCTTCCTCAGTGCTCAGACTTCCAACAAATTCCATTGGGAACATTGGTGAGCTACTTGCAACTGCATGCATGTGTGAAAACTGTGGAATTCACTATGAATCTTTAGAGAGGGAACTGTGGGCAAATCTGGAGGAGGTGGTCAAGCTTTCAGATGGCCTACTGGCATCCACTTCTGATCCCCCTCTGGCCTCTATTTACTAAAAGAAACAGAGTTTAAACAAATGAAGTAAATTAAAGGAAAATATGCTCTTAAAGTTAAGTTATTAACTTTACAAAGAAAACAAGACAACAAATCAAAATCCAATAAACGCATCAAGATGACCCCAATAATCACAACACAAAAAGAGTTAAACTTTATAAATGTTAAGAAAAGCTCTTTGGGAAGCAGTTGTCCCTTTGGTTACAAACCTGCTAAAGTCAATTTAACACAGAAACTGGAGCTGCTTAAATAGTTTAGTTTTGAGACATTACTATCTAATGTTCACATCACAGAGTCAGTTATAAAGTTCCTGTCTTAGATTTCCATTCTTGCAGAGTAGGTAACCCTTTCCTCCCCTCTGCAGGCAGGCTAAATGACAGATTTCAACAGAACAACCCTAATACATGTCTTATTAATCAGAAACTATCTGGGGCAGCATCAAGGGCTCTAGATTTATTTTTTTTTTTGCGTAAAATATTTTTTCTTTATGAAAACATTTAATTCTAAAATGTTTTCATAGTGCAGATTTTAGGGGTGGACACATGCATGCATGCACACAGCAACACTTTCATGACATAGCATGAAGCCTAAGAAAGTCCAGACATTTCTTAGGCATTAAACACAAACAGCAAACATTGATAAAGAAATCACTTGCCAGGGGGCAGGGCCTGGAGCTGCAGTCACAGGCAGCAGATGTCCTCTTTGCTCAATGCTTCTCAAGAACAGACCTTGTTTGGGTGCTGGCAGGGAGGCAGGAGGCAGGGACAGCATGACCGGCAGAGTTTTGACTTCTCTTTAAAATGAGTGTGCTTGGAGAGTCTGAAGAGCCAGTCTTCTCTCAACAGGCTCATTGATCTTAAAGGTGAGACATCCCAGACTGGTCCTTAAGGTTTGTGGACTTTGCTTAGTCTGCCTGGTGACATCTCCCTCCCCAGTGTGCAAGCAAATCCAGTGCAAGGCCTGACTTGGAGCTACCCCAAATATGAACTTAGTAAGTGGCAGGTTTGGAAGAAGTCCCATTTACATCCACAGAATAAAAAGTATTTGGTGCCTTACAGAGCAGACACTGTACGTCTGCAAACATTCCCCTGAGCCTTCATTCCATTCCCTTCCCCTGTTTTTGTAAATAAAAAATTAAATGCTCAAGATGTTTCCTGAAGATTTTGGCATGGTCTTATCTGGATAAAAGGTCTCATGATGACTCTGCTGCCAACTTATAGAAATTTCAACACAAAACTATCCTATAAAAATAGCTGCTTGCCAGGGTTTGTTTGTTTTCTTCCCAACCATCACTCAACATTCACCCATCTGCAAACTCAAAAATAAATGTGTACAATTTATTACTACTGTCATCATTCTTCTCCTAAAGAAGGCAAATGATAGTCAGCATTCTATTTTGGAAATAAGCTAGAAGTCAGGCAGTTTGTCTCTTGCACTCCTTTAGAAGTAGCAAAACCTGCCAGTTACTTCTTTGCTGACTTGGCCTCCAAGCACTGCTGGACAATGCTGCCTGATGCTTCCACAGCTGATGCCAAAAACCTCCTGTACCCCACCAGGAGCAGCACTGGTGCTATCCCTTTGGGGAAGGAGTGGCTGTGGGGTATCTGAGGGGCTGGGATCATACTATCATCCCCCAAGGAGACTGGCCTGGCTGCAGAGCAAGGGGAGAGGGAGCAGGGGCTGAGCCGCAAGAGCTTTACCCCAGGGTGATGCCATCCTGGGCAGGGTAGAAGAGCCCTCAGCTCCTCTCTGCATGCACAACCCTGCTAACAGGCACTGAGCAGCAGCGGGGCAGTGTTACCCTGTTCCACATTTTTGGGGAAAAGGGAAAGTGCTGTGGCAGGAGAGACAGAGAAGGGAGCCATCATGTTCCTCCCTCTGCAGTTGCCCTCCCTTTCTGCTTTTTTTGAGAAGCAGTGACAATAGCACCACTCCGATGCCATCATCAGTTTATAGTAAATAGTAATAAAAATTTATATTCTGTGTTCTGGAATTCTGTGTCCTTGACCTTGCCCAGCAGGAAGAATGCTTTGTCCCTCATCCATAGAGTTTGGAACCTGAGGGTGAACAACTCAGTGGGACTGGGAATACCCGCTTTCTCTCCTCCAGTGCAGACTCATTTTGTGACAAGGAAAAGATGTCCAGAGCTACAGTGAAGCCCCCATTTGGCTCATCCTTTGGAAACCAGACCCTAAACCTTCTGTGCCTAAGATCTCCATCTCTGATTGGTGATAAAAGCACTTCTCTACATCCTGTTGAGAAATGTATTCAAAACCAAGGAGCACTTAGTGATGGGACAGACAAGTCCCTGTGATAATAACAGGGAGCAAGATGCTGTGGGGAGAGCTGTCCTAGCATGTCCGATCACTCTTGGTGGGACAGGAACACCACGGTGATGGAAACTGAGACCCTGCTACCACAACAGCTTTGTGGGGGCACAAGGAGCCGAGGGCTTTGGCGGGGCAAAGCAAGTGCTGGGAGGTAAGCATCGTCCAGGACTTGCAGCACTGGCAGCCCCAGAGAAGAGGAGGCAGGCCCATTGCTTCTTTGCTCCAAAGAGGAAGGAAAAGAGAAGATTTGGACCCAGTTGCTTGGTATAAACAGTAAAGGGATTTTGTATGCTTGGTTTTTTTTCCTCAGAGACAAATTATGCTGCTTTGGGTTGCCATGGTTCCCCGTTTCCCTGGTTACCCCTCGGTATGGGGTGGGGGACAAGGGAAGATGAGGGGAGGAAAGGAGGAGCCCAAAAAAGAGGGGAGCCAATTGCAAAGATCCTGAACAAGGCAGATTACATCAGCAGGGTTTTTTTTCCCGGGAAAAAGAACAAAAAGGCAGAATGGATGTCTCTTGGCAAAGACAGTGGCTGTGTTTTGCACCCTTTGATGTTTTATAATTCAAAAGGGTGAAAAGACTGTGCAACAAAATTAATCGTCAGTGAAAACCTACAGTCCAGTGTTTAAGACTCCTTTAAACCCAGAAACAAGAGGATCAGTGGGGATAGAACCACAATGCAAAAGAAGAAATCACAGCGATGGGAGTGCCTGGGGCCACTTGCCGGCTGGCAGGCAAGGCCAGGCTGCCTGTACCTGCTTTTGCAATGGGCCTGCATGGCCAGGTGGGAGAAGAGCACTGATGCAACTTCAGCTCCAGAGAGAGCAGGCAGTCACAGCTCTCCTTGACAGCCCCATCCCACAGAGCCTCATGCAGACCATACCAGTCCGATATCAGCAGGACAGTGTACACGAGGAGGGATTCCTTACATGGCCAAGCCCCCAGTCCTTAGTGAAACCCTCATGTTGTTTCAAGCAGTCAAGCTTTGAGTAAGGACTAAACCAAGCCTGCATGAACCCTCTTTATACAAGCACATGTTTCAGCGGTTGGACAAGAAATCCAATCTGATCCCAGTGGCAGCAAGCCAATAATCCTCTCACCTTTCTCTTAATATCCTGTGACTCAGTGATATATGTCAGGCCATTTAAACCCCGGCAGTGGAGTTCAGGTGCTGTACCAATTATATTGAGTGGACAGGGAGACATGCTAGTTGAATGGGAAATAGGTCAGAGGAATGATTTAACTAATAAATTATATTAATGAGAAGTTCTTTAGGAAGCTGTTGGGTTTATAGTTCTGCAGAGGAGAAGAAGGTCATCAAGATCCAGGAGGAAATGAGAGAGTGGGTAGTGAAGAGGACGTGGCAATAGACCTGGGTAGAGCAGGGAAGAGCAACAAACAGGCGGGCGAGGAGATGGGAAACAAGATGAGCTAGGCACATCTGCCCTCTCCAGCACAGACCTGGCTGCACTGGCACTGAAATCATCTTCTCATGACACATCAGTGCTTGGGCTAGCTCATGTCAGGAGGAAAACCACTGTCTTAGCTGAGCTGTCTGCCCAGGTCAAAATAGACAGTTTCTCAACAGGGCTAATTAGCTGGACTAAGGTATCTCACCAGCACAGCGGTATCAACCTCCATCCCTGGCAGTAGCTCACTTAGACCTAGCCTGAGCATCTTTACACAGTCTTGCATTCACCACAAAGAAATATCTATGGACCTGTCCAAAATCCCCTGACGTCTCTTCCCAGCACTGGGCTTTGAATCAAGCCCAAGTCTGGCGTCTAGAAATAGAGCTAGCAAAACTGAAACCGCTGCCAGGAACTCATAGTATCCTTGGGTTGCCTTCATTAACAGTTCAGTTTGAAACAGTTCCTAAGGTCTAATTTGCTGTGTTCTGATTGCTGGGGTTTGGAAGTGCAGGGGAGGGTTTCAACAAGGCAGGAGCAGAGATCTTGCTCCTTTCTGCAGGGTCCTGTGGCTGCATGTGTTGTACCTGCAAGTAAATCAAGCCATGATGTAGTTTCAAATGGTACTAAAGATAATTCATTAAATGTCCTACAGGGAGTGCAGGGCATTACTGGGTGTTGGACAAAAATTACAAGGATGAGTAAACAAGGTACCTTTGGAGTCTGGTCCTTGTCTGTGATAACAGAGAGATAACTTCAAAGTTATGTTGTCATTGCTGTAAATGAAGACCTACAGATTCATGACATCTAATTTTAGCTGTTTTGAAGTTAGATGAATATTTTCAGCCAGGGACATAGCTAAACCTATGTCGAAGTGGGTGGCTGGGACCACACGCCTCGGATGTGTCCCTCTTGAGCATCTTGCACAGGATGGGATGAAGCCTCTCCTGGCAGTGCCTGTCTCTCTCCAGCATTTACAGAGAAAGCCCAGGCAACTGATTTCAGCTACCTGACTTCTGAGTGGACCACATCAGGCGTACAAACCCCACCTGCACTGTCTGTAATGGCCGCTGGTAACAAAAGCTGTGTCCCCTGTCCCCAGAGTTCTGGTTGAATGTGCCCAGGCCTGAAACCTCTCCTGGCAGCTAAGGACAAAACTGGTCTTGTTGGGAGGGAGGAGGTTGTTGCTGAATTTCATTTAGGGCTGATGTTGAGCGAACCACAGGAACAGGGCCTTCATCAGAGAAAATTTATTTTTGTAGTGAGATTTGAAGAAGTTTTACAGTACTAGCAGTTTGAAAAATAATCTTTAGCATTCACGAGATGTTATAAATTGGGGCTTTTATGTATTAGAGACAGGGCAATAAATGCCAAAGGGAATTTATTGGTTATTGCTGCTCTGATAAAAGGGTCATTAAGAGTTGTAAAAGTCTAAACGATAATGGGAAGATGTTGTAAATGCGGTAAGTGAATAGAATGAAAGAACATGATATACTCGTCAGCTGAAGTCACTTCCTAATAGTTTATAACCCTCTTCTAAACACTGAAGAGAAGCCTGGGTTTGCTCAGCCAGGCAACTGAAATGCCCATCAGTCACTCCAGTTGGGGTACTGGGGCATCCTAACCGGCACCTTACTGATGAGTGTCCTGAGAAAGCCCAAACTTACAGAGTAAGCCTATATACCATGTGGGGACTGGTCTCCGAAGGGGCAAGTATGGAGCACAGGCAAGCATCACACATGGGATAGCACCAAGGCTGTTCCGAGTGCAGCACTACAATGGTCATACCTACGTGCCCCAAATCCGCAGCTGTGATGGAGACAAACCCCATCCTCCTCTTAAATGCAAGGTCTGAAACACTCCTGCAGGACTGCCGATGACTTAGCAACACTATTTTGTTTATCTGCCCTGCACACAGTGTCTGACCAATGAGTCTCATCAAAATTTAAATGTGAAAATGATTTTAAAATTAACACCATCAATTCCCACAGCTTATTATAAGCAAAGTTGCTGACAGCATCTGTTATTAAGGTCCCCAGCATGTCCCATTAGGAGCCTTGTTTTCTGTTGGTTGTGATTTTGTCAAACTTGAGCTGAAATTTTTCATTCCAAATCTCTGTCTCCTGTTGAATTACTGTGGAGACATTCAGGCAGAGCAGTGCAGCTGTGTCCAGCTGTGAGGCTAGAGGAAAAGACATAATTCTGCCTGTATTAAAATATGACACCATCGACTTTTTCTTTGAAGAAGCCTCGTTTCTCCATACTCAGAAGTCTGTCATGGCAGCGGTGTTTCTTTTCAGCGATCTACTTTTTGCAATTTCATAGGAAAATTAGAGAAATCTGGTAAATTATGTTCTCTGGAAGAAAAATAAATCAGGATGTACCCAGTCAAGATGCTAGTGCATCACACCTGACTTCCCTGGGGTGCTCCAGCACAAGGTGGCCATGACTTAACCTGCAGTTGTGCTGTTGGTCCCATGAGGGCTAGATGCCAGAACTAAGGGGAAATGGTGATTTCGGGTCACTAACGTGACTTGTGAATGCAGTGTGAAGAAGAAGTCGCTCAATATGAATGTAGACCTGTGGGAAATTTAGGATCTGATTTATAAGATATAATCAGGATAAATTGTGGGCAGGAGGGAGAGGAGGTTTACTCTGGGGCAAGGAATTGTGAATGGAGATGGAGTGTCTGTACAGGAGGCTTAGAATTCTTCTGGTGACTTGGGTGGGCTTCACTGTGACAGCACCCAAGGGAATTGCTCTTGGTTTGTTTTCCCCACTCCCCTGTGCTGGTGAAACCTTCACCCTCCTCCCCTTCAGGAGCATTATTGCAATTGCCAGGTCAAACATCCACAGATAGGAAATGCCTGGGTCTCCCTGCATGTCTGTTTTTCTGAGCTACTCCAGTGATACGATCATATGAAAAAACCCACGTAAGAATAAATAGCTCTGTTTTCAAAGCAGAGTTTGAAGAGTGTACAGTAAACATGGGCTGGGCACACTCAATACCGAGTAAACAAACTGCTCATCCTGGGCACTGGAGGAGGGGAAGACACCAGTGGGTGATCATGTGGCTAGAGATTGTATCATAAATCATTTGCCACGGGGAGACAAATGATGGTTGAGTAAGCATCTTTAACTCTGGCATTTCTTAACTTTCCAGTATTTGCTTTTGCAACCCAATCATGTTTTCAGATTCTGTGAAAGATGATATATATGATATCATGGCATGCTGCATATCAAGACACTGCAGACTCTCTCTGACCTAGTAAGAGAGGCACATCAGATTTATTCCCATAATAAGACTTGAGCAGGCACACTGCAGACCTGTGCTCTGCAGCAGATGAGCTAAGGAGCTTGGCATTTCACCTGGCCTTAATTCTCCCAGTTGGTGCAGACCAGTCAAGGCTTCTTGTGGAACCTGATGGAATGCAGAAGCTCTATAGAGCCCAACTTGGTTAGTAACTTATTTGCTCTGGCAGGTACCACAGCACCTTGAAATATCGATTTCACATGAGTAAACTAATCTGAAGAGGATTAAAAGTTTGGTATTTGGGCAAACAAGGTGGATATTTTTTTTTCCTAGTGGGATCTATGAGTCATCTTTTATTTGACTAGTCGGACAACTTTCAGATATTAAAATACTTCTTGGAAATATTTCTTGAAAATACTTCTAAATCCTTTACTTATTTTAATCAAAAGAGCATTTTTGTTGATTATACCTGGTTTTAAAAGCTTCTCATTCTCTGGTCAGGAGCAAGTACAATGATGTATTTTACACCTTAACTATAAAGCACAAGGAAAAATGAATTTCTAAACATCGTATGAAATGAGAAGTTATTCTCTGAATAATTTGCAGAATACTCACAAAGAAGGAATTTATATAGGGAAAATAGGGACCACTATGTGTACGCAAAAGGGAAGAAGTTCATCAGTGAAATAGTATGAGTAATCATTAACTGTAAACAACACATTAAAAACCAGTAACTGTATCAGAGAAGGCTTCTCAGACAAATATCTTCAAGCAACCGACCAATTACGACATTACTCAGAAAAAATCGGACCAGTCCCTGCCCTGCAAAGACTTCAGTAAATTATCAGCATCCTCAGAGAGGATAACCTCATTTCCAGGGCACTGCTGAGAACAGACAAGTTGGTTTTGTTTTCCATTTAATTTTTGTCTTCTTGTTGTTATAAATGGTATGCTGCTGTTTAGCTTTCCAGTGCTTATGGCTAAGCTACTTATAAACAGCATGACTGTAACTTCACCCATGGAAATGATGGTGGATTTATTTACAAGATATTCATTTGCACTTGTGTAATTGAGTGGAGAATTCTCCTCCAACCTGCGTGTTCTCGCCTGGCATTCTTCCTGTTTGCTTGTTTTTAATTACTTCTAATATGCATATTAATGCTCTTAATAACTTTGCTCACGAAATCTACGTCTGCAGCGGGCTTTTAATTTACAACTTGAATGTTATTGTTTTCATTTTCTTCTTTCCAATAACAAAGCAGCTACTGATGTTTCAGATGTGATCAGAGGATTTAAACATCTCTTCGGTGTGCAATGGGATGCTCACAGCTTTACCAGTACCTTTCTTGGAATGAGCTAGGAATACGCATGGCACAACCACATGCTGGTACCGGTCAGTACATCATCCGCTGACAAGCCCTGAGAATCCTTCTCCATAAAGCCTCAGTGGACCCTGAGTTAAGGTTACCATCTGCTGAAGCACACTGCAAAGGAAAATTAGAAGCCTTATTCCAACACATGTTCTCTTGTTCAGTTCTGTTTCTTGACTTCAGCATCCTTCTTTCCCTCTTCTCCACTTAAAACAACCTTGCAGCCTTCACAGAAAGCAACCTACCACCTCTAGTCCAAATCCTGACTGTGTTGTTTCTTTGCCTACTCATGCAGCAGTATGGGTTTCATAAATTACAGCATAGCACGGAGCCTCCCATGCACTAACAAACCTCACATCAGGGGATTAACTTAGAAGTCAGGAGAGTAATATATCGGCGATACATTTGCCTTCATGGTTTTGAGTCTTTCCACGTTTCTGTCTGATCATGAGAACTGGGAATTTGCTGCTTTTAAAATAAAACAAAGCAAACCAGAAAGATAACTGAGATTCTTCCCAAGGCATGTGACTTCTAGAATGCAAGTTAAAAGCAAAATATAAACCAAATATAAAGCTTTAAAGTCAAAAGAAGCAGAATCACTGCAAAGACTAACTTGTGCATGGCATTTATTGTGTTACACAAATAAATAAACTCTGAGATCACATAGGAAATTATTGTGACAAATGATGTACACTGTAAAAGGTTTTTTCCAGATTTTTAAGCATAAACTAAATAATTTTCTGAGAAACTATGTTTAATATACATGTGCTTTAAAAGTTCTCTAACTCTGCAATACTATGCAAAATAAATAAAAATCAAACTCTGTATTTACATACAGTAAATGTGCACAGTGATATGTTTTGGTCAAGAGTTAATAATGCATGCAGGGTGCTACAGGTGGAGGTGGAAGCCTTGGCCTCTGGTTGCTGAAAACTTTTGAGATGCAAAGGGAGTCACACAGGTTTAACTGTTAGCTTTCCTGGGAGGTTTTTCTGGGGTTTGTTGGTGAAGTTGTGATTCACCTTATTTTTAGCTGAAAATACAAAAAAAAGTTTTTTTGGGAAAAAAAAAGTAAGAAGAGTTTCAAATAAACAAATATTAACTTAAAGAAAAGCAATATTATATTTAAAATTAACAAGTTTATGATTATTTACATTCTATAATAAATTAAAAATATTTTTTAATAAAATATAATTAATATATTAAAAATAAACCGAGAAGATGTTAGTAGAAGTTCTGTGCACTTTTTATTAATGACATACTAGAGGATCCACAGTGTAAAATCTTTTCCTCCTCCATTCATCCTATGTGTCTATTACCTTCAATCTATGGTTTTTGTGTTATGCTTTTTTCTCTCTTCCTAAGCCTTGCAGCTGTGCTGCTCGGGCACGATTCATCTCATGCACCTCCAGTTCTCAGCATGACTGCGGCAATAGCCCAGACTCCAGCAACAGCACTTGGTGGGTGTGATTCCTCACACCTCCCAGCTCTCTCAGGATGGGGTGAACGGCCACCAGGAGATTTCTTTCTCCCAGGAGATTTCTTCTCTGTCCATTAGCTCAGCTGGAGCTGGGATGATGAGCTGGAGGGGCATGCCAGTCATTCAGATGGCTCAAGATAGGAGAGAGGTATCCCACGCCTTTTCCCAGGAACTCTCATTTCCCGGTTTTCCCAGGACTACACAGTGCTGAACTGTTTGGCCCAGAAGGAAAAGGAGGAACCAGAACAACCAAAGAAGAAATCTGGTTCCACGAGGAGCTGCTGGTTAAAAGCATTTAATCTGAGCTCTAAAAATAAGGTGGAAATATTCATTTGTGTCTCTTTTTGAGTAACCCACATTTATAAAGCAAAGGGGTTTGCTGCCCTTCAGAGATCAGAGTTTCCATGGAAAACACTTTTTGTGATCACTGCCATGTGGCATCAGGTCAGATATGACAAGAGCCACTAAATCAATAAATCATTACAAAACTGAAGGCCAGTGCTATTGGGAATCAAACAGAGAAGAGCACTAGACTGGGTGAATTCTGCACTGATCAGTTTTATAAAAATTAAGTGGCAATTTAAGGACTAACGAGGATTCAAAGAAGGTCAAAGTTCTCCCACAACGGTTGGCATCAGATAGGTCATAGTGCGTGCTAGGTGAGAAAGGCTGCCCTGCCCTTCTCCACCCTGAACCTGTTTGTGGGTAAATACATTAGTTCAACATCCCAAATGACTTCAGTATTTCAGGCTACCACTCTGACCCTCAACTCCATCTTTCTTGAAGCCTTGTTTATCAGCGCTAATGACCCATTTCATGGGGCAAGTCTTTATCTTGCCTGGTATGTTCTGAGAACTGTGTTCTCAAAGGCTGATGAAACAAGGGCCACAAATGTCTTGTGACAAATCTCTTCCATCCTGAAAAATTCCCATGTGAAATCAACTTGCATGTATCCTAGTTTATATACTGCTGAGCAAGGAGACAGTGTTTTGGTACAAACACGTTTAAATATCCCAGGTGCAGGGAAGAAGAAACAAAGATTCATTACAGTAATAAAGTTGCAGCCTTCTAGGGATGAGGTCAAATGAGACCAACAGAGTGCTGGCAAACAGGAGAGCAGCATCTCATGTACACGTGCGCCATAAATAATCCCTCCAACGCCTATCTGTTCAGCAGGATCCATTGAGGCAAAATATCCATCCCATCACTGAACATTTCACAGGCAAGAAATGTCCATTGGGCAGTTTTGTAGAAGTAGGAATTTATTTTTCTTCTGTCTGAATTTGCTTTCTTGGGTTATTTACATTTGAACCTGGCCAGCAAGTGATAAATCCTGACAATTTCTGTGTGTTTAATCCAATGGAAAAATGCTATGTGTTATTGGTGCACTTAACAATTCTGTATTTACTGAGAAACCTTTCTTTATAATGATGGAAATTCAGCATTTAGGGTAGGAACTGTTCACTGCAATCAAGTCTGGAAACAGCAAGGGTGCGCGCCAGAATGCTGCCCACTTCTTTTGAGTCACTGAAAACGCACGTTCGTATTCATATGATTATATTACTACATATTAGTATGGTTTTTTTACAGAGTAAAAGCTACTGATCAAAATGACAAAGCAAACTGAAAAGTACAACTAATATCTAGGTTGCAACATGTTGCCATAACATTTCCGAGAAACAGGAGCCTCCTGGGAGTGGTGTAGGTGGCATTCACTCACCTCGGAGCCCCAGTGTCTCTATCAAATTGCATTTCTCTGCCAGTGCGCATGCCAGAGCCTGCCTTAATTTAGATTCTGCTCTCACAAGACCCTGAACTCCCTCCACTGCTCCCTATTGCAGGCACAGGTGGCAGCCAGAATCTCCTAGGACTGGTCTCATAAGTTTCTTGCACCTCCATTCAGTTCAGCAGAGTTACGTGACATATGCATTAGCTTGGATTTAGTTCGGTACTTTTCCAAATGTCAGCTGCAAAAACAGGGGCGAGGAGCAGAAGGGAAGAAAACTCCGCAAGCAAATGTAATACCTGCAGGCCGATACTTCCATTAACCTTTCTAAGGAAAAGCAAGCACACTAGTTTTCTAGCAGTCTATCAGTTTTCTCCCCATTTATATACATACTCTTTGCCCTGGCCATAAAGTGTCTAAACAAAAATTTATTGCTGGGGACTGGCTATTGATTTGCAACCCTACACATCTGGAAGACATGAACCAAAAAAAAAAAAAAAAGTCCATTCTTCAATCTAATGAAAATTTAAACTCTAGCATATAAGAAATTGTTTCAGGATAAAATTAACTGACATTTTGAAGACTCACCATCTATGCTTGGTTTTAATTTATAGTCAAATCCTGTTTACTCACCAGACTCACCAGAGAAGTTTCAATGGCATTTGTGGGATTATTTGAATTCAGTGAAGCCACACTGGGCCTTTACAGCAATTAATTATACCCTCCTGAAGTATTTTCCAGGAAAGTGTTACATGACTGCTGCTTCTCAGGGTCCCTGATGTCAATGGGATGGATACTGTAGTTTCTCTTGTAGCTATCCGTAATGTTTTCTGTGAATGAAATGAGTTAGTCCATGACCAAGCAATTCCAGTAAACTTTCCCTCCAGGAGGGAATCCAGGTTTCCTTCTCTGTCGCTTTGTGTTTCATTCCTTCACATCTTTGCCAAAAATGACAGGCTCAAGTACTAAGCCTAAATTTCCTGTCAATTCCTGTCCAAGTTGTTGCTGTTGACATCCCAGCTCACTGAAGGAAGTTATTATCTGCCGCTGTCAATAAACGTCATTCCCTTTGCAATTCCTAGGGCAGAGCCAAATCTTCACCTGTAAGGTCAGAATTACGTAAAGCTGGAAAGTATGTTTAACAAATGACTCTAACATGATGTACACAGGAAAAAGTAGCACAGCCAACTAAGCTCAGCCACAAACCCTGGTTTCCCCAGATTCTCCCATCACAGAAATCATATAAACATTTGTCCCTTTCACTAGCAATATACACCAACAGGTTGAATGTTTGCTCACCTGAACTCTCCATAAATTAATCTCTTCATAAATTGCTCATTAATGATAGATCTCTCATCCACTTACCATTCAGGTTGTCTGTTTCTCCTGTGCAGAAAACACTTATTTCATTAACTCAGAAACACCCAGAAAGATTTACAAGGAAACAAAGAATCTGCTTTTGTTTTGAGATGACTGTATTCAGATTAAACGTCAAGTTTAGCCACTTTTTGCTTGAAGCAAACCCATAGCTTTCCTTCCCTCCCTTCACTTGTCAACGGATATTTGCATCTTGGGTAAGCATTGCAATAAGGTATTACAGTAACAGCCACTATAACACCAGTAGTAATACCACTAATAATAAATATCTTGCACTAATATAGTGCCTTTCCTCTGGGGATCACACTGTGCTTTAAAAAAATCAGTGCAGAAGCCTCCTCCAGAGTTTCCATTTGAATGGAGTAAGCTGAGATCCCTGCCTAGCCAGCTCCTCTCTCTCATGGCATTGCTCCCTTTTGCTTCTCTCTCCATCTAAGCAATAATATTTCATTCAGAGCTAGCTGAGTGAGCTAAACAAGCTATCAGGGCTACCAGAAATGTTATGATGACTTTTGCTGGAAACAGAGCACAAATTCAAGTGTTGCGAGCATTGCAGCAACACAGCTGTGCTGCTTTCTGTGCCCAAGGTTTGACCAACTCAATGCATATCAGATAGCGGGACAGTTTGAGAAGAAATATGCAACTGCATAAATGAGACCAAAGTGAATGGCATAGATAGAAGAATGGGGAGACTTCAGATGGAGGAGGAACAAAAGAGCTCACATGCTTATATTTGTTATCCCAGCTGATAGAAATGCACCTGTCAGTAAGAGTTGATCTGCAAAAAAGATAGTGATATTCTAGTAACATCGTGAGCTTTGACACTTGGGGTAAATCTTTCCTCTTTCTCAGACAACCCAGTTTTATCGCTGAATCAATCTCTCACCTTCATTAATTATTATTGAGATTGCAGGCAGTAATCCATTTACTGTAGAACAAGCAGGAAACAAAGTATTCAAAGTATGATGAATCAGTTCTTTAACTAGCCCAAACACGATAGGCAAAGCGTGCTGCCGTCACTGGTGATTCCTCAAGAAAAGCATTTATGTAACTGTATAGTTATGCATAATTACAGTGATGCGTGTCCTGCTTACATGTTAGGTTTATTTGTTCCATGTGTTTTTCATAATGCCCCATGTCTCATAAAAGTAGTTAAACAGACTGATGTAGGTGCCAGTAAAAGTAATAATTTAAAATGCAGCAGTTTAATTCAGACAACTCCAGGCTTGGGGAGCATCGTTCTGGGAATGAAGTCAAAGCCCAGCAAAGACAACGAGGAGTCAAGAAAACCTCAGGGAATAGAACTGGCCTTCCTAGAGGAATCACACCTCTCTAACACGCTGCCCGGCTCACATTTGCTCCTTGGAAAATTACAGCTGGGATTCTCAGAGTTGCCCGGGAGTCGAGAATCCACATCCCAGATGGAAGTTAAGAGAGGCATATAGTCCCATCCTCTTCTTTTCCTGCTGTCTAGGAAACCCTAGCAGACAGCAAACAGTTTAGTACCTTGGTAATAGCTAACCTGCCTGGTTGGAGTGCATTTTGCCTGTGTTGGGAGTCTGTGTCTACTCCCTCCACTGAAAAGCAGCACCAGCTGCAGAGTCCAAGATGTTTTAATAACACTGGACATAACGCTTGAGAAGGGATCTAGTGTCTGCTTAATGTTAGGGCTATGAGTTGTATTCCTGATTTATAATCTTCAAGCATCAGGCCAAACTCCTTTTTGCTTGAAGTTGGACATCCATCAAAAGCAGTGATATTGCCCTTCCTCCTGCCAGCAGTAACAGGGCTGGACGAGAACATGGAGCTGAGGGCGGGAGTCACTGTGTTGGGATAGGGAGATGTGCCCAACTAGTCTATTCAGTAAGACCCTAAGGCACAAATACATTAAAGATTGCATTGCACCACTTCTCTGAAAAATATTTAAATAAAAAAAGACCAACACTATATTCCAAGAGCAATTTCCTGGATGTGCTCAATCATTCCTACTGATGTCAGTGCCAGGGACGTGGTTTCAGTGACTTCCAGTCATGCTAGCCCTGCCCTGCAGGGACAACATGGTGCCTGGGGAGTGACCTGGATTTTAGTGCTTGTTTTGCACCAGCTGAAGTGTTCACTAAGCCCTCATCATCAGCACCTGTGCGATGCCACCAACTGCACTGTCATCACACAAGTGTCACCGGTGACGCCGCTGGAAGCCGGGGAGGCTGCGCCGCTTGCGGCCAAGCAGCTGATTAACGGCGAGGATGCTGCACGGGGAGGCAAGGGGCCAGGCTGCCCTTCCGTGCTGGCAGGGCAGGCTGCGGCGGGGAGCAGCACGTTCTTCCTCAGAAATGCAGCCCCAACAGCCAGGCTCAGGAGACACGAGATCCTCCAGGCTCCAAAATCTGCAGAGGATGGTTAAAAAACCAAAGGCTATCTATCAAATCCAAGGGGAAAGAGAAAGGGGGAAATAGCGTTTTGCCCAACCGTAGAAAAACAAGCATAGCTCTGACCCAGCAGAAGTGATAGTGAAATCAGAGATGTGAGCTGCAAGGGATGTTGTCATAAGCAATAAAAAAAAAAAATTGTGGTTTAGTAAGAGCTGACCAATGTCCTAGGTGGCAAAGCATGAGTCAAAGGAAGTGCTGAGCTGTGAGTCATCCACCTCAAAGGGCTTTATCCTTGGATAAAAGTCAAGAGACAGCTCAGGGAGAAAAAAAGGAGTGTAGGAAAGAACAGAGGCAATGGCAGAGCACTGGGCCTCCTCGCAGAGCAGAGGCCAAGCAGAGGGCAAGGCTGCTATCAGCCAGTTACGCTCCCGTACAGCTATTTCTGGCCAGGCACATAATACACTGCGTGTTTTACAAATACGAGGGTCAGGCTCCTGCCCTGGGGAACTTTGTCTGCAGCACAAACAAGAATTAGAGCAAGAGTAGAAAGAGGAAAGTGGTACAGAAAGCAAGTCACATCACTAAGGGGTGTGTGTGTGTGTTTAAATAAACAAACAAACAAACAAATAAATATTGAGTTTTTTCTTCAGTAGTCCTTTTACCATGACTTTATGACTGATATAGTGCTCTGCAGGCACTTGAGCTGGAGGAGCAATACAGCAATTAGACAGGTGACGTGGCTTGGTCTTATGAAGAAAGATGAGAAGTGAGAAACTAATACAGAAAATTACAGGTCAGGTGAAGGCAACTCTGATAAGGATCAATGCATTTTTTGGAGGGTGAAAACACAAAGAAGGGTGAGGAATTATTTAAGGTGGTACAAAAAGGGATGGTGACGATGATGGGATTGTTAGAGGGAAGTAGAAGAGAAAGCAGACAGGATCAGAGGCCATATAGCATCACGCAAATCTAAACACAGGCTGACTTATAAATTGGTTCTAGATTACAGAGAAGCATCAGGAGTGACAGGAAGAAGAAAATGAATGTGCAGGATCTCATGCTGCTTCAAGGACAGCATTAGAGAATGCATCATTGAAGACATGGTAAATATAAGAAGCAGGTACAAGACAGAAGAGGAAGATGGTCAAGGTAATCACATCAGTAGTGTCTTCTGTTTAGGGGGGATAAAAAAAAATTACAAAGGCGCCAGCAGAAATTTACCAGCAGAGGGCTGAAGCAAAAAGAACAGGGCCAAAGAGTGTTTCCATGTCCCCAACTCAGTTTCAGTGCGCAAATCTAAATCAGCTCCACTGATTTAATGGATATTCACCCAGTTTTACAATGGAGCAGGTGACAACAGAATCTGACTCACTCATATCCTGGGCAAGGCAGCCAAGAGCTGAAGCGATCAAAAGCACTGGAAGCTGTGCTGAGATAAAGTAGGAAGAGAATTAAATAGGTGGAAAAATCTCAAAGGTTCTGTGTGGATGTATATGGTTTGTGTAGTTTAATCTTCTGACTTCTCAGGTCCAGTTTTAAGTAATGCTTCTGTATTGTCATTATCCCTCAATATCGCCTCACTTATTTTCTTGCGTTCCCCATACCAGGTTGAAGAGCAGAGTACAAAATTTTGGTCCCACAAACACTTACGTAGGCAATATTTTTTATATCCTGGTAGAACATACACAGCTTTGGGGAGGGAACGGTCTAGAATAGTTAGAATAATTAAAATAAGCAAAACCTTGGGATGCAGAACCATAAATCAGAAGCCAGAAACTTAATCCCACAAAAGGCTGAAATTAGGAGAATGAGTGAAATATCTGCAGTCATTATCTGATTATTGAAACTAAACTTTACAAAAATTTTTAGGCATAGGATCTTTAACATACAAAAAATATAACTTGGTTTGTTTACAAAATGAATAAGTACACATTCTTTACTTTTGAGAAGTGACAAATATGCCCAGTATTAATGCTTTATACTAAGGTACATCTGCGTCTGTTTGCCTCCTGACATCTCTAAAAGAGAGAAAGAAAGATTATTAAATTAGAAAGCATCAGTATCACAGACTTGTAAACAAAAAGGAAAGTTATGCCTGTAGGGCTTAGAAATAATGTGTAAATAGAGAACAAATACCATCATGCAGATACATGATGCATGTTTGTACAGAGAAAGCTTGGAAAAAGAACACAACATCCCCGAATTTATTCATCGTAATGTATTACAGCACAATGTTTAGGGCACATAATAAGCTGTCAAATGAAATAACTTTCATATAATATTAGTTACAGAAAGCATTTTAGAAGATTGAAGTGCAGCCGTAATAACATTTTCAACATTACTCTAAAAATTATTTCAGCATATTCATTCTGGGAGAAAGAAACTTGCATGAAAGATGATTTTTGGTTCTCTCACCTTCAAATGTGCGTTTTTTCCACAGAAGACCTCAGAAAAAATATGAAAACCAAGTGAACAGGCTGGATTTTTCACTTCTATGCTATCTGTACAGTTGGGCATGTAAATAAATTTATGTGCATTTTATAGTTCTACTGAATTCAAGGTGTGGGATGATCCACATGCTGGAGCATCAGTAGAAAACTGGAGTTGCACAAGGAATATAACAAGGTACAGTCTGAAACTGCGGGTACAAAGAAGGTTTAAGAAAAACAAAATTTAGAGCGTAACTGAGCAGTCATTTTTTTTTTTTATGCTTGTCCACATAGATGGTCTAAGTACAAATATTTAAAACTATTATTATTGTTTTGATTGCCATTATTATTTGTGCTTATTCCGGTAACTTACAACAGAATCAAGTTATGAAAAAAATAAACCAAATCAAAACCAATTACATTAAAAATGCAATGGATAATTTATGGATCATTAAAAACATAAGCAACTCTCTTAACTATCCAATAAATCAACAACTGCAGAAGTATTATAGATTTTATTAAAAAATCCAGGAAACTTATAAATCTCATTTTACGCTCCAATAGGACACACAAATTGGTTTAGTTTTTCCTTGCAGCTGCTAGTCAAGTAACCAAATCATTTTTCCAGCAGTTGATCAGCCATTGGCCCAACTGCACATCAGAAGACATGTCAGAAGACATGCAGTCCCCAAGGGGACATTCCCACAAACCTCTCAGATAGCTCCTCCAATGGTTTACCTCTGAGACGTTTAAATAAGCCCCCTCACACACACACCCCCCACACACAAGGAGATGCAGACAGTACAGATCCTGCCCACCTCTCAGCTATTTCACTCTGGTTATTTCTAAACTATTAGTTAGCAAATGTCCTGGTGTCTCCAGCAATCTTTAATATTTGGTTGACACCATCCTGCTCTCAGAGATGATGATCCTAATCTGACAGCTCATGTTCAGGGCAAGACCCCCTCAAAGGATGGCAGAATTTAGTCCAGAGCATTTATACAGGGAACAATGTCTGCACCCTGGTAGTGAACCTCAGTGCATCTCCACACACATGCCCGGATCATTAGAGAGAGATCCCCAACCTTCAATATTCCAGGTCTGACCTAAACCAGAGAAAAGTCTAAGGTGATTCAGCTAAGTATCAGATCTTGCCTCAGCCCTCCAGCTTTTGATAGTCTATCTCTGCCAAGACCATAGTATTAGAGACTGTGGAGGTTCTCAGCATACTTTCAGTGTATGGGGCCTTATATACCACCTATTAAACAACTCGCCCTGACTGTGTGATGATGATGGGGATAAACCCCACAGGTAAGGCTAGCCTGTAGTAGAGCTGTGGTCTATTGAATGACTGCCTGCCAACTCAAGCCTGCGCCTGTGCTCAATCCATCCCCTAGAGCTGCAGCAAGACATGATATTGGGAAAGAGACAAGATGGTGCTCCTTGGAAGGCATGCTGCTTAGGAGCACCTTTCCCCCTGGGCTGGGTCCTGCACCAGCTGTGTTGATCTTCTCTCTGCACAGCAGGTTTGAGCAAGACTTAGAGCTCCTCCTCAGCCCTTCACAGGGCTACAGCCAGACCCAAAACACAAATTCCCTCTGTGGTCCAAGCAGTCCCCTCGGCCCTGATGTGGTGCCCACCACAGAGATCTACAAGCAGATTCAGGGCATGCCAGGGTGAGAAGTTTTGTCCTTGACAATCCCAACCCAAGAATCAAACATTTGGGTATCTGCAGCAGCCAATACAATCAGTATCAGCAAGATTCCTTCTTAGCAGGATCTCCTGAGGTGTGCCCCCAGGCAGTGGTCCGGGAGGACACCAGCTTTTGCCCTGGCCTGGCATCCCACGTGCAGCACAGCTGTAGCTTATGTTGCCATAGCTGCAAAATCAGGGGACTGTCCTATCGCAGTGAACCCAGCTCCATGTATATAATCGGCTCAGCTCACAGTCACAGTCAGAACCCAGGACTTTCACCACCAAAAATCCAAGCTGCTACTGCTTTGGGGTGAAATATGTTCTTTCTCACAGCATCACTACTTGTGGATTGATGCAATCAAATGCTGTGCTTCACAGACTCCCCAAAAGGTCTTCACATGGGGAAGCCCACAAGGGCTCCTGCAACAGTGTAGATAAGCACCGTTGCAGTCATGTCATCCCATACTTTGCATCTCTTCCTTGGAACCCTATCTGTTGTCATTTCAAGCATGAAGTACGGAACTTCACTTTAAAGACCCTTCATCACTAGTCCCGTTCTTTTAACCTTGCTACTGTCTCTAATCGCATCCATCAGTAAACACACTGGCTTCCCTGGATCTTTCGTTATGTTACAGGAAACACTTTTCCACGCTATTCTTCCTGCCCTGAAGGCATGCCCAGCTCACATTACAACATTACCCCATCCCTCCGAATCCTTCTTTTGCCAGGGTGCTGACAATAGCCACAATAATCATTAGGTGGCCGGTGTGCCGAAATGCCCACCTATTCCACTGCTTAAGGATGTTTCATCTCTGATGTTCTTTCACAGGCCTCCCTTTATCCACGCACAGCCCATTTTCCCCCAAAGCAGCCTGTATCTTCATTGGGGTTTGGTGCATCCTTTTGTCCTGCATTTGTACAGCCTTTGCGACAGCGAGGTGCTGGTACCGTGCTCCGGCAGTTCAGCGTGTTGCAAAACGAAGCCCAAAGCAGGTGTGTGCCAAGGCTCAACCACCCGCTTCTCTCACCAGGCCCTTGCAGCTGGTCGAGTTTTGCGCGTGACCCTCAAGCCCGGACCCTCCAGATAACGCTGTGCAGGAGGGAGACCTCCCCTCCCAGGGTGAGGGAGGCAGCTCACAGAGGCAGGTGGGGTGCGAGCCAGAGGCACCCACAGGAGATGCTCTGATTCGGGCCCCGCGCCCTGGGCGGGCCCCTCTGAGGAGGCACCGTCCCTCGGGAGCCGGGGGGGCGGCAGGGACCTGCGCTCCCCTGCCCGTGTGCTGCTGCTTCCGAAGGCTGCGAGGCGGGCCGGGCTGACAGGCGGCCGGGGCTTCGCGCCTCCCCAGCGGGCCGGGGCGGCTGCAGGCGGTCCCCCCCGCCGGAAGCGCGGGCCCGCCGGCCGCCGGCGCGGCAGGAGCACCTCGGTGCGCCTCGGCAACGCCTCGGTAGCGCCTCGGTACGCGCTGCTGCGCTCCGGCCGCCCCCGCCCGCTCTGCCACCACAGTTCCGCCGGAGAAGGCGGCCGGCGGCGGGAGCACAGCGGGCGGCAGGAAGTGAGGGGCCGCTGCGCTCCGCTCGCCGCGTTATGCGAGAGCGCTCCCGCCCCCGGGGTCCAGGAGAGGCGGGCGGCAGCGGCAGCAGCGCGGGCGGGGCGGCGTCGCCCCGGAGAGAGCGGCGGGGCGGCCCGGCGGCGGGCGGCGGCCGCGGGCTGGCGATGGAGGAAGGTGAGGGGGGCGGCGTGTGCCACTCTTATCCCCCTCCGCCGCCGCCGCCGGCGGGGGGGCTGCGGCTGCCCCGTCCCGCGCCCGGCGGGACCGTGCGGGGGGCGCGCCTGGCGGCCGCCTCGGCGCGGCGGCGCCGCCTCAGGCCGCGGAGCGGGGGGGCGGGAAGGGAGGTCGGCGTGGCCCGGGCCGGGGGCCGGGGCCGCGGCCGCAGGTCGGCAGCGGGGCCGGGGCCGGGGGTTTTGTGTCAGGTACCCGCCGGGGTAGTAACGCCCGCCGGAGGGTGGTGGAGCGCCCGCCCGCGGGACACGGGGTCGGCCTCCCCCGGCCGCGCCTGTCCCACCGCTGCGGCGGCGGGGGGCCGCGCCGGCTCAGGCCAGCCCGATCCTTCCCCGGCGGCCCCCTCGGGCCCCGCTGACGAGGCCTCCTCTTCCCCGCCCAGGGCAGCCCACGGTTCGCAGCACCAAGCGGGAGGAAGCCGGGCGGATGGGAGCCCAGAAACTTGGGGTCTGTTTCTCCTCCCTGTCCCGGCGTTGCCTCTGTGCAGAGCGCCCCGGGGCAGCATCCGCCGGCTCCCTGGATGCCTCTGTGAGTGTGCTTTTCTTTGGCATCCCTTCCTTTTTCCCGTTTGTATGTCTTAGTTTGTCTCCACGCTCGTTTCACCTTTAGCCCCCCACACAATTTTTTTCTCCAGGTCTTTTTTGTGCTAACGCCCTTTGTGGGGACTAGGCGATGACATTTCGTTTTCTTTGGGAAATCAACAGAAACATGACTCTTAAGTAGGCACTTTGAGAAATGCAAGAGCAAACAAGGATACGTGATACTGTCCAGTGGCATATTCCAGCCTCCCAGCGGTTCTCAGCTGGGGTACTTTCTGAGCTGGACATGGTTTCAGTGTATTTAGTAGTCTTTGCTTGTCCTCCACGAATATGTCCATCTTCTCTTGAATTTATGTAAACTCTTCATTTACAGAACATTCTTTGGGTAGGAGTGGCCTG
This sequence comes from Athene noctua, assembly GCF_965140245.1. Classification (NCBI taxonomy): domain Eukaryota; kingdom Metazoa; phylum Chordata; class Aves; order Strigiformes; family Strigidae; genus Athene; species Athene noctua. The sequence goes on along the minus strand of NC_134038.1, from coordinate 26,576,460 downwards.
CATGAAGGTGATGTGCGGTGAACTGGTTCATTTTACCCTGACTCACTGGGTTTGTTTGATAACTTCTTGTTCCAGTATTAGAAGATGAATCACTGCTCTCTATTCATCCTGTTTGTGCACTTCACTAGCTTGTAGGCTTCTGGCATGTTTCTGCTGGCCATCCTCTTTTCCAGACTGAGGCATCCTCAACTTTCTTCCTTGTTCCTTGTATGGGAACCATTGCACACCTTTGATCATCTCCATGGCCCGTCTCTGAATATTTCCCATCTCTATCTTGTCCTTCTTTAGATGAGAGGGCAAGAATTGTAGACAGTGCTCAATTTGTAGGTGATAAATGGATTAATATAGTGGCACGCAGGAACAATGAGTTATGCTTTTCTGCAGTAGATACACAAAAATATGTGGAATGCAAGTTGTCTGAACAAGAGTTGAAAATAATGTGCTGGGAACTTACAGGAAACTGGAAAGCAATCTTGGATGAGAAATTGTGTGCTGGATAGAGAAGTACTAGACGCTGCATCATCAGTTCAAAATCCTAGATTATTTTTAATTGTCACCTTGTTTGACTTTTATTTCACACCATTTAGAGGATTCATAGAAGTGGAAACAGCATTTTTCTTGTTTCCGGCAACTGCAAATGAAACAGAAGTAGCACACTTGGATCTTTATTTGTTACTGCTTCTAGTGGGGGAAATCTGTTGAGCGGTCTTCAAAACCAAGGTGAAGATCATTTGCTGACTGACATGTAGCTGTTTCAGAATTAGAATTTTAAATTGTTCTTTCTTTGGGAGTTTTCTATTACTGCTGCTAACTCTAGACATTTTAAGTGTGTTATGCTTCTAATATGGCTCACTTCTCTTCCAGAGAAGCGAAGAAATGCCTTTTCTTCCAGTGTTCTCACTGCTGTTGCTTTGGTCATAACTAGAATGGCAAGGACAGACAGTTGGCCTTCCAAGCACATATCTGCCTATTCTGGTGATCTTGGGGGGTTTTGCCTCCAATTTTATTTTGTGTGGTACAAACGATTTTTTAATTGGACTGCACTTGGTGTTTGCATTGCTGATTAACTTCATATACAGGACATGAAGAGATACTGGTGTGTATTTAATTTTGGATTGACATAATGGTAAATGTGATAACTGAACACCCTAAACCTTGTTTTGTTTTAATATCTTTCCAATTCTTTTCTTGTTTTAGTATCTTCCCAGTTCTTACCTTGTTTAAGACAGTAGATATTTTCTATTCATTCAGTGAAAAACGTTATTATTGAAATCTTACTTTGCTCAGCATAATTTATACATTGTTTTGAAAATCCTGTTAAAACACAAATACATGTGTCCTTATACAGGCAGATACTGCTTTGACAGTTTATTTATATTACTCTAGTTTCTAACGTCTAAATCTAGTAGTTGGGAGTTAAAAGTAGACTGATTTAGACTTGAAATAATATACAACCAGAGTAATTAAAAGCTAGTTTGTGGGATATGGATATTGACACTTCAAGTTTGAAGTCAGATGGCTTTAGGAAAGAGCTGTTTTAAGTCCAGAGGAAAATAAGTGGCTACAAATTTCAGGCAATGTTGGACAGTAGGTCAAACTGGAGAGCTAAAAATTCCAAAGTGTGAGTTACAGTTAAACCTTTTCATCACACTTCTAAAATGACATAAAAGTTGTGGTTGTCATCTTTAATATAGGAATTATAACAGACTTTTTGCAATTAGCCTTTTTCTATGGAGACTTGCAGTTTGTGTTAGCCTTGGTGCCTTTCAGAATGTAAAATAAATGGGCCAGGGCTTCAAACTGCTGTTGGTTACAGAAAACAGAAGCCAGAGAAGCCCTCAGTCTTGTGATGAGATCTATGTGGCCTACCAGGCTGGTCTTTTTAATTATATGTTAGACTAAAAGTTCATAAATCTGCTTAGTTCCAGCAGATCTGGAATCAGGAAAAAAGTGATCTTATATTTACTTCATGAAAGATTTCACCATATAAATAACAGGCAGCTCAATTTAAAAGTAATGGACTAGCCCAATTTTTGTATTACAGTAATGTGCCTAGTACAGTACTGTACTCTAGCAGTGTAAAACCAGGATGACAGTGAATGGAATTGGCACCAGTTTCTCCCAGTGTCTGTCTAAACTGCTTTCTTTCAGTTGTGTAATACATTCACCATGGAATAAACCAGTTAGCTTCCTGTTTGGGTTCTGGGTAATCTCAGAGTATGGCCTGAAGAGAAAACTATTGTTTCTTCTAAGGAATAACATAGGAATTGATTTCTGTATTGTTATATTATTATTTTAGTTAAGCATATGAAATACTTTAATTGAGCCTTTGTCCAATACATCTGCTGTGGGATTGAATCAGTAGCGATAACTGGCTGATACCTGCTGCTGTGTGGATTTCTGAGTGTGATTTTAGGTATTGTGTTGCAATAACTTAAAAAGAAATGTCTTCAGGGGCAGCAGACCTGCGACAGAGAAAGAAGCAAAACTGCACAGAATCTGACAAAATGGCTCCAGAGGAGAGAAACAAAGAAAACTCAAAGCTGGGAAGATCGCCAAAATGTAAGCTACAGAATTTTTAGCCAACTTCTGATTTTTTTTTTTTCATTATTCTTTTATATTTTATGGGAAGATATTTGTAGCACAGTAATTTCTAACAGACTTTTTTTGGATTAGGTTTTTGAATGTTCAAGAAGAAACAGGCATGCAACATTAGAATTCTTTAAGAATGACATTTTATGTATTGCAGGGTAAAATGGTAGTCCTGGATTGTTTCAGGTTGGGGAAGGAGAGGAAGGGGAAGAGGGAGAGGATTTAAGAATCTACTGTTGTTACTATTTTAATTGCACCTGTAATGATCTTTCGGTTGGGAAGCTGAAAGGCATGAAGGTACTAAAACACAAACAGGTGAAAAGTCCTTACAGCTTTTCAAGAAACAGAACTAAAACTGGGTGTAATTTTAGGCAAGTGCTTACCAAACTAAACTTACAAAAACTTTTATGTTAAAAGTGCATACTAACTTGAGGGAGCTACAGGTGAAGTAGATGGCCATTGAATGAGTTTGATAAAATTCAAATTAGTTCCTTCCTCTTATATTTAAAAACAGATTGTAGAATAGAACATTTCAGTATTGATGTTAGATGTGGTATTGCTGCCTCTTTCCGTTAATGTCGTTAAGAAGTTTGTGGTATTTTGGGTAAAATCTAGAGTTTGCTCTGTTTATTTGGAAGACACTTCTTGGAATTTGTTTGAAAATGAAGCTTATTAGAATGGAGATACATTTGCAGTGTAGTGTGTGAGTATTTTATCTGAGAGTCCTATGAAGCAATGGTAACAACTAGGAGAGAAAACTCTGTGGGAAAGGAATAACAAACCAGTTATTGATGCATCTGTGCTGCTGCTGGTGTGATAATTCTGATGCCAGTAAGTTTACTTGCTGTTCAGAAATGAGTCATATGTAGGTCATACTGTTTGTTTCTAAGTCCTCTGAAATATTTTAGCTTTTTCACTGTCCCTTTTCAGATATGTTAATTCAGCGTTTTGCGAAACTTTTCTTTGGCTGTCTTGCGGCAGTCACTAGTGGAATGATGTATGCTGTGTACCTCTCAACATATCATGAACGGAAATTCTGGTTTTCCAGCAGGCAGGTAAAGAAAAAGTTAAACTATTGAAACAAAAGCCAGATTGTGTTCTTGAAATCAAAGCTGAGCCATGTCAGGTTGGAACTACTTGCTTGCAGAATTCCATGTCCTTTTACTCAGGCCTCTGCTTTGATAATAGTCTCTTTTTTTGTTTTCTTTTTTTTTTTTTTTATAAAGTGTTTCTCCTACCAGCAGTAGTCTTGTCATGCTTTTCTTTGAAATACCTTTCTAAAATTTGGAGAAAAAACTGAAGTATATTGGGATAGCATAAGATAAAAACCAGGAATGTATGGCCTGGTTGTTTGTTGGGCTTTTTTTAACAACTGTGTTATTCAGCGAAGTGTGGAAAGTTGAATGAAATTCAGATTTGTGAATATGAAAGGATTCTGCGGGTCTTGTGCTGACTTATGATGTGGATTTAAGTTGCTTTGATTCCAAGCATGTTTGCTAAGTTATAGAGAGCATTATATACCTGACAGAGGTGCTGTGAAGATTAATGTTTTGTGGAATACCTTGAAGATGTACAGTGGAGTCATAACCATGTACTGTATTACAGAATGAGTCTATCTGAAAATATATAGTCTTCGATGGGAAGAGATTGCAGGAGGTGAATATATATATATTTTTTTTTTCTTCTAGGAACTTGAACGAGAAATTACATTTCAGGGTGACAGTGCCATTTATTACTCATTCTATAAAGAACTGCTAAAGGCTCCTTCCTTTGAAAGAGGTACAAGACTCCTTTGTTTTATTAACCTTGAAAAGTCCTGTTCCTTTTGGAGACAGGAAAAAAACTGGAGATTGGAGGGACTGATTTTATACTCTTTTGTATCAGTTGAATTAATTAAACCTACATACTGTCCTAACTTTTCAGTACCTTTTAAAAAACAATATTTAACTATCCTGTATTCCAGCAGATTGCCTTTTAATCAGTACTCTGGAATAATATTAATATTACTTTCATATTGCCCTGTGTAGAAGCTATTGTTGATTTTGTCTATGCTACATAGGGGATTTTCTGCCATGTAAGCATAGTTGTTGATTTTGTCTATGCTACATAGGGGATTTTCTGCCATGTAAGCATAGTTTACATTTAGTTTGGGAACAGGGGATTGAAATGATATCTATCAGAAGATGGAATGGTTTCTGTCAAGAGTTGATCTGCTCCATCCTGTCTCTGCCAGAGGTTTCTACTCTTGTCAGCTATAGTGAATAGATGTTGAAAAGCACTGAGTGATGGGGACAGTAACCAAGAGGAAGGAGAACAAACTGGGTGGCAGTGGTCTCTCCTTTCTTTGCGCTCGTGCTCTTTAACCTGCACGGGCTCTGGAGCTCACTGACCCTAGATCACTAAACCAGCAGAAAACTAAAGCAATGAAAAGAAGACGGAGCGCACTGATGCTAGTTTAGTGAGTTCAGAAGGGCACCTGGGCTATCATGGTGAAAAGGTGCGAACTCCAGGAGAGAACAGGGAGTGAACAGCCCTATCTTGCAGTGGTCAGGCATTGAATTAGCTCCAAAGCCAGTTAAACTTTGTAGGTATAATTTTATTGGTTGAACAGTTTCCCAGCTGATGTGTAACATGTCAGCAATATATAATGGGTCTTTGGTACAATCATTTCCTCATTATCTCTGGGGAGATTACCCATGCTGTGAATAGATGAACTGCCTCATTCAGGCATGCTGCCTCTGCAGTCAGGTAGACTCGTATGTCTGCTAGGTATTGTGGGGTACCCAGTTTCAAAAGGTGTATCATAGCTGTGCTGAACCCAGTTGTAAGTCCTGCAGGACTTGGTTTAGCCTGCAGAGAGCCAACTGCAGACCACACACCAAGATATGCTCAGATCTGGAAACATTTATCTTGTTTGGCTGTTGCATTGTTGTTGGACTTTTTGTTCTTTTTTTTTCTCTAATTTGGTTTTTCCTCTTCCCACTATTGTCCTAAGTAATGACAAATCTTTAATATCGCAGAATGATGTATCCTTCAAGTATGCCATCTTCAATTTCATCTCAATCCCTTACAAAGCTGTGTTGTGTGAAGTGAGTGATTCTTGGAAGTCTAAGAAACACAGGGCTGAAAAGGGTGACGAGGCTGTCATATCTGACCTCTTTGTGGAGAGAGGTTTAATACATCCAGCTCATCCCCGTTAGAACTTTGCCTCCTGTGAAGGTGATCTGTAGGTAGCTGGTTTCAGGGCCGCATCAGTATGTTACTGAAAAGAGTCTGCTTCAGCTGGTTAATTTTGGGCCTTCTATTTAAAAACTAGATCAAAAAATGGTAATAACTTTGTTGCTAAATCAGTAGGGTGGAATGGCATCTGGCACAGAAAATTCTCCTTCCTTTAAAATTAGGAGTGGTGAATCAGTCAGTAGCTTTAATGATGAAATCTGTTACCTTTGAGTACACTTACACCTCTCTTAAGAACAGCAATAGTAAGTGATTCCAAGAATATTTTTTTTTTTGTCTATAGGTGTTTATGAGTTGACACACAACAATAAGACAGTATCACTGAAGACGATAAATGCAGTCCAGCAAATGACTTTGTACCCAGAGTTGATTGCCAGTGTTTTATATCAAGCATCTGGTAGCGAAGTATGTGTATTTCTCCTACATTCTGTGCTTTCATTATGGTTATGTATGTGTGTGCGTATGAGACATTTGATGCTGTATACAATAAACACATGCAATTTTTGTTGAATGAATTGAGCTAAGTCTCTCACCAGGTCCAGGTTCTCCTCAATTCTGATCAGTCTCTGGCATAGGATTTTGGGGGTTTCTATGCACTAAGCTTTTCTGTCTGTTATTCTTTATTTCTGCAAACTGCTTAGTAATGTGGAGAGTATCTGTGGTATCCATAAAAACCATGAAAGTTGGCTCCTTTGGAGTATAGAAGTCTGTTACAGTGGTACCTGTCTGTACCCATTCCCATATAGATAAAAAGGGAAAAACACTTTTGTAGATAAACCTTTTGTCTCTTTCTGCTCTGCTCAGGCATTGTTCTGCTTACGCTACATACTTGTGTCCTCTCTCATTTATCTTTCTTTTTTTATTATTTATTTATTTTGGAACCATTTTTGCTACATCTTCACTTCTCCAAGTTCCTTCCCTACATAACTTCTTCCAGTAGTCTTTTGAATTTTATATCTCACTGGTGTATAGATTTATTAAATCTGACACATACAATGTTCATGCTAAAGCAAATACAAAAATCATGTCACTAGCAAGCTGAGTCGTGAAGTGTGCTCTTAATTCACACTGCTTTGTTCTCCCTGAGCCCAAAATAAAAGCATGCTCAATACTTTTCTGAAATAGAGGCCGTCTCTTACCTGTTTGTAAAGCACCTAGCACACTGTTAGCAGTATGCAAAGAGTAAATAGTAATCATTTCCAGCTTCAGCTCAGTTGCTGCTATGTCTCTTCGTTTTTATTTGTAATTTCAGGAAGTTATTGAACCAGTGTATTTCTACATTGGTATAGTTTTTGGACTGCAGGGAATTTATGTGACTGCATTGTTTGTAACCAGTTGGGTTATGAGTGGGACTTGGCTGGCAGGAATGCTGACTGTAGCATGGTTCATTATTAACAGGTAAGAAAAACATCTTTATACAATCTAGTTTGTCAATACAACATTTTAAAATACTAGAGCAAACTGAAATGCTTTCTCTTGAACTTTGTGTTCTCATTGTGAGAGCAAGCTCTTATGTTTAATACAGAACATTTCCCAGAGATGGACTGGTTCTCATGATGTTTTTATTAATGGAAGGGCCTCCTGTTGTCCAACCATCCACACTGCCAGTTGAACTGACTTTTATGGATGTGTGAATACAGGAGTATTCTCACACAGTTCCATTTTGCAAAAACATTCCTCAGAAGGTTTTGGTTTTGTGCTGCTGAAGAATGGAAACAAATTTTCAAAGTTGCTGTAAAACAGAATTGCTCTCTGTGGCCAGCTCTAAATACTGTGGTAGTTGTTCTGATGCTTAGAAGAAAATTACCAAGTCCATTTTTCTTGTTAAGAGTCTTTGGTATTTTTTTAAAATCTGATTTTTGTAGTATGTTTTTGTGCAAAGTGTAATCTTCTTAGATGCTCCTGATCTAAAGATTTTAAAACATTTCACTTGTAAGAAAATGTCCCTTCCCTTTATGAAACACCACAATAATAGAGAGCCTCATTTGGGCACTGAGCATTCAGGCTCCTGGTTTGTCACCAAGTAGCTATGAGGCTTTCTGTGAACTTGAGAGCACTTGAAAGAAAGGAGCTATGGAGGATCAAAATGTTAGAGATATACCTTTAAAGCTGAACTGTTGGGAAGCGTCTTTGAGGAGTGTGAAGTCATCATGACCGAATCTGTGATTAGTAGCTAAAAATACTGTTCGAGAAGCTGGTGTGAACAGTGGAAAGTAAGAAGAAATGGTGAATAAATCTGTATTTTTTTCAGCAGCAAAGAAGATTAAACAATGTTAATAAATTGAAAGGTCTAGTAGTTAAAAAAGCTCCAAATACACCTCTGTAAGAAGCTTCAGAGGTTAAAAATGAAAGGTGACACTTTCAAATATCTAAATGATAAAGGAGCTTGAGGCTCCTTTTAAAAAGCATAGTAGACACAAAGAAGACTATGTACTTCTGAAACTGATGCCTTTGAACATATTTGAAAGTGTGACTTGTGCTTCTAAGTCAATTTAGCACTTTTAAAAACTTTCTCCTACAGCTCTTAATTGTGCAGATATTGTCAAGTCATTCCATGAGAAGACCCTGCATGCTCCCCATCCATCTTTAATCTCTTGTTTTGCTGGGCAGAATTTTCCCTGTAGACAGAGTATCTGCTGGTGGTGCTGCTATGAGGGAGCACTACTTTGGATTCTAAGTATGTTGTGCTCGACCGCCTAAATCACTTATTTAATACATATTGTATGGGAACTGACAGGAATCTTTTCACATCATAATGTGAAAAGCTGCTGTTACGGCAGCAGCAATCCCCTGCCTATGGGCATAAGACCATTTAGCACTGCTCGTGGCCAAAGCAGGCTCCGTTGTCACAGTGCAAGTTGGCAGGAGCAGTGTGTGATGTGTCCAAGCTCGCACAGTGTTGTGGTGGGTCAGAGGAGGCTGGAGGCAGATGCTTCTTTGGCTTCAGTCCTGTAAACACCACCTAATAAGTAGACCTGCTGAATAAATGAGTAAATATTGGACCTTACATGCCGATATTAAATTTATGACCTGTATCAGCAGTGAAATTGTGTCAGTATTACTTTACACCTAATACAGGAATAGTTTGCTTGCAAGTCCACACTGATAACTAGAAGTGACATTTAGGTTTTCCTTGATATTTTTGGTTCCATAAATCTTTTAATAATTTTGTTTGTCTGTACTTTATTCTAGGACAGATACAACAAGAATTGATTACTCCATACCATCAAGGGAAAATTGGGCTTTGCCATATTTTGCATGTCAAGTAGCAGCTCTCACAGGCTATTTAAAAAAAAGCCTAAGTTGTTCTGCTGAGGTAAAGCAAAATTAATTTCTTAATAATGGTAGAACTTTGCTCTAGAGTACTTACATCTCTCGCTATTGCCCTACTAGGCAGAAAACAGTAGATGTTTTGTTTTGTTCTTTTCAAAACAGCCACTTGGATTTCACATAGGCATGTGCAGTTTTTGCTGAGCTGCTTGCGCCCTGCCCTGTTATGCCCCCATGAGGGTACAGACAGAACAGTGTGGTAATGAGCTGTGTGCTGTCTTTTTAAAATAAACTGATGCAGAATTTTTCTCACAATGTAAACTATTTTGTTGCTCTTCCTGTTGCTTGGAGAAGATGGTGGTAACTTCCTTTTCCTGCCTCTCTGTCAAAGATGTTTCTTCTGATTCGCTTTAAATGTTTTTGAATGTTTCAGTAATTACTTTCTTCCATCTGAGACCATGCTAAATATGTCTGAAGTCAGTATTTTAATTATTTCCTAAAATAATAATTAATTTCTGTAGTTTCTGTTTTAATGACCTCTCAGTTACTTAGTGACAGAGATGCATAGGTATGAAATTAATGCTTTTTTTTTTTTTTTCTCTAGAAGTTTTGTTACCTTTTGGTGAGTGCTTCAACATATACCTTCATGATGATGTGGGAATACAGTCATTATCTCCTGTTTGTCCAGGCTGTTTCTCTTTTTCTGCTAGACAGCTTTGCTCTGGCACAGACAGAGAAGGTATTAGAACTCTTCAGCCTACTGATAGTTGAGGACTTAAATACAGCCTCAGAGGTGCCTGCCATAAATGCTGCTTAGGAGCTCCAGAGGTCTCAGACTGAGTGATGACTCGAGTGTCTTGCAGCTGGGTCTGCAGAAGTGCGTGTCATGGCCATCGGAAGAATAAAATGGCTTTAAACTCACTCTCTTTTGGACTACTGTGTTTGGGACAGTTTTCCTAACAAAAGAGTCAGAAGCTAAACAAAGCTTCTGAGGCCTGAAACATCCTTGGAGAGCTGAAAGAGTGATTAATGATACTCAGTTGTGCATCCTTTTTGGCTTAGATGCCTCTTTTCTTTCCCTGATTCACAGTAGGGTGGGGCTGACCAAAAAACTGCTCTGTTGGCTCTGTGAAGTTAGGGGCTCATTTTCACCCTGAATGGCCTGCCCTGTACTGGTTTAGCCAATAAATAGGCTAAAGGGATGCTGAAGGCAAATTGATTTTTCAGTACAAGAAAGTATTTGAATTTATTCTGCAAAATGGTTCTTAGAAATATTGTAACAATAAGGCATTTTTACTCTGCCTGTTTCAGTGGTATATATCCTACTTTGTACATGTGCACCTTCTAGTTCTGTTAGATGTAACTTCAGTTTCAAACTGCATGCAATTCTGATTTCGTCACCTCTTCTTTCAATTGCCTTTTTTTTTTTCTGTTCCTTAGTGGTGGGAAATGTTTGATCTATTTTAGTTCAAAGCAGGGTCCTTAAAATACATTGCAGAAGATGGGTGTTTTGCTAAAAGTCTAAAGAATCAACTATCAGGGTTTCTAAGATCTGCTTATCAATTGGTAAATAACAGAAAGTATCAATAACAGTCTGTATTCCTGAGATAGGTTAAATGAACAAGTTATTGTGAGGGCAAGGAAAGCATGTGTTTACAGTAATCAGCTCTTTCACACAAGAAAGTGTGTGTTCCTGTGTAGTGTTGTAGTTACTACTTCATGCAGCATGCAACAACGAGGTGTTACAGAATGGGGAGACCTTGTAAAATACTACTAGTTTTGGCATTTTTACAGAATTCTTGTGAAGTAATTGTGCACTAGTTAGTGAGGCTGACGAGGATCATTTTGATACGAAATACTTTTCCACAGCCAAACAGTACCCTGCTAGATTCATGAGTTGGAGGATAGAGATCCATTAATCCTCTGATTAACAGGGGAATGGAGTGAGCTATCTACTGCTCTAAAAAGAAAGACCTATATCCACTGTAATTTTGTTTTATTGTGGTTTATTTTGTTTCTTCAACAGGTGTATGAAGTATACAAAATCTACTTGTTTTCTCTCTTCTTGGGGTACCTTTTGCAGTTTGAAAATTCAGCCTTACTAGTGTCACCATTACTGAGTCTTGTAGCAGCTTTAATGCTCTCTAAATGCCTTCAGGTAACTAGACTTTCCTCTGAGTGTAGTTTTTATTATTTAAATTGAATTCCAAGTGATACGGCATTCTTCAAATATTTTTGCAGATGAATACGAAAAAAGGTACATTTATATCAAGATTACTGAAAATAGTGCACATTTACTTGGTACTTACAATAACAGTGACACTAAACTTCTTACTAAAGGTAAGATTCCTCTAAAAAGTGATTTTAATTGTCAAAATCTAAATGGAAAGTTGCAGGTGAAAAGTTGTTTTAAGTGTTACTTATTGATCTGAGAGTTCATAGCTTAATTCATTGCAAATTGGAGTACTAGAAATTGAGTAATTTTAGATCTATGTAAAAAGTCTTTAAGAGCTCAAGCAGCTGTTTTTTGCTGGGGTTTTGGTCTTTGGGGTTGAGGTTAAAGCATAGTATAGAAATACTCTTTTAAGTCACAATTTCTCTTTTTCATAAATGTGGTTTTTGTTAAAACCTGGGTGGCCTCTACAAATTGGTCTGAATGTTAAAACAATATTCTTGTGCACAGAGAAGACCCAGTAGCCAGGTATGAGTAATCTCAGGGTAGATGTTAATTTTCAATTAAATTTCAACTAGAACACAGGAACACCAGATCTTCACTTAGTGTAGGAGTCAGCTAGGAGTTGAGATTACATGATGGGATTTTAGCCTGGTCTTGCATTTTGATTAGCAACTGTGTCTTGCTGGTCCTGCTCTTTTACATAATTTATTGTGCTTTTCCTCTATGTCTCAAACTCACCTTGGTTGTGTTAAGTAACAGTGTCAACTTAAAAATAAAGATGTTAGTGAACCCTAAAAAAGTTTGAGAGAATGCTCAGATGTGATTGCTTTCATGTGCCATTCAGACTGGCTAGCCTTGCTGTATCTCCAGGAAAATAAAACCTAACCTTGAAAAATATGCATTAAATTACATAGACTGTACACAGAACTTTTGGCTGCTCAAACACTTTATGTGGAGACTACAAATGCTCGTAACTTTTGCTAGGCTGCAGTCCTATTGTTTAGTGGAGCCAAATGCAGTGTTCTTTGGCTTGCTTGGGGGTAAGTCTATATCCATTTTTCATGATCCTTTTTACACTGCTCGCTAGCCTTTTGACAACTTATTGACAGCTTTTCAGTTGCCCTCCTCTTGGGGTACATGAATGGATGAAGGGAATAAAATTCTCAAGGGAACACTAAAGATAGATTTATTTAAGTGAAGATTTACAATACTATACTGGTACCTTAATTGGCACACTTAATCCAATTTGTTAGTTTTAACTAAGTCTCGATTAGTTGATTGTTCCCTGCCATATTGTAGTCTGAATGAAGTGACTATGTGAAAGCTGCTTCCAGCACTTGATTTTTCTCTACTAAATTAATTTTCAGATGTTTGTTCCTCATAAAGAAAATGAGCATTTGCTGAAGTTCATTGAAGTAAAACTTGGCTTAAACACAACTAAGTAAGTTTTAAAATTCTTTACACCTTCTAAGATATCCAAACTTCTGAAACTGCTCTGAGAAGTGTAAAATTTCGGTGGCTTGTGAGAACTTTATAGAGGAGTTAGGGAAACAATTTATATTTGTCGCCTGGTTTTAAGATTGAATTAAAAAAAGTGCACATACAGAATTTACTCAGGATTTTGAGGTTTCTGAGGCACCTCAATATTTTTCGTGCCTTGGGGTGAAAGCATTTCATAGATTTTTGTTTTCTTTTGATGTTGAAGAGCAAAAACTTTCTGTACCCTGTCTAGTGTTTCTAATAAGACTTGAAAGGGAAAGGTGGTGGTACTAACTTTTTATAGCCTGGAAAAGAAAGGGCTCTGAGAAGAGTCATGAACTATCAATACTATTTTAAAACAGGGTTGTATTGTGAGGTTTTATTTTTAGTTTTGTAAGAATAACACCCCCAGAAAAAGCCCTGTGTGTTTTGGAAGAGTTTAGGACAAGGGACAACTTAATAGTCAGAGACAACTATTGTGATTCTAAGAAAAACTGTTTGCATCTGTAAATGTTGGTGTACAAGAAGATGATGTCATGGCTACAGATTTTCTGGAAAACTTCAAATGGAGTATTGGTAAGGACTGAGACACCTCCTGGACCCAAGCCAAGACTTGCAATTCTGTGCAGGAATTGGGACTCTCTCCTGGGAACTGCATCTCTCTTACAAAACTACTTCACAGCCTTGCAGGGGAAGAAGTGGAAAATGACATCACACAGAATTGAAATTGTTGGGGAATTTTTGGAAGACAGGATGTTATGCTGTGGTCTAAGATGCATTGTTTAACACACATACGGGCACATTCTTAAGTGTTTTGCAAGAAAAGAAGGGACTGCTTCTGGTCAGGATTTCAGTTTAATCAGCTACCAGGTATTATGGATTTTATTTTTTTCCCCCGGGGACTTGCTACATGTTACTTTCCAGGCTGTCAAACTCTGCAATGAAGCCAGTGATTGAGACAAACTAGGTGCAACTACGCCTAGAAAATTGTGTAACTGTGGGTTGGAATTATGGTTTGCAGCACAAGAGCTTCAAGATCTGTTTCTTAAGCCCAGTTTGGACATGCTCAGCTGTTAATCTTTAAACTGATTCTGTCTTATTGAAAGTGGTTCATTTCTCTAGTCTTCCCTTGGGAGAAAAGAGGGAGGAAAGTGAAACAAAATAAGACAAGAATGCATTCACGACATCACATGCTGCACCAATTCCAGTTGAGAATACACATTGATAGTGCTTCTTGGCAGGGCATATAATCTTTCTGCTCATTAATTGAGAAAGAAGAATGATCAAATGTGTTCGGCTACAGAACTAGAATTTCAGCATTAAGGATTCTATTTTTGGCAGTGCCTCAGGCTTGTTTGTGATCTCAGATGGCCACTTTCCCTTCTTCATCTTCTTGTTTGGAATGAGGACAAGCATACCTTCTTGCATCAATATCTCTAAAATCTTAATCCACTGTGACAATGAAGTGCTTTGTGGTCCCTGTAATGGAGTTATATGGGAGGTTGAATTTTTGTGATATAAAAGAATTGTAGTCTGGTGTCTTCAAATCACAGATTCTTTTTTGGAAGATAGGCTTTTGACAGTTGCTCTAAAGAGTACTTGCAAAGTGGTTTCAGATGATAAAAGGATAACTTTTCAAAGGGGAATTTCAAATAGTTTCCTATACATGAAGAGGTTAAACTGTGATTGGTTGTGTGCTGGATTTTTTTTTTTCTAATCTGTGGGGTATTGTTATTGTTTTTAATGGGATGTTTTTGCCTTACTAGGAATTTTACAATGAATTGGCTCCTTTGTCAAGAATCTCTTCAGGCGCCCTCCCAAGACTTTTTTTTGCGACTAACACAGTCATCACTGTTGCCTTTCTATATTTTAGTATTAATTATCTGCCTTTTTTCTGTAACTCAGGTCATTTTTAGGAGAATTTGGTAAGTAACTTACTTATACTGAAAAATAAGTTAAAAATAAGAGGTTCATGGATATCTAAGTGAATGGTCATCATGTTTGTTACTCCAGAGTTTGCACCATTGAGCTTGCCAGGGTGTGAGCACCAGTGAAAAGGCCAACCGGAGGGTCCTAAAGAAAGTCCTTTAGTGAGAAGCTTCCTGAGCTTCCCTCCAGTCAGGACAGGGAGTTGTCATTGGCTTGTTTTGCCATAGGTGCAATTCCTGCAGAGCTCTGGCTAATGTTTTGTGATATGTTTATGTCTCTTCCCATTGCCAGGGAGAAAGATGTTTTGTCTGTTTTCCCTTTCCAACAGCAAAGTTAACTGATTGTTGCTAGAGAATTTGTTTCTCTGTTTTGGGTTTGGTTTTCTTTTTTTCAAGTTTAGTACTGTGAAGGATGAGATGGGTGGAGTTGAGAGGATTTCAGATTGCTAATGCTTCACTGTTTGTTTTTTATAAACTCTGGTTTACTGTGATAAGATCTGTCAGCCTTTGCTGCGCAGAACAGAGCTGAAGTAAAACTGACTCAATTCTTTTTAGTTTCACAGTGATTCACAGTTCCCTTGAGAGAAGGGGTAGTGGAGCTGTCTGTTTACAGACTAAGAATAGCAGCACTAGATCCTAGTAACTTGTCTTGGAAACTCAGTGGCTAGGAATTTATCTCTTCCTCATAGAAGATGAATGGTGTAACTGCTCAGGTATTAAGGCAAATTTCTTACTTGTCTGCAGCAAAAGTCAGTAGATTTTTTTTTTTTTTTTCCAAGGACCGAGACTTCTAATAGATAGATTATACTGCTATAAATGAAAATGTCAGGTTGGATGTGTGATAGTATATTCAAAACAATGAAACAAACTTACAAGTTTTTGGTAGTGGTTGAAATAGCTATTTACTACTTTCTAATGAGCATTGACTCCAATATGTCCAACAGGGTTTTTTTAAAGAAAAGCTTAAAATAAACCTTCTCCCCCCTCATTTTTTTTAAAATTTATTTTGAAGCAGTTAATAATCTCAAATATTTTCCCATTTGTTGTGAGAAAGCTTATTAGAAAACTGTAGCCTGAAATCACACCATGGTAGAATAAATTATCTATTGCATACTTTGCTGTCTTGTTTTGCAGAAGAACATTTGTTGTACAATTTTTGTTATTATATTTATTTATAATGTATTACTAGAATTTATAATAATGTGACTAAAACCTGGTTTTATCTTACTTTGTCATAAAATGGTATACACGTTCCATACACAATTACCATCCTACAGACCGTAATTCTTCATGAAGCTAATGGTATGAAGAATCTTAGAATGCATGTACACCATGCTTCATCTAAATGTTTGTGGAGTGTGCATGCTCTTAACTTAGACTGTCTCTTGGTGCTAAATTATGTTAAAATAGGATTTACAGTCATAGGTAGTGTTCCCGTTGTATTAATACACAGCCATTGCTACAGAGAGGTTAGTCTAAAACAAGGAACAGTGGGTACTGATAGATCATTGATGAAGTACAAAAAACAAATAAGCTGTACAACAATATTGCATGATGTGACACAGAATGATCTCAGTGTACTGCTGACTTAATAGTCATAAAAATATTTTATTGGCACCTTTGCCTGAGATAATGTCTGAATTAAGTGATGTCTCATTTTCTCCAACTGCAGTGGTGAACCACTGAAAGAGACAGTTAAACTTGAGGATGGTCGAATTGGAGAGAGGCCAGAAATAGTTTATCATGTAATTCACACAATTTTACTTGGTTGTCTAGCGATGTGTTTGGAAGGGTAAGTCTGATTTTGATGTATCTCTTTTGAAACCAACAGAGAGTTTCTAACTAGATGTGATACACCGTTCATCCCTTTGAAATTCACCCCTTTGCAGAAATGTGTTTGTTGTGTAGTGGTACTAGTTAGTAGGGGAGAGAACAAAGATTATTTTGACTATTAATTGGATACAAGGTATATGGTGAATTGTGCTTGGTCTCTTTTATGTGCTTGGTCTCTTTTATGTGTTTTCCAAGCTTTAATGCAGCCAAGATCTAAGACACTAACTGAAGCAAGTTTTAATGACTTTCTGTATGGTATTTAAGCATAAAACTGTGCTGTAATTCTTTTAATACTGTAGTCTAGCAAGACCTTATGCAGTGTTTTGATGAACAGTGTATGTTCTGAAATACTGGGATGTGGAAGATTCCTTGTCCATCTTCTGGTGTCTAGGCTAGCATGAAGTATACCTTAGCTTGACATGTTAAAGCAGTAGCAAAAGTTTTTTCAAAGGTATTGTGTTAGTCCTTAAAGCTACAGAAGCTAATGTGCAGAAGGCATTATTGTTCTAATCTTGTGTCTCAGCTAAATCAGCTTGAAGGTGACAGACCTGTGTTTGTATTACACTTATCGTCCTAAAATCTGAGTATTCACAAATTCTTAAAGTGAGCAGACTGTTGCGTTACCACATAGTTGTTTTAACTTGACTAGTCTATCCTTAAGAGGCAGACAATACCAGCAAATCATAAATTGTTTATTAAATATTTTCCTTTCCTTTCTTCGGGAATTCCCTTATAGTACAGTGTCTGTACAGCTTTGCTGAATAGCTGCTTTTTATCCTTGCTTGGCTGGAAAACCACAACAGCCAAGTGACTTTACTAGTCTCTTTGGTTTTTTTTCATCCTTCCCTGAACTCTGTGAAGATTTTTATCATCTTTTACCTTGGATCTTGCTCCTACATCTTGCAACAGATAATCAGCTGTCTGCTCTTCTGCTAGAGGTTTCCTTGATTTACCCTTCAGCACCATCAAGTTTGACCTCAGATTGCTTGAACATCCAGACTCTATTTGACATATGAACAAAATCTGAATGTTTTTATAAATAGCATTTTTATAAATGTTTTTATAAATACAGAGACACGCACAGAGTCCCAGCTAAGTTATTGAAATGTTTTTCAGAATGAAATATCTATGGACACCTTATGTTTGCATGCTTGCTGCATTTGGTGTGTGCTCTCCTGAACTTTGGATGACGCTTTTCAAGTGGCTTCGACTGAAAGCTGTGCACCCAATACTGCTGGTGAGTTGCTGATATCTTGGGAATTACAGCTAGCAAGCATATAACTTTTCAAACAACAATTACCTAAGACCTTTAGAAGAACCCATTAAAAGAGCATGTAGTTCTGTGAGCAGTGGATCTCATATAGTCTGCTTTTTTTATGTCTTTTGTTCTTAATGTTATGCTTTCATGCTTTCACATGTCCTCTGGTACCTGGTGATAAGGTTGTGTTCACACTGTACAACCTTTCCTCATAAAAAGCAGAGCTGTCTTCATCTCTGTCTCTTTCATTCATCTGTTTCATTTCTTCTAACAAATCTTTGAGACCTCAAGCTGTCTGTCATATTTAGTTGAGACCGGCCAAGGTCATGTGCTTTTTAGGAGTGCAGAAGAAAAAGTACAGACATGCAGGCAAGCAACAGTATAAGCCTTGTTTCACTAAGAAATGGTGCTAAAAAGTGGTAGTTAGGTGTATTTAATTGCTGAGAGTAAGGCTGCTTCATAAGAAATGGTAAGTGAAATTACTCTGCATAAGATTTGTTCATGTGTGGCCATTATAGAGAAGTGTTGAGATTGAAAATGAGCTTGTGCTACAGTGCAGACAACTCCCCCAGTCCAACCCTAGCTTTATTCTTAATAAAAAAGAAATTGCTTTGTGCAATTTTTAGCAGCCTTGTGCATTTGTTTTATTAATAGAATAAAGATAGGATATTATTTACCTTAATTTTGAGAGGCTTATAGGAATAAATATTTTATACTTAAACAGAGATTGACTATGTCACTTGTGAAAATGCCATACATTGTTACATCAGAAAAATTGACAGTGTTCTTCCAATCAAGGAGTAGCAGTATGTTCATGTACATGGTAAACACATTTTTTTATATACCTGATGCTTTCTGCTATATAGACCTGCTTTTTTAATACTAACACAGTAGACGTGTTAATAGCTTATTATCAAGAGAATGCCATGTGTGCATTCCTCACCAAATGTTTCCTGTATCACATGAGCTATTTTCTCCTTTTTGCAAAGCAAAAATTATACCAGCTAGAATGATGGTGTGGTGAAGAATGGGTTTCTGGGTTTTGCATGTCAATATTGTTATCTGAACAAAGTATCAACAAGATCAGAGGTTTGATATGTTTGTTTTGTACTTTTTTTCCTTTCTCAGATTCTTTCATTGCATTTGTACGTGAGGTGTTTCCTTCTGTTCCCTACATCACGTGCACATTGCGTCGTTGTTATTTCAGTAGCAATTAACCATCTCTAATATTGATGGTAAAGTTATCGTGGGTCAGATAAGTTCTCTCATGCTAAATTAGGCAAAATCTTGTTTGCAGAGAGATTTTTGCCTGGTAGAAAACCACAACATTTCACCTATTGCCACTCTGAGATTTCAGGCATAAATGTAGCCTACTATATGAGTAGAATCAACAGATAGTCCAAGGTTGGAGAACAGAGAATGGTGTGTATACCATTTCTTCTTCTAAGAAGAATTGTATTCTTATCTTTTCTAGGCTCTTATTCTGAGTATGGCAGTTCCCACAATAATTGGATTCAGCTTGTGGAAAGAGGTAAGAAAAGTACCTTTGTGGTTTTTATTTTGTATGTAGGAACAATGTGAATCAAAATGATGAGCAAATATAATGAAGTGTACTTGGTGAAATGAAATATAGATCGTGAGATAAAAGCTGTCATCCACTGAAAATATGGGGGGATGTTGATTTTTTTTAAACAAAATTGTTTACATTTTTCAGTGTGAGGTATTTGCCCATTTAATTTGTTAACAATTGCTTATTGTAATTAAGAAATATTTAAATTTAAATGAAGACTTTGTTATATTCAGCTATTATGCTTTGGATATAGAAACTGACTCAAGAAAGAAAATACTGCCAAATAAAAACTCAGGAGATTGAAAACTGTTGCCCCAATCTTTAGTAAGAGGGAGTGAGTTTAGATGGAAGTAAAACTATGTGAGGCCTATGCAAATAACCTGTTTGCTCAAAGCTCCCATCACATTCTAATGGAGTTAAATCTTTCGTGCAGAGCACTTTGTAGAGGTATGCATATACTACAATACAGGGATTGTAGCTACAGATGTTTCCATGTTTAAAATACTTAGTTCTTTATTGCAAGTCACAGGCAGACTGGGGAAAGAATACTTGAAAGTTATTTTTTAAATTTCTGGAAATGCAAAAAATATGGGAAGTATCCCATAAAGTGTAACCCTCTGCTATACTGACATAGCTTCAAAATAATTAGTTTGAATGGTTTAATAAGAATTCAAATAGAAAAGCCAGTCTTCACCAACAGTATTTTAACAGATTTTGTAAGACCTATCTTATCATAGAAATTTTGATCTCAATGTAATCTGACTCTTTACATATTTCTGCTGGAGCTCGAGATATTCTCCTGAAAAAAAGCTACAGTTGCTCAAAAGAGTTATGAAATCTGTTACAGTAGAGGAAACTAGTTGAGTTGACCAAATCTTTTCAGATTACTTTTTAATAAAAGCAGTGTGGGGGTTTGGACTCTAGAGGGCTTCATCCATTGCAGATCCAGCTTTTGGTTTTAGGTAGTGGTGAACAGTTTGCTCTTTTGGTTCATAACATCTCTGATCTTGGAAACTTCGATTCATAGTAATGAGACTGTGCAAATGCCTTGGGACTCTTAATCTATTACCGTGGCTATAAATGTCTGAGTGTACAGCTCATCATCTTTCTGCTTGGCTGCCTTCTGGCTCAGTCTGGCGTAATCCCTCATCGAGCTAGATTCTTCTAAGGGCTCTGATTGATAAGTAAAGTTGCTTCTCCTTAGGGTGGCAGTAGCAGTTCCTCTTCTGTGTCCATCTGTTGTCCTGGGGACAGTTCAGGTAGGTGTATAGCAGCACTGCTACAGCTTTGGGCCCTGATGCAAACATGGCAGTTGTTTTTGTGTACCCTAATATGTAGACTGCTATCACTTGACAGCTGAATTGTCCAGGTAATGGGGTGATAACTCCTCGGTTAAAAGCAGGCTTCCACTTCCAACTGTCTGTCCACTATGGCTGTCTCAAAGTTAGTTGTCTGTTTAGTCTGGCATAACCTGTAAACTTTATCCTTTTCAAAAAGAACTGGCATCTGGTTGCTTTCACTTAGTATTTACAACAGCATGAACATGGCTTCAGCCCCTCAAGGCTGGCCAGCTTCTAGCCATGCCTTCTTCAGGTAAACATGCAAAATAGCTAAAGAACTAACAGAACCTACCATCATAATAAAGGCCCTGTTGTTCCTTCACCCCTCAAATCTGACAGGATAGGGAAGCCATGGTGCAGGCTTGTGCTCTGGGCTGGTCTGGAGGAGTTGGCATTCTGTCTGACTTCTCAGAATCCCTCCTTTTCCCAGAATGTTTCTTTAAAGAGCATAAACGGAAATATCCTACTTCATACAATATAGCATACTTTCCTTCACTGCAGTGATTGAAGTAAAAGTCGGAGGAAAGTCCAGGGCAGATTACCCACAATGATTTTCTGGGAAATTTCTTCTCTCCTGTCCCACTTGCATGGCACCTTTCCATTAAGTCACAACAGTCCAATCCCTCCAACTCAAGCAGGATTACCATGAGAGATTTATCAGCTTCTTCAGTGCCTTATTTATATGCCTTTGCATATGAAAATCTGAACTATGGTTCTGATGCATGTAAGGCCAGTTGATGACTGTTGTTGCCATGTAGGTTTCTGTGGGTTTTAAAAAAAAATTTTACTGTAAGTATTATAATAAAATAGAGAGAGGGGACTTATTTTGGAGAAAGTCTGCTGTCAGGAAAGTGTAAACAGTGTTTTGCAAAATATTCAAACAAAAATACCAATTAGGTGGGAAAACTCAGATTAAACCCTTTTCTCTTGTGTTTCTTAAAGCCTGAATATAGTGAGATGTTCTATAGTTCTGGGTTTTTTAACTGTAAGTAATCAAAAATACGTTTCCTTCAGTTTTTTCCTAGGATAATGACAGAGCTTTCAGAACTACAGGAATTCTATGATCCTGATACAGTAGAACTTATGACATGGATAAAGTAAGTGTGAAGTCCTAAATTTCTATTTTACTGTTTTACGTCAGGGTATTTTTATCTCAGCATTTTGTGAAGCTACCTCTATTAATCTGAGTTTTCCCTTGCTAAGTCGTTCCATGATGTATGGGAGGAGAAACGTGTATTTTAAGTTTGGTAATATTCCTGTAGAAAGAAACAGGAATATATCATTGATTACAAGAAGAGAAAATCCTGAAACAGGCCAGCAAATCATGTTTAATGTAATTATTAGACCTAATTTCCAGATAAAGGTGGACATCTTAGTACTTGGTTCTTTGCCTGCTCGCTTTTCAGTAGATTAGAGGATTCATGTTGATTGTAATGCCAGTGGGGGACAGAAACCCTGAAATTTTTGTGTGCGTGAGCCAGTAAAATGAAATGCCTGAATGTGAGCATGTAGAGACTTCAGTCAGCATACGTGCAGTGTAACATGTACAATTCAAACTTTCCCTTTGACCAGAAGACTGAAAGGCCTGTCTAAGGCAGGGCATAGCAAATACTGAGTTATGTTACATAGTTCATACCAAGACATATACGTGGCTAATACAGAGTCAGGTTATTTTCACAGATACATTTTTCTTCTCACCGGAAGTTTTAGAACTGGATTCTGGGCTCATTCAATCTGACTTTGAACTATGTCATTAGGCATGTGCACTTGTCTGAAAATTAGATCCCCTGTGTTCAGATAACTTACTTACCTTTAACTGTGTTTTTTTAGAATATTCTGTATTTATGTAGTTTTAATGTCAACCTGTTCATCTTCAGAAAAGGCAAGGCTAGTAATTATGGTATTCCAGCCAATTTCTTCTTTCTGTTGATAGTAGTGTATGTTGTTTGTCACTGCTGTAGCTTTTCCAGGCAGCAAGTGGAATAATGCCAAGTACCTAATGGCTTTTACATTAGTCTGCATATATTACACTTCAAGTACATAATTAATCATGGTGAATTGCATTGAGATTCACTCAGCTAAGAGCAATTTGACTACCCTTATTTGTAGCAGCTGTTCATATTTTTAATGAAAATAAAGACTTTTTTTTCTTAAGGATATACTTAGATACCCATATTGGAATTTTAATTGAATATCATTACAGTACATTTTCTTAAAATTTTCTCTCTGATAATATGAATTTATTTTGAATTTTCTCTGCAGGAAGAGTTGCCCAAAGTCTAGTAAAATGTGACAATTTCCTTTCACTAATGCAGGAATACAAATAGTCAAAAGATGAAGCCGAACCTAGAAACATAATTACTGTAGACATTATTCTGTATTATGGCATTGTTTACTCATAGATGATGAAATACATGGTCCTAAAGATCAAATTAAAATAATCACAAATCTTTCCCTTACAAAATAACATCATGTTGTTTCTCCTTCTACCTACCCTCCCTCCCAAGCTTGTTTTGTCACAAGTCAGCAACTGTTCAGAAAAGCAGTAGCTTAGTCCATTCCAAGACCACTCTGAATGGTGCTCCAGGGATTGCAAGGAGAGGAGGAGAAGGTCCATCAGCCCTTGCCCAGCGGGAGACCGTCCTTGCAAACTCCATATTGCTGCAGGTCTGGGCTTTTCCCAGCAACGAAACTACTGCCCCTGCAGCATTAACACCAATGTAATTAGCCCCCCAATGATATCTTCATTTACTCCAGTTCATACCATAGCACTTAAAAGATGCACACAGTGTATAAAATTAAAAACATTGTTTTGAGAAATACATCCTGTACTCAGATGTGTGTGTTGATGTTGCTTTTGCAGACGACAGGCTCCCGTGGCTGCTGTGTTTGCAGGCAGCCCACAGTTAATGGGTGTGATTAAGCTTTGTACCGGATGGATGGTGTCGAGCTTGCCTTTATATAATGATGATGATCTCATAAAAAGAAATGAAAATGTGAGTATCCAATTCCATAAATGTGTGTGTATTATCAGGGATTTATAGACTGTTCCATCATGTAAGACTGAAGTGCCTGTCTGAGATGAGTGGGAGTACTGTAAATGTTAATGCTCCAGAGAAGATGACCTTGTAACATTCCTCATGACACATATTTGCATTGCCCTTCTGTGCTGCCCAGGCCACCTGGCAATGCAAATTATTTGTTTGGTGCCAGTCCAATTACTGCCTTTTCTTCAAAGTGTTTACAGTCTAAGGTGAGAAAAGAGCATGATGTCTTGTGAAGAAAGTTAACAAGATAAAACCAATACATAATTTATAAGCTCATGAACAAGATTCCTTACTGAGCAGTGTGACCATATTGAGATTTAGGCAAGCTGTAATTTCTGAATGATTGCCTGCAAATTTTATTCTGCGTATTTTGTCACAGAGAAGATCACAAAGCAGAACAGACTTGCCCAGTGACTGCCTAGCAAAGAAATCAAAATTGCTAGATTACATTAGTTCTTAGTCTGTATTTGAGCACACCAAGATTGCAGTAGGCAAATGGAAATTTCTAGCAAGATACTGGACTTGGAAAGCATCTCACAGGAACTGTCTTCCTCTTCACCCAAATGTAGTGAGAAAAAAAAAGTCAAATATATTGGAAGGAAAAAGGACGTAGGAGTCCATCAAACAAGGAAGGGAGTATCAAGTAGATTATTAGTGCTTCACTCTGTCCTGAAACAAATATCAAAATATTTCTGAAGACTTTTCAAACCACTTGAAGTATATGAGAGGAGAACATGCCATCAGCAGAGACAAATGTCTGGCCGTACCTCGCCTATTTTGGAGATTTCACAGAATCACAGAATCATTCAGGCTGGAAAAGACCCTTGGGATCATCGAGTCCAACCATCAGCCCTAGTCTACAAAGTTCTCCCCTACACCATATCCTCCAACATGTCATCTAAACAACCCTTAAACACCTCCAGGGATGGTGACTCCACCACCTCCCTGGGCAGCCTATTCCACTGTCTGACCACTCTTTCTGTGAAAATTTTTTTCCTAATGTCCAGTCTGAACCTCCCCTGTTGCAGTTTAAAGCCATTCCCCCTTGTTCTGTCACTAATCACCTGTGAGAAGAGACCAGCACCAACCTCTCTACAATGTCCTTCCAGGAAGTTGTAGAGAGTGATGAGGTCTCCCCTTGGCCTTCTCTTCCTCAAACTAAACAGTCCCAGCTCCTTCAATTGCTCCTCACAAGATTTATTCTCCAAGCCCTTCACCAGCTTCATTGCCCTCCTCTGCACCTGCTCCAGCACCTCGATATCTCTCTCGTATTGAGGTGCCAAAACTGGACACAATACTCCAGGCGTGGCCTCACCAGTGCAGAGCACAGGGGGACCATCACCTCCCTACTTCTGCTGGTCACACTGTCTCTAATACAAGCCAGGGTGCCGTTGGCTTTCTTGGCCACCTGAGCACACTGCTGGCTCATGTTCAGCTGCTTGTCAGTTAGAACCCCCAGATCCTTCTCTTCCACACAGCTCTCCAGCCACACCTCCCCAAGCCTGTAGCCATGCAGGGGGTTGTTGTGGCCCAAGTGCAGGACCTGGCACTTGGCCTTTTGAAGCTCATCCTGTTGATGTTGGCCCACCGATCCAATCTATCCAAGTCTCTCTGTAGAGCCCCCTTCTCTTCAGGCAGATCGACACTCCCGCTTAACTTGGTGTCATCTGCGAATTTACAGATGATACACTCTATTCCTTATCAAGATCATCAATAAAGGTGTTGAACAGAAATGGTCCCAACACCAAGCCCTGCGGAACATCACTTGTGACCGGCCACCAGCTGGATTTAGCTCCACTGACCACCACTCTCTGGGAATGTCCAGCCAGCCAGTGCTTGACCCAGCAGATTGTTCACTCATCCAGGCCATGAGCAGCCAGTTTTTCTATGAGAATTCTATGGGGAACTGTGTCAAATGCATTCAGAAATCCAGGTCGATGATATCCACAGTTTTTCCCTTGTCCAATAGTCAGGTCATCTTGTCATAGAAGGAGATCATGTTTGTCAGGCAGGGCCTGCCTTTCATAAACCCATGCTGACTAGGCCTGATCCCCTGGTTGTCCATTATATGACTTTCAATGGCACTCAAGATGACCTGCTCCATGACCTTCCCTGGCACTGGGGTCAGACTGACAGGTCTATAGTTTCCTGGATCGTCCTTTCTGCCTTTCTTGTAGCTAGGTGTCACATTTGCCACCCTCCAGTCCAATGGGACCTCCCCAGTTAGCCATGGTTTCAGGTAAATCATGGACAGCAGCTTGGTGAGCACATCTGCCAATATTTTCAACGCCCTTGGGTGTAACCCATCCGGTCCCACAGACTTGTGTGCATCCAAGTGGTGCAGCAGGTCTCTGACCACCTCCTCTTCAACTGTGCTGACCTCAGTCTGCTTCCCCTCCCCATCTCCCAGCTCATGAGGCTGGGTGTCCAGGGAACCATTTCAAACCCAAACATTTTATAGCATGGTGTGTACATATAATATGTTATTGCAGCTAGGTGATGTTGTTCCCCCTCCCCTCCAAGTATTTATCACTGATTTTTGCATTGCATGAACATGTTTCTTATTTTCTAGATTTATCAGATCTATTCAAAGAGGTCAGCAGAGGATATTTATAAGATACTCACATCTTACAAAGCCAATTTTCTGATTATTGAAGATTCAATCTGCAATGAAGTGGGACCTGTAAGAGGATGTAGAGTTAAAGACCTGTTGGATATTGCTAATGGTCATGTAAGTAACACTAAAGAAAAATGAATGTTTGAATGCATGAATAATTAATTTAAAAATAAATCTTCTTATAATGGTGATCTTATTTTTTCTAATTGTAATCAACATGTAGACAGACTCGTAAATTTTATGTGATCAGTTAATTAAATTTTGGTTTGTCTTTTTCTTATACACCTGTAATCTTACCTCATACTATTCTTTAACTGTGCTAGTCCCTCCTAGTACATGAGTATCTAGCTGTGCTGCTTTTCTGCCAATCATTAAATACCATTTAACTATATATAAATGTTTAAGACTGTAACACCTGAATAGATTATTACAAAAGTAGTGAAGGCCTGCCCCAGAGGGTATTCTTCACGAGCTTTAAAGATGAAATTTTAAAATGGATAAACTCAGTTGTTCTAAAATTCTGCCTGGATTGAGGACCAGGCTGCCATTCAATTCAGTACCACCTGTTTGGTACTGATGAGGTTACAAGTCTATTTGGTTCAGTCTTGCAGATGGGTTAGCACCCCATAGACAGTTTAAGCCACAGCTGGTAGAAAGATTGGTTGAATAAACTGTAGAGTTATGAAGATATCTGTGAATGCTACTGCAGTATCTGTTCTGAATGCTGATAGTGCTGCTCTTGCTGCCAAAGCAGGGAATGAAATGGGGTTTATAAAGTGATCTCTCTACCACTTGTTCATCTGCTTCTTGGGAATCCACAAAAGCTTGGACTTTATAAAGGCATGAGTAGCCCTAAACTCCCTTAGGGTTTGTTTGCTTATTCTCGGGTCAAGAGGAGAGAGGGAGTCTCCAGTTACTTCTAAAGCAGTCACAGGTTACCTTCACTTATAGTTTGAATGCTTTTTTTTAATTTTTTTTTTAAATGGGAAGGATACATATGTTTCTAGTCTATAATTTTTGTATTCCGTTCTTGGGGAAAAATCCAAACTGTTCATCTGTGTTAGGTATTTTATAAGCTCTACTTTTGATGATACACATTTCAAAAGAATTTGTAATGCAAGCATGTAATTTCTGTAGTTGCTTTCATTTGGGGGGGTAATTATAGGGGTGGTATGTTAGGGGATTACTTTTTAATTTCCCCAGGAATCTACAACTGGTATCAGTTTCACTTGTAGGTTTCCTGGCCAGTTTATCCATGGAGGATATTGTCTCTGTTTTTCTATTAACTTGCTTACCTGTTGTGGTTTAACCCCAGACAGCAACTAAGCATCATGCAGCTGCTCTCTCACTCCTCCCCCCTCCCAGTGGGATGAGGAGGGGAATCAGAAAAAAAAGTAAAACTCGTGGGTTGAGATAAGAACAGTTTGACTAAATAAAATAAAATAATAACAACAATAACTAGACTATAATGTTACCAATAATAAAATATAATAAAATAATACTATTAATAATTGTAATGAAAATGAAGGTAACAGAGATAAATAAAACCCAAGAAAAGACAAGTGATGCACGATGCAGTTGCTCACCACCTGCTGGTATGCCTGAGCAGTGTTCCACCCCTCCCAGCCAACTCCCCCTAGTTTATATACTGACATTCTATGGTATGGAATATCCCCTTGGCTAGTTCAGGAGGTCGGCTGTTGTGGCTGTGCTCTCTCCCAGCTTCTTGTGCACCTGCTCACTGGAAGAGTGTGGGAAACTGAAAAATCCTTGACTTAGGATAAGCACTACTTAGCAACAATTAAACATCAGTGTGTTATCAACATTATTCTCACACTAAATCCAAAACACAGCACTGTACCAGCTACTAGGAAGAAAATTAATTATATTCCAGCTAAAACCAGGACTCCATTGCTGAAATCTATCCTGCTTTCTTTGTCTTGCTGATAAAATCATGTATGCCGTGATTATTCCACGTCATAATCAATATATTGTACCATAATGGAGAGAGTGTGTGTGTGTATGTATAACCTCCCTCATTGATAATCAGCATGTTATCTCTCAGTTTCTGCTCAGATCTGTTTTTACATGAGCAAGTTCCTTTTCTCTCTTCGCATTGAGGATTTCAGCTGGAACAGTTAACCACAATTTCAGGATTCCATTCCCTCGTGCCCTTTCATCTCTTATCTCCATGCTTCTGCGTGCTTCTGTCTTGCACATAATCCTGATCTCATCCTAACTTCAGCAGCACAGTTTTACTGTCAGGTTTTTAAGTTTTTGTTTGATTCATATATCAGAATAAGTTTGTTCTTTCTTTAATTCCTAACACCCAGTTATTCAGCAGCTCATCCTGAGGAACACTTCCTAGTGCTTTTCAGAGTGGTTGTTGCTTGCGATGATAATTTCAATCAAAGGGGGGAAAAAACCTATCAAAAGACAATATCCAATGCAAGGAGCCTGTCTTTTGTAAATGCTACAAACGGTGCTGTCAGTACACAAAACCAGTCATTTACTATTTTTGTGTAATTAGAAGTGACAAGGTTTATCCTATTTATAGTGGAGAGATTAAGAAGGGGAAAAGAAGGTTCATAATGAGAGATATGGTTAAAATCTGTTCTGCTGAATGTCTGTAATCTAAATCTGTAATAAAACAACTGGTATATATATTTAAATGTATATAACTGAGTGTCCAATATTTTTAGAACAAAACTGGTTGGCTAGTAATGAACAACACTTCTGCTTCCTGTCTGTGGCTGAGTCCATACTTGGTTGGATGCCAAAAATGATAGTTGTAGAAAAAATGTTGGAATGGTCAACCAGGAATAAAATATTTTTTTTCAGAGAGTTGACATAGTTTGTTCCTGAAAGTTCGTATAGTGGTGTTGTCTCAGGAAGCTTTGAAACAAAACTCTCAGTTTGATTGCTAACAAAAATTGTCGAAGTCATGCTGAAAGATTGTCAAGACTTTCCAAACCAGTGGAAGCTAGTGTACATGTAGTTGTAGACTGCAGCATTTACTTATTCCCAAAGTAAGTGAGACAGTGGACAGGCTGTTATGCTCCTGACAGGTCTATGGATGTGTTTTCTAAATTGCTGTGTTTAAGAAGGTAAGTATTATTTCCTAGCTTGGACTATGTCCTATAGACTGAGTCTGGTATCTCGTTTCTGACACTGGCTGAGAGCATGTCATTATTGATAGGGTAAGACAGATGTTTTCCAGCAGTCAGTTACTGAAGGACTCTAGTTCAGGGGAAATACCTTTGTGTTTGGTAGCCACTGAAGGATTTTTCTCCATGAAGTTGTCCTACTGCCTTTTTTTTAAGCCCGTGTAAATTTGTGCCATCAGAAGGATTAGCAAAGGGATTTCTTCAAGAATATCACATAGTAGATGTTAAAAAGCATAAGCAATTTGCTTCCAAGTCAATTGGTTGGAATTTATAGGGTGATATGTGTGTGTGTCTTAGTCTTTATTAGATATGTCAAACTCACCTGGCCTGGAAAAGGTAATTGAGAATTTCCTTCCCTACATGGGTGGTATGCTATGTGCAGTTCAGATTTAAAGTACTGGGTAAACAGGGCATGTGGATAATTTATTGTATGAATAAAGCACATGTTTTTACTGTCTGCTATCCTGACAAAGGTATTAATTCACAGAGGCTATTTTAGATGGTTAAGCAAATTATAGGGGAATATGTTTTCAGTTTATTGGAATCCTACAATATCTATCCTAATGAAATTTACAGAATACAGGAGTAAGTTAAATGTACAGAACTACATTCTGTAACCATTTATCTTCAGTATTTTAATTAGATCTTCTTTTCTGACAGGTGGTTTGTGAGGAAGGCGACAGCTATGCCTACTCAAAATATGGACGATTTTGTCATGAAATCAAAATGAACTATTCTCCATATGTGAATTATTTTACTCGAGTGTACTGGAATAGATCCTACTTTGTATATAGAATCAACACTGTGATATCTTTCCAGTCATGAAAAAGCATGCAAGCTTCTTTCTGAGGATTGATTGTGAATGAAACACAGTTGGAAAAGCTCCTTTTGATCAAGGAAGTTATTTTCACAGATACATGTGCGCACATGCAGTGTATTGACAACTTTATTTTAACAAACTGGAATTCTTTGAACTACAGATCAACAGACAGAGATACCATTCTTGAAGGAAACAGGAAAATTTATCGATTTTACAGTCTCTACAAAGTGTGACAGTCTTCCACATTTTTGCATTTTTCTTCCCATTATAAATCTTCACGTAAATGAGATTTCTAATCTCATAGTGTTAGAGAACCGCTGTGGATAGACTTCAGTAAATGCAGAAAAATCATTTAAAGAGCTCATTTAAGTCATACTACTTTTATTTTCTAGCAAGAAAGCAATTGGTATCCTGAGTCCTTTCAAGTAAGTGTTTGGAGGGGTTTTTTGTTGCTGTTTTAATTCTTCCCATCTTCCACTGTAAACATTTCTGTGTTTATCAACACACATTCATACATCTTATGTGTTGCTATAGTGTTTGTTTAAATCAAATAAGGAAGATCTAATTTGAACACTTCCATAGGTGAAGACGCTGATCTCTATGTGTCTTAGAGATGTGTTGATGGAAGTGCTTGTACTTAGACCTAGCTGTAGCAGTTGACAAGGTCAGATCTTCAGTTTGGAAAGAACTTGCCTTCAGGATTTTTCCATGCTTAAATGTGTATGTGTGTCTGCAGATGCGTGTCTTAGCTGCCATCAGAATGGGCCAGTATACAATCATGTGCTGTACTTGTTTTTAGGCAAGTGTAGCAGGACAACTAGGTTTGCTGCTGAGACTTCTGCACTTCTGTTTCATCCCCTCTGTGTGCGTGCTGGTATATATGTGTGTCTGTGTGGGAATGGATCGGTGATACTCAATTCATTCAACTTACTGTGTGATGGTTACATTGAGATAGTGCCATAACTGTAATTTAAAACACTATAATCACCACCATTAATAAATAGTGGTAATAGCTATTTATATATCAGATATGCAACTACACTGAGATCTTTGAAAATTTGGGAAAGTACTCTGCAATCTTGCTTCCCTTTAAAGTTTGTCTTTCTTATATGACCCCGTTTGCCTCTACAACTATTTTTCTTAACAAATTGTCTGTTCATCCTGTTTGTTGCTGGCTGATATACTTTCAAGAAAATGAATGATGCTTTAATTCCAACTCTGGGCCTAATCCTCGTAAATGGAAATTGTAAATGGAAAATCCAATAAAAGGTAACGGTAACTTTGCTTACGTAGGTGTAGCTGGACAGAAAGCCGGGACATAAGCTTTGGAAGAAGAGATTATTCACCCGTTCTGAGTTACCTGCAGTTAGGCATTCATGTAGCACCTGGCCTAGAGACCAGTCTGTCAGGCATGTAGGAATGATTCTTTGGAACCCAGATATCTTTAATGAAGGATCTGGCATAATAGGATGAACCTCCAACTGAAAAATCTGCAAACCATTCTGCAAGTGAAAGCTGCAAAATGATCCTTACTGTACTTGTCGATAAAATGCAAATTCAGAGATTTTAACGCTGAAATTATTAGGAATTGCAGCATGCTGGTGTATATGTGAGATTCTTATCTCTCTATGCAGATATATTTGCTTACTTTACACTAAGAGGCAGTGCTGAGATTTTTTTAAAACCTATTATCACTATTGGAGTGATTTAAAAGAAAAAAGCTTTATTGTTGTAAAAGTCAACATGTCTGTAATCTGTTTTTTACTTTCAGTTATATTTTTAGGCGTATGAGTCTTGACAAGATGTTAAATTATGCGTTTAATTTGAAACCAATGTTCAGATAAATCCATCTAATATACTGGATGTGATCACTGAGAGAAACTTTTATCGGTGTAACTGAGTTACAAGTGAAAAGTAAATATCCTTTCTGGGGATAGAGTCATTGTGTTGAGGGCAGTGTGTATGTGCGTCTCTGGTCAAGTGCAGCCCGCATTTATTTGCTTATGCACAAGTGCATATGTTTTACTGCACTGGACTGTTTCAGACTTTCCATTTACCTTATAACAACAAGCTAGTGTATGAACTTGAGCTATGGCAGGCCTGCGGGAGCCTTCTCTGTATGTGCTAGTATGGATGGAGATGTAGTATTTGGAAGTTTAGAGTTTCTTACACAATTTAAGTTTGTTTGAAACATTGTCAAGGAATTCCATCTCTGTGTGTCAGTCATTTACTTGCTTGAAGTTAATCATTCATGAATATCATTTCATAACAGCAATAAGGCATTCCAGGTAGCAAACTTCAGGGTTACAGCTGCACTTGGATGGATGAAGTCACTTACGGCTTCATGCCTTAGACTGCCATGCCAAGATGCAATATCTAACTATCCTCGACTGCCTGTTGTGTTTTACCGCAGTGCTGTATGTATGTGTTACCACATAGAAGGTAGTTTGAATACTTACGTGTAGAGCACACATGTTAAGAAAAATGCAAATGAGGCCATTGTACAGCTAAAGAAAAACACTTTGTAGCACCTTGGCCTTTATACATGTTTAAACAAACATGTTGAACTTTATTTGAACTGTGACATAGTTGTTGTTATTAGTTTTGTCATAGTTTTTAAGATATATTCTTGATACTTCAATTGATTCTGCTTTAGGAGAATCATTTAAGATTTTTACCTTGCTTTTTATATTAGAGAAAATTGTATTGCAGTACCATTGGCACAGCAGCCTTAAGTAACAGAAGGAGCCTTTTATGTGGGAGAAATATTGCTGTTGTTCCAGTAAAAAGGCGTAATTTTTAAACTGAGTGACTGGAGGAATCATATCTTACAAAGAAAGTGATGAGCTTGAATTTCTTATCCAACTATGGGTTAGTAAAAATATTATTGTCTATTCTAACCTCTACCTTCTGTGAAAAATAAACAGTAAGTTTCATGGTATCCCTCAGAAGAACAGCAATAGGGCATAATTACTTCCGACTTGTACACACAACCCTAGCTTGGTTTTCAGCCAGGTCGCAGGTTTAACTCCATGAAAGGGCTGGGGGAATGTTTTGCAAATTTTGATCTGTTTTGCTATAGATGTTGCAATTCAGTTGAAACATGTGCCTTGCAAGCTTTTATTAAACAAAGCCCCCCTCAATTTGTGTTTCTTTTTGTGAAGATTTCTGGTTGTTTCAATTCCCGTCTCTCTGATTTCTAGAACTTCTGTTGTGTCTTAATACCCCAGCGTCCAAGGATGCTCATGTAGTAAGTGGTGCAGCTATCTAACAGCTGTTCACTAGGAAGAAATTGCGTAGCAATTTGTACTGCTACTTTGCTGGCTTATTTCCTCCTTCAGATTTCCAATTTCTGTTATGCTTAGTAAATGCAAAAAAATTACCTTGAAAGAATAAATTGAGTATAGTATTTTCAGGCACTTACCTGTTACTATTAGACTTGTGGATTAAAGTTAAATCAAACCACAGCTAAACTGACATGTACAGTTTTGTCTTAACTTAAAAAAAGCTCTCTCACTTCCTGAATTACCACATACTTGAACTCAGTTGATAGATTTGCCAGATGTTTGAGACTAATTAAGGCATTTCAGAATATAAGCTTCTATTCATTTTATTTTTAAAAAATACTGTTTTCATTTCTTCCAGAGTAAATGGAAATACAGTTTAGTACAATGCAATCCTAAATACAATTTCCAGTGGTGGGGTAAGGAGGAGATACACAAATATGGAAGAAGGAGGGCCAAAAGATTTACAGGCATTGAAAATGCTTCAATCTATTTGCTCTGGTGGAATTACTGTTTACTGAAAAGTAGAAGGTTAGGGACCAATTCTTGTTCTTACCACCTTATTTTCACTTAGACATCTGCAGATGTCCAAATCTTGTGACCCTTCATCAGCTTTTCCATGCAGTTTGTGTGAATAGGAGCTGCGAGATCAGGTGGTAGGGATTGTAAACTGTCATTGAAACACTTCTTAATGACTGCTGTTAATGGCATGTAACCTATCCTTTAACCAAAAATCTAACAAGAGAAAGCCTAGGCTGTTAGTGTGAATGCGTGGGCACGCTTCTTGTATTTGCATTTAGAGAGGTCTGTTTTACTACTGTGTTTTGGAGATGTAATGAGTAACTTCTGTTATTGCTAATGGTGATCGAATCTATAGATCTAAATATTGATGGGCAGGTGGACTCTAGAGTACTATGGTATTAGAAATGAAAGAAAAGCTGTTTATTCCAACACAAGCAATATTTCATGCAAACTAATACCTCAACATAAATCTGTATAATCATGCCTTTAGCACTCTTTTTAAAACTTAATTTTAGGGGGGAAAAAAAAGTGAAAATTCTGAAACATGCAGTGTCTGTTATTTTAGTAATCATTTCTACTTCATCAGTACAGCTAAAAGTAAATATCACCGTTACGTTGCTGCACTCTTACTATGCCAAATGCAGAGCTAGTGATGCCTAAAGGTCTTCTGAATTGTTTGGTACCTCAACTAGATGTTTAAATGTGTAATTAATCTGGCAGTGTTTTTGATTTCAGCGCAGTTAAATGTATGTAATTCTGCCTTTCGAGTGATGTTTAAGGTTACCTATTTATTTTATGGAAAAGAGGTGGATGTTTAATGCCTTTCAAAGTTTCAAACTTTGTTACTTCAGTAATGCAGAACAATTATTGGTGGTGCTTTACTTGTTAACAGTGACATTTAGCAGTAGCGTATATAGCATATGGACATATCTGTGTGCAGCTATTTAATAACAAATCTAAGGAATCCAATTCCTTTTATCCTGTTTGTTGTCTTGGACAGTTTTTTATCAAAGTAATGTATACATAGTAAATATTTTTCTCTTGTGACAAACTTTTTTTCTGTGAAAAAAAATAAAGTTGTAATAAAAGCCAAGTCCAGAAAGTGGAGTGTTTGGGACACAAACCGTTTTATGCTTTCTTTTGAGAAGTCTGATACTCTTTTACCAAAAACGTGTAGTTCATAATGAATTAACCTCCTTCCTCTGTTGCGATAATAAAATGATTTTTGTATTCTGTTGCATTATTTGCATATGCAATTATCAGTCAAGTGAAGACTGTGCAGTATAGCTCAAATATCTGTCTCATTGGCTGACGGAGCAGCGTAAACACTCTTGCACCTCTCAAGGATTAGCAGCCTGCTCAAACCAGATCCATGTCATGCTGACAGTAACTACCTGTTGAGACACACTGGCATGAGGATGCGGGGCAAAATATGGAATTCTTGAACTCTGACTTTCTCCCTAAAGATCTTCTTACAGCAAGTATGTCACCTGGAAATAAATTGCTATGCAACATCAAATGCTTACTGCTTTATTTTTTTAATCAACTAATATATTATCTGCCTTGAACTTTTACAGATCATGATTACATATATTGGAGCCTTCTATCATTTTATAATAAGAGTGTAATCTTTGAATGCAGACTACTTTGTAATAATTCACCATGTAATGATTTGAAAACCTTGAGATTATTTTAGTTAAACTCAGAAGATGGTAGAAATACTCTATGAATTGCTTCTCCAAAAATCGACCATATAGCACCTAAAAAGTATGTATTTATGTCTTAAATTTATAATGGTTCTGAGTTTGAACGTTCATCAGACTGCTTCCTTTTAGACCAGTCAGGAAATGTGCGGATGGTGAAGTATTCAGATTTATCCATAAATTCTTCAAGCACCCAGGCTTTGTGATTGCTTAGCTAAAAGGGGAATGGAGCTTCCTGGCACCATGAAATCTATATTGGTGTTTGTGTACTCTTCCATGTCATTATTCAAAACTAAGACCATGATTACCAGCTGTGAAATACAGAATATTCCATTATATATAATAGAGTATATATTTATTTGTGTATATAAATAGGTTTATATCAAAGTGTGTATATGTATTTTATGTGTATATGTATCTCCGTATAAAATATATATTCTGATGATAATCAATGTTTGAGAGGTGTTGGGTAAAACTACTGTTGGTTTGGGGGTTTTCCCCCTTCAACGGTAATCTGTAATCTGTTTTTAGGACCTAGTTTCCCAGATTTCCCAATTTTTGTGGTGACCCAGACTAGGATACTTCAGTTCCCATATGCGTTTAACAAATGTGATAGACACTTTTTAATAGTAATGAGATTAAGTGCTTCTCATTATTAATTAAACTGCATATACAGAATATACAAACATAGAGTAATACTGAACGGTTCAGTAGATTGTAACACCAGCAGCACATACATTTACCTTCAGAATTTTGAGTATCTTTTTAAGGCCTTGGAATTTCTTCTTGTATCAAAGTTATAACTCTGGTGTCTGTTGTCAAGCCTTAACTCCTGATGGTAATATAACTGATGGGTTCTAGGGCAAGACTGACTTTTCTACACTGTCGCAGTAAATACCAGCAGATTCTGTAAGATGAGGGTGAATATAAAATCATGCCCTAAGCCATTCTCCCCTCTGAAGAAGGCTGACAAAGGCCAGGCAAAAATGCAGCCACTTGCCCCTTAGTGCCTTGTGTTACACTGTCTGCAAGAGGCTCAGCACAGAAGCTGTGATCTCCCCGGAGTAATTGCTGGATGCTGGAATGAGCACGTGTGGTTTCCTTGGTTCATCTAACTTCAACCCTGGACGGCAATACAAAATTCCTGCTGCAGAAGTGATTGACCTGTTTATGCAATTTTAGAAAGGTATATTAAAATTAAATATTGTTTTCGTTTCATTGTGAAAACTTATTTCTGAAACACACTAACAGTGTAATTTGCATCTATTTCTGCATTATTAACACCTGGGTAAATGCTGCTGCTTTTTTTTTTTTTCTTTTTTTTTCTCCCAATTTGGCCAGTTTTACAATGAACTGAGCTGTAGTCCAAGCTGCTGGCTGCATTCTAGGTCCCAGCTGTGAGAGAGAGCCAGAAGAAGGCTGTTGGGCTTGCTGGTAGTTTGGCCTCAGAGTAGCAATTCTTTCATTTAGTGGTTGCATTTCACAGTTCTCAGTTCACCAGATAAGGTTTCCTAGAGAAGAATCCTAAAAATAAATTTCACTATGATTCTTTGGCAATAGAAGCTGCCAGCGTCCTGAAGGTATTTAAGGAGCTTATTCCAGTTGTTTACATTTATTTCTTCCCTGTGTTGTTCCCTATAAGAGCCAAGAGCTGTCACCTCTTGGGCTAATGCAGTATCAGTCTGTGGTTTCTGCTTCAGTTTCATAGGAAGAGTCAAGTTCCTTTGGAAAATAGAGCTACACAGAAAGAGCCATACCGTTTTCTTGGCAGTGTCCTCAAAAGAATAAGAGGTTACTCCAGAATGGCCAGTCTTGTAGCATTTAGATATATACTGTACATGCCTATACACATATAATACAGTTTTTGAGAATTGCTTACCCTTCCTTAAACTGTTTAGCTGCTAGTTGATCCTTGACAAGCACATAAAATCAACTGTGAACAGTGGAAACATTTTTTTGCTGGTTTTCAAAGTGGTTACTAGGACAGAATATCACCCACTGACTGTAGAGAGCCCCAAACATGAGCCTCTGCTTTGACTTCCCTGATCCCCATTAGCTGAACTGCACCTCCCTCCCCACCCCTCAATTCCACAAGAAAAATGGTTTTCATTGAAAAGGCTGATATGGCAGAGATGTTTAATATTTTCATAGAATCATAGAATGGTTTTGAAGGGACTTCAAAGCTCATCTAGTTCCACCCCCCTGCCATGGGCAGGGACACCTTCCACTAGCCCAGGTTGCTCAAAGCCCCGTCCAGCCTGGCCTGGAACACTGCCAGGGAGGGGGCAGCCACAGCTTCTCTGGCAACCTGTGCCAGTGTCTCACCACCCTCACTGTAAATAATTCTTTCCTTATATCTAATCTCAATCTACCCTCTTTTAGTTTAGAACCATTCCCCTTCATCCTATCGCTACACTCCCTGATAAAGAGTCCCTCCCCATCTTTCCTGTAGCCCCTTTAAGTACTGGAAGGCTGCAATAAGGCCTCCCCAGAGTCTTCTCCAGGCTGAACAACCCCAGATCTCTCAGCCTGTCCTTTTAGGGGAGGTGCTCCAGCCCCCTGATCATCAAAACTTTCCTATTTCTAACAAAACGATGTAATTTGGTCCCTTTGTTATCATTTGAAAAAAACCATCCGAACAGCCCATTACAAATAACTTCTACCATTTCAAAACATTTAATGCGTATATAACTGCCCAACACCAGTAAGAGCGGTATTTCAGCCGTGCCTGGCTGGGATGCAGCCGCGCAATTTTAGAGCTGGTAATCACAGTCAATAGCATCTCAAGAGTGTTTGTATCTCT
Organism: Athene noctua; assembly: GCF_965140245.1. Classification (NCBI taxonomy): domain Eukaryota; kingdom Metazoa; phylum Chordata; class Aves; order Strigiformes; family Strigidae; genus Athene; species Athene noctua. Next base: position 26,537,814 of record NC_134038.1, on the reverse strand, counting down.
TTAAATTGTAGGGTAGGATTTGCATCCATAAATAAATGTATATTTGTTTTGTCGTAACACAGGTTTTGTGCAATTGGGCATTGAAAATAACATAGTTGTCCTAGTAAGTATCCATAGCGGCAATGTTGTTGCTGGTTCTGCTCTTTTAAGATGCATCATAAATTCTGTCAGTGGGGCCACGTGCAGCAGAAGCCTAAATTTACATCACCCGAATGCTGTGTTAGTGAATGTATTAACAATGCATCGGTTCATATGTGTGAGGGAGTACTGTGAACAAAATCCAGCTTATATCTTGACAGGTTGTAGACAACACTGTGTGTTTCTAAATACGTGAGTATAAGAGACTAGACAGGGCAGAATGTGTTGTAACGTAAGCTAAAATTGGGCGCTTGGATTTTGAGAGGATTTAATTTATTTGTTGAGAGTTTGTGTAAGGCCAGCAGGATGCGTCACATTTCGGAAGAGGGTATGTTGCTCTGTATCTCAGTATTGATCTAAACTTGTCCTGAACTGAACATTTGTTCAGGTGATCTGGCTGGCTCATTAAGTGTCATAAGTTAATGAGCTTTCTAGTGCCTTTGTGAGACAGGGAATTATTCACGTTTTATTGTTATATAGGACACAAAGAGTAAAGATAATGCACTCAAAGCTTGCTACAGGGGTTAACCATGGGTGGGTCTTGATGATTACTTTCCTGTTGTTACAAGTAAACATATCCTTAAAAATATGTGGGCTTACTTTTTGCCTTCCCAGTCTGAGATCTCAAAAATCTGATTTTTAGAACCAATAATCTCTTCACCTTGCTAGGGTAAAAATAAAGGCTGACAGCTTGTAGTAATGTGATGTGATCTCCCAGCAATCTCCTCTCCTTAAAGCTGGTAATTCCCCGGGTGGCAGAGGTGCAGATCTAGCAGTTGGTTGTCATCTTTGACTTACCTGTAATATTTAACTAAAGCTGATTGAAATGGCTTCTGGCTTTCTTGAGCAAAGCTTCACTTCCAGGCTAGATATGTCATCACTGAAGTTACACACAGCTGGGAACAAACACCCCTGCCTTCCTAACAGCCTGCTAGTAAAACTAGCGAACTTGTGTTCGGAACAGAAAGAGGGAGGCTTTCTGACGGAAAAATGTTAACACAGTGTGACCAGCTGGATGCAGAGGCTCAGGAAAAGGCTGTTCCTAAGCTAAGTTCCATCACTATGCAAGGGGAGATGTTGGTTTTATTTATTAGCAGGGATGCAAGACGCTGCTGGGGCTTGTGCTTGGAGCAATGAGAAAATGAGTAATGTTTGGTTTGATGAGTAGTGGAGGGTGATGGACATTGGAGCGGTCTGGCTGGGATTCACTCTTCCATCGATCACCGTGCAATGATTCCCATGCCCAGCTTGTTTTACACGTGTTTTGCAGGACCGATGCGTTTGCCTAATTCAGAAGGACCATTTCAGTATTGCTCTCAAGAGCTGTTCTTTTCCCGCAAGTATTTCACTGGAAGACTGAAATTTTAAAGGCAGTAATTGGTGCTATTGTTCATGTATTGTGCTGAGACGAGTTTTGCCCCTTTTGCCAAAAACTACATCTTCCCTGAAGGAGCAGTAACCTGTACATGCACTCCTGAAAGGCCTCGCTTCCAAGGCAAGCCCAGCTCACATCAGAAAAATATATCTGCTTGGTCACAACTATTTTTCGAAGACTCGGGCATCTCAAGGCCCTCTCTCCTTTCTGCAGTAGTGTTCTTTCCTCTGTTTCTTTTACCGGTTGCTCTTTAGCTTGGCTGGGGTTTTCACACACGCTGAGGAAAGCAGGCGGTTTCCCGTTTTCTCCGAAGCCGCCCCCCGGGCCGCGCTGCTCCCCCCGCTGGGTCCGCTCCGCTCCGCTCCGCTTGCGGGGGGCGGGGGCAGAAAGCCCCGGGACCGGGGAAGGGGCGGCACTCGCCCGGAGCGGCCGAGCGCTTTGCCACGGGCGGGGCGCCCCCCTGCCCCGCCGTGGGCGGGCTCGGCTGTGACTGGCCGGGTCTCCACGTGGCGTGGGTGTGTGCGGGGCAGCGTCGCTCCGCGGGGCAGCGCGGGGCAGTGTCGCTCCGCGGGGCGCTCGGCTCGGCTCGGCGCGATGGGCCCGGCTCGACGGGGCGGCTGCGAGCGGCTCCCCGTCCTGCTGCTGCTGCTGCTGCTGGTGCTCGGCGGCGTGGCGGGGCTGGGGCGCGGCGGCGCTCCCCGCCTGCTCCGCTTCTCCGGGCAGGTGCCCGAGAACAGCCCGGCGGGGACGCGGGTGCGGGGCTTGCGGGTGCCGCTGCGGCGGCTGCTGGGCCCCGGAGAGCCGGCCGGGGAGTGGGCGCTGGGCGGCGAGGGCGCCTCCCGCTTCTCCCTCCAGCGGCGGGCGGGCGGCGGGCGGGGGCTGCTGCTGCTCCGCACGGCCGAGCGCCTGGACCGGGAGGCGCAGCCCGAGTACGGGCTCCGGCTGGGGCGGCGGGCGGGCCGGTCCCCGCGGCAGGCGCTGCTGCGGATCCGCGTCCTGGACCGCAACGACCACCGGCCGCGGCTGCCGCCGGCGCGGCCGCTGGAGGTGGACGAGCTGGTGCCGCTGGGCGCGGAGGTGGCCCGGCTCCGCGCCTCGGACGGCGACGAGGGCGCCAACGCGCACCTCACCTACCGCCGCTGGCCGCCGGGCGCCGGCAGCCGCCGGCTCTTCGTGGTGCCCCGCAGCGGGCAGGTGCTGGCCGTGGGCTCGCTGCTGGGGCTGCGCCGCCTCCGCCTCTGCGTCGCGGCTCACGACCACGGCCGGCCGCGGCCGCTGCGCAGCCCCGCGCGGTGCCTGCGCCTGGCCGTGCGCGGCCGGCGGCGGCGGCGGGACCCGGCGGCCGGCGGCGGGAGGCGGCGGCGGCGGCGGGCGGGCTCGCTGCCGCCGCCCGAGCGGCCGCCGGGGCCCGGCTCCCGGCGCTACACGGCCCGCCTGCCCCCCGCGGCGCGGGTGGGCGACACCGTCTTCACCGTCCCGCGGAGCCGCGAGCGAGCGGCGGGCGGCTGGTTCGAGCTGGCGTCTCCCGGCGCCACCCCCGTGGCGGTCGACAGGGCGTCGGGGCGGCTCTACCTCCGGCGGGAGCTGCGGGCGGGAGACCGGGCGGAGGTGCTGGTCAAGGTGCACCGCGGCGGAGGACCAGGTAGGGGCCGGGCCGGGCCGGGCGGCGATGGGGGCGCATCTCCCCGCGGCGCTGCCCCGGGTGGGGCGGGACAGCCGCGAAGTCGCCGGGTGGGGACGGAGGATGGCGCCGAGGGAGGGGGGACGCTGAGCGGGCACGGCCGTGCCGGCCACTTGTCACTCGAGGGACGCGGCCGCTCTCCGTGGGGCTGTGGGAGCTGCCCCCGGGCTGGCTCTGGCGGCGTGGAGATGTGCCCGCTCCTCTCTGGTACGGCCTGCGGAGCTTTCGCCTCCTGTCTTTGAGGGAACAGATGCACCATGTGGATACTGGTGGGGGTTGGGGCTGCTGTGGCGGTGTAAGGAATTCCTGTGGCGGCAGGTTCACTTCTGCCAGACCGGAGGGGTCTGCTCCCGCGTTAACAAGCAGTTAAATGGGGGAGCACACCGCAGCAGACAGCTTGTCTTATAGCGGGGGCAGATATCAGAGAGCCTCTTCTGTTCTCTGTGGCTCTCCGTGACCTGGGAAGGGAGAGGTGCCACTGCCCTGGCACTGTACGTGCTTCCAGACCTGCAGCTACAGGCCACGGCGCTTGGAGATCCTCCTGGCACTGTTCGCTGAACCGCGCTGAAACGGTGCTCGAAGTCAGCTACGGCCGTGGCAGAGCCGAGCATGGGAAGGAAAAGAAGCCGTTGCAAAATAGATGTCAATGAACTTAGGACAAGCGGAGAAAAAAAAAAAAACAAACACACACACACACAAAAAAACAACCAAACAAAAAACCCCACAAAAACTACACCTGAATCTGGAACCCTAAGACTCAATGTAGAGAGATGGAGATATGGAGATATCGTCATACCATTGTGTACATCAACAGCTTGTATACTGTACATGGTTCTCCTAATAACACAGCAAAGGGAATGGCGAGACTCGTTAAACTTCTTAAACCACGTTAAGCTTGAAGTGCGTTACGGCTACAAGAGCCGTCCTTTCCATGTGTTACTTTCATCTTACTCGGAGTGAGTTTTATAGTGTGCTTGTAGCTCGGGTCTCCGATAACGTTGCTCATTATCATTTGCTTGGGGTTTGTTTTTTGTTTTTTTCTTAGATGTTTACAACTTCACTATAGAGGGAATATTTACAGTTTTCTGTAAATGGTTTTTACAGCTTAATGCTCAGGAAACACAAGACATACAGCTGGGAGGAAAACAAATGTGTTGAAGCATGCCGGGGGCTGTGATCTTTACTATTGTGCACTGTGTGTAGTCTGAGAGTTCCAGAGCCACCTGCCTGAGAAATTTATTCTTGCAGAAAAGGCCTGTGTTGTGCAAATGAGAAACATTTAGCATAATAAAATCGCTGCACAGTATTTCTAGGTACTAACCTTTAACAAATCACCCAACGCTGAAAGTAGAACTTCTTGTTTAAGCTGAAGTTGGAAAGGTGACATATCGCTTGACCATCTTGCTTGCTTATAATGAAAGCAAATAACCTTGTGAGCAGCATTGTACAAATGATTAATCGTGTTGTCAATCTGGTGCTGTACAGCATGTTTCTACCACAGTCTATGCACTGATAATGTATTGACAAGAGATGAGCCTCGGGGAGAAAGGAATTCGATGATCAATTGGGACAAGGTCATTTAGACACTGCTTTAAGCTACTTTGAAAATCAAAACTATCGTCTCATAATTTTGTACAGTAATGAACTTGGGATCTTTTTCTGGCTACTTATTTTACAGGGAGATGATGAAATTTATGGTGGGAGATTTTGAGTATCCCTTTTTTATCTGAAGAAACCTAGTGAACTGTTTAAAGCTGAACAGAATTAACTTTGATCTACTCCTCATTTCTCCTCATGCCTCTCACTAAGTATAATTAACAGTGGCCACGTATTAATCAATATTATGGAGCATGTGCCAAACTTTTAATCCTCTCATTAACTGAAAACCAAAACTATTGGACCCTTATTAATTGCCATCTCTTATGTAAAGAAAAGTGAATGGAAGTAGATGTTTCACAAACGCTGCTTCTCCAGCGAAGTGTGTGTCTTGGGGTTTTGGGTTTTGTTTAAGAAAAGCAAAGCTTTTTTGGCACTTTAAAAAAAGAGAGGTCAGATAGTAACTTGGAACACTGTTTCTTGCACCTGTAGTCCTAGGAAGGCAAGGTATTCATGTATACGGTTTAAATACTGAAATAAACCGAGTGTAGGGTACGATAACCTTCTGATTCCCACCTGTTGCTCAGTTGTACTTGTAGCAGTGATGTGTATGAGGCTGCTCTCTGTTCTGTGAGGGTGCCGTAACTGGCACTCTGAAAATACAGTTCTTCTCCCATTGAATATACACTTGGTAGGTAGACTGTGCATCCAAAGAGGTTTGCACAACTTCTGTGAATTGTCTTATTGACACACAGAGCAGTTAGCATCTTCTTTAGGAATCTGGCAGCTTGCCTCCGTCTCTCAAAGCCTTGTTGTTCTGGGCTCTGCGTAGGCATAGTTATGGGATTGGGACCTGGAATTCAGACAAGACTCTTATACAAAGATATGAGCTACAAACCTGCCATTTCCTCATCCAGATTTTCTTCCAGGACATTTAACATCTTGGAAACACTGACCACGCCATCAGAACAGCACCTTGCCTGAGCGCGGAAGGGCGGGGGTGATGGGGAAAGGTTGAAAGGGCCATACCATAGCTCTCTTTCCCTCCCAAGTTTGCCTGTGTTCACGCACACCTGCAAGCACCCACACAGGTTCTCATACTTGTTACTGGCTTAGGCAGGGTGGAACATGTAGAGTTACAGAACGGTTTCCTCTTCCTCCAGCCACAGCTGTCCTTTCAGATGCTGGCAGTACGTACTAGTGCATGCTGTGTAGAAGAAGCTTTACGTTTAGGACTTTGTCTATCATGTTTCCAAAAGTGAAAGAACACAGTTTCTTACCCCTGTTCTTCAACTCTAGCAGACTTTCAGCTCTGTTTTTGTTTTCTTTAATCTTAAGAGCCTGCCACAAAGGGCTTATTGAGCACACGCTGTGTTGACTTGGAATAGTGTGACCCACTAGGTGATTTCCCTGCTCTTGCACACGCTGACACCACAGATACAGCTCACATGCTATCAAACTGAAAACACCCGTGGTAAGAAGTCGCTCCATAATCTATGAAGGTTATTTTTTTTAACAACAAGAGAGACTCAAAGAAAGCACAGCAAGAGCAATATCTTCCCCTCCTGTATGTCTGCAGTGCTCTTAAGAATAAGCTTGAGGCTAGCAACCCTTTAAATCGGGGATGCCTCCAGACATCAAAGCGAGGTAAACACCAGCAGTTAGTATTTTCATGTTTTGGAAGTGAGATGGATCACTCATCCCCTGTTCTCTTTCAGGTGGAATAACAAACTGTTTACTACTGTAACAGAATTTCAATGAGGTAGATCTGAAATCTGACTGAGGAGTCTGTAGCATAATGCTGTTCCTCAGGTATAGTGTCTTATGGTAGAATATGGTCAGTATTGAACCCTTATGACTCACTGGAAGCAAACTACTTCAAAAGCCATCTGTCAAATCTTGAAATTCCTGAAAATACAGCCTAAACTGCACATGGAAAGATGATGTAGTTTGAATCCCTTGCACTTTCTTAAGAAACTTCCACCGGGATGCCTGCTGGGAAGGGAAAACCTTTCAATCCGCATAATACAGCTTCTATAAAAACTAACAAGTAATCCATATATGATGCTGGCTATGATTTCAAATCAAGATACAGCTTAGAACTTTTTATTTTATGGAGCCAGAAATGGCCCATTACTTCCTGGCAGCCCCTGACATTTTTAGAACAAAATAAATCCAACTCCAGAAACAGAAATCTGACCTGGCAATCAAGTTTGGAGGTCATACTATATGCTGCTTTTTTTTTTTTCCCTCCTGGTCTCAGACTGATTAAAACCATCTGTGGATACCATTGCTATGCCTTCAGATTCAGGTGCCAACAGAGGAAAAGCTTGCTTCACTTAAACCGTGAAACCATTTTAATGGCCAGGGATCATTAGACAAAACAGTAAGCCCCAGAATGAAGGTTATTGTGTTACTCTATCTGTATGTATCTTTGGAAGAATCTTACTGTAAAAAACATTGATGTAAAAATATATAACGACCCAGAAGCAATAAATAAGTGGTAAGAATGTCTGATAAAGTATATAGCTGAGATATCAACAAAAAGCTTAAAAATTGAAGAGGTAAATATAAAGTTTATGTTACAAGTATTCTTAATGAGGTACATAAGCTATTTAACCGATGAGTAAGCCTTTATCATATCAAGTTAAAAAGAAAAGCAACAGACCTTCAAAATAGAATATCCAGCCCTTTATTTGTAAAGTTAACATCTTAAATCCTTTTATACAGCCTGTGATTTCATGTTTCTGAGTTTTCATTACATTACAACAGCAGGAAGGAATTTAAAAATCTGGTTTAGACCCAGATCAAAGCTGCACCATGCCAGAAATATCCCTGCGTGCTCTCAGTGTTGTCTCACACTCCAAGAGCACCGTGAGGTGCGTGGCAGAGTTTAATTTTTGTGTACAGGTGGGACCTGGCTGATCTGCGTCTGCCTTTTCAGACCTGCATTACACATGGGAGGCCCAAAATTCACATATACCACATTTGCACAAGCAGTTTGTTCATATAAGCATCCCTAGGCAGATGTTCATGTAGCCTTCTCGTTTGGGAATACAGCTCTGAAGTGGAATTGGATTTATTTCTTGAATTGTGCATCTCCAAGGGCCTTTGAAATCTGTCCTTGCTGGACAGTGGTGGTGGCTTCTTGGCAGGCATTTAGGTGCATGCATTAGTGTTCCCCTGCTAAACTAGTCAGACCTTGGCTAGTGCATAACTCAACAGTACTGGAGTTTTAGCCTGAGCAGTGAGGTTGGGGTGCTAGTGGAAACTGTCCAAGATTTAAGGCAAAGTAAAGCAGAAAGTTGAAGAAGAGCCTCTAAAAACTTGACCTGAGGAAGCAGGCTGATGAATTGGACTTGGGGTTCTGCTCCTGTGACTGTACGCTCTTCCTTGTCTTGCATGTTTCTGATAGAAGGACCTAAAAGCAGCACCTGGTCTTAGAGCAGAGTAAGGAGCGGTTTGTGCATACAACTATGAATGCACTTGCTTTACATTAGATAGGTTGGCTGTGCTTTTGAGAGAGTAAACAAACACTGCACAAACAGAAAGGCATCTGCTTCGTGAGAGAGAAGTAGCAAAGTGGCGAGGGATACATCTGTGGGAGGGGAAAGGGATCTGTTTAGAAATTCAGTATATAAGGAGAAGTGGAAGGTAGTCTATCGACTCTACCTTTTCATTTCTTAGGACACGGCACAGGAACCAGCACACAGCTCCTTTGGAAGCTGCTGCTCTGGTTAATCCAAACACTAAATGCTGCTGTCCACCTTTACTAAAGGTGCACATGCTGCTGGGTTTGAGTGCATCTCTTACTGTTGCATCCAATGGTGTTAACAAGAAATACTGCCACAACTTTTTTTTGGCATCTCTTTGTACATCGAAAACACACTATTGCCGCTGAATAAAAATACTGGTGTTTTGCTGGCACTGAAAACTTTTTAAGTGTTTGGAAAGAAGTTAATGCACTCAAAGTATGGTCACAGGAACAGCTCTTATTGATCAGCAGGTCACTTTTTATTTTAAAACCATTTGAACAAACCTCAGAAAGAGACTGTAGCTTTTCTGCAGAAAGTCTGGGGCTGGAAACAAAGTGATTTCTAACCAATGCAGCAGTCATATTCTGCCTCTCAGGATCTTTTATGCCCCAGACAAGCTACTTTAAACTACAAAAGTGCCACTTTAATGAGGAAGAGTAGGGCCTGTGTTGCATGGGATGACAGGAAGGCAGAAGTAGCGATTGGGAGCTTGTCCAGTCATAGGTTCCCCAAAGGATATTGTTTCTTTAATGATGCTGCTCTTATAAACAATGTTTAGGACTCTTGCTAGAATTTGTGGTTATACCTGTTGTGGACAGACAAAAGAACTTGCACGTAATTTTACTTCAGTGACATAAGTACAGTCTTGGAGTGTGCTGTACCACACAAATGTCTATTTTGTCTTACTCTTTCACCTGCTTTGTGAAATATTGACCAGAGAGTGGAAGATGAAATCGTGAGGGATGGAAACAAACCCAAAGAATGTGTCTCTCCTTCTTATCAACAGTAAAAGCTGAATGATCTGCAAAGAAAAGCAACTTTTAAATGCTAGGATTGCAGCTGCGTTTTGTAGCACTTTCCTTCTTTAAAAAAAAAATAAAAATAAAAAAGCCCCCAAATGTCCTCTGTGCTGCTGACTCCTCAACTATTCATACTATGTCAGCATGGTCTGACTTCCTTACCAACTGACAGGCCTGCAAATATTTATGGATTGTATAGTATTTAATAGCATCTTTTAATGGTGATTAGTAGGCTGTTAACATGCAAGCTGTAGTAAAAAGCCTGTTTTATGAAGAATCCTGTCATCTGGAAGCTTTTGAGATGCTTTAAATAATTGTACTTCCCACCTTCTCAGTGGTGCGGTGGGACATACGGTAGTTAAGAGTTGAGGCAAAGATGCTACTTCTGTAATCCCAAGTCTGACAGTGCTTCAGAGCCTTCCCCTGGAAACAAAAAGATTGAAACATTTTAAAAACTAGAGGATGACACCACAGTCAGGCTTTACAGGCTAGGGCAAGATGATGTGGTAGCAGAAAAGATACAACGGATTTTGCAGTCCTGTTCCTGCATCTGCCTGAAGCTGTGATGTATGGACATCTGCCTGCGGACATGTCTTTGCTGCCCCAGAAATACTGTAGGTGTCTCAGATACCCAGTGTGATGGAGGTACCTGCTGTAATTTTGCATTCCCATAAAAAGTGAAAAATTGAGTGAAGATTTGTCTTTGCTGCCTGTGTGTGCAGTAGCACTTGCAATTGCCTTTTAGCTCTGATGGACCCACTGACTAAGCCTACAGGTAGTATTGAGGTAAGCAAGACCTTGCCTCCTAAATTGGAGAGGTGGTGTATGAGTAGAAAACGTATCAAAGTGCTGGTCTATGTTAAGAAATATGTCATGTAAACAATGCAAAGTGATCTCTGCAGGCTGCTCTGTCGAGCTTGCTGGCTGTGGTTAACCAAGGAGGGAAAACTGAAACCCACTTGATACAGTTTTAGATGAGGCAGGCAGTACAGCTGCATTGCCCAGCTGTTCTGTGGCTGTGGGCTGTTAATCCACAAGCTATTGTAGTGGTTTGTGGGCTTTGAAGGGAGTAGAGAGACCTGTTCCTGAAACTGGGATAGTGAGGATATTATCATGCCTTCAAGACATGGTGCGCTCTGCTTAGTCAGAGTCCTGTTGGTACACTGCTGTGTTAGAAGGGGATGTGATACCCCTGAACATTGTATCTAAACTTTAGGAGTATTTTTGAGAAACTGAATCTGTTAATTAACAGAAATTTCACCCTCAGGAATCTCTTATCGGTGTTTGGGGTGGAGCTGACCCATCATTTTCATGACAGCAGACTAGCTGTACTGAAACTGCCTGTACAATTTTTCTTAAGAGCGTTAGAGAAAAGAAATTCACAAAATTCAAGCTTTAGTTCTGGACGGGAGACCTGTGCCATGAAGGCTCTCTCCACTGTGAGAGTTCCTCCTCGCCCCATTGCTTCTCCCAGGAGGGGTGGCAGCACATGGGGTAGCTGGTGCAGACACAGGAGCATTGTAGGCACTGCTGACCAGTCGGCTCATCGAGACCAAGCAAGAGCTGCTTTCCCTTTTCCTTTCCCTCTGTGGGCACCCTTATTTGGGAAACCCCATTTTCTGGCCAACTGCTGACTTTCATAGAGCTTGTAGGAAAAAACTGGCCACTAGATTCAAAAGCTCCTTGGGCAGAAGAGAGGGGACACAGTGAACAGCATGACTGTGTAAATACCACTTCTTTAGGCTAAAAGACATTTCTAAAAGTGATGATGAACTCTGGTTAAAGGTTAATTACTGCTATAAGACATTTTGTTACAAGTTTAAATACTCTCAAGTGGATTATTCCTACACATGCTTTAGTTTTGGGGAAATTTCTGAAAGGCACAAAAATACACATGGAAGAGTTATCATGAGGCATGTCCATATATATTTTCTTTTTTTTTTCAGATTCAATACTTCAGTGTTTGTAGGATACTGCATAGTGGATGAGGACTGGATTTTAGGTGCTTTGGGGACAGGGATGTTTTAGAGTTAGTTTACAAGACACTTAACAGTGACCCAATGTTGTCTGATCTTCAGGTAGTACTGGAGTATGTGACTGACCAGAACTACAAAATAAAGACTGGAATCTTCAAAAACAGCTTGAATTTTAAAAATATCTGTTGTTAGTCAAGGATAATGGTTAGAAACTGAGGCACCAGTATGTCTCACAACCATAGAGCATTTAGCTATGAAAAAGGCTGATGAACTGTGGTTTATGCAAAGCTATCTCACAAAATCTGACTGAGAGGAGTAAACAGTGCTTGAAAGAAAAAAAAGAAAACAAAACAAAAACCCCAAGAAAAATCAACTGTAATGAAGAGACATTCTCGTTGAATATCATGCTAGTATTAGATGACAGTAGGGGGAATTGTTTGTCTACAGCTTTTGAGGGGCATAGAAGCTGTTTCTCTGTGCTTCAGCCATCCATCATGCCTGTGGTTTAAGTAACTCTGATGGGGGTTTTTACCCCAACTCTAGCCCTGCTGGCTTGCACAGATGTCAGCGATGACAGCCGGGGCTTCTTTTCTGCTCCCCCAGAAGAGTAGGAGGCCTTGTCTCCCTGTCCTCTCCACTGGAGCCTCATCAAGGGGATGGGACTGATGGTTAAGGGAAGGAAAGCATTCATCATTGTCAGTGGTTTATCTTTAAATCACTCTGTGTTGGGGAGGGGTGTGTAGTATCTTTAAACTCTAAGGATTCCGGTTTCCAATTAGTCTTGTGTTTTCTCTCATCTTCCTGCACAAATCCCCTTTGTTTCCTTCCCTTGATCTTTCCTGAGGTTCCTCAGATCTGTCATACATTTGGGAGACTGGAGCCTGAGCTGCACGTTGTAACCCCTGATGACTGTAATGTTAAACATAAAAACCAAAAAGAAAATAAAAACAGTTCTTGTGGCAAGCAGAGAGTCTGATCTCTGCTATAGATCTCAAAAATAGGTGATGGTTTCTCCAGCTTCACGCTGAAGTGCCACGTTAACATGGGAAGACATCATGTCAGTGGTGTTCATTGGGATGGATGCTGCCTGCTGTCAAGTTTTGTGCAAGCTACTGCTTGCAAAGCTTTTTACCCAGCTGCCTCCATACCTGCCCTGTCTGCAGTGGGCTCTGGAGCCTGAAGGCAGTGTAAGCCTAGATAAATGAGTCCCTTTTTTTTCCTTTTTTCTTCTACCGAAACACACCGATCTTTTCATATTGTTCAATATATCCAATTGCATTTTAAAAAAATTACTCTTGAAATTTGTAATTTTTAAGGAAAATTTCTAGGACAAACATTTATAGGACTTCTAGGAAAAGTTGTATTTTTATAGGAAAAGTTATATTTTTTTATATATATGCACAAGATATTTTCTATCTCAAATATAATTTTCTAATGATATTTGAGATAGAAATTTATTAACTTACTCAGTATGTCAGGTATTTTCTGGCAATTACATTAATTTGAGGAAATAGAGGTCATTTGAAACTAATTTTGTGTTTCAGTCCTGAAGATGACAAGAGTTTCTCAGCTGCGATAGTCATTTCTCAGGTGTGGATTTCACAGAATGGTTTGGGTTGGAAGGGACCTTAAAGCTCATCTAGTTCCACCCCCCGTCCCATGGTCAGGGACACCTTCCACTAGCCCAGGTTGCTCAAAGCCCCGTCCAGCCTGGCCTGGAACACTGCCAGGGAGGGGGCAGCCACAGCTTCTCCGGGCAACCTGTGCCAGTGTCTCACCACCCTCAGTGAAGAATTTCTTCATTATGTCTAATTTAATCCACCCTCTTTCAGTTTAGAACTGTTCCCCCTCATCCTATCCCTACACTCCCTGATAAAGAGTCCCTCCCCATCTTTCCTGTAGCCCCCTTTAAGTATGGGAAGGCTGCAATAAGGTCTCCGTGGAGCCTTCTCTTCCCCAGGTTGAACAACCCCAACTCTCTCTTCCTGTCCTCACAGGGGAGGTGCTCCAGCCCCCTGATCATCTTTGTGGCCTCATCCGGACTCGCTCCAACAGGTCCATGTTCTTATGGTGGGGGCCCCAGAGCTGGACACAGGACTGCAGGTGGGGTCTCATGGAAGTGGAATAGAGGTGAGGGTTCAGTAGTGAGCCACAGCTCCTGTTGTCTTGCCCTGCCACTGAGGGATAACAGTGTGGACTGATAGCATAATGAGGGGCTGTGTAGGCATCCCGCCTTGATGTCTTGTTTCAAGCTGAGTACTTCAGAAACATCTTTGCATACCATGCTGTCTCTTTTACATTCAAATGATTCATTTTGCCAGAGGGGATATAAACAAAACATAAACTAACATTTTTTATGTACATTTTTTACTTCTCAGCTTCCCAACATTAGTCTCATCAAACCCACATCAGTCAGTGCAGCTATAATCCTCATCTCAGGAGAAGAAAATTACTTCTATCACATTTCTTCCTTCTGTTAAGGGAGGAAAATAAATGATTAAATGAACCCGAAATTGATACAAGCTTGCAAGAATAGCCACTTGCAGTTTAAAATCCTTTTCCAGTTCTTTCTTTGCTTTATGCTCTTGTCCAAGGACGGTGCAGGTCTATCTGCTCTGATCTGCTGAAGTGTCTTTTGCCCTCAAAGACAGAAAGTTAGTATGGATGGCCATGCGGTGAGTTCCCTCACCCTGGCACTTGCTACGTCCTAACCCTTTTACTTTGGTTCCTCTTGGCTGGTGGCTGGTTGGCATTCCTTTCATGCCATCCCTGACCTACCTTTCTTATATGTAAACAAGTGGTAGAGCTGAAGCCTTGGGAATTTACTTATATCAAGCAAAACCAGTCCCTTAATATTCCTTTCTAGATTGATCATACCAAGACTCTTTCAAATCTGTGGTGCAGAGGCCAGGTGTTTTATCCTGTTGGTAGTCTTGTTTCACAGGATATAGAGCCTGATTTCCTGATCATTTCCTCTTTTTCAGTGGATGATTCATATTGACGAAATGGATGAGCTGTAACATCACTGTGTGAAGTTGCATTTGGATTTAATGGGATGCTGTGGTTGTGTCAGTGGAACAAAATAAAACACTATTGATTTCAGAGGCTTGATCTGTTAATGGCTTTGCAGTTACGACAGTTGAAAAGACAATGAATTGCTGGAAAAAACCCTGCTTTATCAAGACTGTTTTTGTTTCACTGACTTGTTTCAAGTCAAAGCAATAATTTTCCATAGTATTTGATTGCCATGTGTCTGTAACACCTTAAAATCCTTGAGTTTCTCACGTCTGGTGTCTGTGCAAGGAGGAGACAGCTACCAGAACAGAAATATTTGTATTCCTGAGTAGCGAAGGCTTAAAGTGCTGCTTCTGAACAGCTTTTTCTGAATGATAGGACAGAACAGAGCTGTTTGATCGGCCTCTGGTTAGTCTTTGTTTCATGTTCAACACTGATTTGTTTTAGACTGGGACTCACTCTAACTTAGACCTGACCTTCACAAAAATCTCTTCTTCACAGAATTATAGAATTGTTTAGATTTGAAAAGACCGTTAAGATCGTAGAGTCCAACTGTTAACCTAGCACTGCAAAGGCCATCACTAAACTGTGTCTCTAAGTGCCACATCTGCATGTCTTTTAAATACCTCCAGGATGATGATTCCACCACTTTCCTGGGCAGCCTGTTCCAATGCTTGACAAGCCTTTTGGTGAAGAAACTTTTCATAATATCCAGTCTAAACCTCTCCTGGCACAACTTGAGGCTCTTTCCTCTCATCCTGTCACTTGTTACTCGGGAAAAGAGGCTGACACCCACCTCACTACTTCCATTCCCTCCCTGCCAGAATTAGAGCTCTGATGTCTGTATGCAGATAACGTGGACTGTTTTGTCAGCATGCTTGCAGGTTGCTTTAGTTTAAGTTTTGTTTACTTGCACAGAGAGAACAGCTCTGCTCCTTCAAGCCTTAAAAGCAGACATAAATGCCGAGAGGCTGAAGAAATGAGCCACTTCTCATCTGCAGAAAGATGTTCCACCTGATAGCTGAAGTCTATTACCAACTGCTGCTATGCCTCAGCCCTACAGGTTTGGCCTCATCCTCTGTTTTTTCTTTCATGTGTGGTGCTGTCTGTTTCTAGAGTGGCGTTCACTCCTTCCCTCACTTCTTACCTTTAAGCGAACAGCAAAGAAAAGCACAAGGTCAAAGAATGTCTATGCTAGAAATTCCCTCAGGCTGCTGGGGAATGAGTGACATGTGAACATGTAAACTTCAGAAATCAATGAAATGCAAAAGCTGACGGGCAGGGGAATTAAAGTGCGATGGAAAGGATTTAACAGTCTTGCTGGTACTGTGCCCCTGCCTAGAGGCAGGCTTTAGTATAACAACGCGCTTGCTGGCAGATATTTGTCTAGTCAGGTCTTAAAGATCTCACTGATGGATGATCTCTCACCTCTCCAGCTGCTATCAAGTGCTCCTTATAATCCAAAAATTGCTGGAGGGTTCCCCCTGCCCAGCCCTCCATCTAATGCAAAGATTTTCCTTGGGAATGAGGGTTTGTTAATTTTTTTTTTTTTCATGGGTTAGGGAACATCTGACTGACTTCATACATCAGTCCTTCATCATCTTAAAGCACTGTTAGCATGTCCCTTGCAATCTCCTGAAAATCTCCAGGTCTTGCTACCTTTTCTGACAGACCATGTTTTCTAGTTGTGTTCTTTGCTCCTCTCTGCACGCTTGCAGCTGGTTCACATCTTTCTTGAAATCCAGTCCCCAGAACTTTAGTTCACTGGAACAGGTTACCCGGGGAGGTTATGGAGTCTCCCTTCTTGGAGATATTCAAAAGCCATGTGGACATGGTCCAAAGCAACTGGCTTTAGATAGCCCTGCTTGAGCAGGAGGGTTGGACCAGATGACCTCCAGAGGTCCCTGCCAACCTCACCCATCCCATGGTTCTATGATCTGAGGCATTGATAGTGTTACAATTTTACCATGGTTCGGTGAGGGTTGAATATGAACCTGCAGTGTGCCCAGGCGGCCAAGAAGACCAATAGTATCCTGGCTTGTATCAGCAATAATGTGGCCAGCAGGACTAAGGAAGTGATCATCCTGCTGTGCTCAGCACTGGTGAGGCTGCACTTCGAATACTGTGTTCAGTTTTGGGCCCCTCACTACAAGAAGGACATTGAGGTGCTGGAGTATCCAAAGAAGGGGAACAAAGCTGGTGAAGGGTCTAGAGCACAAATCTTATGAGGAGAGCCTGAGGTAACTGTGGTTGTTTAGCCTGCAGAAAAGGAGGCTCAGGGAACAGGCTCAAGTTGTGCCAGTGGAGGTTTAGACTGGATGTGAGGAAAAATTTCTTCACCAAAAGTGTTGTCAAGCATTGGAACAGGCTGCCCAGGGAAGTGGTTGAGTGACCATCCCTGGAGGTATTTAAAAGACGTGTAGATGTCGTGCTTAGGTACAGCTGAGTCCCTAAGTTTAGTGGTGGACTTGGCAGTGTTAGGTTAATGGTTGGACTCGACGTTCCTAAGGGTCTTTTCATCCTAAGTGATTCTATGATTCTATGAGTCTATTTAAATACACATTTCAGACAGGGAGGAGGTAAAGTTTTTGTAGAAGTTCAGAAAATTATCATTAATTTGAACAACACAAGTATTTCCCCTGATACGGTGTCCTGAAGTCAGTGAAATTTATTCCCTTGTCTGTCTTTTTTAAAGCATAAAACCCTCTGGTTTAGGGCTGACATTTTGACATGATGGTGTTTTTTACAATTCTTACAGTAGGATTAGGACTTTATTATTGATTGATTTAACATTTGCATCACCTACATGGGATAATATTAAGGAATAATGTGTATAATTATACCTCTCTGAAATCATCCTCTAGGTTGGGAAAGGGAATGAGAATGGGAAAAATGCTTGGCTCTGCAGAAATTAGAATTGCTTGAATTGGAACAACGAATGAACAAAAATATGTTTTATAGCTGTGTGCCTACAAGTTTTCATTCTGCACTTGACCCTAGCAAAATGACACTGTCTATAGCTGGGCAAATTAAGACGTGTGTTTCTCAGCCCTCCCTCTTGTCTGTGGATAAAATACCAACTGCTACAGCTGCTCTTGTAGGCCACTAGCTCGTGCTGAGGGCTATGCCTTGTGTTACAGCAAACAATATAGAGAAAAAAATTCTTAGAGGAGCATGGTTAACAAATGTTTCCATGTATGCAATGCCAGTATATTAGAAATCCAGAGACCATGTAATCTAAGAACTTTCTGCTAGCTAAAGAAACCATGTGTCATATTATTTTAAATATTTTTAAAAACCTACAAAATGTAAATGAAGTCTTTTCCCTCCTGGGAATGATTACCTCTGGCAAATTTGTCCAGCACATATTTTTACTGTGGGGTAAGGCTGCTCATAAATTCAGGTCTTGCGTGTCAGTGGATGTCTCTATCTGTGGGTAGTCTTTTCTTTAGTATCGGATCCCTGAGGACTACAGTTAAAAATTGTTTGGAATTTCTAGCTTACTTCTTGGTTTTGGTGCTGATTTAGTCCACGTGATGCTGTCCTTTTCCATCCTGTGTGAAATGTGGCCTTCCTGAAGGCAGAGATCAGGGGTTTCCCGTATGAGACCTATGTACACCCGGGGGGGTGTTTCTTTTGATAGTGGTATAGCCCTTAACAGACCTGCAACCTCAGTGCTGTTTGTTCAAGTATGCGATCATATTTTATGAGGCAGACAACATGTGTTTCTCATACATACTTTTCTACTCCCCCACTTTCCATGAATATTCAGAGAAGTTTGAGAAAATTAACCAAATCCATGTTTGAGCTGGAAGAATTTTAGGGAGTTTTGATTGGTTACTGCTTCCACTGATTTTTAAGAGAAATATTTTAATAAGCCCGAAACCTGATTTGGTAAAACTGGCACCATTTACACTGAATCTGTTGAAAATGAAAAGACCAAATTTCACCCGAGTCTGGATAAGTATGCACTTAAAACAGTGTCACGGCAAGTGGTATAACTGACATAGTATTTAATATGCGTATCTAACTAATTAAAAGCTATTATTGAAAATATTTTTGATTAGTTGTTAACTGCATTTAATGCACATTGAGCTGCCAAAGTCTGTATCTATACTGAATTTTTTATGCATGTGAGAGGTTGAATGTGATGGGCAATTCAGTTTGTTTTGCAGATAATAATGGATAAAATCTTAAACATTCCTGATTAAAGTTTATGAACAAGCTGTCTAGAAATCTGTGCATCTTTTGCAGATAATGACTGGTACCTCTGCCACGTGACACTCCTTGCCCCAGAAGAAGAACTTCTGTCCTGGGGCATGTACCCATACCCCTACCTGGCACGTGTCGATCCGGATGCCCGAAAAGGCACTCTCATCTACCAGCTTGTCGCATTTTACAGTAACAATGAAAACACCAGTGCTGGGATAACTTACACACTCATTGCAGGTAGGTCTACTCTGAAAAACATGATAAAATTCTGTTAAGTTGCAGATTTTTCTTAACAATTTCCCATTTTATCATTTCATTGATAGATTTTTCCCTTGGGAAATCCTTACAGTTACAGTGTACAGCAAGTAGAGACTGGAGGTACTTTAAATAAAAGTTATGTGGGTGGGAATCCTTCTTGCTGCCACTTTCTTTGCCTTACTTCTATTTTGAAATCGATTGCAGCCTTACCGTTAGCTTAAGGCTCCATTTCTCATCCATTCTCGTCTCTTTTACACTGCACCAGTCAATAGAGCATGGTGTGAGTGAAAGATAGGGTGCACAACTAGACAGGAAAAAAGAAGTGCTTGCAAGGACATAGGTAGATGATTTGAGGATAGCTTACCTTAAAATAGTGAAGATGCAAGAGTTCTTGCTGTGGGGAATTTTTCAGACCAGCTTTGTGCACACATTGTCAGGTGGTGAAGAACGATTCCGAGTAGATAAGGATACTGGCGTTATCATGACGACTGGCTTGCCTTTGACGTGGAACAAGGAGTACGTGGTTACTGTGGAAGCCACCGATGAATATGGCAACAAAACCCCCTACGCCTCCATTTCCATTCTGGCAGGCTCCCGACCTCCACAGTTCACTAACATGTCCTACAGTGTGTCTGTCCCTGAAAATACTCCAGCAGGAGAAAAGTAAGTTGTATTTTGTTAGGTGAGCTCCCTGCCTGCAATCTGAGAGGAACTTCACAGAGCACAATAAAGGTGACATTTTTGTGTTGTTGCTTCTCAGGACTATGCATAACTGTTTGCCTGTTACACTTTCAAAATAGTGTGTTTTCTAAAAGAAATTACGCCTTTCCTGGTGTTTGAGAGTCTCCAGTGTGGCACATGGTGTAGTCTGGGATGCTGGAATTCTGCTGAAATTATTATTTTAATGCTATTGGGGTCTTACTGTATTGCATCATGAATTAAAACAACCAAACTCCTGGCTACGCATCTCCTGGAGCACTTCAGATATAAATGAGTGCTTGAAAATTACTGTGTTTTAATTAACCAGATTTGGAGTTGTTTGTATCCCATTTGACTTGTATTTAAATTTTTAGAACGGCAAGTCATTGCCAGACTCTTGAGATAACAACACCCGTGTGAAGTGCAAATAGATACAGCTAAGTCTCCAAGGAGCTCTGCCGTTGCGTGAAGAGTAGCTAAGCCAAGCCACAGCGGGGAGATGCTGCCGAGCTGGCTCTGGTTTTATTGTCACTGTTCAGCTGCTTGAGAGCAGCATGGGCTTTTAAGGCTCCAAGTGGCAGGTAGAGCAGTGCCATAGGGCCTTTAAGGAGCAGGAAACCTCAAAATAAGCTGATGAAGTAGGAAAAATTGCTGGAGATGTGCCACTTACTACTTAAAAGAGACTGAATGAGGAGGAGGAGGAGGGAAATTTTTCTCCTTCCCTGGAGCTTTCACTGAGACTAGCTTAAAGTGTATTGTCACACTGGCCAGAGACTGATGTGAGAGGTAGAGCTTCAAAACATAAGTCATGGTCGGGAGACAAATGTTCATTTCATGTCCTGGCAAGGGGGACAGCGGGATCTGGAAAGGGCCTGTGCTTTGTCGGTTTCCCATCCATCTCTGAACCTACTCCTTTTCTGAATATACAACTTCAAAGAAAGTCAACAGTATATAGTAGCTCAGTTATCTCTAACTGAAGCTAAACCAGTAGCTGCTGTCAAGTATTTGGAAGGGTACAGTCAGGAAGAAAAAAGTGTTTTCATGTTAATGGGGATTGGAATGGGTTGTTATCCCAGCCCTGCTATGTCAGGGGATCAGTTTGGTGAGAGAAGAGGGTGGGTGGGCTCCCTGTAGCAAGGGGTTTTCCAGTCTGAATACAAAGCTGAGCCCACCATTGACAGAGAGTGAGCAATTCACCTTTCCTCATCCTCATCTTCCTCTTCTAGGTGCTCAGGAGACAGGTTTTGTTGTTGTTGTTTTGAAGCAAAAGTTATTCTCTCATTCTTTACAGAATAGCAGTTGTTGAGGCTGTTTCTTTCCAGAGCCAGCCTCTTTCATACACTCTGCTGACGAACCCCAGCGGACTCTTCAGGGTGAGGCAGGAGAGCGGAGAGGTCAGCCTGACCCACCCTGTGGACTACGAGAGTGAGCACCACCTCTATCACCTCTTACTGAAAGCCATGGAAGTTGAGAGCACTCTTAGCAGTGTGGCTGAGGTACATGGATCACTTCACTTCCTACCCACTGACTCTGCAGTCTTTGTTGCCTTGTTAGCAGGACCAGTTACACACACAGTGAAGATGCTCAGGAGGGAGGAGGCTTTATGGTCCTGTCAGAAGGCTGCGCTCTGAGCTGGGTTCAGATCTAGGCTCTGCAAAATACCTCTTGCTCTTCCCCTTTGGCTTTGCCTCCCATCTACTTGGAAGTGGAGGAGATAAGACTTCTCTGTGTTACAGGAGTAGTGCAAGAAAAAGTTTGGCATCAAAGGTGTAGGGACAGGACATCAGCAAAAGCAATGATTGCCCAGGCAGTGTCCAGGATGAGGTGCCCATTTTCATAACTGTAGAAACTAAAATCCCCTCTCAGCACGTCCTTTTGTCTCAGGTCGTGGTCCATATCACCGATGAAAATGACTGTTCTCCCGAATTCCAGCACTCCATTTACAGCAGAGACAACATTCCTGAAACCATTCCTGTCGGCACATCTCTACTGCAAGGTGAGGACCAACCCCGTAACTTTTGTTTCAGTCTTGCCACAGACCTTGTAGTTTGTGTTACATGTTCAGATTCTCACCGTGAGGAAGTGCTGTCTCTTCCACAGCAGGCACTGCCTTTGTAAGGTGTGGATAGTAGCTTTCCCGGAGGTCTGTAGATGGCTTTTAGGTACCCTGGAAGTAGAGTTGTGAGTGTCTTAGATGAGGACCACTGTGCTGTGCCCAAGGAGGAATTTGGTGGTATTTCAAGAGCAGTTGAGGCAGCTGACAGGTGCCAATCCTGTAAATCACTGGATTGCCATAGCTTGTTTCCTTTAAACTTGGTGGCTGTCCTTTAAGTCAACTTGTTCATCTTTTTGTGTCCCGGAAGCAGCAGCAACTAGTTTTTGTTTTCTTAATATATTAAGAAAAAAAAAGAGAAGTTTTTAAACAGGCAGCTAGTTTTATCAAATAGATATTGACGCTGTATAATTGACTTACAAAGTGTTAAAGGAGAAACTTTTGGAAAGTCTGTGAACTTTTATATTTATGGTTGTGGCTTACCAGTCATCATTCCAAGTTTGCTGGGTTTAAGATGGCCACATATCACTTGCACATAAACTCTGAGGTCACAGACAACATATTTAGATGCTAGAATTCTACTGAAAGATTAGAGCTGTTGGACATCATTTTAAACCTCAAGTTCCAACCTAAACTTCAAGGTCACTCTCAAAATTCTGTGGTTGCTTAAAAAAAGATTGAACTTGGATGATACTGCACCTTTTGTCTCAGTCTTCAGAGTCCAACAGACAAGGAACAAAAGTCCATTCTCCAGCCTGTTTTACTGGTGTCAGTTAAATGCCTTCAAAGATGTCTGAGAGCTGAAGTAGTCTGTTATGATGTGGTACATGCCGCAGATGTGTTCTGCCTAAGTCTGGGAGAATGCTTCCAGGCTTGCTGTCAGTATTCAAACTGGAAGTAGGGACAGATACTGGGGTAGGTAACAAGAATATGGCCTGACACCTCAGGGGGTTTATGAACCATGTGAGAAATGGGTTAGTGCCAAGGCAAGACTTAGCAAAAATTTACATGTCTAAGACATGTCTTTCCTGAATTTGAAGCTGAACACATGCAGGTCACAGTGGTGATAAGAAGCTTAGCTTCCCTTGCATAAGCAACATTCTGATAACAAGGCTGCAGGGACTGCTTTCTCTGAACACTTACCAGGATTGTTCAGAGCTTACTGTGGCTCATTTTTCGGTTTAATGGCTCTTGGGCAGAAATAAGTTGATTGGAACAATCAGCTCCTAAAAATCCCTAAGCATGTGATTTTTGTTAAAAAGATGAATGCTCTTCTCTCCAGGAGGCTTGTAAAGCTGATCAAAATTCACCCAGTTGTAGGGAAGAAAAGTATGCCCCATGTCCAAAGCAAGCAGAATGGCAAACTGTGCAGTATGGTTTGCAGTTGCATTCCATTTGATTGTCTTGCCACACAGGGTACTTTTCAAGAGAAAGAGGTTTCTTAGAAAAGAAAAAGTGAGGTGGAAGTCTAGTGACAGTTCACAGCCCACTCAGTAAAAATGTATTGGTGAATGCTCACTTGATGTTGAAAGGCAGGTCAGTGTTAGTAGTGGCTGCAAGGAAGTGGTACATGCAGTCACCTGTAACCTGTGCTGAGTAAGTACTGTGCCACTAACTCTGACTGCCAAAGCAAGTATCATCTCAGAAAAAGCAGCTTTTACTCCGACTATAGTTCCTTAAGGGGTGGGATGTTGCAAGATCAGGATGTCCCACAAACAAAAAGAAATGCAAATTCAAGGCAGTCTTTGCCATTCTGTGGCTGATTGGGTTGCTATCAATGAATGAAAAATATACCAGGATATATGCCATTTGATAAAACTGTTGATGGTATAAATGTAGATTTTAGTTTCCAACAATTTTTATTTCAACACATTTGAAGTCTGGCTTATATCGTGTTTGTAGTGCTGATGCTACACTAGCTGAGCCAGTCTGTCTACTTAGATATTACAGGCAGATATATTCTCACTACATGTGTTTTAAGACGTCTGGATGCAAACAAGCTATGATCTGAAAAACATGAAGGTATGCTCTCAGCGGGGATTAGCGTACTGCTTCAGCTGCACCACTGTGCTGGCAGAGCAAGGCTTAGGGTTGGAACTGGCAACTTTGTGCTGACATACTAGGCTTTGAGCTGGAGTTAGCTTGCACTAAGCTAGCTCAGAGCATGGGCAGAACCATGCTTGCGGTTGTTGTATGATCCTCGAAATACCTTTGCAATGCAGATCAGTTTGCAGGATGGAATGAAATGGAAGGGGAATGGAATTGCCAGTTGCTATTGGGAAGTAAGGCCATGTTTTTATCTTATACAAGTGTCACATTCCCTATTTGCCAGAAAACATCTGGGAAAAAAAAAAAAGTATAATCCTTAGCACATAAAATGTATTTTTGTGAATGATCACAATGTCTCAGTAGTGACTCCAGACTAAATCAGAATTTTTCAAATCAAATATGTTTTTCAGTTTCTGCATGTCATTCTAAAACCAATACTGAACCACTAAATTTAACAATTTTAAGTCACTTTCATTTCAGTCTTTCTTGTGTTCTAATATATTTTATCTTTCAGTACAGGAAGAGAGTCATTAACTCTAAAATCCTTGCTTTTGTAGTATGTAACACACCCAAACATTTATTCACAGCAGGATTTTGAGAGATATTAAACAAACTGTTACAATCACCCTAAATGTCCTTTTAAACTGAGATGAGTAATTTTCCACAGGTAGAGGTAGTTGAATTTTTTTGCAACTAAGTAGCACAGCATTTCAGTGTGCTTTTTCAAAATTTTTTCTTCCCTTTTCCCATTTTGAGTTAATATTCTGATGGTGATGGGTCGTTGTTTCTTCATCTCAGTTTTGGATGATGCTGTAGCTGTCTGCAGGGGTGTCCATGTACTGCAATCACTGCTCTGCTTCCAAAAGGCTGTGTGCTACTGCAATGGCTGCATCTGTGTCCTCCTGCTAGAATAAGGAGTTTGTTTAATACCAGTGTGGGTATGAGTTGAAGCCTCATTGTTTGGCTAGAAAAATGGCAGGGTAATTAAAGAGGTGATCTCCTGCTCTTAAAAATCACTTTTGATGCTACATTGTGAGCTCTAGCTCTTTGTTCTGCTAATTTGCTGCTTCTGAGCAGATGGGACACCCAACATACTGAATAAACACTTGCTGGGGAGGAATGTTTAATCACTCTTTGTACCTTGAAGCGCCAGGTAATTAAAAAGTACTTTAGCTATAACATAGCTGGGAGCTAATTAAATTTGAACGGCATCCCCAGAGAGAGTGAGGACACAGTTTATGACTGATAATGTTCTACCAACATGCATATTGATTGTGCGGTAATTACCAGTGTTGACTGCTATTTGTACAAAGCTTGTTGTGTAGTATTGGGATCACAGCTCTCTGGCAAGCCTGGCTTGCTGCAATCGCTCAGCCTGGGTTGGAGGAGGGGAGGAGTTGTTTTGCTTCTTCGCTCCCAGCCTCCTGCTGTGTTCCCAGACCCTTGCCACAAAAGTAAGGCTTTTACGGATAAAACAGATTTAGGTGATGTCTGTTCTCAAAAAACCAAAGGTATCTGAAGCTGACTTGATAGGAAATCGCATAACCAAACCTCTTCTGCACCATGACTGTTCTGTTAAATGTGTTCTCCAATAGTGCTTGCAACAGACTGCGACTCTGGCTCCAACTCTGAGATCACTTACTTCATCCAGAGCACTGATTTTTCCATCACGCATCACGGGGTCGTCAATTCTAACCAGAGGCTGAACTTTGAGCGAGCAAACCATATGTATGAGTTTGTGGTGATAGCTGTTGATAAAGGACACCCCCCTAGGACAGGGACAGCGTCTGTGCGCATTCGAATGGCCAACGTGAATGACGAGGCTCCTGTGTTCTCCCAGTCCATGTAAGCCAGCTTTAACGCCTGCTTTGGTTTTTATAGATACTGTTCATACATGTAACCTTAATAACACGTGGCTAAACAGTGTTTAGTGCAATTGTAACTACCAGTGAAATCAAGGGGTAATTTGTACAAAGAAAGGCTTTAGAAGTTGGCCCTTCATTTCTAGATTGTATAAAGAATATACACCAGTTATGATACCAGCATATTGACTTTGTATTTATATAGAGAGAACTGAATGAATAAAAGATCTAACTCTATAGGGAATGATTTTGACTATGTTGACTTCTAGGTCTCAAAATGATTGTCCATGTAATAATATTTGACAGATAAAGATGGTAGTTAGCAAACATTAAAACATAATTTTATCATCATCAGATTGTGTTATAAGCTTACTTCATGAGGCCTTGTTTCCTGAATGAATACAATTTATACTTTTCTGCATAAGTTTAAAGTGTGGATATGTTTTAAATACAAACCATAAATACCTTCATTTACAAAATGATACTGGTTTACATAATCTCTGTAGTATCTGATGCTTTCCATTAGTAGATAGGGACATAAGAAACACTGCATGACACATATTAGTCCTGTTTCTCATCTTTAGGAGATAAGTCAACCTGGTCTGCAGTGTAATGTAGTATGGGGCATATTGATATCTTCCAAAAGATCCTTGGTAATCACATATACGAAAAATGCAGGATTGCAATCCTAAAGTACAAATTGTATGCCAAACAAAGATGCTTGAAGTCTTGTCTTAAACTGATTAAGGACTGCATGATTGCATGCCCAAAGCTTTAAAAAAATTACATTCATAGTTAATTTCTAATCCTTGACTGATGGTTAACGGGGATGACGGTTACTCTGATACTGAATGTGCTGCCATTACTCCCTTATGTCCATCAGTTACAGAACTTTCCTTTCGGAAGATGCTGGTCCCAGCACCTTAGTGGCTACTGTTCGGGCAAAGGACCCTGATGGAGATGGGCTGTTGTATCTGATTATGGGAGGCAATGAGGAGGGCAACTTTGAACTGGATAGTCAGAAAGGTAAGGAAAGAGGTTTTAGAACACTGTTATTTACTGTCTAATATGTACTGACTCTGCTTCACCTGTGTGTCAAAAATCATAAGGAAGCACCCTATTTATATAATCTGCAAATGGGGATGCTTCATATCAGTGAGAATTAGCTTTTTGATATGATGCTTGTTCTCCAAATATCAGCCAAAATTTGATGTCTTGGTCCAAGGACTGTGCAGTTTAATGCATGAATGCAGCCAAAATACAAACTGAACCAACAATACAGCAGCAGGGAAATGTGATGCTCACTTGATTTTGTTAATAAATAATAAGTGCATATATTAAGTAATAAAATAATAAGTGCAATAAAATTACACTTTATGCTTCCAAATTTAGGTATCATTAAACTCCGCAGAAACCCACCACCCAACCTGAAAGGACCACAGTACACACTGAATATCACTGCAATAGATGACAATGCCTCAGGGGGACCCACCCCTCTCAGCAGTTTTGCTGAGGTTATTGTAGGAGTTAATGACATTAATAACAACAAGCCTGTCTTCAGAGAGGTAAGATGTCTTTCTGTAGATATTCTTTTCCCCCCCATAACTGGTGTTATAGACTCCCTGGCTAGTGGAGATTGACAACGGGCTGAAAGGACTGTGTGTACCGAGCAGAATGAATCTGTAAGTGAACACACAGCCAGCTTTCTTTACACTTAAAGTGTAAAGTCTTCATTCTCCTTTTTCCTTCCTCTGCCTTAGAGCTTGATTTCTTTGTGAGTATAAGTAATAGAAGTGATTTTCTTCAGAGTTCTTCTCAGATGTGCTGGAAAAAATATCAACACTGTGCGACAAATTCATGTGGCTCTATTTAATATATAGCATCGAATATTTGGGTGTATTTTTAGTGCGCTTACTACAGTGACAGCACCTGGGTTCTGGAGAATCAGCCTCCAGGCACGTATGTGCTACAGGTGGAAGCCTATGATGCAGACCTCGGTGTTAACGGAGAGGTGAAGTATGGGCTCATGCACCGCGACGGGGCTTCCCTGGGCTTCAGCATTGACCCAGACACAGGTCAGTAGCTTTCAGGTTACTGAAATAAAATGAAAATGGCGTTTTATTTTAATGAGAAT
Organism: Athene noctua; assembly: GCF_965140245.1. Lineage (NCBI taxonomy): Eukaryota > Metazoa > Chordata > Aves > Strigiformes > Strigidae > Athene > Athene noctua. The sequence continues at coordinate 26,510,211 of NC_134038.1, read as the reverse complement.
GCGGCTGAATGAGTGTGTCCAGCTGGACTCATGCTTTAATGGTGTAACTGCAGGGTTAGCTGTAACAGCTTGTGGAATCAACACTGAAAAATATTCAGAGTGTATGGGTAGCCATGCACACAGATTAAATTAAGATGATAGAGATTTAAATGACAAATTAAGACGGGAAACAAACCCCAGATAAATAGGAAGATTAAAAGCTGTTCTGTATCAGTTACCTTACTATTGGATCAAGCGTAGCTATAAAAATGCAGAGCAGAATGTGTGACTAACAGCTTGAGTTTGTTCATCCCTTCAGTGTGGCCATGGTTTATTTCTCATCTCCTGCACAAATAGGAGATCCAGTGCAGTGCATATAGAGGCAAAACCCTCATACCAGAACAGGGCAGTGACAGTCTTGAAGCATTTCAGGTGAAGGATCAGAATCATGGTCCCTAGCATAGTAGGTACATAGGTCTGGAAGTGGCCTCCTAAAGGCCAGTTTAAAGTCCCCCAAACAGAATAAAAGATCTGAGACAGAGAGAGACCTGGTCAGTGGGGAAGAAAAGCTGTATACTGGGAGAAAATTGTTCCATTTATTAACTGAGCTATATGATTCTACCCTGTTTTAATCTGTTCAATGAAGCAGGCTCCAGCTCCCATAGAGGCGGTGACTGGTCACACCACTCGTGCCTTCTGTGGTGTGACTCTTCCCCAGAGTAATAATGATCTGTCTTTGAAATATTCAGTAACTTGGACTATCACTGGAGTAAACCTAAGGGATGCCTCTTGATGAGGAAGAGAAAGTCCTTCTGTGCTCCATGAGGAGTGAGGTAACAAGGTACTGAGACTGAAGCTCCTTATCAGGGTAGTAGGAGAGAAAGCTGTTGATTTCTGGCAGTATGTGGCATGTGAGGAGAGACAGGAGAATTGGAGTTGGTCTTGTCCAAGACACACACTGTGCAGTTGGTGTGGATTAAGTTTGATGGTTGTGCTGCATGCGGTCAGAGCTTCCTCCCGTGTGGGAGATGTGCTGGTCCCTTTCTGCAAATTCAGTCCCAAGGCTGTGACATGCAGAACAGGAGGTGTCTGTGTTCCCAGGAGTCATCACAACCACACAGAGTTTTGACCGTGAGAAGCAGAGGGAGTATACGCTGTCTGTTACTGCTACCGACCAGGCACAGGAACCGCTGATCGGCGTGTGTCAGATCACCATCCTTATTGCTGACGTCAATGACAATGATCCCAAGTTTGAGAACAGTCGCTATCAATGTGAGTTTTTCTTAACTACCTGTTCCAATACCACAACATGAACCTGGTTAGTAGCTCCTTGTAACAGTGGTCAGTTTTTTAGGTGACCAGTCTTCCTTTGCTGCCAGCTAAGCCAGTTAAAGCTTAATCCGTCATCAGTGTAAATATGCAGAATTGATCACTGTCCTCTTTATTCATTGCAATACTCTTAAAAACATTGACAGTCATCACTCCTACAAATCAGGCAGATCTCATCCCTTCCCTTTGCAGCTTTTCCCTGCCTAGTTTTTCTGCAAACTGAATTTTTATACAATGTCCTAAAACACAACATGACATCCTATCTGAGAAGTTGTCAGCCCCAACTAGAAGAGCAATTGTCATCTGTGTCTCTTTGACACAGCACCTCTGTTTGAATAGGCTGGAGTGGTATTTATCTCTTGTCAAACAACCCAAAATCCTTGGCTTCTAGACTGCGATTGGCTGTGAACCCTGATGCCTCCTGTAACTGTGCTGCTGAGCTAGCTTTTCCCATTTGTCCTGGTGACATTCCCTTTTTCATCCCCACATGATGTGCTTTTCATCAGTCTTCCATTTAGTTTTGCTTGATGCTTCTCCAGTAAAATCCTGCACTTCAGTACACTTGGACCCTCTACACTTGATGTCACCCACAAGTGATGAGTGTACTCCCTAGTTGCTGGATTGGAACAGGCCCTTCCTAACATAACTGCCTCAAAATGGCAAAAAATGATTGATGATGCATGTGGCAACAACTCCATTTTGGAGATGTTTTGCCAGTTGTGTGGAAATGTCATGCAGGGCAAAGTTACCAATGCCTTATTAAACTGACGATGGCTCATAAATCAGTCATCTTCAGTATCAGAGAGGCCAGCATTTTAGCAGGATTCAAAAAGAGGTTGGATGCTTGCATGGCAGGATTTTTACAAGGAGAAGTGACCTGCTAGGAGATAGTCTGAATATACATCCACACTTCAGAGTTATGCACAAGGACAGAAAGAAAATTGTGTTGCACCTTTTAGAGTATTTGGAGTTACTCCTTTATGGAGTAGTGACTAACTCCAAGTGCCAAAGGGGTTAAAATGTGCAGATTGGGAATAGCTATTTCTGCATTTCTACCAGTGGTTTCTGCAAATGTGGCCAAAGCAGCTCTGAGAAGTCAGGTGGGAGTAATGGTCTGGAGAGAAATATTTTCAGACAAAGCAGAGGAAGTGCTTGAAGTAAAGGTAATGCTTGTGCAAAGATGAATCTTTCTACTCTACCTTCAAACATGTCCTTCAGATGAAACTGCCTGGGATTATTTTTTTCAAAAATAGTGAAGCTGTGAAGTCACATCTGGTAATTATGGTGACTTCAGCACTTCTAAGGAATGGGCATATTTTATTCTTTTTTTATGAACACAGAGAACCAGCAAAGATCCTGAAACAAAGGTAGTCCTCTGGGATGGGGAAACAGCAGATAACGAGGTCATTTTATGCATAGCACTTTTCCAGCAGCTATACATAAGTAATCAATGTTTGCACGTCACAGAATTAAAAATAGCTTCTTCTCTAACAAGATCAAATGCCATTAGTCATACATTTCTATTCTTCCTGGAAACTGCTGGTTCTTTATTCCTCTGCACTAGGGTGTTGGTCAAATCCCTTATTTAAGCCATGCATTTTATCATCTGCCTGCAAAACAGAAATTAAAGAAATGCTTAACTCTGTGTAGTAAGTCTAAGAGTTATGCCAGCAGCAAGCAGAAGTACATGAAATGAGAGAGTATGGCCCTTCCAAGTAATTTTGTATTTTTTCTTACAATGCTATTTAACAAGATTTGACTATAAAGGCATAAATTTAAACACAAAAAGGATATTTTACAGTGTTTCTTAGCAATAAATTCAATTTTCATTATCTATTTTAGTGCCAGTAAATCTTTTCTGAGAGTAGCTTTGGCTGTTACTGACATACCAGGAACATGAATCCTAGGCCAACTAAATGTCCTGGGGGACAAGGGAAGTTAATTAAAGCTTAGGTTTGTGTTCTGGAGCAAGCAGTGGTAGTGGTTTAAGATTTTACTGCCCCACTGCCACAGACTGTAGATACTAAGAAAACCAAAACAGAAAACATGGCCACTCCACATCACCAATAGCGTGCAAATCTGATTGTCCCACCTCAAAAATGCTAAAGGAGACACATACAAGGGAGAACAAAGGTATGAAACAGTTTCTGAACAAGTGATTAACTAGACTGACTGGGTTGTCTAAACCTAACTGCGACAGCCTCCCCACTGCCAGGGCTGTTTCAATACACTGATGGAGCCTTAGTGCATGGAAATGGCTCAAAAACCTGATCAGGCAAGCACTCATAGATATTTGAAGGAGGAACTGGGGCTGGATGGCTGAGGATGGAGGGAAGAGCATGACCAAAGTCAGATCAGAGCAGTCTAAAGACTGGGGTGTGGAAAAGAGGCAGCTGGCAGGGATCTAATAGCTTTAAATAAGTAGGAGAGTAGAAAACGACTGCTCATGACTTCCCATCATTTTGTTGGTGTCCCTGCCAAGAAAATGAGGCTTTAGGAAGACAAAATTAATTACTTTCTGTGCAATTGGTACTTTGCGACTGTTCGACTCTTTGTTACCAGATTTTTAGATCATATTTATGAAAGCAGGTTCAAAGGACTGGTCTGTCTAGGACTATGGACACAGAGGCATAGCCTCTATCTCAGGTGGATTGCTGGGAACAGGGAGTGAAACCTAAAGAAAGGGACACACATATATATGTTCATTATACCTTGCCCTGGGCAGCTTCTCCAAAACGCTGGGGTGTTGGGGGGATCTTTCTGTGACCTGAGTCTTCACGCTTCGCGATTACCTACTGCCTCCCACTGGCGATGCTGCTGCTGCCGCCACTCGCTTTCAGGATTCATTCAATTCACACAAAATTCCTTTTGACGGCAGCCTGCTTTTATCAGCAGCTGAGCCCAGCAGCCTGGGCTGTGATCCGAGGCAGCGGGCGGGGGATGGCTGCGGGGATTGCCAGCGCTGCGTGGAGAGGCAGTGAACCTGCTTCAGCGGGCGCTGGCTTCACAGCCCAGCATGTTAGGGGAAAGGGAAGAGGAAGCTAAAAGGGGATCGTAGGCACTCTGTTAGTGATGATATTTTCTAATCTGCCTCGTTACAGAAACATTTAATCTCACATGAAGAGATTTTTTTTTTTCAGTATTTCTGTTACATGCAGTCTGGTAAATCAGAGCAAGACTTGCTGACAATACTTCTGTCTTTTCAAAGACTTCCTCAGCGAAGACACTCCAGTGGGGACGAGTTTTCTCCATGTTGCAGCTCATGACAGTGACCAAGGTGTGAATGCTGCTGTCACATACTCAATGTTAGAGCACCAACTGGAATACTTCCAGATCAACCCCAGCACAGGCTGGGTATATGTGAACCACCTGCTATCCCAGGTAATGTGACTCTGCTTGGAACAGAATAACCACCAGCCCCTCAAATCCATTGCAGAGGGTTAATTGCAATCTCTTGATTTGTACAAAATGGTTTGCAAATAGCCTCGATCTTCTTCATTTCATAGACAACGCCCGTTAATCACTATATTGTAGCGACAGATGGAGGGAACAGAAGCAGCACAGTGGAGCTGACGGTAACTGTCACTAATGCACTCAGCCAGCCGCCCCGGTGGGAGCAGAGCAGATACTGGGTAACCATCCCCGAAAACACTATTCGTGACACCAAGATAGTGGTATGTTAAAAGTGCAATTACTTCCCTCTCTCTCCTTTTCATTTCAACTTCTTCCTCTGTTGTGCTTTGGATCCATGTGCAGAGTGCATGGATGCCCACTCTGCAGCCTTACTGGGCTGTGCTGTTTCCTTATCAGCCTTCGCAACTGTGAACCCAGTTAGTGTTTGACAGGAGTACTTGTTGCAGAATAGGCCGGAGTTTCAGCTGGCAGAGGCTTTCCCAGTGACTTCTTACAGCAACAGCTCTCAGGGTGTGCTCCCGCAGGCAGCAGCTTTGAGTGAGAAGCAAGAACCGTGCCCTGCCTGGGTGGGAAATCCTTGAGTGTTCCCACCAAGGGGCAGCTCCTCACTCCTCCATCCTCAGTGGACTGTGCTGCCTGCCTGCACCTTTCCTACAGCTTTTCTCAGTTTAACACTGCAGAATGGAACAGCTGTAGTTTGCTTTGGGCTCTTCTAACCCAAACCAATTCCTTTTTAACCTGTACAGACTGATTTTTTAAGGATAGTCTCTTCCATAAATTGCCAGATAATTCCTGCCTTCCTCCTCCTGCATGCAATATCCAAGCACTTGCAAACAATTTAAGTTTTGTCTGTATCTTGCCTGGTAAAATGTACAACTCAGTGGAGACACAGTCTCCTTTTGGATTGCTTTTGTTTAGGAAGGAGGAAAGAGGAGGTATTTCCTTTAGCCAGTGATGCAGTTCTTGCTTGGCACATTTACAGATAGGTAAATTTACTGTCAATTAAAAACCTGCATCAAGCCTAAATGTCATAAAATGAAACTCAGCTCTGTAAACTGTTTCTCTTTTGTCTATTATCCAAGTCATACAGGCATGTGTATATATATGTTCTTGCCATCAAACTGAACATTTAACACTGGCAACCCTGTGCTTCATGAACATATGTGGTGGCTCTTTTCTTCTTCAGACCATCAAAGCCACATCCCCTCTTGATGATCCCAGGGTTACGTATAATCTGGAAGAGGGTCAAGTTCCAGAGACTAACATGCCAGTTCGTTTCTATCTGAAGCCAAACAGAGCTGATGGATCTGCTTCTCTTCTAGTCGCTGAACCACTTGACTTTGAGACAACTAAGTTTTTCACCCTGACAGTCCGGGCACAAAACATAGCAATGACTCCTTTAGCTTCCTTTACCACTGTTTGTGTGAACATAACAGGTAAGCTTTGCTGATGTTAGAACAGGTCATTCAGAACAATATTCTTGTTATTTTCAGTATAACATCACTAATTAAGTTAACATCCATGAAATGCCAAGCCACCTAAGCTCACTTTGTACATTTCTATACTGTAAAAGTCATGCAGTCATTTAAATGGTCTATTTGAGGTGGTTTATAAGTACAACTATCAAATGTGGAAATGTGATAGTGCAAAAATGAGCTGTCTGCATGTTGACACAACACTAGTGCCTGCTTTTATAAATGTAATTGGAAAGATTTTCTTTTGATAAGAGGAGAAATCTAGCAAATGTCCCCAAGCTATTGAAAGGAGACAGGAGACAAGTATTACTGGAAATATGCTGTGCTCTAGAAAGAGAAACAGCACAGATAGATTGGGTTTGAGTTTTATATATGTTTAGGGGTTTTTGTTATATTCAGAATTATCTATTGAGCACTGAGATTAAAACTCTAGAAATTAAAATGCAAGTGTCCTTACAATAGATGCAATTTAAAAAAATTTGATCCAACCCTCCTTGTACTAAGATCTTTTTGAAAGGTTCTACTCCTGTAGATCCACATAAAAGTATAAATCTGTTTTTAATCCCTGCTTTTTTAAGCATTAGTGGAGTTACTTTTGATGTGTAGACATTTAGATTAAAATATGGATAAGTAAAGTCTCCAGCAAAAATATTTTTCTTGCTCACCACCATGGAAATGAGAGAACTAAGTGCTAATCTGAATGGGAATCCAACTTCCCTAATTCACTTTATCACAGCATTGTCCTGTCTTCCACAGTCTACCAATGCAAAAACCCTTAAGCTTTGTAGAGCAAGAGTGCTTCGAGTCAGGGTCTGAGCATCACTGTAGATTACGGACCCTGTCCCAAAAGATTTTTCCTGTAGTGAGGTTTTTGGTATCAGAATTTGCTCATTTAGCTCACAAGCAAAAATCCTTTTTCAATAACTTAGTATTTCTTATGAAAAAAATGTTTACACATGTGTATGCATTAGTGGAAGAAAAAAGCAAGTTAAACACAGAAAAGGAAGTCTTATAGCATCTTATTTTCCTTACCTTGCTCAGTGAACTTGCTGAAACTTATCTCTAATGAGACATATTCTCTTCTATAAAATATGAAAAAAAGAGCCTGTTAGAAAAGAAGATTTCAAAGATGATTATGCATGTAAGAGAGAAAGAAAATTGGGATTTACAGGAGCCCACACTGACAACTTAAAAAAAAAAGGAATTTAAGACATCGGTCCTGCAAATACTTGTGTGTCAGAATCAATGGAGTCATGCAGCAGTAGTTAAATAAAATGTGTGCTTAAGAGTTTGCAGAATGAGATATTAAGAATTTTGTCTGCTCTTCATAAAAACAGATGGATCTGAGGAACCGTCATTACAGCTCCTCTGTTTTGGCACTGTGCCGCGACACAGGAAAATTACTTTCTTAAAATGTGGCTGTTAAACTGTGAAACATGCAAAAAGATGTAGCATTTCTGGGTTTACTCATCTTACAGACAAAGAGAAACCCAGACTGATTTGTCATGAGTTGAGCAGGCAGACGTGATTCCAGAGCAGTTTAAAGGATCTGAGTCAGTGCGGCTATAGTTCTCCTGCCTGTCCTTTGTGTTCACCTGGTCCTACACAGCAGATTTAGGGAGAAAATGTGTCAGAAACTGCCCCTTCAAAACACTGTACATACCTTTTCCAGGTATGGTTAGGTCTCTACAGGGGTCAAGCAAGGAAGACAAGCAAGGCCAGCACTGATGTAAGCTTAACATGGCTTTGCCTTGTGCTCTGAGCTGACTGCAGATGGCCAGCACTGGGGCAGCCCTTCCTTTCCTTCACCTGCACAATCCCACTGTGTCTTGCGTTGGATCTGGCGATTACACAGCTGCAGAGCATGTCATATCACAGATACACCTTTTTTCTTCAGAAAGTTTGTCTCTCTCAGAGCAACAAAATGAGCACTGTTGACACGGGGCCACGTGATCCAGCTCGTGGAAAGGGGGATCCCATGGCTTAGAGCAGGATGACAGGAGTGGAAGATCAGCATGCTTCCTTTGGATATTGGCCAGTAGTTAGATGAGGGAAGGCTAATGTTCAACTGTATCCTAAATAATCATTAGGTCCTACAGCCTAACATAATTCTGGCTATACTGCCCTGCAAAGGCCAGGAAAGACTGTTTTACACACGTTCTTTGTCAACTCTATAGACTCTGCAATTTTAATTTCCATTGTATGTTAATCAGCCCTTAATAAAACACTGAGATTAACTACTGCTGTAGATAACCAGATCTTTACAGACTATGGATGAAAGGCCTCCTGGTCTTGGCATTCATGGACTTCCTATAAGAAGATCACTGATCAAATCACTAGCTAGCATCTTAGCTGAGATTAGGCCACTCAGCCTAATTTGGGGTTTGTCTCCCCAAAACTGCTCAATGTCTATAAAATGACTTCTGATAGCTGCCATGAAAATGGGAAGACCCAAAGCAGGATTGCTTCTTAGTATGAACAATATGAGATCTTTCTCCAAGCAAAATTATGACTGGAAAAAAATACAGCAAAAAAGTAAGTCTTTAAACATTTTCTTACTGTGGTCTCCATCACATCCTTTTGCAGATGTCAATGATAATGTTCCATTCTTCGTATCTTCTAACTATGAGGTGTCTGTGCCAGAAGGAGCTGATGTTGGCACATCTGTGATTCAGGTGTTAGCTACGGACTTGGATTCTGGCCTACATGGAAAGGTTTGACCTTACAACCAATTCTTTTCCTTCCAATAGGCAAGTTTTACTATTGTAATTAGTGAGAGTACACAGACAGCAGATGACAAGGGTAATGAGCCACAAACACTTCTTACAGCACTTCTCAAGCATTTGTCTAGCATATGCCTGATGTGCATAATACGGGATGCAGGCAGAGAAGTTGCTGTTCACAGTCTTGGGATCCTGCATCATAACAGCTTATCCTGATCCATCAACCGTGACAAAGCACTGCTGCGTGATTCACAGGGTTGCTTCCATGACAAGACAAGTGAAGGTGTCTGCAGAACATGTTTCCAAACTCTTGACTCTTCAGCTCATTATTTACGTGACTATCAGTGATTATGGTCAGTTAAACATGGCCATGTGGTCAATTAAATAACATTTAATTTCATCATCATTGGTCAAATGGTTGGTCAAAACAACATATGACCATCACTGTCATAATGACCTAACCCTAGGAAAAAGCAGTGTTATTAAGGAAACTGCTCATTTTCTGTGCTTTTCCTGAGCCTTTTCAAAAAATCTCACTAGCTCTTCTGGGAGGCAACTCTGGCTAGTGGAGATCTGCTGTTCTGTAACTGTCATTTTGCAGCTTCTGAAGAGCAACCTATGTGGTAGAACTGTCTGGTGGTGCATGACTTGGGGGTGGAAATTTTTTTTTTTTCAGAGGAGGAAGCCAAACCTCTGTTAAAGGAAAAAATATGGATAGCTTTCATCAGTGGAGGTTTTCATTTGTTCAGTGCTGTTGAATGGGACCCAAACTCTCATCCCCATTTTTTTTTTTTTTTTTCCAAATCAGAAGCACAGTGGGTTGCTAGAAGCTGGGGAAACACGAGGGAAGATATTATTCCACACATTCTCTGTCCTTCTGTTCTTCATGATCCTTCTTAACTACTCCTACTGGCCACTGTTGGAGATTAAATACTGGGCTTGATGGGCCTTGATATCACTAGTACAGATGTTCTTCTGCTTGAGAAATCTGGGTTTATTATATCAAAATAGGCAAAAGACTTGGAAAAAATTATGTCCAGATGAATTCTTTTCTCAGAATGTTGCTTTGTAGACAGACCCAGGAGGCTACTAGGGAAGGGGGAGGTCACAGCATTGGATGTACAAATTAAAGTGGGACGTGCAACCTCTCTTAATTATTTCCTTTTCAGGTTCACTACTTAATTTTGAAAGATGCTAGTGAGGATTACCAATTTTTCACCATTGAACCTGAGACAGGAATTATTTCCACCAATGCATCTTTTGACAGAGAGAAAAGAGCATCTTACTTGATTGAAGTTCAGTCTCAGGACTCTTCAGAATCTGCTAGACCTGCTGTTCATGGGCAACCCAACACAGGTAAAACTAGTAAGGAATTATATATTGGGTAAAAGATATCAGAGATTGGGTTCCTTAACTTTTTTAGACTTGAGGGGGCGGTATGTGAACTATCTGGAAAACGACAAGGTATTCCACCTCTGTCATTTCTAGTCTGCATGTTCCTCTTACATCTCCTTCTTAGACACAGCCTATGTAAGGATTTTTGTCAGTGATGTGAATGACAACGCTCCAGCATTTCCTCGGTCAGTGTATGAGGTCAGCATAGATGAGGACAGAGATGTTGGAAGTCCTATTGTGACAGCAACAGCTGGTGATAAAGATGAGGGTGAGTGGACCCTGCATGTCTTTCTGTATAACTGTGTTTTGTGTAGGGCTACTTCCTTCATATGCAATCTGAATTCAGTGGGTGATTAAGCATTTCAAGCATTGTGAAAGTGAGGAGAGAAGTTCTGGACACATGGGGTCATCTTCTTTTATGAGGTGCTAAGGTTCACAGTGCAAAGGTAAAGCTAACTGGCAGTCCCTCAGGGGCAGAATGAAATCACCTGGAATCACAACCCTGCTGTGACTTCACAAGAATAACATAAAAACTCACTCACTTCTGAGAATGTGCTTGCTTTGTGTTGACTCTGTGCTTTCCAGATCTCCCTGGGAGTCAGTTTTGTTTATTACTATTGCAAGAAAACCAAACCTGCAAGCTTTTTAGTGGGTTGAATATGCTTGTGCAAGAATCTGACAACAGTGAAAAATGTGAGATGACATGATCAGAAATTAAGGCAGGGAGAAGGCAGGAAAAAAGGGAAAGCCAGACCTCTTTTTGGGCTCACACTTATATCAGCTCTGATGGTGTGAAACTGCCCCTATAGTGTGGTGAGACCAGATGGGTTGAGCCAGTCCAACATCATGCACCACCAGGCAGTTTCTGTCTTTGCTTCTGATGCGGCTTTTTTGCTCCTTTCATGAGCTGGTCCAGCTCAACTTGCCCAAGAAAAACAAACCCATTGGAAAAAAAACCAAAAAGGCAACAAGCTGGTGCATTGGTGACAGAGCCTGAATGAGCACCAGAGGAACATGTTGCTGGGATGAGGTGGGAGCTGACCATTCCTTTCAGTGGCAGTGCTGTGATGCCTGTGCCTCTTAGTGCTCATGATGGAAAGTAAAGAGGCTGTTTAAAACCAGCTCTGCACTTGAGAGAATTTGGAAAAATCAACTAGCAAGCGATGCTCAGACTCGTGCTGCAAAGGCAGCCAAGCTCTTCCAAGCACTAATATTGGGCACAGGCTTTTCAGTTTTTTGCTATCCATGTTGCTCTAGTCTTCTCATCCACAGTTGACTCACAACTTAAAATGGGAATATTCTTTCTACTCCCGGCAGTTCACCTATTTAATTTGGGAAGTTACTTTCTATCCTGGAATGCATTGCCATGTATTTTTTTCCTTTTCAAATAAGTCAACATGAAGAACCAAACCATTATTTTTTATTTGTTCCTAAACATTTTGCAGCAAACAACTGCTGTTGTACAGGTCAAATGTTCTTCTGAGATGAAAAGAGATTTCTTTTATATTTTAGCACCATCCAGTGGTTTAAAAAAAATAATAATTAAGGAACATTGGCATTTGAAATGGGAGGTTTAGGAAACACTGAGCAAAAGGTAGCTTCTAGTATTTTAATAGTACTTTATTTTTTTATTTTTGGCAAATCAATACACAATAAATTAGAGGCACACAATTCCTTCATTATCAATAGACAGGTGCTTGTCTGTCTGCAAATTATATTTGGAAATATAAATACAGACCTAACCCCTGATCTACCATTCACAAACCCTTCAAATTACATACATGGATCATTGTTTATGGCTGTGTCTGTGTTTTATCTCACATGTATATTGTAAAGTCTGGACAAATAAGGTTTCTCTTGGATACATGTCCACTGTGTATAGGGGGATTGAGCATTCAGAGAGTGGACAGGCAGTGGTCGTCTGCTTTCTCTTGTAGGTGCAAATGCCAAACTAAGGTATCAGATCACATCAGGAAATGTGAAAGGAGTTTTTGATGTGGAACCTGAGGTTGGAACTGTCTTCATTGCTCAGCCTCTGGATTATGAACAAGAACAACGTTATGAGCTCCGGCTTGTAGCTTCTGATGGAAAATGGGAAAACCACACTCTTATCATCATCAGTGTTGTCAATAAGAATGACGAAGCACCAGTCTTCACTCAAAATGAATACCAGGGTAGTGTCTTGGAGGAGCTCACAGATCTGCCTGTACTAGTCTTAAAGGTAAAACAGTTTACACAAAGTAGGGCAAAACCTGGCTTTTTGTTCACCTCAATCCCATCCTTTCACACAAATCCAAAAAGATAGTTTCTTTAGGGTGAGTGAGCCCTGACATTAAGATTTACCTAGCAACTTCCTGTAAAGAAGAAAATAAAGAAAGCCTGGTTGAATTTGTATGGTGGACTTGTTCCCTTGACCAGCATAAATAATGGTTGGACTCGATGATCTTAAGGGTCTTTTCCAACCTAAATGATTCTATGATTCTAAACATTGAAAATTCTGATGTCTTTCCTTTAAAAAGTGGAGTTAGCATATTTTGAGTAACTGTAAAATACTGCGTGGTTGGCACGTGTACCTCATGCATTCAAGTCACGGACTCTTTGGCTACATTTCTACTACCAAATAAACTTTACTAGGGATTGTTCTTTGACTCTGAAACACGATCATCCCCATTGTTTTGTTGTTAGAGCAGTCCCTGGCATGACTGCATGGTTGGCCCAACTAGCAGTCTCCCAAACAAATGCAAATCAGAAGTTGGGAGTTCTCTCTGGCCTGTGCTGATAATCATCTTGGATGTATAGTCACCCTGATTTTGTAGCCTTCTGTTCACTCAGAGAGAAACAGTCCCCATTTGCCTTTGTATTCCAGCTCCAAAGAATTTCACAAGAAAACTTTGCTCAGCCGATCTGCTATTACTTCCACTTGGTTCTTCCTGCACTTATTATCTCTTTTCAGAACATACTGGGAAGTGGAATATAATAGTCTGTCTAAACATGATCTCTGTTTAAATGGTTTCTCTAGGCCATGCATGATGTTTATTGAAAGAGTACTTGACCTGAATGACTCAAACCAATAGATATCTGCTGTTAAAATGCATGCTGTTCCTTTTGCCTGCACAATACCCCCTGCTGTCAGTAAAAGAACAGTGATTTCCCCTTTTCTTTTACATACACACTTACCTGCTGTGGCTTGTTCCAGGTTTCTGCAACAGACCCTGACCAAGCAGCTGATCAAAATGCCATTAATTATTCCTTGCACGGACAGGGGGCCAGTAGCGAATTCAGCATCAATGAGAACACAGGTGAGATCAGCGCAAATAAAAGGTTAGACCGTGAGAAGCGATCAACGTGGCGCTTTCTTGTGCTTGCAACGGATGAGAGTGGAGAGGGACTGACTGGCTTTGCAGATGTGATCATAGAAGTGACAGATGTGAACGACAACGCACCCCTTTTCCTCTGTGTGTTGGATGGCTGTTTCATGGGCCACATCCCTGAAGATTCTCCAGCAGACACTGCTGTCATGGAAATGACAGCAGTGGACCTTGATGACCCAAAGGCTGGTATGAATGCTGTGCTAACATACAGCATCATTCAGAATGTGCAAAATGAAATTAATCTGAACTTGTTCTCAATTGACTCAGCTAGTGGCACCATCTATACAGTGCTCGGGTCGCTGGATCGGGAGAAGGAAGACAAGTACCTAGTAGTGGTTGAGGCCAGAGATGGAGGAGGGCTCACTGGGACAGGCACTGCCACTATTTTGGTGACCGATGTAAATGATCATGCTCCAGTCTTTCTGCAAAGGATCTATACAGCATTTGTCTCTGAGAATGCGAGTATTAACACTGAGGTGGCAGCGGTGTGTGCTGTGGATAGAGATGAGGGAGAAAATGCCATGGTGACATTCAGCATCCTTGATGGGGATAACAACCGCAAGTTCTCCATAGAAACAGATGAAGTCAACAACTGTGGGTTTATCCGGCTACGAAAGCGGATTGACTTTGAGAAGCCTCATGAGAGGGTGTTCAATTTGACTGTGAAAGCCGAGGACATGGATTTCTTCAGCATCGCTCACTGCGTGATCTATGTGGAGGACTCCAATGACCATGCTCCTGTCTTCTACCCCCACTTCTATGATGTGGCTGCACTGGTGGAAGATGTGCCAGTTGGCACAAAAGTTATTCAGGTTTCTGCTGTTGACTTGGATTCTGGCCTGAACGGAAGGTTTTCTTTCCACCTGCTAAACAAGTCTGACCCAGCTGGCCAGTTCTCTGTGGCTAGTGATGGGTGGGTGATGGTTGCAGGACTGCTGGATTATGAGACAGTGACACGGTACCAACTGGTTGTCATTGCCACTGATATGGGGCAGCCCCCTCTGACTGGCAGTGCCACTGTTTCAGTGACTCTGCAGGATGTAAATGACAACGGGCCAGAGTTTGAGGCTCATTATAACCCAGTGATCTGGGAAAACACAGCTTCTCCACAGGTCGTCCAAATGAATGAAACCTCTACGTTGCTATATGCTAAGGACCGAGACACTGCTGCTAATGGAGCACCTTTCTCCTTTCACCTTCTCAGTGATTTTGATAGTCCAACTAACTTCAACTTGCAGGACTTCCACAATGGAAGCGCCTTGCTCACTGCGCTGCGTACCTTTGACAGGGAAGTGCACAAGGTGTTCTACCTGCCCATCCTGATCACGGACAGTGGGATCCCGCCAATGAGCTCCACCAACACACTGACAGTGAATATCGGGGACCAAAATGACCACCCGCATTCTGCTGGCTACATGGAATGTCTCATTTACAGCTATGATGGTAAATCATTCCTTAATGCTTGCTTCCAAGTGTGACAGTAAGGTCAAAGGAGCAGCTGTGAGATTCACAGGAGACATCTGTCCTGTTCCACATAAGCTAAGATCTTAGTAGAGGTGCTACTGAAGTTTGCTCAAGCCCCACCAGAGAGCAGTAGGTGTGTGGGGCACAGGACTCTGGGTCACTTGGTTTGTGGAAAAAACTGAGCCAGCCTTGAAGCATGAGCATAGCTGGCTGCTATTCTATGCATGTTTCTATCAAACTTGAGTAATGGTCTCCTGTTTGGAGATGCAGTTCTCCATCAGCATTGTCATTTCAGGGAGAAAAAATTGAAAAAATTCATAATGTTGCTGAGAAGTGATGAGTCTGAATGCTAAGAACCTTCTTCCTCCTCCTTAAACCTTTTTCCTCCTCCAGACTGAATTCCCTTTTAGTGAATACACTTAAGCTGAACTCACGTGTAAACTGCCTGAGACATTTATACAGGCCTTCAGCTGACTAATGCTGTTAAGGGAGACTGTGAATGTTGGCTGCAGGCAGTGTGAGAGAACCCTCCTTTCCCCTCTTGCTTTGGCAATTAGCTAGCAGTTCTTTTGTGATCCAGTGTCCCCACATAATAAACACAACAGCAAAATAAACCACACTGGTAAAAAGATTTTGGGATGCTCAGGTCATTTCTTCCTCTTCTGTTTTGAGATGTATCAGTGGTTCAATAGCACATTAAATAGATTGTTGTTTGTGGGCACACTAGAAACTACTGTGTAGATGCTGTTGATGTTTGTTTGCACTGAAATGTTGTTCTGCCTGTTGTGTGCTCACTCTTAAGTTCCGCTTATTGTAAAGTTGAAACCAAGTCTGGCTGCTGTTTGCTGAGAAACTCTGCTTGTAGCCTAAGTACCAGATCTTTTCATTAAGCCTGAATTCCCTTTTAGTTGTATCTTTAAAGGTTAAACTCATCTGTACTGTTAATTTCTGGGAGGGACTATTCAAGTCTTAAGATCTTTGGTTATTTAAAATATTAAGGAGAGACAGAATCAGAAGGCTACTAGCATGTTGTAAGTTACATTCATGTAATCTGGGATTCAAATACCAGGGCATCCTGTGTACTGCCTCCTGTAAAATATCCAATGAATGTTGTCAACAGTTGCAGGAGAGGGACAGTTTTCTCTCCTTTTTGCGTGCAGTCCCTCAGTTGCCAGGGTTTGTGCTGTTCCCTTTCACAGGGTTAAGTCCCACATTTTTTCCTCTTCTTTGTGTACCCTTGGTTCTTTACCCAGTAGATCTATGAATTCAGATACCTGTGGACCTTTCCTTCAGAAACAGCATTTGTAAAACAACAAAATACTGTTTTGTAAGCCTTGCTGAGAGGATGCAAAACCAGCAGAACACATGCTGCTTTCCATCTCACCCCAAAGTCTCAGCATCTGCTCAAAATAAGTCTGGTTACTGAGTTTTGGACAGTCTCTCTATTTTGCTGCAATTGCCTCCAATTTGCTATTGTTTTTTGCTCTTTATAACCCAGTCAGCATTTTTGGGTTTTTTATTCTGCCAAAACCCAGTCCCTGTCTAAGCCACTCTGTAAGCTGGTTGGATACCGCAGCCAAAATAGTGAAAATGAGTAATTCTGAATATTTCTTACATCTTTCCTCAGAGATGGCTTTTCTTTTTCCCTTCCTGTTGCTTTTCATTGCAGCCACCTGTTGAATTAAACCTATGTAGCCATGCAGCAAACACCCGATAAGCAGGACACCATGTGGTGTTTGCAATCTGGTGCACATCTTCACTTGGGAACTATCACAACTATTTCTGTAGAGGTTTTAGACTTAAGACTAACCAGTAAAGCTTGAATGGCCAACCTCTTTGTGTACATGTGAGAAGTCCAACTATGCCACTTATATGCTATGTTGTTTTAGGTATCCTCCCCACAACTGTATTGGGCCAGGTCCGTGCCCCTGATGATGATGACTGGGATCACAAAATCTACCAATTTGAAGGGAAAACATCAAGGTATTTGGAGAGAAAAATGGGAGTTGAGTGAAATGTATGGAAAACTTGCCCATGCACAGAACTGTAAAAAGTATTTACACTGCCTTTTTTTGAAAACAAGTTTGCAAAATAATTTTGTTGGTTTGATGCTTGCGTGTAGCTGTCCAAAAGCCCTTCTGAGTATGAGGCTGCAGCAAATAACACTGCATGCTAAACCAGTTTGCTTCCTATTGCTTGATGGGCTAGAACAGCATTCTAAATTCCTGTTCACAGTCATACCCATGATCAGTATCAGTGAGCCACTAGAGAAAAAATATCCACTAATTTCCGTCCTCTTTCATCCAAGCTCCCAAGAGTTGGAGTTTCTGTGTCACTGCTGGTTTTAAGACCTTACTTGTATGTGATGTATTCACACCAAAGTGTCTGGATTGTGACCAGGGTTGAGAGGTACATGTGTCATTTGGCAGTTTTGACAGAGGTGTCACTCTCAGTGAATCTATCTGAACTAGGAGTTTGCACTGTTTCCAAAGTTATGGCTATAGTAGCCTGAGTCTTCCTACACAGTTAATATGGCATAGAAGAGGAAGAAACCTTCTTGATATACTGGCAAAGAGTTATTAGGAGCCAAGAGAAGGTGATGTAAAAAAGTTCTGTTCTGCTCTGTCCTTTCATGAGGGAACACATCTGCTTGCTTTGATAGCTTTCCCAAAATAAACTAGATCAGAAAAACCATCAGTGATGATAATTACTATTTAGTTTTTGAACTTCTCATAGCTTGTTCCTTGGCTTAACTCTTATTACAGGTACTTTATCCTTAATGATAACTCAGGTTTGCTGACTATTAAAGAAGGAGCCCCACCAGGAACATACAACATAAGAGTTAGAGTCATTGATGGAGTCTGGCCAGATGTTGTCTCAACTGTAAAGGTTATAGTGAAGGAAATCAAAGATGATGCCCTCCGCAATGCTGGTTCTGTACGAATAAAAGGTAAGCAGTGTGATAAAGTACGTTAGGATCATAATACTGAAATCTACCTCATTAACGTTACTGCTGTGTTATTTAGAAGTCTAATGCTCTTAGATATGTAATGAGAATTAATAGTTTTCTGGGTAAGGGTTTGAAAATGAATCTTTGTTTGCACGGTCCTCTCACACTGCATGTGAAGAAGCATCTGTGGAGAAAAAAGACAGCAAGAAATGCTTGTCTGATGCAGAAGACAAAGATTAAAGGTTTCTACACCCGTTTTTTAACAAAGCAGTAACTTATATTTCAGAAAAAAAGCTTTATTTGAACAAGTGTCTGCCTGAAATTCACCAAATTGTTTCAATATTTGTAGAAAAGTAAAATCTTCTTAAATGTGTTTCTGATTTAAAAGAATAATAATAATAATTAAAAAAAACAAATTAATAAGAGTGAAAAAGCTTCAGAACACAAACCCTGAGCAGAAGCCAGCATGGAAAATTTCAGAGCCTAAAAATGAAAATACTTCTGAATTTGCAGTTGAGTCCATTTTCTGTAACCTTAACATTTATTCTGTAGTGCTTCTCTCTTTTATTGCTACAACAGTTGCAAGATATGTGTTTGTCAGCTTTTTAAATTCTATCGCAGATATCACTCCAGAGGAGTTCATATCCCAGTCCCCTGAAAACCAGAGTAAATACTACCAGATGAAGAAGCTGCTTTCAGAAATTATATCAGTCCAACTAGAAAACGTTCACATTTTCAGTGTATTAAATAGCCCAAATCAGACTCGAGGGATTGATGTTTGGTTTGCAGTTTATGGTCCACCTTATTATAAAGCGGAAAAACTTAATGGCAATGTAGCAGCCTCCAGAGCATGGGTAAGTATCCATACTGCATATGAAACCACAGCATCTTCTCATTGTGTCTATTCAGATAATAAGCATTGCCTAGTGAATGCACATACTTAGAATGACTAAGGGAGCAATGTGTAAGAAAAATGGATAGTTTTAATCAGTAAAGTCATACACTCCTTTAGCATTTACATTAAAAGTTTCAAATATGAATGCTTTAAAAGCCAGCCTATAAATACACATCAAGTCACCTAAACAAAATGGGCTTTTACGAATCTGAACATGTTTTTCCTATTGAAAAGAATGTAAAACTGCATGGTGTCCTGATGTTTTGAGTTTTGATTTTTAATTCTCTACACAGAAATGTTCTGTAGCCGAAACTCATAAATCAGTCAAAAGTTCCAACTTTCTGAGTTAAGAGGGCAAAGCAGTAAAATAACTGCTCTCCAGTGGAAAAACATGTTGGAAATGTGCATTGACAATTTAGTAAAGATCCTGCCCCTCTTTTAAAAAAAAATATTGGTAAGAGTTAAATGACTTGCTCTGTTGGAAATGTGTCTGTTGGTACACAGAGGCTGAAATAAGAGTTATGTTTAGAATCAGTGCTGCAGTACCAACTCACTCTTGCCAGAAAAGGTATTTCTTCAGTGTGCAATGCCTATCCTTCCCAGTATTTTAAAGACAGAAGTCCAGATTAAAAATACAGCTCAGATGCTATGTAAATAATCCATAAGAACCATCAATGATTAAAATTTATCCACTCAGCTTATGATGGATATGATCATGGTTTTGTCCTCTTAAGTGCTTACTCATGCTATAACTGACTCATACCAAGGCTTTGGCCTTAACAGATACCAGGCTGAACTGCCTTTTGCTGGATAGGGTAAGGTAGATGTTGGAAGGAAGTGGCACAGCAACTAGTTTTGAAAATAAATAAAGAGTTGGGCTTTTCATTGCTGTCACCTGTGAGTTTCCTTTATGTGGAAAAGTCAGATGAATGCAGCTAATTGTTCTCCACAGCTGGAAAACATCTTGGGTATAAATACCACCCAGATTGGCATAGATGAATGTGTGACTGCAAACTGCACTCATAGCAGCGGATGCATCAGCAAGCATGAACAGAGTCATATGCCAACAATAACCACAGCTGGAAGCTTTTCACTGGTGTCTGTGACAGTGCTGAGTCGTGCCCTGTGTGGCTGTGCAGCTCGGGAGAGTCCTCATCTCTCCTGCTCCTCATACCAGACAAGCCCTTGTCTCAATGGTGGCACATGCGTGGATACCGATTTGGGCTACAGGTTGGTAAAGCTTTGTCTGGTGTGCAAACAAAATGCTTCTAGTTCAGTCTGTAAAAAGGATGACTAGAAGCTTGAAGAGGCAACACTCTGTGTCTTCTCACTGTGGAAGATCTGAGTTTTGTTATACTTCACACACAGGTCTTGCAAACAAACCTCTATTTTCAGGCACTTAGTTTGTCATAGTTTCCAGGAGAACCTTGGGAAGTTTGCAAGATGCACCGGTTCCATTAATGCCACCCTGCAAAATGCTCTTATTTTGTGCAGCCTACCTTAATGCTGTTAAGCGTTTTAATCACATCGCTTAACAACCACTTTCCCACATTTCTTGCCTCATTTTTTCTCCAAAAATGACATCTCATAGATAAAATAGTATAAAGATGAAAAAATGATGGGGCTATACTAGCTTAGAACGAGTCTGGTCCCCTTACAGAAGGAAAGCCTTAAACATGTTTGCTTAAAAATGGTCATCTCAACATAGGAAAGCAGAAACAACTGGCCAGCCTCTTCTGACCGCCCTTGATAGGGGTGACAGGACTCAAACTGAAGCTGCAGAAACCCTGGTCTTGGTAAAGATGCGAGTCTGACATTGCTGCTCAGATGTAATCAACCAGGGAAATTTTGCTCCACAGAAACACTTGGTAGGCTCTGCCATCTAGCATTTGCTCAACTCTGAGGTTTCTTTGCTTCTGCTCCATTTTCAGTAGTTTTGTGAGTGATCTTTTCCTGTATCCTACCCCTGTCGTTCTGCTCTCAGTAGGTACTAGCAATCTATGGGAAGCAGAAACTAAGAAAAAGGGGCCCAGCTTGTCACCCTCCCTGTCCTCCTGCCTGTTTCTGTTGCTCCTTTGGTTTCTGCGTTACAGGTTTTGTTTTTGTCATGCTGTGATTACTCTTTTCTACAGAATCCCCAGAGTATTAAGGAAAGAACCCCAAGCTTCTATTTTTGATAGTGTAAAAGAAATAAACCAGCAAGTAGCTTGCAATAAGAGTGAAGATATCAAGATCTATGACTGTCACACCTCTTCTCACTTTTTCTGGGCAGTACTACCTTCCCACACCCGTTCTAGGGAGATTCTGATTGGACAGACAAGGAAAATTTTTCACAGTGAGAACACTCAGCCACTGGAATAATCTCCCCAAGGAAGTGGTGGATCCCCCTACACTGGAAACTTTTAAGATTCAGCTGGACAGGGTGCTGGGCCACCTTGTCTACACCATGTTTTTGCTGAGAAAGGTTGGACCAGATGATCCTTGAGGTCCCTCCCAACCTGGTATTCTAGGATTCCTTTGCTTTCCATGTCAACATTATAAAGTCTTTAAACAAGCTCATAACTAAGCCTAGTGAAAAGTGGGTTTCTTTTTTTTTGTTGAAGAGATTAGAGGTTTTCAGGTGCTTTTTATATGACAATGGCTCCATCATTTATTCACAGAATATTATGCATACACATATTATCATGTAGAGCTAAAGAAAGCTAAACTGTGTTTGTACAAACAAGTCAATAGGGAACGTTTTATGATGGGAGTTTTCCTTCTGCTTAACTTATGCTATGGCCTAGGCAACATGGGTTCCTGTGTTTAAAGGGGACAGTTCTGCTGTGGGAAGAGCCCTTTGTAACTTCTGCTTGGGTAGTGGAATTTTGCTTTTATTTATTTTTTTCATAGATGCAAATGTTCTGCAAATTTCCATGGACCAGACTGCCAGCAGACAAAACACAGCTTCAGAGGCCACGGTTATGCCTGGTTCCCTCCCCTTAAGCCTTGCTTTGAGAGCCGCATCTCCTTAGAGTTTATCACTGAAGTTGCTGATGGCCTTCTGTTGTACCACGGACCAGTGGCACGAGGACAGCCTGGAGAACAGCAAGATTTCATTGCATTAGGTTAGCAACTTAAAGAGTGTTTGTTCTCTGTGTTTGTGTGAAGGTGAGATTATACCTGTTGAAAGTACTAGTTGATAGTTCATTTTATAAATGGTTCAGAAAGATAGTTTTGGAGAAAAAGGAGAATATAGAACAATTTACCAGTGTGCCCAATTTGTATCCAGTGTTAGAAGTTGGATTTTTTTGAACTGGCTAAAGAACTCCTCCGACTAAAATCTAACTATAACAGTCAGTTCAGCTGGGTTTGAGTGGGAACATGGTTTGTTGTATCCAATGAGTCTTTTCTTTGCAGAGCTCTCCAGTGGCGTCCCATCACTGACCATGAGACACAGCTCTGGTGAGCTTTTCCTGCAGCTCTCACGAAAGGTTAATGTTGCAGATCGCCGCTGGCACAATATAAAAATTATAAATGATGGAAAGGCAAGTGTAAATATGGACAATCCTGTGGAAGCACATGTACCTAATTATCCCTTCTCAAATCCTTCCTCCCTTCTATAGAGCTCTTTTCATCAACCAGTGTTTCATCGTCTCTGCAACAGCAGGGATTGAAGTTTGTCAGCTCAGACATCCCCTTAGTCTTAAGGCAATGAAGCAGAACAAGGCCTGGAGAAGTCTTATCCTGTTTAATGATCCTATGTATCACTTTGACCACAGAGTTGTGATAATCCAGGGGCTATATGCTTCCTGGACTGATAGAGGGAAATACGCTTAATTTATCTGAGTGGGAAACTCTGCCCCACCAAGTGACTTTAGACATGCAGCACAAAGGAGATAGATATTCTTTTATGTTAGGGAATATGTTGATTTTCTGAACATCTTGCTCATATAACACTGGTGGAGACATCTGCTAGGCTCCCCCTTCCTCTCCTCCATAAGACAAGCTGAGGGGGCATGTCAGGACCTGGGATGGGAAACCTGGCAGACCGTCTGCTCTGCCAGGTTGTCTTTCTGGGTTCTGATTTGACAGTAAACTCCAAGAAAATCCCATCTTCCTTCTACTGTGTTGGTGATTTGGCATGGTCATGGTAGAGTCAGATCTTTCTTTTGTGTGACTTCTTAATTATACACCTTCCAGATTAGCATGTGGAAGTGTTTTTTTATTTTAATAAAGTTTCCTGTGCTGTAACTACTGATTACTATTCACCCCTCTGCTAAGTGAAAGAAAATGTGTAATTAAAATATATGCACGTCTTTGGGTGCAAATGTTTTAAATAATGTCTTTCTCTAGAAAGTGAAGCTGATTCTTGACCACTGTGTAAATGTCTCAGTTAGAGACAATGACAGTGTCATTAAGAAGATCTCCCAAGTGGATCTGTCTGCCTGTGAAGCCTCTGAAGAGACTCTGGGATCTCAAAGGTAAAAAAAACTCAGCAAAGCAAACAACAAGAACTAGAAACATAATTACTCAAAAGAGCTAAGGAGAAAGGAAGGGAAAAATTCAGCCAAGTTGCTGTATTTTCCATGCCACTGATTCTTTCCCTCACTTCCCTTCAGCATGGGTAAGCTCTTCAGTGGACATCAGCCCCTGCAGCTAGGTGGAGTTAAGAAGACTTTGCCTTACCACGATACACAAAGGCACTTCAGAGGGTTTGTTGGCTGCATACGCAATGTCATTGTCGATAGTAAGGTAGGGCTACTAAGACCAGTGTTGGGTTTACTGCTGTTAACTGTAGACACCTGATGTGATGCTTCTCTTTGTCCTTTTCCAGGTCTATGATTTAGAGCACCCTGCAGAGTCCTTGAACAGTGCTCCCGGCTGTGTCCTTACGGATGAAATGTGTCAGAGTGGTGGGATGGCCTCCTGTGGCACCCACGGCAAGTGTGTTGGTGGTTGGGGTTTCTTTCGCTGTGACTGTTCTCCAGGATATGCTGGACCAGCATGTGAAAAAGGTACTGCAAGCTCTAGGGAGAAATTAATGTTGAGGATATGTGGGAACTGCATCAAACATACTGCTCTAAATTTGCCACAACTTTGAACTGGGTAGTATAATGAGACCATGCTGTGCTCTGGGAGTCATTTAGACCTGTAATGATGTAAAGAGCCTTCTAACTCTTGATGAATAAAGATAATGTCACAGATGAGGGTCTTGCTGAGACCTGCTTTACTTTGCAGGAGAGCAAGTGGTCAGATGGGTAGTTTTGTCCTTTTCATCACAGCACCTTATTTCTCAGTGGTGAAAGATGAAACATTTGGCATCGTGCATTCTTCCTCTGATCACACTGATAACAAAATGTAGTTTAATGCACATGGTACTACTTGTTACCTTGCAGTGGCTATAAGAGAGATAAGGTTGCCAGTTTGGTATGTTCTCTCTGCAACTTGGGGGTATAGGCCTCAAGTTATCCTCAGGCCCTATTTTCCATCTATAAAATAGGGATAATTGCATTTGTGTCTGTCACTGTAATGAATTGAAGCTTGTGCAATGCCCTTAGACCACAGCAGTGAGTGCATGTGAGGACATAATATCAGGCTGGCTCCAGCAAATGTGTTACCCTGTACAAATTCAGCATGAAATATGTATCAGAGGACAAAAGCATGCAAGGGTAGATAATGAAAACCTCAGAGACATTGTGAGAAAGTGCAAATTTTAGCACAATTCAAAAATTTAGAAAATAAATTATTTAACTCCTAGTAGCTCACAGCCATGTTCAGGGTACAGGGGACACACACTTGAAGTTGGCTCTGCCCTCCCTGTCTTAATACCTTCACTGGCCTTTGTTCTGAAACAGAAATCAGAAGTGAGTTACAGGTGTTTATTGGGATATTACCTGCCGTGCCTAGGTACAAGGTGCAAACAACGGGGTTGATCATAACAGTCTATAATGAGCACCATACCTTTGGGGGCTTTGTGTAGTGGAAGAGAATCAGCCCCCTCCGTCCTGTAGTTTCAGTGAGCTACAGATAAGGATGAGCAGCAGTGAGCAGCTGGAAAGAAACGCATTTGAGCTACTGTTGAATCAATGTGTTGTGATTAGTAGACAGGGCTGGTAGTGTAATACACATCTCTTTTCAGCTCAACGCACTTACTTTTCCTTTTTGTATATGGAACAATAATACCCTATGCAGGCAGTCAGACCCTCTCTTCCTTTCTCCATCTGCCACACAAGACTTAAAAGGTGTGACAGTAAATTACTCAGTGGAAGCTCTGTCTGTTCAATGGGGTGAGGACTGGAATCATAACTGGCCTGGAGTTTTCACTGTTTAAAGTGTTTATAAAAATGTCCACAGAAATGGTTAATATAGCTCAATTATTTGTATTAATGTTTTGCAGACAGATTATACTGGTTTATAAACATCTGCCTGGATTGAAATCTTATTCTTTTTTGCGTTAATTTGGGATGCTGGTTCACAAACACAACTGCTGTATTGGCTCCTACCCTTTACCACTGTGGGACAAACCAAGTGCTCAGAAAGTAATTACTCAAAATCCATAAGCCATATCCTGATGTAATAGGAAAACTTCGATTGGTTCCAGTTTCTTCCAATATATTTGACTGCGAAATGCTAGTGTTCAGCTGGTGCTTTATGAATGGATGACCCATGCTCTTAGCAAGGATCCGTCAGCTGGGGACAGGAGTCACTGTAGTGCCTCAAGAAAAGCCATCTCTGCTCATCAGCTAGAGCCTGTAGCTGCAGAGACAGTGAACAGGAGAGAACAGTGGGTTAGGAAGAATAATATGAGGGGCATAACCTAGAGGAGAAAAGCAAATGCACTTGAAGAAATAAAAGAAAGAGGAGAAACAGTGAGAGGAAAAGAGAGTACAGAAATGAAATCTCTTGATCATTTGATATTTCATGTCCTGGGAACCAGACTAAATGCCCGAGGATGAGCTGGGCACTCTTTGGATTTTTACTTGCATGACACTGACCTCAGATTAGCTGTTGATGATCCAGCATTCTTCCTGTCTAGTAACTAACTTGGACTATGTCTTTCTTTGATAAGAAGAATTTTTTTTTTAACTAGGCTGTGACCAGAACAAGCAGATCTAGGATTGCTGTCAGTGAGATTGAAATGGGTGCCTGCTGCATAAGAGCACCGGGGTCTGGGTGGCTTCATGGTTTTTGATTTCCACAGAAGTGTACAGTATATCTTCATCAAACTTTCTGCTGGATGACTCTCAGATGGATTCCCCAGGATAATGCAGAAAGAATTAATTTCAGTGCATTTTCCTCAGTTAAAATAATAATCGCTGACTTAATCTCTAATTAAAAAAACCCAACATGACTTTTGACTCTGTGCTTGCCCTGAGGCTTTCTCTTGTGCCAACTGAAATGGGAAGTAAAGTGCATGTTTTCTAACAGTGACAGTTGGTTATTAACCACAGGACTAAACTACTGAAAGAAACATTAACATTAGAGTCTTTTTGGGTTTTTTTTTGGTCTTTGGATCAATACCAACTACTTTACTGGAAGATAGGTTTCAGATCTTAAAAAAAGTTATTGGGTTCAGTGTAGAAGTGATTGGGTGAACATGTAGCTTGTGACAGGCAGAATGTTAGAGATGGTATCTAATTATCTCTTTCCTGCCTAAATTCTGTATCCTTGATTTGTTTTTCTCTTAATTCCCTTGGCAGTGGGGGGGTTCTTCATTACTTTCATCATTATGTCATCATTATGATGCTTCACTGTGTTGACAAAATTTCTTAAGAACTAAAACTTTGTCATTCAGAACTGGTTAATTCTCAAGCAGTAGAGATCTGAGGGAGCCATAATTTCTGGGATTTTCACTTTGTTTTTGTGTGTGTTGTGCTTAGTTCTTCCAGAATGGGCTTTTGGAAGGGACAGTTGGATCCATTATGAGCCGAGAAGCATCCTCAGCACTCACAGCACTCGGATCCAGCTGATGGTGCGCACCCGTATCTCGCACAGCACCCTTCTCAGCTTGGCCTCTGCAGATGGGAATGGATACATCTGCCTGGAGGTGAGCAGTCCAAAAGCCATTCTGTTTCAGTGCTTTTGATTTTTCATGGAGTACCTTAGTAAGAGAAAAAGAAGCAATTTCTGATTAAAGACACCTATTCTGTCATGTAATAAAGAGCAAGAGTTTTCCACATGAGAGTAACTATTCCCATTTGTGTTGTCCTTCTCAGTATTACCCTTTTATAGCATAGATTCTAGTTGTTTCAGTGCCTGCAAAATGTACGGGTGAGTGCATTTGATACACATGAACGGGAAAGACTGTTTTGTCCTGTTTGCCTTCTCTCTTTGCTACTATCTATCTCCGGCTTGTCCCTACATTTCTGTTGCTGTTGAAAGAAAGCTGTCTGGATTATATTAGCTAGACAGAGGCTAATTATTCCAACTGTAACAGAAGGGTCAGCTGGAAAGACTTAAGAGGTAGACATCAATAGGGAGAAGACTGATAAAAAGGTTCATGTCAGTTAGAAGAGTGGTCTGTAAAGAATAACTCTTTCTAAGAAAATTTAATAAAATAATTTAAGAAAGCAATTCCTAAACCTGCGGTTTTCTTTGTAATTTTTATCTGGGAATAAAGCACTTAGAAACAAGAGTGCCATTTTCATTTTAAAAACTCAGGTCCATTTCTTGAAGCAGGACTGTGTAATAACATTCAGAAGTGCATTTCTGTTATTAAAGGTCTTTATCATCTTCCTCTAGATGGTTGAAGGTTTCTTTAGCATTAACTTCAGCACGGGGGACAAAAATCACACTCTGAGAATGAGGACATTACGTATAAACAATGGCCAGTGGGTTCTTCTGACCATGGAGCGTTACAACAACGAATTTACCCTGCGTGTTAATAGTGGTGGAGGTGATCAAGAAGTAACCTCTGTCTTGGGTACAAATAGATGGTTTGAAATGGATTGGGCAAGCATCATGCTAGGAA
This sequence comes from Athene noctua, assembly GCF_965140245.1. Taxonomy (NCBI): domain Eukaryota; kingdom Metazoa; phylum Chordata; class Aves; order Strigiformes; family Strigidae; genus Athene; species Athene noctua. Next base: position 26,482,263 of record NC_134038.1, on the reverse strand, counting down.
ACCGCCTTCCCAATCATTCAGAGAGTGATTTCCAAGGTAAGTGATATGATGGGTTCCTAAAAGGAGAGAATTAAAGCCTAAAAGTGGCATCTTTGAGTGCACTGGAGAGTGTAAAACCTGAGTTAGAATTCCCATGGAGACTACTATGCCCATGAAATCCCACATCCTCTACTAGGGAATTCAGAGCCAATGTTCAACTCTATCTGCCATTGTATCTGGTCCTAGTGAAGATGTGACATTTCCTGTAGATATCAAAAAATAGCACTTCAGATTTTTATTTCCCATACTAAAGGACCCAAGCAGGGAACTCATGCTGCAATCTTCACTCCGTTTTTGCCTCAGAAGGCTTTAAGGAACAGATGCAATAACTCCTGGTAGGAGAAGAAGGACTTGCAAGGCAATTCATGGTGCTCTCTTCATTTCTTGGAGTGAAGTACTGGGATTTTGAGATTGTGGTTCAACAAGACAGCTTTTTCCATTCTGTTGCTTCTCATTCAACCCCACTTTTAAGTTTATACTTTAAATCTAGATTAATTTAGTGGACCTGTCCTGGTTCATAGCACAGTTCTGCTAAATCATTGTATTGGTACAAACAAGCTGTCTGGGAGAGGTATTGCTGATCTGTAGATCAGCCAGAGCACACACGCACATGTCCTGTAGCTCTTCTAAAATAAAACTGATAAGCAGTACAAGGATCTTCTTAATGTTTTAAGTTTTCTACAATGCTCTAAGGTCTCCTGCATATGTATTGGGGGTGGGGAAGTTGCTAACTCAATGTATTTCTCTGTACACTCCCCTGCTTTGATGCAGGTTGTATGCGTGATGTCCAGCTGAATGGTCAGCCACTTCTCGTGGAAGGCAAAAGCACAGAGTTTGGCTTAATTCTGAGGCGGCAAGGTGTCACGATGGGATGCCATTCCAGTGCCTGCAGCAGCCACCCCTGTCACAGCCCTTTCCTTTGTGTAGACCTGTGGAGAAAATATGAATGCCGGTACATTAAGCTTTTGTTTTCCTCCAGGGATGGTTGGGAAGCTCTTTCTTTCCACCTTGGTTCAGGCAGCTTGATTCTAGCAGTGAAAGTCCCTGCTGCTGCTGGCCAGAGAGGGGCATCCCAAGGACAAATCCTTCTCTCCATCTCATCTCCCATCATGGACCAAACTTGCCTTTTCCTGCAAGTCTGATATGGAACCTATTTACTCCACCATTTTTTCCATGCTGAGAAGATCACAGGCCAGTGAGGAAGTAAAATGCTCTTTGATAAAAGGTGGATTGCAAAAGCTTTGGTCTCTCCTTCTCTGTGTGAAAATATATACTTACATAGCATATATATAGTGTGTATATATATATATATGCATAAAATGTATGTTGCATATACAATATATATATTTACATATATTTTCTGTAAAGAAGTTGGAACTAATCATACTTTGTATGAAACAATGAGACTTTCAAAATTAGACTGTCACAAATCTGGATTCTAAAATTGGCTGCCCAGGGTCAGAAAGAAAGCCCACCAGCTGGTATCTTACACAGTTAGTTCCTTGGAGAAGATCCACTCTTTAAAGAAAATTTTCAAAATATATACTAAAATATGCAAATCAAAACACAGGCATTTCTGTTAAAAAAACTAAACATACATACATGCAGAACTGAGAGGAGCCACTTGAATTCCTTCAATTTAGCTGAAATTTGGCACTTCTGAGGCCTGATGATTCATTGCTGAAAGAGGTTGTGAGATGGTCTTAAGTGTGCCTTGGGACAGTCCTTTCTTCAGTCTACTTATGGAAGAACAATATGAAAGCTCTTCCATTTATTCACTAGCATTTCTTGTTTGGACTGCAGAAAGCATGTCTGTGCCCTCAGGGTATGCATCCATGGCCTCTTTAATTACTTACATAGAAGAAGAAATCACTTTCTCTGCAGTCCTAAAAGACAAGATGGGTCATTCTGAGGAGTTCAATGACATCCATCCCAAAGGTCCAAATGAACAGTACAAAGCTTATGCTAAGTGCTTGCTAGACCTTTTCCCACTGATCTCAGTTATTCATTTCCTTCTAGGGGTTTTGAACACGTCTGTAGAAAAAGTTAGTCTGTTCAGAAGCTGATGGATCCTTTTTTTAAGGAAGGAGTGAAGCTCTTCTGCATACCTTCTAGATAGGGAAAGCAGAACATATGTTCATGTTTTCATAAGCCTACTAGTTCACTATGTTAGACTCTAAATGTATTTTATGCTCTCAATGTGGATTTGTGGTTTGATTGAAATTACTTTAATTATTGACTTTAAAGAAATACTAACTTAACTTTGAACAAAACAACATACAAATCCAGGTACCTTGCTTGCCTAAAAGATGCCTTCTGCTTTTGTCGTTCAGGTGTCCAGCTGGGAAAGTAGAAGTGACTGACAACCTTACAGGGCTCAGACACTGTACTTCATCACCTTGTGGACACTGGACCTGTAGGAATGGGGGTACCTGTGTGGCTCAATCCCAAGACAAGACTATCTGCCATTGCCCCGAAGGTTACAAGGGAAGATGGTGTGAAATTAGCCAGGTGAAGGCTGGAAGACCTATTGGACTCAGCTCTGGCTCTATTCTGGCAATCAGCATGTGCCTCCTTGTCTTCCTAGGTAGGAAAGCAAGTATCTTTTTTCTTTCTTTTTAATCTTGTACCTTGCTCCATTGAATCAAGTCTGCTTTACCCTTGGATGTTGTGATCAGTGTTTCACTTTTTCTGGAGATCGTCAGTTGGGAGTTCACCTGAGGATGCTAAGAGACAGGCACCAGCACATAGTTACAGTTTACTTGCTTTGAAGCCAGTTAAAGCAAATTTAGGACTTCTCTCTTTAGAATCACTTATTTTCAATCCTTCTTAAGTAAGAGCTTTCCAGCTATGTGTGTAAATCTGTGTGCAGCCACATCCATCTGAAACTCCCACCTGCCCTGAGCCCTTACATTTGTAATATGTAGGACCTACAACTAGTACCTACTATTCACATATTAGGAAGGAAGAGATCTTCCTCTAGAAAGTTTATGATCTTAAAAAGACAAGCCTCATTAAGAGTGTGGGGCAGGAAGAGATGGTCACAGTGTGTCCTGTTTCAGGCACGCTTTGGCTGAAAATAACACCATAAAACTGTTTTCGTACTGATAAACTGCATACACATCTCAGAATAGTAAAGACTCCATGATTATATTACACTTGTAACCTTCATTAAAACAGTGTTTTACTTATTTTGGGTATCTTATTTACTCAGGATTGGTGAAAGGCCAGAGATTGGCCAAAATGCCTTCTATTTAAATGGATTCCTTTAGGTAAGTAAAATACCCTTTTAATGAAGTTTATGACATAATATACATAGATGATTCTTTACATTCCTGAATATAAGTTATTTGTATATTAACAATTACACATTTCTTACCTGGGAATTTGCTTGTCAAATTAAGAATTGATTTAATATCTTGGGAGTCATATAACTACTTGTTTATTATGCATCATACTTTGTCATATGTCATATAACAAATATGTGTCTGTATTTCTTCCAGCACTCTTGGTCTCCTACACGGTGTGGAGTCAGTGGGGAAGTTCAGGGTTTCGGAAAGGAGGAATTTACCACATTCCTGAAGAGCGTGAAAGCTGGGAGGATATTAGAGAAAATGTCTTCAATTACAATGAAGAAGGGGGTGGAGAACGTGACCAGGTATGATGCAGCTTCAATCCAGTCTTTGCAAGTCTAACCTCTCCTCACCTTCCTTTCCCAGACCTTTTATTTAACTTACTGTCCATATCCAATTGGCTTTTTTTTTTTTTTTTTAACCTGAAGTAGTCTTGAGTGGGAGGCTTCTATTTCAATCCAATCTGTGCCTATCACAATGCTGGTCATATGTGGCCACCTTTGAGGAGGCTGCTCTGGACACAGCATTCTTGATTTAGCTGAACTGTCATTACGCAAAGTTATTTGGGTATCATCTGAACTCACCTCTCTGAACTAGGCCCTCTCTTCAGCTTGTAGAAAACTCACAGAATCGAGTTTTGTGTTGCTTTGAGTTTTAAAACATTTTTTGGAATTTATTTCCTTTTGTGTTGTTTCTCTCTGATATTTGCATTCTTTTTTTTTCCAGAATGCTTACAATATAGATGAACTGAAGAAACCTCTCCATACCATTCCCCACTTCTCCTTGAGGGCAGCTGCTCCACACTCCAGGACACCTACTGGCCCAAAAAGAGACTCAGTCCCAAAACATGCACATCCAAAACAATCAACATCAGCTGTTAACAGCATCCCAGACTTCAAGGAATATGTTTCTCAAATCATCTGGGATGCAGACAACGATCTAAAGAATCTTCCAGCTGACACTATTCATTTTTACTGCTTAGAGGGGCAATGCTCTCTAGCAGGGAGCCTTAGTTCCTTAGACTCCATTAGTGGTGATGAAGATTTAAATTATGATTGCCTCCAAGAGTGGGGGTCAAAGTTTGACAAGCTTAAAGAACTCTATAAGGTCTCAAATGAACATTTGTAACCAGAGTTAAAGGAACTTGCCACACTGCCATGATGTATGGACACTACTTCTAAAAATGCCCTTTTTTATATATGAAGTACATCAAGTAATTTAACTGATGCAAGTGTTTAGTTACAGTAGTATGATATACTCACTTTTCCCAGGAGTAATAATCTGAATGGTCTTTTTATATGCACTGTACAAACAGTTATTTAATGGTAGAAGTGCAAAGACTTTTAAAGCATGAATTTTCTTGAAAGCTTTGGAATGTAGGGTTTGTATAGAATAGCATCATGATATCCCTTTTTATTTGTGTAGACCACAGTGACTTACTAGAATTATCCTGGATGCAAGAACTTGAATTATTTTCTCCCTAGTATTAATATGAATCCTATCAGGTGAGTAACAAGGGGTAGGGCATTTTTTTTTAAAATTGCATTCATTTTAGACTGTGAAATAATTATTAGAAATGTTACTTATAAACCATTTTAAACTTTTGGTTTTCTTGTCAGCTTCTGTCTTATCCTAAACTGTAATCTCCCTTGACATCATACACACCCCCTCACTCAGTATTACAGGCTGCTCAGCTGTGTGAGACTACTTCTGTCTGACCCTTTTTCTAATTACCTGTAAAGAGGGGAAAAGAGTAGAAAGATCCTAGCTGTGAATAGCACTTTGCTGGTGTGACAGTTTGTAAGTCCTGGGAAAAGTTTCCATTCAGTAAGCTTTTATTTCCAACTTTGCTTTTCACATGGAACCCTTCTTCAAAGTCTGCAGCTGGAAAACAGAAGAGCTGATAGCAGGTGTGAAGAGAAACTAGAAGGGCATCCAGGCAACAGCTGGAACTGAACTCTTTCAGTCAGGACAGGCATTGTAAAAATTTGAATCCTCAAAGCAGAAAGCATGGGAAACCTGCTCTGTTCCCCTTTTCCTCCTTCCACTCCCCAAAAAAGGACTGTGGTTTGAGCATGAAAAGGGAGCCAGAAGCTTCTGAGATCTAACATTAACTTGAACACTCACCTCTGTGACAATGAGTAAATCACCTTGTTCTTTCCCTTTCTCTCTTACCTCTCTGAAACAGAGGCAGCTCATGTAGGGGGTGATGTGTGAATGTTAATAGGTGCTTACAGAGTGCTTGAAAGCTCTGTGAAGTGCTAAGGTTTTTAAAATTGTTTTCTACTCATTTTTTTTTAATTACCAGTACAACATGATACTTGTTTGTTTTTTACTGGAGTCTTGACACTTCCTTTGATTTATAAATATAGTTTTAAAATTAGATCTTTCATCACTGTTCATCATTTTACTGGACATAAAAAAATGCAAATGTAAATTAGTTTTGTACCTGGAAGGAAGATTTTGATACTATTAGAACAAGTATAATTTACACTGAAAATTGGTTGAACAAAAATACCATGTGAACTCAATAAAACAATCTGCATTCATTCCATAAAATTCTTTATTTCAATGATACTACAATAACAATATTTGTTAGAATGATTTGGAGCAAAGAGTCAGTATGAGCCACTCCTTAATGCCAAAGTCTCACATGGCTGGGCATTGCTTGTTGTTATGAAGTCATAAAAAATAAATATTGAAGCTATATTAACATATAGCCACATGTTGCTTAATGCAAATGTTTCCTCTTTTCTAAAGATGTATGGTGCAGTAAGAAACTACAAAATCTCTTACATCTGGAGATACTGTATATGTTGCTGCTGCAAATGAAAACTGCTGAACCCCAGAACTTCAGTAAGGCAACCGTTCCAAATCTTGAACTCTTAGAACATTTTCATGAAGTGCATATACATTTTTATTGCTCTTTATTAAGTTGCTGCTTCTGAACTTGGTATCAAATAAAGCTTAACATAATTATTGGTAAACTGTCTCTTCCAGAAGAGACTAATTTGAACAATGTGCTGCAAATAATGCTAACAGGCTAACTATGATCTCCCAGAGGATTATTTTGTAATTCATTCCCTGAAACTGAACATTTTACATATGGATGCATTAAACAATAACTCAGGAAAGCTAAAGTACTAGTTAATTTTTTTCCCCTCAAATAACTGAGGACACAAAGTAACATACATGACAGAGGATAACAAATTGCATTGTAATCAGGACATGTAATGGACTCCTGGAAGACAAGAAAGAGGAAAGTTATTCTGCCTCCTTGGGTCACTTAGAGCAATGTTTATGGGTGGCAGGCCACTGTCTAGCTACGTAGTTAGATGGACTGAGACTGAGAAAGGGCCACGCAGGGCACTGGTTTGATGCAGTAATCCATTTTGCTTGCTGCAGAAGTTGTGGCTGTTGAGTAGATGAGTAGCCGTCCTGTAGGAAAGGAAAAACAGCCTAGTTGCTTACAGCAATGACTGGAGCAAGAGATTTATATTGTATATCTACGTAAGAAACTTGCTGTGCAGTCTTTGTGAACTCTTTTCTTGGTAAAATAGTTGAGAAATTTAGCCAAATGACTGAAATAGAAGCTGCTGCTAGTCATCCTGCTTGCTGCCCAGACACTGACATCCTAGGTACAAGGACATGTGAAAAGTTTGAGAAACAGCTCCTGGCAGTTGCAGCTTAGAAAGTAGCATAGAGAGACATGGACTATGTAAATGCGGACATCTTGGTAACGGTAAAGCTACTGCTGAAAGGAAGCAGCTACTTCTGCCACTGGATTTGAATCTGCCCTTCTTCATGTATCAAGGTCTTAATTTCTTTGCCTTTTCATAAGGCATTAAGGTGTGCACAGGCAGGAAAGAGGTTGGATTAGCCGTTTTACCCTAGGCTGAGCTGCAAGAGCCTGCTCAGACCACTGGAAGGGCCCAGCCCTGAGCACTCCCTTCTTGCTCTCTTCTCTAGATAACTGCTGGTCACCACAAATTAAAATTTGTGTTACTATTAATTAAGCAGCAGCAGGTGAAGGCAAGGGGGGAAAGGTAAGGCAAGGGAAGATTTACGAGGCTGTGAGGGTGGGTGGCAAGAGCCACCTCTTTTGGGGGGGCTGGGCCTCAGGGCTCACGGGGAATGCTACTATGGGGAGACGGCCACGGTGACAGCCGCGGGAGGGAGGGCTGCGGTGAGCTGGGGCGTGACGGGGAGCCAGCGCCACGGTGGAAGTGACGCCAGGCCACGCTCACACCGATTTCAGAAAGGGACTAGTCTGCTCTTCCACGAGGCTCCTTCCTGGGGGTGTGAGCAGCGCCGAGATGGCGGCACCGCCCCGCGGCCGCCCGCCGCCCCCGCACACGGCACCTTCCCACCCCGCGGGGTGGGCGGGGCCCCACCATAGCACCGCCTCGCGCAGCCCTATTGGCTGGAGGCTCTGCTCTGGGGCGGGGCCGTGAGTAGCCCCGCCCCTCTGCGTGCGCGGGGTGGGCGGTGGCGGGCCGCCATCTTGCAGCCGCAGCCGCCCGCTCCGGGGGTGGGTGTGAGTTGTGCGGCCGTTTGCCGGGGGGGTCTTCGGGGCAGGCGGCCGCGATGAGCGCGGAAGCGGCGGACCGAGAAGCCGCCACCTCCAGCCGGCCTTGTACGCCGCCGCAGACCTCCTGGTTCGAGTTCCTGCTGGAGGAGGCGCTGCTGGAGCAGCACCTGCAGAAGCCCTCTCCCGGTGCGTGCGGCCCGGCCCGGCCCTGCTGACGGCCACCTCCCCTCGGCTTTGGGCGCGGCCTGGCGTCGCTCCTCGGCCCCTCACGGGCCTCGGGGAAGAATCTCGCTCGTTTCCCTGCGGGTCCCTTTCCTCGGCGCTGGGGCCTGCAGCGCGGCCGCTGCCTCCGCCTTGCTGGGGCCTGCTCCTGGCGCTGCCGGCTGCGCATCGGCGCCGCCTCCCGCCCGCCCTCCTTTTCTTCCTTGCTCCCTCCCTTGCCTCCCCCCCGGGAAGGCGCCGCGGGGCTTTGCTTCCCCGGCGCTGGTAACGCAGTGGCCAGCGATCCCGCACCCGAAGGACGGGCTTGGGGGCGGAGGGGTGGGTCTGCTGCTGAGGGGCTTCTGCGCTGCCGTACTGGCGGCTCCGGGGGTGGGAAGTCACGGTGCAGAGGGTGGGACAGGGACGTCAGGCCCAGTGGGCGTGCAGCCGCGTCTGCAGCGTTAGTTAACGCAGGCAGGAATGTATTTTTCTCGGTTTATATTAACTTTCTTATTTAATAACTTCATTTCTTCATCTTTCCTGTGTGGTAAATAGCTTTCTGCGGAATTGTTACAATTTGTTTGCTTTTACGATGTGTTGGTTGTAAAAATCATTACGATGTGCAGCTGGTGTTCTCCCATTGAAGTCTTGGTAGCGTCAGGAACTAGAGTTCTTTTGAAGGTTCAGTGCTGAAATTCGTGTCTTGTCAGACCTGGAATGAATAGAAACCTAGTCTGATGCAGAAGTAACCATATTTAGATGTAACTGACCTTTTGACAATCATAGGTGGGAATCATGTTTTTCAGAACCCAAATTCTACAAACAGATGGAGGGAACAGGAAAACCTGGGACAGTGTTGCCTCTAAAAAAAGTAAATTTAAACACAGTCAGGCTATATCTTTGTGGTTAGATCTTACATTGCTATTTTGCAATTAAAAATAACGACTAATGCTAGTTTTATGTTTCACAAAGTTCAGTGAGAGTGTAATAGCTATCATTTGGCTTCAGTTATTCAAAGCAGCTCAAAGGTACTGGAGAGACTGCCTTATTGTAAGGGAGAGATTTGGGTGTGCTTTTTTTTTAGATCAGTCTGAAGGTATCTTTTAAATGTATTCAGAAATGCCAGCAGTTGCTTGTAAATATATTTTAAAATACAGAAGAGAATTACAAGTAGATATTTTTATAACAGCTAACTTGTGTTTTCAGTAGGCAACATTTATTTTCTTTAGATGCAGGTACTGAAACATAACTAATACAAAATAGTGAAAATAAATTAAAATTTAAGAGTGTGGTTACTATGGTCAAGTAAACTTGAAGGTTAAACAAAGATATCTTAATAGTCTGAGTTGAGTCACCATAAGCAAGATATCCTTTAGGATTAGAATCTGGTAGCTGACATCATCAGCCTTACAAATGACAAGGAGATAAGATCCCTGTTCATAGCTGCAACAAGAACTTAATTTATGGGTTTACAAAGAATTTGAAGAGTGGCTGTGCTTTTTGCAGATCCGCCACCTGTACAGCTGATTGTCCAGTTCTTGGAACAAGCTTCAAAACCATCAGTGAATGAGCAGAACCAAGTCCAGCCACCACCTGATAACAAAAGAAACCGCATTTTAAAACTTCTTGCTCTTAAAGTTGCTGCTCATCTGAAGTGGGATTTGGATGTATTAGAGAAAAGGTATAGTCTGTACTTCTTAATGCTGAAATTACTAAACTGAAGTGGTTTGATATCTGTATTTTAACAAATGGAATTCTGTCTTGCTCCCTTCTCTGATAGTATCTTCCTTACATTAAGAAGAGTCTTGGGTGTGACAACTAAAATCAAGTTCAGTTTCATCTGTGAGTTAGAAAAAGGGTTTGATAAAGACAAAGTCTGTGAGCAAATCAATGCTGTTTATAATTTAGAGAGGAAGAATAGTGGGTCTTAGACCTTAAGATTTGCACATCAAAACTGCATAAAGATTAATTTTATGTTACTTTTTTTCGGTGACAAAACTAGCTTAAGTTTCCCTATTGTGACATGCTTGAAGTTGGAGGTTTTGCTCCAGTTTTGTTCATGTAAAAAAACTCCATACATCTATGAACTAGATCACTGAACTGACTGGTTGAAACAGATTAACTCCACCTTTGAATTTTTCCTTTGAATTTATTTAACTCAAGTTCAGCTGCTGAATGGTCTCATGAGGTAGAATAGTTGGGAACTTATTTAGTCTTTCAGTACTAAGCACATTAGGGAGCTGCACTTCAGTGGTGCAAAATCTTAGTGGGGCAGTACTTGCCCCAGTTGTAACTTGCATAGAACCATTCAGGTTGGAAAAGACCCTTAAGATCGTCAGGTCCAAACCCATTAACCTCACACTGCCAAGTCCACCACTAAACCATGTCCCTAAGCACGACATCTACACGTCTTTTAAATACCTCCAAGGATGGTGACTCCACCGCCTCCCTAGGCAGCCTGTTCCAATGCTTGACAACCTTTTTGGTGAAGAAATTTTTCCTCATATTCAATCTAAATCTTCTCTGGTGTAACTTGAGGCCATTTCCTCTTGTCCTATTTCTTCTTACTTGGGAGAAGAGACCCACACCCCCCTTACTACAGCCTTCTTTCAGGTAGCAGTAGAGAGTGATAAGGTCTCCCCTGAGCCTCCTTTTCTCTAGGCTAAACAACCCCAGTTCCCTCAGGCGCTCCTCCTAAGACTTGCGCTCTATACCTTTCACCAGCTTTGTTGCTCTTTGGACACGCTCCAGCAACTCATTTAGTACCTTCCTAAAATGCAGGTATAATCCTGATTCAAAAATAAGCCTCGCTGTATGACACTACTGTCCTTGTTTTGAGTTTTGATAGGATTGTCTATCTGTGCTGCTTTTTGGGAACCAATCTGACGTCATTTCAACTACTAACTTAGCATTTGTATATAGTAGTTGAGAGTTCTTGTTCTGTTTAGCTCATGAAGCCTAGGATTTTTTTTAATTAAGAAACATGGTTTTGGTTTTAACTGATTATAACCAAAGGTTCAGTCAAAAAGGAATGAAATAACAGTTTGAACACAGTTTTTCTTCTGAAATTTCTGCTGTTATAAACAGTTGAATGATGTTCTACTTATGCCAATGAAAACAAGATTCCTGGACCATAGTAAAAACAATGTTTGTTAGTTTAAAATAATAGCTTGATAACAGACCTGGAGTCTGATATAATGCAAGACCTAGAGTTTGTTAAACATGAATTCTGGCTTTAGTTGCTGAAAGTGTAGTTTCTCTGATTGTTTTCAATGCTGGTTGCAAAGAATGCAATTTTTTCACAAGAGCAAAGGTACTTTGGCAATAGCTGACCACTTCTAATTTTAAATGTTGGAACTAGTAATGTTTTTTCAGTTGTGTTAAATTATACCTCAAAAGCTTGGAGTGATGCAGTCCAGCCTGCCCGCCTTGTCATTTTATCAAGGAAGGTTCTGTCCAGCTAATGTATATTTTACGTAGTACAACTTAGAGTGTGTCCTGGTTCAGCTAGGATAGGGTTAAGTTTCCCCAGCAGAGAGGGGGAAGGGATCTGCAGCTGGGTTATTCATACCATGCTGATGTCAGGTCCGAGTGCAGCGGGGGAAGATTTTTTCCTTTGTGGCTTTGGTGGCGGGAGCGTTGCGAGCGAGCTGTCTGTTACCATTGCGGTATTTCTCTGTATATCTTTTGTCTTGTTCGCTGTTATTGCTGTTCATTGTTGTTTGTTATCATTGCTACTGTTGTTCAGATTGCTTATTACACTGTTGTATTAAATTTCTTCTTATTTTAACTCGGGGTTTGTGCCCTACTTGTGCACAAGGGTGCGGGAGGGACAACAGCAACGTGGTCTCTGGTCCCAGCAGGGCTTAAAACCATCACAGAGTGTCTACAGTGCTCTATTCTAGTTCCTAGTCTTAATGTCCCTGTTTGCTGGTGGATGCTGCAGAAAGGGAGATAAGCCAAACAGAGAAATGTTCCTTTTACGTGAATGAGAAATTCCATTTGCTTTGGAAATGTGGTTATTTACCTTCTGGAAGTATGATCTGGGACTACTTTGAAAAGAATTTACTAGCTGAGACCTGCTGTTACAGGTGACTGGATCATTCTAGAGATACATGTCTGTATGGACTAAAACAATGGTATGTAGTGGTAGTTCAGCTGTCAGGGGCAGCCTTCTGCTTGGGCTTAACTTACACTGCTGATACTGGTAACTGCTTTACATATCTGATCTGGAGTGCCATCTGATACTGAGCATTTCATTATCCTAAATAAGCATACTACCCTTACTTCCATGGGATGTTAGGTAATAATATAGTACTGAATAGTAGCATATATTATTTAAACATTCCAGAAGTAGGATTACTATGTGAAGTATCTGATTTTCTCTTTTTTTTTTTTCTTAATAGCTTGTCTGTTCCTGTATTGAACATGCTACTGAATGAACTTCTGTGTATCAGCAAAGTTCCCCCAGGAACTAAGCATGTGGATGTAGACCTGTCCAGCTTACCCCCAACTACTGCAATGGCAATACTACTCTACAACAGATGGTAAGCTGTTTCAAGGAAATAGTCTTAAAATTATGATAGAACAAAGCCATGTTTTCTTCTATCTATATATTTGTACATAGAAGGAGAAGGAATCTCAAAGTAATAATAATTTTGTGACCTGTAGGTAGGTTACAGAATGGAGCTGAGTCTGAAAAGCTATTCTACAGCTGATTTTGTTCCCTAAAAACATAGTCAAGGTTGTGGTTTGAACTGTCACCTTATAAAGATAAAAATCTTGCTGTCTTTTAACTTTTTATGGACATAAGAGCATTTCTTAAATATTAGATGTGCTCTTGACTAGAGGATGTATTCCAATGGTATAATATATCTGAAATGATTAACTGATGATTTTAAGAAGCATGTAACCTGCTTATTACACTTCTGAGACTAATTACTGTTACTTGCTTAATTTTCTCCCCTCTATAGGGCCATAAGGACCATTGTTCAAAGTAGTTTTCCTGTAAAACAAGCGAAGCCTGGTCCACCTCAGTTAAATGTGTAAGTTACAGGTATAATTCACTTGGTTTTTAGGTGTATTTTGTAATCAGAAATTTAATTTCTAAGTGGATTAAATCATATTAATAATATTTGTTTAAAATGGCTAGTTATAACATGGAAAACTTGCATTTATTTCAAGTATGTTCTTATTTTCCTGTCAGACATGCTTGATATATGTATGTACTTGTCTGTCGTTCTACTCTTTTAATATGTTATCATCTCTGTGATTTCATAGAGTCATGATAAATCGTGGGAGAAAGGGAGATGGCAATTTGCTTGGGCAGAATGCTTGTTCTCTAGTTTAGACAGGGTACACTTCTTGTTTTAACTTACAGTAGCTTGCTTAATATGGTTGTTTTATTCTAGCAGTTCACCACATTATGTATGATAACCTGAGGAACAACAAAGTATTTTAATTTGCTTCCTTAGGCAATAATTTGTAATGTAAAGTCAGTGTTCATTTTGCATTCTTGAAGTTGTGTAGCTTTAGTTAACAACCTGTCCTTGGAATTGACTTACATGTTATAAATTTCTCCAGTAAAGTTGGGAGTATCCCAGTGGTACTTTTCATGTGTTTTATATTAATTTTATACTCTGGCATTAGGGCATACTTGTTTGAGAGAATCTGTTAAGTATGTTGATTAAAAATACTCATTTTACTATAAATCTTATATCATTCTATATATATCAGAGTCTAATCCTAAATCAGAAAATTCTGTGTGGGGAAAGAATTCTAAAATACTTTTAATTTTTACGTAAACACATAAACATGCTTCTGCCCCTGATGCATGCTTGAGAAGACTTAAATAGCTAAGCTTCAAGAGACTTGAGGCTGTGGAAGATGATTTCTTCATGATAGTTTTGCTAATGTTAACAATCTGATTTTTAAAGAAAAAAGCAATGAAAAACTTAACTTCCATTCTTATTGAACCACGTTCTCATCCAAAACTATCTTTTTGTTACATAAGTCTGTAAGTAGATAGATAAGAGCAGTCAGTCAGTGGTCTGCATAATGATGTTTAAAATGTAATTAAGCAAAACTTGCTATGAATGAATTGCTGTGGTCTTAGAACATGAAGTAAAATAGCATGCAAGTTTGCTTTATAATTGAGATCCTGACCTTTTCTCTCCATTTTCCAGGATGAACCAGATGCAGCAAGAAAAGGAACTAACTGATAATATTTTGAAAGTGGTGAGACTTTTTTTCCCCTCTTATTTTTGCTTGAATTTCCATGTAAATACAAATGGACAGGAAATAAACAGTTGCATGACAGTTTTGTTGGATTTGGTACATTTACCTTGTTATTTGCTACAGTTTCACTGCATGCATTTTGGACAGTGTTGTCTCTGCACTGTTAGAAGTAATCTTTAATCGGCCAATCCTTGGAGCCATATGAATTGGGCAAGCCTCCACAAAATCATTGTGTGATTAATAATTAAGGCTGTACCATGCTTGAGCTGCAAAATCGTATGGCAGCAGAATTCAACACTTAAAATAGTTGGGGTTTTTTTTAAAGGACTTAGTAGCTGAGTGTTTTCTGTATGTGGCTTTCAGCAGAATGCTTCCAGAAGTAGTCTAGCTCATGTTCCTACTTTTGTACTACTTGGAATCAGTTAATGAATTTATATTATACATTTTCTGCAGTTTTTTACTCTTATGTTTTTTCAAATGATCATGAATGATGTTTATCTGTGTATCTGTTTTACCACTTGATCAAAATATTTGAAAAAACCTGCCTGTTCCCATAGAAGCTGTTTTTTTCAGCTGTGAAATAACATTTACAGTCTGACTGTTGCATAATTTGATGCTTCAAAATGGGCAAAAAGGTACAGGTGAAACAGAAAAGTGTTTTGTTTCAGTTGGAAGCACGGTTTTGTTTCTCTGAGTACCTGAAACTGAAGTCACGCATCTATTGTACAAGAAATACAGGAGCAGATTCTGCATAGCAATAAGACAGGTGTACAAGGAAATGATTTTTTTACTATCCTTTCACTGTACTGTTACATTTCTAGTGTTAATTTAAACCCAGACCTAAACTCAAAACCAAGAAGTTAATTTTTTTCAATGCGTCATTTGAACTATTGCAGTTGAAAGAGCAGGCTGCTGATTCCATCCTGGTCCTCGAAGGAGCACTTAAATTAAACAAAGATCTTTATGTCCACACTATAAGAACTCTGGATTTATTAGCCATGGAGCCTGGCATGGTGAATGGAGAAACGGAGAGTTCCACAGCTGGACTGAAAATCAGTGCAGAGGAGATACAGTGCCAGGTAGCTTACATTCTATACCAAAGCTTTCAATTTATATCTGGGTTTTTTTGATGGTGTTAAGTAATATTTTTGAAATAAATAGGAGTAATTTTCTATTAATATTTAATGTGCTCTTTTTTAATGTAATGAGATATTACTGGCTTCTTTTTATGTTATTAGAACCTTTTCAACACTGTAAATATTGTTGCTTCCCCTCACCCCCAAGCCCTCACTTCCCCCCCACCCCCCGTAAGCCATTGTATGGCAAGGACATCTTATTACATTATGTGGAAATCATTCTGTAACTTTCTAATACCTGTGTAGAATTACTCATACTGTGTACTCATGCAGTGTATGTTGGTACATTAGATAAAGCTAGGAATAGTTTAAAGTACTTGTAAGGTTTGAGCTGAAATATTTAATCTTGACTTAATATGTTACATAAATTTCCAAGATAATGTGATTTATATCAATGCTGTTTGCAGGTTTGCTATGATTTGGGTGCAATCTATTTTCAACAAGGAGCTACAAATGCAGCTGTTCATGAAAATGCTAAAGAAAAGTTTTTCAAAACAAAGGAGTTGATTGCAAAGGTAATGAGTGTTTTATTAGTATGTATGCTCAACTGTTCTAAAACAACCTATTGCTTCCTTCCCTAGCAACTTAACTGTTAATGGTACACATTAAGTGTGGTTAAGTAAGTTTTTAAAGGAACTTAATGGGATTTTTGTCAGCAATTTTTGTTTTACATTGTGCCTTATTTGAAATTATTGACTGCAGTATATTGCTGCTTTGTTCTACATCTTGTAATAAATATTCTCTTACACAAATTGTACTGATGTAAGAAACGCAAGAATATCATCTGCGGTACTAATATTAACTTAACTGAACAGTATATTCTGTGTCCATTGTGGTGATGTGTTTTTGAGTAAGGTAGCCATAGAGCACTTCCTATTCTTTTTTTTTAATCTATTTTCTGATTTCTTTGGAAATCAGATTGTCTGTGTTCTGTCCTTTTAAAAAATACAACATTTTCATTTACAATTAAGGTATGTTTCCTTTTTTATTTTACTTCGTATTTATATTCCCAAAACTGCAGAGCTGAGATTTTTATCTAACTAGGCAAAACATGGTCTAAGCTGTAAAGAGCATATACAAAAGTGTGCTTTTTAAAAAAAGAAGTGTGTACATGCACATTCTTCTGTTGTTTTGCTGCTACTTAGGGGAACTGTGAGTTTCCATTTTGTGTTTCTGAATTAAGTTTATGTTTCATAATATTTTGGCCTCTTAAGATTTGATTAACTTACTTTTCAGAATGGTTCATCGTCACTTCATTTTACCATAGATGAAGAACGGTTGGCTGGGTACTGTCAAGCCTGTGGAGTTCTTGCCTCATCTTCTGATGATGCATCTCAACAGGCAACTCCTTATAGCCAAATCCATAGCTGTATGAAATCTGGCAACTATCAGGTAGGGTACTTAAATAAAGCCAC
Organism: Athene noctua; assembly: GCF_965140245.1. Lineage (NCBI taxonomy): Eukaryota > Metazoa > Chordata > Aves > Strigiformes > Strigidae > Athene > Athene noctua. The sequence continues at coordinate 26,465,351 of NC_134038.1, read as the reverse complement.
ATATATTTGAGTTTTTTTCTGTCATTCCATAGGGATGATTCTACCTGAACTGGTAGGGATTTTAATAAATTTAAGTCTTCCAGTTAACCATTAACATACTGTTTTAGAACACACGTATGTAGAATATAGCATGATCTGATACATGCTAGATTAAAATATCTTGGATTCCATACAACGTAAATAATTTCTACTATCTGATTTATGGAATTTTCAGATAAAATCTAATTTTTTGGGTTTCAGGGAATGTTGCTGCTGAGATATGCAAGTTTGGGGTTTTTTTCCTTTGATTCTCTGATGATAGAGAACTTTTTTGTCACTTGGGCCCTTTCTGGTTGTGTAATGAATTTTAGTATTACATATGGGTGCAAGCTCCTTGTGTTAGTTTGGTCATTTTTACCAAATAGAAATTACTTTATCTGTATCTTTTGCATTATTCATTGACTGTTCCAACTGTGTTTGTATTATAGGACTTAGTGAAGATATTTCTTGAAGATAATCTAACCCTCAGTTTACCTGTTCAGTTCAGGCAATCGGTGTTGAGAGAACTCTTCCAAAAAGCTCAACAAGGGTGAGACATTTAATAATGATCCACTCAACGAGGATGAAAAGCAATTTTCATGAGTTACATTTTTCCTGGAAAGTATACACAATCTTCTAACAACGAATTACTTTCTTCTAAGAAACTTCAGCCTTTATTTCTGTTAACAGTAGTCTAAACTGCATTCTCCAGCTAAGGAGCTATGTTGTTATGTATCTCACTGTGGCCACATCTGGGAAAAATGTAATGAGTATTAACACTTATTTTTACCACTTTACTAGTAAGAGTTTTTTATTTATGTCATAATTGCGCGCGCGTGTGTATATATATATATAAATTTATAACTAAGTTAATGCCTCTTTAGAGGTCTTCTAAAACTAAGTTCTAAAACTTCTAAAAGTTAAAGCTGGTCAGGCTAACCATACTAAGCGGTAATGTTGTAGAATTGTGCTTCATTGGGAACACTGGCGGTGTAGTTACCTGTGATTAGGAGCCTTGTGCACTGCTGACCTAGCCTAAGGCTGAAGGATTGGTATGGTACATTTATAGTAAGAAAACATTTATAATAAATAGAGAGAATTAGGCACACTACAATGGCAGCTTGTGTATGACTCCTAAATGAGAAATGCTGAGTACATGGCCACATCCAAAATTCAACCTTCTGTGGAGCTCAGGCACTTGAATCGGGGCTGTATGGAAAGCATCTCTGTATAATAGTGATAAGCCTTCTCTGGAGGGAAGGTGCCTACAAATATTTCAGTTGAAGCGAGAGGCTCAGTTTTACAAACGTGTGTGAGGAAAAAGAACGATTGATGGTGACAGCCTCTTGTTTAAGAGCTTAGCAGTTACTGAATTCAGCTTTCACTCCTGCCAGAGAGGAGTCAAATAAACATCTCTTAGAAGAGGACCTTAGCGGCTGTAGCTTAGCACTGTGTAGGGATGTTTTAATCTCTGATATGGCTGATACGGACTACCTTCAGTGATGAGTGCTAGGCGGAAATGATGAGGAGCATGACTTCACAATCTGGTCAAAGGGAGCCGTAAGTTCTGGTTATTTTCTTTGATTTTTGTCCAATAGTTATGTATTCTGAGATGCGTAAGTATTTCTGAAGTCTTTGGGGCTGTCAGCCATGCTCAGGGCATGCTCGCTGAGAAGCAATGCATCTTTGTGTCAGTCATGCCACTCTAGTTGGAGTTCCAGTGGTGCTCAGGCGGAAGTAGTGATGAAATCTGCATGTGAAACAGAGCTATGGGCAGGGAGGGAATTTCTTTTAAAGAAAGTGAGGTCCTGGGTAAACTGAAGTAGATCCCGAGTAGAGTTTTTATGAGTGTAGTCTTGGACAGAGGCATGTGCTTCAAACTTGTCTTGGGATCTGTCCCCTGGAGCTTTGCTGTGATACTAACTCTGTGTTTGTCAGAGACATTCCATGGTCTTTGGTTTTGTGTTCATGCAGGAATGATCCTCTGGATGAAGTTTGTTTCAAAGTGTGTGTATGCAACACAGTCTGCGATGTATTGCAGGGTCAAACAATTGATATTCAGTTTTGTCAGCTGTTCCTGAAACCCAGCAAAGAGAAAATAGACTTTCTCCTTGAGGTAAGAAATTATCTGAAATGTTATTTAGTGAGATATCTCCCCATATAACTGTATTATTGGGCAAGTAATGCTCAGATTTCTGAAGCAGAGACAAATACTTTGTAAGGTAACTTCTCAAATTTTATTCAACTTCTTTGTAGTCAGTACAATTAGACTCAGTGATCAGTCTTGCATCTATATTTGTATCTTTGTTTCTATTTGTTGGGTAGGAACCAGTGTTGACCTGTTACTTCAGCTTGGATTTGAAATTGTTGCTATCAACAATATAAAGATATTGTTGAACGTTTGTTTTCAAGGAACAAAGAAAAAAAAACTCCAAAACAGAGAGAGATACTAGAAAAAGAATTTACCTGTTGAAGAGGACCACTTTCCCTTACCCGTTTTGTTGTAAAAGTTAGCATGTCATGAAGTGATCTTGAGTTACCTCTCCTGAACTACCTCACACAGTTATCCTGTGTGAGACCTAAATTCTTACCCTTAGTGAAACCTTTTATGAATCTATTATTGTCTAAACTTAATCCTTTTGCTGCTTTGCTGTTATTTTCATATCTTCTTTTCTTAATTTGAGCCTTGTCTTTTGCATGTCTCTTCAAGCATGTGGCAAAAATTGACTTGCAGTATTCTGTACTCAGAGCAAGTAAAAGCTGTTCCATCAGCTGCACATATTGTGACTTAATTTTTTTTTGTGAAATGTTTATTTCTTGCAAGCTGACAAATTCAACTGTCAATCCTTCTACTGCTGCTGACAAATTCTACTGTCCTTATCCTTCTACTGCTGCTTTTTTCTTTTAAAAAAAAAAAAGTCCTAGTCAATCTTATGTTTTTGCGCTTAGAAATGATTCATTTTAAAACTCACGTGAAAGGGCTTTGTTATGTACGTAATGATCTTGTGAGGGTGACTGATACTGTGTCACTCTGACTGATACTGTGATACTCTAGCACACCTAAACATCAAAGGAATAGGAAAAAGGAATGTTAATTGTGTCTGAGGGAAGATCACAGTTGTCTGAAGCAGCCTGGCTTGGGTATATGTTGAAAGAGAACTGACCCATCTGTGATGGCTACAGTGTTTATCATATAAATTTGTTGCCTGACAGGGAGGATTACTGGCTGATACTAATTGAGAGTCAGAAAACTGGGCGGTAATGTGGTCTGTAACTAAGTATTTTAACAGTTCTGAGGGACTGCTTAATTATTTTCTGCTCTTTTTTCCAGGTTTGTTCAAGATCAATAAACTTAGAAAATACTACTGAAGCGTTGAAGAGGAAAATGGCATCATTTCTCAAGTATGTACCCATATTAAGATAACATGAATTTACACTGTGTAAACAATGTAATAACGCACAATAAATGTTTCAAGAACTTATAACTGGAAAAATAAGCAGCAGCTTCATGTTCATGTATTTACTTTTTTATTTGCTTAGAAACTTGTGTTTGGGTTTGGAAGATCTTCAGCTTGTCTTCATGATTTCATCACATGAGCTATTCATAAAACTGCTGAAGGATGATGAACGGAAGCTACTTATTGATCAAATGCGGAAGAGATCTCCTCGAATCAACCTGTGCACAAAACCTGTGACTTCTTTTTATGATATCCCAGGTAATTTTCACAGCATTTCCATTAACATACATGTAGGCAGTTACATGTTTCCATGCTTGAGGTTACTATGTGTAGAATTGTTCTCAGAAAAAGTTTAGAGAGAATACTTCCCATGTTTAGTTGGTGAATGTCCTACTCATTCAAGCAGGTGGCTGTTACTTGCTTGTATCTCAGCTGAGTGTAATAGATATGCTCAAATGCATGTGTCCTGGCTGACTGAGTGAGGGAGGGGTGTGGTAGTTGGTTTGAACCAAACCTGGCTGCAGTGGCTGTTCCCAGAATGGGCACCCTGCCTCTGTATTTATACCAGCACTAATGCTCATGTGACTGTGGTGAGCTGGACCAGGAGTACCATCTGAAGTTTTAAACCTACTAAGGTGAAACACAGATCTTTTCAGCCAGTTCATTTCCCAGATATAGCTGGCTGGCTGTGCAGCTGCACAAATCAAAGCTAAAATTATTGGTACAAGATAGTGACTCCAGCTGGAAAGAACTTACCTTTCCAGCTCTAATACAGCCTTGCATTGACTTAAGCCAGTTCTGAAAATTCATATTTTCACTAAGGCAGTGCAGGAACGTGCTTTTTTGTGCAGATCATGAGCCTATTGCTTTACTGTGTGCTGGTATGAGACAAGGGGGCATTGCAAGCAGTCTGTTAGGTCAGGGGAGCTGGAAAGCTAGCACAAGGTGTTTGTGGAAGGGCACGAAAGGATGTACAGGGCCTGGAAAAGTGTTAATGTGTCTGCAGTTCTTACTGTGTTATGTTTAAAGTGTTACAAACTAAAGAAATATAAACATCTGCATTAAGAAGGAATATGTTGGACACCTGATTGCTTTTCTTCTAGCTTCAGCGAGTGTCAATATTGGCCAGCTTGAACATCAGCTCATATTGTCAGTAGATCCTTGGAGGATTCGTCAGATCTTAATTGAGCTGCATGGTATGACCTCAGAACGCCAGTTCTGGACAGTTTCAAATAAGGTAATTTATTTCATGTGGTCATGAGAGAGTGTAATTCAAGGGCTGGTTAGGTATCATACTGCAATGAACAGTAACATTTTTGTCAGAGATCCTCAGTATGCTCTCCCCCATCTCAGCACAATGGTGGCTTAATAAGAATGATGATACATACCTAAATTCATGTTCTCTAACAAAATGCATAACCTTTGTTTTAAGGAATTACTGGCTGTATCATAACCTTTTCTTGTGAGAAAAAAAGATTATGTAGCTTTTGCCTTCAGTGTTTTGACCAGTTAGCAATATTATTTTAGTTTAAATTCCCATCATTAAAAGCTGTCAGCAAGAGAGATGGAAGGATTTTTTTTTAAGTAGGGATTTCTTGTCTTCCCCCCCCCCTCCTAATTACTGCATATTCAGAGTATAAACAAAGTAGGGTAGTTTGATATTTTTATCATACTTATAGAATCATAGACTGATTTGAGTTGGAAGGGACCTTAAAGATCATCTAGTTCCACCAACCCTGCCATGGGCAGGGACACCTTCCACTAGACCAGGTTGCTCAAAGCCCCCCCCAACCTGCCAGGGAGGGGGTAGCCACAGCTTCTCTGGGCAACCTGTTCCAGTGCCTCACCACCCTCACAGGAAAGAATTTCTTCCTTATATCTAATCTAAATCCACCCTCTTTCAATTTAGAACTGTTTCCCCTCATCCTATCCATACACCCCCTGAAAGAGTCCCTCCCCATCTTTTCTGTAGCCCCTTTAAGTACGGGAAGGCCACTAGAAGGTCTCCCCAGAGCCTTCTCTTCTCTAGGCTGAACAATTCCAACTCTCTCAGCCTCCTCACAAGGTAGGTGCTCCAGCCCCATGATAATTTTTGTGGCCTCCTCTGGACTCTTTCCAACAGGTCCCTGTCCTTCTTATGTTGGGGGCCTCAGAGCTGGACACAGTACTCCAGGTGGGGTCTATACAAGCAATACGTTACTTCTGATTAGATGTAAAAATGAAAGAGTTGACACTTAGATGTCAATCACTTTCAATATTTTTTTGTTTATAATGTTTTAAGCAGTGATGTGAATCTAAAACCTGTTTCTGTGCAAATGTCCTATGTATTTCTCTCCCAGTGGGAAGTACCAAATGTTTACGGCAATGTTATTTTAGGAATCAAAGACAATCTGACTAGGGATTTGGTCTACATCCTTATGGCGAAAGGATTACACTGCTGTGCGATTAAGGTGAGCAAGCCATCTGAATTTACTGGTGAGTTACTTTGGACAGTTGAATTCTAACAACACTGAAAATATGGAAAGCCCTTTTTGAGAAAAAGAATTGAAAAAGTGTGAGATGTGTGTCCTATAATGGTTACATCTTCTGTCTTGCAAAGTTCCCTCAGCAGAGCCAGGATAATGGCTTTCTAGTGAAATAACTCCAGTAAAATAAGTAATTCAAAGTTTTGATTATGAGGTACTAAATCATGTTGTATCAAAATGCAGCTGTGGTTTGAGTTACTGATAGGAAGTGCTATTCCTCTGGTTGTTTTACATAAGGAATTTATTGGAATGCTGTTTTATTTTCCTTGTCATTGACAATACTGTAGTTTGCTAAACTACAAGGTAAAACCAAACTCTGCCAAATATGCCAGTAGTTACTTCTGGTATGTTTTTGCTTAAACTTCTTGATTTGCTTGAAAAATGTGGAACTGATGCAACTGTTAAGCTTAATAGCAAGTCCAGAGGACTCAAAAATCTGAATAGTAATTGTGAAATACTTGAGCAATGGTAATGATAATGGTTGCCAAGGCTGGTTCAGCCAGGATAGAGCTGAATAACACTTTAAGTCTTAGTCTTTTCCTTTATGAATCCATTAGGAATCATTAATGCATATCCTTTTTATTGCAGGATTTTGTCCATGCAAAACAGCTTTTTGCTGCTTGCTTGGAGCTCGTGACAGAGTTTTCTCCAAAACTCCGTCAAGTCATGCTGAATGAAATGCTACTTTTGGACATTTACACTCATGAAGCTGGAGCTGGTGTTTCTGGAGAACGTCCTCCTTCTGATCTTATAAGCAGAGTCCGAGGATATTTGGAGATGAGAGTACCTGGTAAGTACATTGCTGTCTTTTTCTTGAGATGCAGTAAAGCACAAAGTTTGAAAGAAAGGAAAAAACCCCAACTTTGTATTGTAGATTTACCTTTTAGGTGTATAATTGGAAAAACAATAGTGATGTTTGACATGGGTTTTTAGTGAGTCTTTAGAAGTTTGGTTAGTTTTACAAAGCTGGAAATGAGAACAGCAACATCACGATGCCTATATACTGATAAACACTGACAGTTCCTGTTTAGTGCCACTTAAAGGACTTGAACAGGATAAATGTCTGCATTTTTACCTGAGAAGTTTTGCTGGTTGTTAAAGCAGTCTACATGGTTTCACACTGAGAGACTAATGTAGTACTGTTGTGGTTAGAGGAAGCTGTTGTTTCTCCTAACTTCCAGAAGTGAGGTCTCTTGTAGGGCTAAGCATTGTGTTTTTCTGTGATAGATTTGGAACAGAAATAGCTAACTAGAGGGAATTGGTTTTGCCTGCTTTCATACAACACTGTTTTTGAAGGAAAAAAAAAAGTTAAGCAAAGAACTTCTTTTCTTCCAGATATTCCTCTTCGACAAGTTATAGCTGAGGAGTGTGTTGCCTTCCTGTTAAACTGGTGTGAAAATGAGTATTTGACCATGCAAGTTCCATTACCTCTGGTTCAAACTAATCCGTATGTAAAGGTAATGAGTGCTCAATCTCAAAGCCTTGTCAGGCTGTAATTGATTTTTTTCCTGTTGAATTCTTTTGTACTGTTAAAAGCATTTACCCTTCTGTCTCAAGAATGTCAGGTTTTGTGACTATAAGGAATTAAGTTTGGTGTAGAAGACATCAGGGCTAAGCAGCAAGTGTGTTTGACAGTTGACAAAAGCTATGGAGGCTGTGCTTTAGGAAGAGATGAAACAAACTGCATCTTTAGCCATTGTTGGCTGCCAGCCGAGGCGGGTTCCAGAAGCATCAGGCATGTGTGGTTATGATCCATAAGCTGATTGAACCCCTGTAGCGCTTCCATAAAGGACTCTCCTGTCAGTTGGCACTCAGCCTAGATTCAGTAGGAGGTATGAGAAGTGTATAGATCTCAGGCTTCATGTCTGGTGTTTCTGTTCCCAAGATAATCGTTCTCTAAATGCGCTGTAATGGTTCTATTTTTTAACCCAACACCAGTGTTGAATTTCTGGAGATGTTCGAACACTGCCTTTTTTTAAACTTCATTTTCAAAATGATTTTACAGCAGTGTTTCTACTTCAAAGTCAGGCAGTGGAGCTGAATGCTGACCATATTACAGGATAGATTCATTTTTGGCCTGCTCTGCTTACCTGTGGTATTTCCTAATTTCCATTTTTCTGTATAGCAGAGGATGCCAGTTTCAGTTCAGATTAGTTATTATATGAAAGTTAAGGGAGTTCTAGGGAGCCAGTCTTTGTAAAACTGTATTTTATGGGGTTTAGGTCTTATGCAATATATTTAAGCAGAGTGTAAAGCTTGTTTTTTGGAGCTTGCAGTAATGAAATATATTGTAAGGAAAGTAATAAAGGGACAAATCCTCTTGTTTAATTCCTGTCTTCCAGGTTTCTCATCAGTGTCCTCTGCTGCAAAATTTAGGCATAATGCTTTGTAGTTTGTAACTTAAAATCATGTGCTTAGCCATTTTAAATGCCAATAATTCCTTTGCTGTAGTCAGTATTTGGAGAAGCTATAGTTACTGTATTTTTTGTCTTGCATTGCATAGCTGGGTCAGCTGCTGGCTGCTACATGCAAAGAACTTCCAGGTCCCAAAGAAAGTAGACGGACAGCTAAAGACCTTTGGGAAGTTGTTGTACAAATCTGCAGTGTATCCAACCAGCACAAGCGGGGGAATGATGGCAGAGTGAGTTTGATAAAACACAGGGAGTCCACACTGGGCATTATGTACAGGTGTGTTTTCTTAAATTATTTTAAAATATTTTTGAATTGTATGTTTGACACCATGTTCCCTTCAAAAATTGTCTGGATTCCACTGTCAGCAGCTGGTGGGCAGTAGCTAAAGATCTCCTGAGTGAAGAGACTGCCACTGCCCACTGATGGTGTCGGGTATTGTTGACTTTTCAGAGAGAGAAAAGGAGTATGTGTGTTTCAGGTCAGCATACAGACACCGAAGCATATGTGCTTGTGCTCCTGTTAAAATCAGTGTAGATCTTCCAGTAAAGTCAGTGGCATCTAGAGGGCAGTTTAGCTGACCAGCTGGAGGTGTCTGCTTTACATCAAATAGAATTGCTCTGCAGACTCTGACTGTATCAGTTTACTAGTTCTATAACTGTATTACAGAATCATCTAGGTTGGAAAGAACCTTGAAGATCATCTAGTCCAACCATTAACCAAAGCATTAAGCACCTTGCTCACAGCATAGGTATCTATACTTAGCTTTAGCTTTCTGGCTCTAAGGCTAAATGTTACTCAGTCTTGAAATGAAATTCTAGTTCAGTTGAGCTCCTGGGGAAAGGAAGAAACTACTCTTGACGGGAGTAATTTCATTGTCAGTTACCTAACCTCTTGCCAGTCTTAGCCATGACTGATTGACTGATTCAGGACTCTCTGATTTGTCCACTTAGTGTTTTCAGCTTGTTCTTAAGTCCAAGACTGATTATAAGTTACCTGTTACAGTGAATTCTGGAATGTATGATTATATTGAACAGTTCTTGATGTTAACATGAAAAAGGTGCCCTGGTCAGACTGCTGACAATTTCTTTGCCTTCCTTACGCTAACCAGGTTAATGTGTGCCTAAAAGCCAGCTACTTTTGCTTATGCTGCTGTGGGATTGGGTGTAAGAGGTTACGTGCTTGCTTTAGGTTTCAGTTGTATACTCTGGCAAGGTAAAGGAGTGGGTACAGGTGTACTCTAGGATACTGAACCTTTTCTGACCCCTCTGATTCAAACAGTAAAGGGCAGTGACCCTGTTATGGAAAAGCAGCAGAGAAGCCTTTTCCAAACAGGCTGTCCTTGTCTGGATTGTTTTATGGTGACAATTTCTGATGTGACATGACAAGGAAATCAATGTACGTTATAAATGATCACTGTGTACCCTCTTTTGTAAGCCTGTATGTCATTGTTGCAATCCTAGCTTGGAGAATTACGGTCCAGTTCAACTGCTTTCCCTTTTAGAGTCAATGTTAGACTTCCTACAAAGTGCTTTTCATGCCTTTTACAGCTTGATAGAATAACATACGCTTCTTATTTATACTGTTTTAAATGTAAAAGTAAAACTTGCTAGTGACTGTATTAAAAGTGTATGGCCTGCTTGAGCGTTTTTGGTTACATACCCTGCATTTGTAAGCTTAGAGGTGAAAGGGCTATTTTGGCAGGTGGAGAATTTGCTTTACTGAGTCTCATTTCCAGTGTATTAAGTTTGCATATATTTTTTGTTGTGAACGTTTACTTACATGGGTATTTGTGTCCCTAATTTAGGAGTGAGTTGCTGTCCTTCATCAAAAAGCTTCGGGTAAGTTATAGTGGTTTTGAGAATGTGTTTGCAACAACAACTTCCTTTTGATGTAATACTTTTTTTCTGGACTTTTCCTGTTAAATTCCATAAAATCTGTCAGCTATATGGGTGTTTTGTATGGCTGAAGAACTTCTGAATTTGTTATATCTGCCATATAGCAGTGTGGAATAGCTTGTGGAGAAAAAAAAGAAAAAACAAAACACAAAACTGCTGAATTCTGACAGTGGAGATCTGTTAACATTAGGAGCGTATTTTATTGCAGCTGTCACGAAACAAAGCATTCCTTTTGGAGGGAGATGGAAGCTGCTACTTTCATCATAACTAAGAAGCAGAAGTAAGAGGAAGGGAAATTGTTCATAGCTTATGGGTTTGTAAATGCATAGAAAGTTGTGGTATACCTAGCTTAAGTTTAAAGTTAGGCAGTAGCCACAGAAACAACATAAAGATGTGTAAAACCTAGGTAAAGTTTATATCCAAGGAGTTGTTCAGAAAAATCTGAGGTAATTAAAGACTTCCTACAGAAGCTTTCTCACAGTATCCTTGTGTTGCAGGATTCTTAACAAAATATTGCCCTATTTCAATAGGAAATAATGATGTCAGAACTTCTTACATAGCTTTAAAGGTTAGGGAAGAAAGTGGAGTTTTGTTAGTTCATGAGAACACCTTTTTTTTTTTTTTTTCCTTGCAGGAACCGTTGGTTTTAACAACAATATTGTCCCTGTTTGTCAAGCTTCATAATGTTCGGGTTAGTATGTATAATACATGGGATTGAGGGCACCCTCAGCAAGTTTGCTGACAGCACCAAGCTGTGAGGTGCAGTCAACACACTGGGGGGAAGGGATGGCATCCAGAGGGACCTGGGCAGGCTTGAGAGGTGGGCCTGCGCAAAACTCATGGAATTCAACAAGGCCAAGTGCCAGGTCCTGCACATGGGGCAAGGCAATCCCAAGCACAAATAGAGGCTGGGTGATGAGTGGATGGAGAGCAGCCCTGTAGAGCAGGACCTGGGGATGCTGGTGGATGGAAAACTGACTATGAGCCAGCAATGGGCACTTGCAGCCCAGAAAGCCAACCATATCCTGGGCTGCATCAAGAGAAGTGTGGCCAGCAGGTCGTGGGAGGAAATTTTCCCCCTCTGTTCTGCTCTTATGAGACCCCACCTGCAGTCCTGTGTCCAGCTCTGGGGCCCCCACCATAAGAACATGGACCTGTTGGAGCGAGTCCAGATGAGGCCACAAAGATGATCAGGGGGCTGGAGCACCTCCCCTGTGAGGACAGGCTGAGAGAGTTGGGGTTGTTCAGCCTGGGGAAGAGAAGGCTCCACGGAGACCTTATTGCAGCCTTCCCGTACTTAAAGGGGGCTACAGGAAAGATGGGGAGGGACTCTTTATCAGGGAGTGTAGGGATAGGATAAGGGGGAACAGTTCTAAACTGAAAGAGGGTGGATTTAGATTAAAGATAAGGAAGAAATTCTTTCCTGTGAGGGTGGTGAGACACTGGCACAGGTTGCCCAGAGCAGCTGTGGCTGCCCCCTCCCTGGCAGTGTTCCAGGCCAGGCTGGACGGGGCTTTGAGCAACCTGGGCTAGTGGAAGGTGTCCCTGAGCATGGCAGGGAGGTGGAACTAGATGATCTTTAAGGTCCCTTCCAACCCAAACCAGTCTGTGATTTTATGATAAACATCTTACATAATTTTCTTGAAATGTTTCTCTTTGTAATTTTTCTTACCAACTTTCTTCTCTTAGGAAGATATTGTGAATGATATTGCAGCAGAGCACATTTCCATCTGGCCCTCATCCATCCCCAAGTAAGATGATAATAAAAATAGAATTTTCAAAATGCACGTTTACGTAATTGGTTTGGTTCCAGTTACTGTGTATTAGTTAACATGTGTTAGTGTGGTTTCTGCCATGTAAGGGCATCACCAACCCCTGTTGTGTTTGTGGGTAGATTGGTCGGATTGCATGGGGATTTTTGCTCCTAATTTGATGGTCCTGATGGAGGTCCAGTTACAAGAAACTGAGGGGGTTTTTAGCTGTTTTTAGTAAAGCACTTTACTGAGCTATATGTAACTGTGTGAACTATGTAATACTTTAATATGAAATAACTAATATTTTTTGAGTTCTGTTTGAATAATTGCCAAAATACTAAGTGGTATATGGTATGTATTGATGTGTTCTGGCTGGATTGAACTGTATTTGTCCAGTGGAGTTTAGAGGCTCTGTCAGGCTAGAACCTCACTGTTTCAGATTCCTTTTATGCACTGGGAGAGATGACTTGTGAGAGGGCATGTAATGCTTAGTGTGGTTAATTTGTCTCTAATTGGTCTGACAGAATAGTCTCATTGTTACTGATGTTGACTTCAGCTTATATTAATAAGGTCAAGCAGAAGAAAGTAGTTTTCAGTGTTACCAGAATTTAGCAGTAGGGTGAGAAAACACATGTTTTTAAAAATGGAGAGCCCACATGAACTTTGGGAAAGGCTGCCCAAGCAATGTGCCAAACCATTCCCAGCCTTCCTTTCTAAGCTAGTTCCACAGGTTCCCAGAGATTGCTGTCTGTGGCCATTCATGTAGATGCTGTGATAAATTTGTAGTGGTTTCAGGTGTTGTCTTCAAAATTCTTGTCCAGAGCCCTTTTATGGTGTCAGCCACAGATAAAGTTCTGATTTCTTTGTCCAAGTCTGTGAAGGGTGTATTTGTTCTGTCAGATGTACTGTATTGGAAAAATTCAACGGTAGTCTTAGTCAACACTAAATCTTTCCTGGAGTTATTTTTGCTTGACACTTAATGCAAGGTGCTTTGGCCTTAAACTAGATGACTTTTCTTTCTTTTTCCCTGTAGTCTTCAATCAGTGGACTTTGAAGCTGTGGCTGTTACAGTAAAAGAACTAGTCAGCTATGCATTGACTATCAACGCAAACAACCACTTCTGGTTAATTATTCAGGCAGATATTTATTTCGGTAAGTGAAACCAATGTCTGTATTTAGCATGTGTGTAGACGTACCTTGCTTCTCTGAGATTTGCTTAACATAACCCTCCTATTGCCTCTGATTTGTCTGGGAAGTTGTCTGAGTCCACAGACTGAGCTTTCAGTGGGTCGTGCAGACTTGCTTTTAGGGTAAGGGAAACCTCACCATAAGAGTCACCATTAACTTCGCTCTTTTAGTGCAGTTGGTCCACGAGTGCTATAGTTACGCAAACCCCTAACATTCAAGTCTTTTATTAAGTTGAATGGAAAGTTGTGTGAATAGTGCTTGCTTTTAAAAGTGGAGATTGGCTTCGCTGGAGCAGAAGACGAGCAGAGTGGAGAGGATCTCTATATAGCATTTGTAAATGAGAAAGCATGAACTCCTGATTTGGTATTGGTTGTGATGGGAAGCTCTTTCCTGTCGTTCTGTCCTCACTTCCCAGTTCCCCAGTACTTGTCCTTGCTCTGCAGCTGGGAGCAGGCAGCAGAACTGGGACAGGAAGCATTTCAGATTCCAGGCGGGCACCATAACATGCACCCAGACTGTACCAGGGCAGTGGCTGCCTGGAGAAATCCTGCCCAGCCTATGTGACTCTGTGCTTTGTTAAGCTCCCCAGTCTAGAGTCAGTTCCTGGGGCTTCACAGTGTGAATAGAGTGCAGAGAGGCAGGTGCTGAAGAATGAGCTTTCAGGGGATAGCCAGACAAGTACGGTACTGCCCTGTGCATGTGCTAGAGAAGGACATGGCCATAGCCACCCTCAAGGCTTTTCTTCCATTCAGATTATCTGTTGAGACCACTCTAGTGAAATTTAGCACTTGTGGCAGATGGTTCTTTTCTGACAATAAGACAAGGTATGTGCTGTGCCTCTGTCATCTACTTGCTGGTGCTTTGGCAGGAGGCAAGGTGCAAATTTCCAGATCTCTTCTTTGGACTGGAAGGATGTCTGTGGTGTGCAGTAAGATGTAGTGCAGAAATCCTAGCCTGTTGCTTCCAAAGGAGACAAATTTGTCTAGAAGATGCTTTATAACCCTTGGGGTGAGGGGAGGGGTCTTAATTTAGCACTGTCACCTTACAGATGGGAGAGTGATTCAGGGTTATAAACTGGCAGTATTTACTGCTCGTACAAAGTGGAACAGCATCCGAGAAGGAGGACGTTTATGTAGGGATTCTCAGAGACCAGTACCTGGAAGAGCAATGGTTGGAGCACTCCTGGCTCGCATCAGGTCTGTATTACAGCAGCGGCGTGGACAAGCAGACTGCTCTCGCTGCAGAGCCGCTGGAGGCTGTCTTCACATCGCTTCAGTTAGAACTCACTGGGGGTAGAACTAGTTCTGAACCCTGAGGTGTGTGTGGTGGCATCAGCTGTCCCTCTCTAACTCACGCCAACTTAACTCATTCGCTACCACCCATGTGCTAAATTCAATGAAGGCAAACTTCTTTTGCGCTCCAAGGTTGATGGATTTAAGATCAAATATCTGAAAAGTAAGCAGTAATTCTCAAAAGGCAGAACTTTGCCTCTGTTGCTAGTCTTCCTAACTGTAGCTTTCTATCACTGTTTTACCACCTTCTGTGTGTCTGTGCTTTTTAAACAATGATATGGAAGTCACTTTCCCAGTACAATTCAGCTATGAGATACATGTATCTGAGTAATTCTATAAACAATTGATAGGAGTCTTAGGAATAGCTGCTGTGTTTACTTTTAAGACCTTATTTTGCTTTTTTCCACTGCAGCAACGAATCAGTATTCAGCAGCCCTTCACTATTACCTACAGGCAGGAGCTGTATGCTCAGACTTCTTTAATAAGATGGTACCACCAGATGTGTACACAGACCAGGTGAGTTTACAATGGGATTAAGATGAACAAAAATAACTCTTTGGATTTAGTAAACTCCCTAATCCTATATAAAGACAAAACTGTTCAACATGCACACATGCCTGTAGCCTGTGAGATTTTATATCTTGATGAATTTAGGGATATGAATCATCATAGATCCATTTTTCTTTGCTTGTTGCTTGAAGGCTGTAGGAAATCTGAAGCCCAGGTGGCTTTTCCGTTAGTTCGCAGTCTGAAGGTGTGGAGCTGCCAGCTGGGACAGCAGTGGTACTGTGCTCCTGTGCGGTGGTGACAAAGGGAAGAGCCAAGAGCACAGGCATCACCATGTGGCGTGGCGATCCCCAGCTGGTCCCTGTGGGGCCGCAGTGTTGTGCGGGGCAGGGCAGCGCGGCCACGCTTGCTCTGCCTCGCCCGCTCTGCCTCGCCGGCTGTGCTGGAGCACGGGTCGGAGCCTCTGGCCAGTGGAAACATCTGGCTCCCACTGTGCTTCTGGTGCTGGTATCGCATGAGTGGAACCTGCTTGCTTCCACCCATAGTGCAGACTAACATAAGTGTGTTGTATAAACACTCCTAAAATATTGTCTACTGTAGCTAACACAGGTTGAGGAGTGGGAGTGTGGCTTGTGTTAGGAGTGAGATCCAGACAACATTGATTCCTTTTCACACACACAGGCAGTTATTTTTTTTCCCAGACTCTGACAGTGAGCAATGCTGCATTGCAGCACTGTGCAAGGTTGTGTGGAGATGGGCGGGGTGGTAACCTGCGCTGCCTGAGCCTGCTGGAGGCATGGTGCTGTGCCCCTATACTTCACAAGTTGCTCTAACGGGTGCCTTGTCACTTCCTAGTGGGCTGTGAGTGAGAACCTCTTAAAAACTCTGTGTGGGGTGGAATTTTCAGTCCCAGCCACAGCATGTTCTGCTGACACCTTGGAGTCACTGTAACCTTTATCCGGGCATTCGTCCTGTTCATTAGGAAACTGCTGTGTTACTTGTAGACTGCGTTTCAGCAGGTGATAGGAAGGAACTGTCTAGGCCCAGGGAAGGAGGTTATTTACATCCCCAGTCCAATTGCTGCTCCTTCCATGTTCCTGTTCATAGGCCAGGCGAGAGCTTTGGACGCTGGGATCCGGAACACTCCTGGCCGCTCTGAGCTGTGCCTGGGGCCAGGCTCCACTGGTGCAGGAGTGCCACTAGGCCCCGTATGCTCTCACAGAGCTGCCGGCACATGTCCACCTTGAGTGGGGAGCTCTTGGGTTGGGAGCCCACTCAAGGTGCTGTTCTCACCCGTGTCCAGCCCTTTCTGTGGGCAGCAGGAGGCAGTGGTGAAGCTTTGTAACAGGCCCTGACCTGGCTCTTACAGGACAGGAGCACTGTGCTCTGTTCTGTAGCATGCACCATGCATGCCCTTGGGAAGTCTCCTGAGTGAAAGCTCAGCCGATGTGCTAAAACCCAGGAATTGCTGGGGGTTGTCAGTATATGTCCATAGCTACTTCACTGGTCCCTTATTTTTAAAAAATAACAAATAACTGCTGTTTGTGTCCCAGTACTAGCATTTCAAAACTTGTTATTTGTGTTTTAACCATTCTGTAGGTGATAAAAAGAATGATCAAGTGTTGTTCTTTACTCAACTGTCACACCCAGGTAAGAGATGAAATATGGCAATAAATAAAACATTCCTTTATAAATATTTTTATATTAAAAGGGGAGAGGAGAACCTTCTAAAAAAGTAAAACTGAATCCAACTTCTGTTGTAAATGCAGTCTGCAGTAGAGTAAATCTTGTTACTGTTGCTTTAGGACACTACAAGGGCTGAAATTAATGAGTAAATACACATACAGTTGGAAATGCTGTAAAAAGTAGAAATAGGCTGGGGTTTTTCTGGTCCCATTTTTCTCTTAAGACTTTTTTTTTAGCATTGAGAAAAAGTAGAGAATCTGTGAGGTGGTGTTGGGAACCTGGCCTTGTTCTTTGGAACTGCATGTGGCCAGTGTTGTTTCAGTGGGATTGTTCATTCTCCAAGAAGTAACAAGGCTTCTGCTAGGTCCCTGTTTCTTCCTTTCATTGACTGCTGTGGTTAATACTTTGGAATGGGTTGTGTATGCTCTTAAACAGAGGTGCTCAGGACTTGGTTGCTATGGAAATGAGCACTTGATTAGGGTGTGATTACTGAGGTGTGCTGTGGAAGATTTCAGTTTGTGAGGAATTAAGGCTGTCAGCCACCTGTGAGTCTTCCCTTACAGGTAGCAATTTTATGCCAGTTCCTCAGAGAAGTAGACTACAAAACTGCATTTAAGGCACTGCAGGAACAAAACAGGTAAATGTTAAAGTTTATAAATACACATGTCCAGTATGTGTGTGTGTTAGATAACCTAACCTGTACTCTTCCAGCCATGATGCCATGGATTCTTACTACGAGTACATCTGGGATGTCACCATCTTAGAGTATTTGACATGTATCCTTTTAGTAGAATACCACTATGGAAAGCCCATACTGGATGGTCATGGCTGGAAAAAGTCCCTTTCCCGTCCAAGTCTCTTTTCTTGACTCACCCTCAGATCTCCATCACAAAAGAGGCGAGACTGACAAGCGGCAGATAGCAGTAAGTTAGGGGGTGCTTGGGGATTATGGGGTTTCCTTAGTGTGTGTCTCCCTGAAACCATCTTTGAGAAGAATGGCCCCTTCCAGTTTTAATTTCGTTGTGTAATTTCTTAATGTCTTAGTTCTTAGTCTGGGTGCTGATGGGAAGTTGCTGGTTTAAGGGTGGGGTGGCAGAGCATGTTAGAGAAATAAACCACCCCCTGACATGGTGCTGAAAGTGCCACGCAGTGAAGCAGCGTTACCCAAAGGACTGTCACTAGGGCTCTCTCTTCCTTTGCTTCAAGATAAAAGCCATTGGCCAGACAGAGCTGAATGCCAGTAATCCTGAGGAAGTCCTACAGCTTGCTGCACAGAGAAGAAAAAAGAAGTTTCTTCAAGCAATGGCAAAACTGTACTTCTAATCTAATGATGGAGGACTATTATAAAATGGATGGAAGTGAAAAAACTTAAGACTCTTATTTTTTAAATTCTTTTAAATTTTTATACAACATTTACAGTCTAGTATTTTTCTTTTTAGAAATAGATGAAATCTTATAATAAACCCCTTATTTTTACAAACTGTACAGAAGGCTGGCAGCAACTTCAGCTAGTTCCACAATGGCTTGTTTGAAGACATGGATTCAAGTTTGCTAAGTTTGATGTGGATGGGGGAGGCACTTGCTGTTCTAATGCAGCTCCAGGGGCTGCTCAGTGTCACATAAAACCTGTCCCTGGATGTGGGGCACAGGTAGGAGCATCTTGAAAGAGGGAGGAGCACCGATACCCACCTGTCCCAGTACTGTCCCTTCATCACAGAAGTGATTCAGAGGTAGTGAATATTCCAAGGAAAACACAGTAGTTAATGCTGTTTATAAACACTGATAAAATACAGCTTCATTTAGAATGCTGTTCCTATGATGTGAATGGTTGTAGAGTACCCAGCAGCCCACTTTTTTTCATACCCTCTCCAGTTCTCATTGTTTGTTCTTGATGGTAGCTGCGTCTTAAAACATCGCCCTCCTTCCTTCAGGCCTGTGCTTCTTCCCGTGAGGGCTACCCTCAGCAGCCAGGCCTGCACTTCTGCTCTTACCTGAGGTCAGTGATAGCCCCCTAAAGGGCCACCCTGAACTCTGCAGCCACCTGTGGAGCTAGAACTGGATACAGGGCTGGTGCCCCTGGACTGCAAGGGCAGAGTGGTTTCAGAAAAGTAAACTGTATACCCACTGACCTCTGTAATACTGCACCTGAGCTCATGGGTGACTAACTAACAGGCCTTAAGCTCTGACCTTACCAAGACAAGAAAAAAACCAAGAAGAGGTAATATGTACAAGCTGTCATTAAGTTCTGTATGGCTAAGCCCAAGTTAAAGCAAGGTTGAGTGGACAAACTTTGCCACTCAGCCATTTTTTAAAAAGTTCTTGAAATTCATAAGTTAGGAACAGTCAAGAGTCAAACTAAGTTGGGTCTGAGAACGGACCAATGTAGTCCTGGCTCCTGTGGGAGGGTGGAGGGGTGCTTGGTCTAACTCTTATCAAGGCTGTAGGGTCTCCCTTTCCAGCTGCTGCTGTTTGCTGTGTACTTTACTGCCCAGGTCTTGAATAGCAGTAGAGAGCATGAGCCACCTTTAGTAGGGTCTGGTTCTGAAGCACCAAGTTCTGTGTCTGAAATTGTCCGTGATGGATGTTGTCCAGATTTCATTTCTTCTCTGTACTTTTGGGAGGGGTTATTATTCCTCCTGTTGACACAGGTGATAACTGACCGGGGGCAGTAGATGCTACTCCATTGTTAACTTCTTCCTGTGTATTGAGGGGGGAAGAGACAGTTAGTACCTGGGACAAGTTCTACTTTTCTGTTTCACTGCTATTCAGCAGCACTTCCTCAGAGTGCTAGTACAATTCAAGTACTCCAGATTTAGCACACTGACTAAAAAACCAAGGTGATATTACATGGCAAAGCAAAGATTATTATCTTTTAAACACTTCACCAGTATTGCTAATCCAAGTCTTCGCTTAGGGCCTGCATGAGTGTTATGATAAAACATGTTTTGTTTATAGCATCATCAGGCAGGAGCCAGAAACAAAAGGTTAGCACCAGCTCCCACAGTGGTTGGGGTGAGCAGACCAGGTGGTGTCTGGCCACCTTTGGCTGCCTTGGGAGAAGGGGTATGTAATGCCTGAACTGTAAGTCCACAAACCACCTACCAGCATGTCCAAGTAATTTGTGTGTGTTTGGATATTGTGTCGATCTTCTGCTGCAACCTTCTTAAAGTTCTTCAGCTTCACTGGGACTTTTTTTGCCACACGCACAAAGGGAACCATCCATTCTACGCACTCTGAAATGCTGTCCCAGTCTAAGCCTAGAGCATGGAACACAATAATGAATTTAGAAATCATGGAGGAGTTGCACAGTGTTCCAGTGTGGTCATAAATTTAAAGACAACAATAAACAATACTACAGATAACAATTCAGAAACATCCTCCCAGAAACTGCCAGTATTTCCTTGTGCTTGTTACCTAAAGGTGCTGTGGCTGAGGGGGGAGCACAGGCCTCCTGAGCAGAGGAGCGCTCTGGCCCCCAGCATTCCTGTTGCTTACCAGGGGAGGCTGAAGTGACGTTTTCAGCTTGAACACAAGATTTTGGGTCACATTATAAAAATACATGCTATTCTCAAAGTCCTTTATGGTACCTCAGGCAACACCTAAGGGGTGAGCTTTGGTGATTTTTTTCCCCCACTTTAAGGGACAGGCTGGGAGGAATTTAGCACAAAGGTTAACTGCATGCTGCTGACACAGAGTCATCCTTGTCTTATCACTACATTTTAGGAGAAAAAGTAGCCAAATAACGTGCAGCTAACAATCCCCAAAACAACTGGAAGTCATAGAGCAGTATTAGCCCAAAAACAAAAAAGATAAATCTGCTTCATTTCCTTAGCAAAGACTATGCTTCTGAAAGTGTTTCCTCCTTTTTTGAGTTTTTATAACATGAAATAGTGGTAGGAGGGGAGTTAAATTAGAGGGAAAAAACCAAATCCACAGAACCAATTATTAGTGTCCATGTAGCTTTTGCTCTTTGGCAGCCATTAAACTAGTATACTCAGCAGCCTCAGTCATGTAAGAGCTTCCAGGATTCCCTGCCTAACATGACCAAGGTTTACAAAGGCTTCTTACCTGACACTTTCTTAACTACTTCAATTGAGGTATAGTGGCAGAGCGCTGCAGCAGCTAGTGTTCTATACTGGAAGTCCAAAGAATTCACATCTAGGATACACAGGTCTAAGAGCTGAGGAAGTAAGAGTTACAAAATTTAACAAGGTGATACTTTAGTATAATCCTGCCCCAAACTGCTACACATACAGCAGTCCTCCTACAGTCTCTGTAACATGGCTCAACTTTGTGTCTTACTTTATTTTTGCTACCAATTGCAGGTGAAATGGGTGTCTCGGAGTTACAGTGCAAACCAATTTGCACTTTTACATGCGAGACACTTGGCTTGCACAGATTTAAGTACATCTTTAAACTCTTCACAGAGCTCCAGGAAAGTATTTTCTTAAATGAAAACCTAGCAGCTCAGTGACTTAGATCAATCTACTCTTCAGTAAGCCTCTCTGAGGCAGGACACAACAGATGCCCATAAAAGTTGAACCACAGCAGTTTCAAAATAATCAAAGCACTCCTCAGACTGCTTTCTAGGCAGCTATGCAGAAACACTGTTACAGACAATACAGGTTAAAAACAGTCCAGAGCATCTTAAACTACCCACCCTCCTCTCAGAGCTGTTGCCACTGTTTACAAAATGCTGTAGTGCATAGTGATTAAAAAAACAAGACAGATTTTAATTTTTCCAGTGTACAGAAAAGTCTTAAAATATGCAAGAGCAGGGAGACAAGAAACACATGGGTGCTTGTCCTCAGAATTGAGTATGAAGTTCTCTAAGCGGAGATAAACTTGCACACTCCTTAACAAAGCAGCAGGTGAGGTGAAACAAGGAAAAGCATTCTATAATGGCTTTTGGGGTGCAGTGTTCAGTTGTGTTTGCAATCACTCCAAAAAAACATTTTCTGATACAGTTTACTGCCCACCTGTGCTATTTGAATGAATTTTTCCTGAGAATACTGAGGTAGCAGCACTTTGGGAACATCCTTCAGAGCATCCACTTGAAGATAGAGGTTCAGCCAAGAGACAATCGTCACTGGACAGAGTTCCCATTTTAAAGCCTGCAAATTAACAGTCACGTGCCTTAAACCACGCAAGGATAGTTTCATGTTCTGATCCCTTTTCCCATACCTCCCCTTCCCAGTTTGCTCAGCTTACTGCACAGATCCTCAGCAGACACTAAAGATCACATACAATTTCAAGTACAAAGATTCATTTTAGATTGCTTTCTCACTACTTCCTGAACAGGCCATATTGCCACCAGCACAAACGTGTACCGCTGTTCCTGTGCAGGAACCTTATGTATCTATCCATTCAGAAGCTGGAAAATTAAGAGTATTTCCCCAGGCCTTCAGGGACCTGCAGCTCCGATCTATTAAGGAAGAATAAATGTATAAGGAGCTCTGATGGTAAAGATGGACCCTCTCCAACACAAGGAGCACTGAGTAGTGTCAGTTCTTCCCTGGCTCTCCTAGAGGCCCCTGTTCCTGGGCAGCAGAGGACTCTGACAAGCCAGTACGTTACAGTGACAGACTGCTTGTCTGCCCCGTGCCTGGCTGTACCTGTTACGAGCCTTTACTTTCCTCTGAGCACGAGAAACCTGTCCTTTTCTAACAGACAGGAATTTCACACCAGCCAGAGCCTTCAGAGGTGCACTGCACATACAAGTGAAGGTTCATTGTTTTGCAGAAACAGAGACATACTAAACATGTTTCTCCTCTAAGCAAGTAAATGACATTAAAAAAGTAACAAGGCTCAGCTGGACAGTCTTGCAGCCAGCACTTACAGCAAAGTTATTACCTTTAACATAATAAGTTCCATTCTTACAATATCATCTTCGCTGCAAGCACCATCAGTGACATAAGCAAATTCCTGTATTTTAGGAGCATAGATCTCCTGTAAAGGGAGGGGGAGAGAAAAGTGAAGATTAGAGTTCCTTGCAGTTCTAAGAAAGCTCGAGAGGATACTAGCAAATACTTTTCAATCCATATTGAAATATTAACATTCCTTAGATCAGAACAGTGTTTTTCTCATTATATAAAGTGACCTGAAACTTCTAGAATGAGGAGAAACTAAATTATCTGTTGTAAAACACAGCAGATTTATTGCAACTCTTGTAGCTTTTGGGGAAATAAATGCTGACCAAGCAACCAAAACACCCTTTCATTTATACCACTTTCTACTCAGCCCTTCCATTTGATGTAAAAACATAAGCCATCCTACTTCTTGTACATCACACTGCTGTGTTAGAAACGGCTTGCTGATACAAGTTGCATACAATGTCAGTGCTGATGTAGTCACATAGATTTAAAAAAAAAAAAAACAACAACAAAAAGCTAGGAAAAAAGTGAGAAAAAATCCCACAGCCATTGTACCTGGCAAAATCCATGGTGCAGAGATGGTCAAAGAAATCTGCCAACCCAGTCATGCCAGTTGGGCCCACGTATAGGCTCAGTGTGTTAGTAACAGAGAACTTGCCAGCAGAACTGCTTTTCTACCAGCTGGCTCCACAGCCTGATGCCCCAGAAATACAAAGACAACTGCTTGCAGCGCACTACCTCAACTTTAGAAACAACTAGATCGGGAGGTTTCCAAGTATAAAAACTTAATATCCCCAATCTTCCTCTCAGCCTAGCCTGCTACGCACTATACCAAAATATGCTCTTGGCTCGCAGAGGTAGTGCACAATGTAATGTATCACCATCACTGCATCTTCAAAGAAAAACTCCACTAAACGAATTTATAGGGGTATCAGCATGATGTGCAGGCAGTTTGAGACTTCAGCTGGGTTTTCTTCAAGTCCTGCACCCATTCCTGAGACTGTTTGCCAACCCCTGTATATTTGGAGAAAGACAAAACAAAACTGCTCCTAACACATCTGCATACCTTTCAAGTTTACGTGGTCTCCTTCCCTGCTGCTGAGGAGAGGACAAAGACTACACTCCAAGAGATTGACACATGCACAACTGAAGAAAAAAAATTCCCCTTCTGACCTTCAGTGTTGTATGTACACCACCAAATTCAAAAGATTCAGACAGAAGTAATAAATATATTATTGCTGTCTTTTTAGTTATTCCAAACTTAATATCCTCCTCCTTGTAACAGAACTCCTTACCTCAAGTTTGGAGGCAATGAATAATGAGGTAATTCCTATGAGCTGAAGCATGCTCTTGTTAATGTTCTTCTGTGTCAACATGAATCTATCAAAAAAGTCTTGAGCTAGGTAAAAGGTTTCCCTGTGGAGTGCATACACCTCACATACCTACAACAGGAAAAAAAATAAATTTAGATTTTTGTTATAAAACTCTACATACACACACTGGCGTATTCGTGCTTTAACAGTAAACCACAGTAGGTAAAATTTTATCTTTTGCACACACAATCACATCCCTAGATGTATTAGGATGTAGTGGTTAGTATGGGACTGGAAGAAGTATTTTGCATGCTCCCACCTAAGCATGGATTATCTATAGTGCATTAACATATTTTCAAAGCACGTTTTTTTCAATCTAAATAGCATCCAGTTTTTCTAAAAACGAGTACAAAGAAATTTCCACTGAAAGAAAAAAGCCTTATGGAGGGGAAGAAAAAACAACAAACCAGCCAAAAAACCCTGCTAGTTTACTCAATTAAGAATACTCTGGGCTCACACCTGAAGTCACTGAGCAGATCCTCCCTGTATTCCTACTAGGTCTGTCCCAGGGCAGAACCACTAAAAAACTTTTAAGTCTTTGCCTCTACATCAAATCAGTCTGGAAGCCTCTGCTGGAGGGAGCTCTGCTGGCAAGCCAGGAGCACTGCCTCAGCCCCTCAGGCACACCGACAGCCTGGCTAAGCAGGAACAAAACCACAAGAACGGCCATCTGCTCCATAGAGTTGCGGGTTTCCCTGGCAGGGAGAACTTTTAATACTTGCATTGTATCAAAGGGGTTCAAATGCCAGTTCAACAAAAAAAGGAAAGGAGACCGCCCAGGACTGGAGATCTTAGGCAGGGGCCTACTTTTTTCTCTAATTTCTAAATGAATTTGGGTGAGTCTACCACAACTCCAGTTTATTTGCTACTCTGTCTATAAATTACTTACAATCTACCTACTGTCAACAGGAAAGAATACTCAAGAAATAAATCCCAAGTCCCAAGTTTCCTGCCCTGCTTCATTGGATACAAAGACAGAATAAAATCTCACTACTATGAGCTATTTCCTAAAATAACACTGAAAGCCCACTTGCAAATTAAAAACTGTCCCTGACGATCAAAAATGCAACTGGTTGGCAGTAACACCAGATCTCATTCTTTTAGACCTGATCTAATATTTTCCAATTCATGCGCTACTCTGATATGATTAACTACTGCTCCAAACACAACCCAGAACTAAACATGTACAGACAAACCCAGCAGTTTCTACAGAAGTGTATTACCCAAACATAATAATGCTTGGCCATGTTAAATAGTATCTCAGTTATGATGTTACAGAAGACAGTGTTAGGAGCTACTGGAGAACTCTCTAAATTGCTGGGACTTTAATCCACTGTGACATATAGCAGCACTGAGCTGGACAATAAGGCCCTTATTGACATTTTTGTTTGGAAATTGGATGATTTCCTAAGAGTTCAAGATTTTTCAAAAAAAGGCAACAAAACCATTTAATGGTGGTATGTAAATTACACATTAGAGGAAGTAGTAAAGTACACAACTGGAATAGTTTTTATATTCAGACTGTGTTCCTTAAAAAAAACAACGCAAACCTTTCCCTTCCCTTGAAATTCCCCCGCTATTTGCACTGTTCCACAAGACAGCAAGAGTGCCACTGTAACATCTGCTCCTTGGAGTACTTGTTACAGAATTGGTAAACCTACAAGATCCCTTCTGCTGATGGGCAAGGACTGTATGAGTCAAATGTTGCTTTTGGCAGGGGTGATTGAATATGCTCTATATAAGATTTCTTGGAAACTCCTTCAGAACATAGCTCTTTATTTACAACACTAATACTCTTTCACACAGGCTGCCAAGATTGAGAGCTTCCATTTTGTTTGACAACTGGAATAGTCTGAAGTAAAGCAATTAGCCTGGAATATGGATATGATTTATCTGTAATCCCTTTCAAATGAGAACCTGTCTATATCAAGAACCTTAAGATGTCAGCCACTAATGCCCTACTTTCTTCTGCTGTCTTCATAGGATAGAATTAAAAATTCACTAATAAGTCAGAAAATAGTATCAGGGGCTGACATCTGGGAGTGCTTGATGTAGACAAGGCCAGAATGGTAAGTCCTCAACGCAGATGCAGTTGTCTCATGGCTTAGATGGATTCTAAGATGTAACATCAAAGCTTCATAATTAATCTGTGTATAGCAATTTCAGAAGTGTCTCAAAACTAGATTTCTCCCCCTCCCATGAAGTAGTGTGGCAAGAGCAAAAATTAAGTACTATTCCTCACTGCCCTGTGTGCAAGGTTCAGCATCTCCTGCTGAACACCGCTCACCAAGAGGATCAAAAGCAGTACAGTGTAACCCTTTTGTTGCAAACTAGTTTGGCATTTATCATTGCCATACATTTTGCTATTAGATCTTTATGTAAAAGCTGTGCTTTTATCTGTCTACTTCGCAGGCGTAACACATGGCAAAGTAGCTAAAAGAACACACCTCTAAGAGCCAGTCTAACAGTATTGATCTCATGTGAGGTTGCAAACTCGAATGTAGTGATGTGAAATGTTTGCAATGAGCATATCTGTTCTCCTTCTTCAGGATGTTGAGCCAGACGTCTTTGGAATTTCCCCAGCTATGAAATAAAGTTACACAAAGCATTGTTAAGTATATATACACCTTTACAAAAGGATTATAAAAACATTATTTATTGTTTACAGATATTCAGGAACAAAAAGAAAAATTGCACATGCTAAAAGATCCTTATGGTAATTAGAAGACTGCAGGTATACTTTGAACTTCTAACATCACCACAACAGCAGCTTGCCAAAATCATCAGCAAGTCCAGTTTTATAGAAGAGCAGATAAAACTGAACGTGTGCATCCTGATGTGGCACATACAGCCAGAGCTTCCTATTTTACCTAGTTAGGTGGCTGTCCAGAGAGCAAGATAAAAAACAAACCCTCCCCATAAGAAAGAAAACACACCCACCCCACGCCCCAAGAAACACAAAACATACACAAAAGTTGTCCAGTTTAGTTTGACAAAAACATTTACAGATGGTGTTTAAAAGTCACTCATCCATCCCTTCCCTTTCTAGCCTCCTGTAAGGCTCAGAAACAGGCTACTGTGAGAAAAACTGAGTTCTTGTTTATTGCTAACTTACAATTTATTAGCACTCAAGCCTACTTGGGAAGAAGATGCCTGTATCATTAATATGGCTTGGTTTTCATTTGTAGTTATTATGAATTGATTTTTTTTTTAGATGTGCTTCTCATCCTACAGTTACTAAGAGGCACAGCACGTTAATCAATGCAATACCAATTTCCTACTGAAATTTTTGGAGTTATATATTTACCTTTCCCCAAGCAGAAGCAGAGAGAGATTAAACAGACCTGATCACTGCTATCGCCTAAAAATTCTAACCCAGGTCAGTTCCATTCTGCTGACATTGTAAGTTAAAAGCTGGAGAGATACTTGATTAATGCACAAGTCTTCCCCATTTAAGTGGGCAGGCATCGAGAAATCTATTATGACCTTCCTACAGCAGTTAGGAAAGCATGAAGAAGGCAGGAGAGAGTAAATGATCCTCATATTCAGCTGATCAGAAAGGATGGAGCTCAGCTTTACCAGACCAAAAAGAGGTGAACCTATTGACAAAAGGTGAACATCAAGGATTAAACTCCTTGCATGGAATTCTGTATCTGAACATATCTTTGGGATCCAGCAGTTTCCAACACCTTGCTGAAGGAGTGCATGAGATTCACCATCCTTTTTTTTTTTTATTATTGTTATTTTTAAAAAACTACTTTGCACTACAACTTTCAACACATACAAAACTATGATTTGCTAGGTACAGAGAAGAGCATACTGTTCTTTAAAGCACAGTTCTACAGGCTTGGGAGTAATACTGAGGGAGAAGAGCAGCTGAGTTTGAAACTCGGTGAAAGAGACTAACAGTCCTGTTCTTTTGCACTGGGGCAAAACATCACCATGCAGCATGTTCTGATCAAACTTTGGCTAGAA
This sequence comes from Athene noctua, assembly GCF_965140245.1. Lineage (NCBI taxonomy): Eukaryota > Metazoa > Chordata > Aves > Strigiformes > Strigidae > Athene > Athene noctua. The sequence continues at coordinate 26,437,395 of NC_134038.1, read as the reverse complement.
CAAATACAAACATGGTGTAACCTAGAAAGGTTCTCTTAAAGTAATGCTTCATGTTCTGCATCTCTTCTCATTCACCTCAGCAGAAGTTTTCCCTAGTGCACTGCAGTACATTTAAGAACTCTATCATTAAACATTAGGCTGATAAAAACAGCAACCAGGGTACTCATGTAACACACCAGGCTAAAAAATTCAGAAATTGAAAAATCCAGTCTAGTCAGCTAATCCATCCCTCTGCAGAAGGACAACTTTCTAGAACTGTGACTGCACCAAGCGTACTGCATTGCATTAGCAAGCCACCTGTGCAGCAATACTGCCACAAGTTAATTTGCGTATTTGTACATTTTTGAGTTCTTAAAGAAAACTCTGCTTGGCATTTTTTGGTCACTCAGTTCCAATAGCACTGGAAGAAGTTGAGTTTAACCATTATGTGCCTCTTAACCACTTATAGTGTCCAGTGTTAAGTTATAAAAGGACAGCTCTGAAAGGCAAAAATTATCCATCTGGTACATTCGTAAGATCAGGGAAAAAAAAAACCACCATAATTTCTGTCTTTTTTTTCAACATCAAATTGTTTGTGGATGAGGAGACAAGTACGGGGGTGGGTTGAGTACTGCCCACTATTATACAAACATCATACAGCAACAGATTTAACTGCAGTAGTTCAGCATATTTGATAAAATATCAACAACTGCTGCATCTGGTAAACTTACTTGAGTTCTGGCAAAGGTGATGGATTTATGAAGACATTTCTGAACCTGTACTTTTTGAATCTGGAGAAGTCAGTTGTTACTGATTCCTTGTGAGGAGTTTCAATAATTATGCAAGGTGAGATGCCTCCTGTTATTGTGGGCGGCCAACAACTCTGCAACATAAACAAGGTATCTTTTAAATGCCGATTTTACCATGAGAGCAAGGAAGGCAAGATGTAGATTACAGTAACAACAATATATGTAATGTATGTTAGTCTTTTTGGACCTCAGCGTCAAGTACTGACACCAAGAAAGACAAAGAGATTAGATGTCAACAAAGCCTTTCATAGTCAAGACAGAACATGTATAAACAAATTCGAGCAACTTTAGAAACTCAGCTTTGAGGAAGACAACTGTCTTTAGTTTATGAACTCACAAGTAACCTATCCGTTGCTCAAGCTACTCAGTTACAGTACATAAGGCAAAGGTACTCATTGCTATTAAAACACAGGACATTAGGTTGCTGGTCCTATCTACTTATCTACTCAGAGGGAAAAGAAAGGAGGGTGGAGGTTCTACTGTCCCTCAGTGGAAATTCAGCAACTTGTTATCTTCCAATTAAGCACTTCAGAGAGGAGCCACCCATCTCGGCTCCAGAGCTAGATACTCACTGAGCAAGCAGCAGCTGTGAACTATCTCTCAGCTTGCCAATGCCAAATATAGGGTGCAACGACTCAAAAGGTGAAGAGTGCAAAGTTATTCATGCAAAAAGCTTCAGAGTAGGAATTCTAGACTACTTTAGTGAACTCTGTAACTTGTTTCACTAATACTTAGTTGTACATAACCAGTACAAGTAAGGAGATATCAAATGCATTGGAGCACATGCAATGCTGTAATGGCTGACAGCCTTCAAAATGGTGACACAAAACTTTAATTATGGCTCTGTGGAGTTAGAGGGGGATCCCATTCACAAATAGCAGCAACACCTGCCCCTGAACAGAGAAACTTTTCCTATACAGACATTTTGCAAGGCAAACTACATATGATTTCATTAGTATATCTAAACCTATTTCTAGCCAGACTAAAGTACCCTAAGAGTGAAGTTACATATTCCAGCAGTAACATCTTAACAGCACACAGCTACAAGAAAACAAGAGATTCTGCTCCTCCTTGTCTCCTGTGATCCTCACTGCCCAAGTCTCACCCCTTCTTCATTTTGTCAGCTTTGATGCTTGTCAGACCCTCTGTTGGGTTGCTTCAACTCACTAACCTGGAAGAACATTATTTTGTAGTGCCAATTTGAACCTGTGTACTTCTTCATTTAAAAAGAACCCAAAAGAGAGCAAGGCAGGGGACAGAGTGCATGGTCAGCTATTAAGGAAGAAAAGACAGGGGAGAAGGATTTCCCCCTTTCAGAAAAGGTAAATTCTGACAGGCAGTTTCACTCCAAATACAGCCGACATAGTTACACAGCATTTTTCCCTACACAAAGTTTGCAAAGACAGCTTCACAATCAAAAGACTTTTGCTTCACCATAGCTTTTAGTCTCCTTTGCCTTAGAAACAGAATAGCTGCAAACAAGATTGTTTGCAATAGAAAGTTACATTATTTTACTAATCCACTTCAAAATAAACAACTCACTTGGTATAGAGGTTGCCTATGTGAGTTAAAACAGATTCCTAAATCGATTTAAATAATCAAAAGAACAGTTAAATGGAAGTAAAGAGGGACTGCATAGTTCTAAGTCTTCTTAACTAAACCACACCTTAAGATAAAACAAGTGCAGTAATCTTGTTTAGACTTGCCTCTAGGCTTTACCTGCTCTGCATATGGTATTATTCTGAAATATCTGGTTTTATTCTCATTTTTACACCTAACCTGACTCTGCAGTGGTTTCCACACTGAAGGACCCTTTATCTGCAACAAAGCCATGCATAAAAAAGCGGAAGCATATAAAAAGATGCTGAAGTGCTGAGCTTCCATAGTTTTTAATATCTGAAGTTAGAAACTTCCCCTATTCAATACTTTCTAGTGTGGAATGTACAACTTCACACCCACCAACACAAACCAGATGGACTCCCTCACCTAGTCTGAAACAGTATTCAGGATTGAATTACCTTAATCTCATATTGATGTTTTTTAGCAATTTTCCCATCTTCTCTTTTCTTAATCTCCTGCTGAGAAGAGACACACACATCAAAACACTGACAATGACCAGCACACCCACCTCTAAAGCTAAAGCAAACTGTTACTACTCCTGCCCCACTCTCTAACTCAGCAAAGATTCTCCCTTCCAAATGCACCAGAGAACTTTCAATATTATTAAACTTTTCAAGTTGCCCAAAATGGTAACCTCTGCTGTTCTCCTTTTTCTGGTCTGGAGATGTTCTGGTGCCTGCAGTTCTTGCGGAGACTCTTCTTGACATGACAGTGGCTGCTGCTTAGCTTGCAAACGGCTACTGCAAAGAGCAAAAAGACATCAGGAAAGTGGCATTTGTTAGATAAATGCAGAAAAGCTTGGTGTATTACGATGCTAACAGCTTACCTGCGTCTTGACATCTTCTTTGGGTTGTAAGATCTCTACCTGGATCAAAGGAATAACATAAGATCAGTTACCGTATCCTCAAGAAGTTAGGACCAAGTTCTGTACTTCTCGTCATAAGGCACATCACAAAGAGCAGCATGGTTTACACAACTGAAGGGTAGAAGCATTTCACCAGTGTGAGGAACACCTGAGGTATATAATCACACGCTGCTCCTGCTGGGGGTTACTGCTGAAGCGGGTTACACAGAGGGGGTGCCCACGTATGCCAGCGGTCAGTTTGGCTCAGGATAGCTGGGCTCGTCTAGCCCGCGGTGGGGGAAGCTATAAAGGGACATATTCCACGCAAGAGGATGCGGGGAGTCCCACCACCCCCACACACACACCCAGCCACCCCCTTTACCCACCAGGCACCCACACCAACGGGCGTTTTGCCGGTGCAGCGGCTCCCTCCGGGGCGATTTCGCCGCCGGCCCCTCACACCTGCCGGGATGGGCCGGGCCGGGCTGCCCGCGCTCCCGCCGCGCCGGTTCCGCGCCAATTTGCAGTGAGCGGGGAGGCGGCGGCCTGCGCTGCGCCGCGCCGCGGGTGCGCCTCGGCCGGCCCCGGGGCGCAGCGGGGGTCAGGCTGGGGCGGGGGGCTACCGCCGCTGCCCGCGCTCGGTCTCCCTCCGAAAGGGGCCGAGCCGCCGCCTGCCCCCCCCCCGCCACGGCCGAGGGGTGCCGAGGGGGCAGGGAGCGGGGCAGGACCGCGGCCCCCGCGCTCCCGCCTTGCTGCGAGCGAGACTCCCTCCAAAACCTGAGGGGAGAGAGGGGAGGGCTGCCGGGACGGCACCCTCGCACGCGGGGACACCCTCCCTCAGGGGGTGACACCCCCACAGCGGGGGACCCCCCTGCCCAGCGCGGGCTGGGGCACCGCAGGGATCGGGGGCCGGGGGGGCGTCCTCGCCAGGCCCCTGTCCTGAGGGCCGGGGCGAGGGGAGCCGGGACCCGCCGGGGTGGGGTGAGGGCGGGCGGCGCGGGCCGGCAATCGGGGTCAGCCCGCCAAGCGGCTCGGCCGGCTTCCCCGCCCCCAACGCGCCCGTCTCCCTCCAAAACCTGGCAGCCCGCCCCCCACCCCCCCCGGGGCTCTCCGCCGCCGGGCGGCCCCGAGGTGGCGGGGGAGGGGGGGGGAGGCGATGGCGGGCTCCCGCCGACACCCCGGCCCGCCGCGCTGCCTCCCGCCGGCGGTGCCCGCCCGGGCCATCGCCCCTCGCAGAGGCGCCCCGCAGCGTTCCCTGGCCCGGGCGGGCGGGCACGGCCGGGCGGATGGGGCCGCGCGCGGACACCCACCCCCTCGGCTCTCCTCAACCGCTCTCCCTCCAAAACGGTGCTCGGGCGGGCAGCTCGCCCGCCTCACCGCCCGCCGCCGCTGCGCCCCTCACACCGGCACCGGGTCTGTCGGTACCGCCACCACCACTGCCACCAGCACCATCGTAGCCACCGCCACTACCACCACCGTAACTACCATCACCACCACCATCATCACCGCCGCCGCCGCGCCAGACGTCACCCCCCTCCGGCCGGACGCCCGCCGCTCACCTCCGCCGCCGCCGCCCGGGCCGCGCTGCTCAGCTGGCGCCGGCGCCAAGTCGCTATATAGCGCGGCCCGGGCCCGCGCTGCGCATGTGCGAGGGCGGCAGACAGCTCCCCCCGCCCGCCGCCCTCCCTCTGCCGGCGCCCGCGCCCCGCTCGCCCCAGCACCGCCCCTTCGCCGCGGGGTCACCCCGGGCCCAGCGGCGCCCCCGCCGCCGGGACAGTCTGTCCCGCCCGCCCGCCACGGCTCCCTCGGCGGAGGAGTCCCGGGAAAGCGGCGGGAATTGCCGGGAGGAGGGCCGCTGCTGCCGCCGCCGCCCTGCGGGGAGAGCCGCCCGCTGCCCCGGCCCCGCCGGCGGGGCACCCCGGGCACCGTCACCCCCGTCCGCTGCATCGAGCCCCGGGTCGGCGCCCCGCCGTGTCCGCGCCCCGCCGCGGCGGCTCCGCCGGCGGCCCCCGCGCGCCCTGCAGAGCGCAGCCCGCCCGCCCGCCCCGGGGCGGGGCCGCCGCCCGCTCCCGCCAATGGGAGCGCGGCGCTCCGCGGCAACGTGCAGCGCCAGGCGGAATGTAAACACGGCCCCGCCGCGCGCGCTGGCCCCACCCCGCCCCGCTCCCGCCGCGGCCTGAGGGCGGGGCGGCCCCTCCCGCCCCCCGGGGCAGCCCCTGGCCGCGGGGACGCGCCCCCCCGGGCCCCGTGCGGCGCCTCTGCCCGTCGGGGCTGCCAGCCCTCGGCGACACCCCGCTTCTCCCTGCGACGCCTCCTGACCCACCCACACCCCACTGCTGTGGGACCGGCGCCCCGCGTCACGGGGCGGAGGGTGTCCGCCCGCTGCCCGGTGGCTGTCGCACATCTCACCAGGCACGGACGGCCTTCGCCCCGCTGTGCTCCCCGAAGGCACCCGCCTCTGCTGCGAGGGGCCTGGGCTCTGCCCCAGGGGGCCCGCCCGGGCCTTCGCATCTGAAACCTTCCCTGAGGGCCCCTCTCCCTCCCTCCATTTTTGCAGCAAGTTTAAGGACAGAGAAATTGGTCCCAGGAGAAAACAGGCCTCCCCCTCCCCCAAGCACCGCCTCCATGGCGCCCCACGGACTGCCCTGTGCCCTTGCCCAGTAGCTTCCCACACCCACCAGCCAGGCCCGCCACCGCCCCTCAGGGTCCCAGGGAGTCCCAGGGCAGCAGTGCCCACCCTGCAGTCCCCCTCCCTGGCCGGAGATGATGCTGAAGCTCACCCTCAGTGCCAAGCACACCTCCCTGTCACTGGCAACATCACTCAAGGGTTACACGGAATTTTCTTGATAGATATCCTAAAAAAAAAAAAAAATCCACACTACCGCAAAAGCAACCAAACTCCACAGTACCACGTACTTATCAATGGTTTGAGTGCACAGTTTTCTTAAAACACCCATGGCAGGAGCTGTGTGTGGAGGCAGGTCCTCACCTTGACACAAGGCACCTGCAGTCATTTTGCTGATGAAAAACAAGGGGTACTTTCCCTCTCTTGAAGTGCAGAGCACACATGCTGCAAAACAACACGAAGAGAAGCTGCAGCTGCCTTCAAGTAAATCCACCTCATTTCTTTTTTCTCCACTTCTGCTTTTTCGTTTCCCAAGTGTAATACAATTAAAGAGTAAACATAGTTTTCACCTCCAAATACATATTACAGTAATTAAGCACAATAGCCAGATTTTGGTACTTACCTTCTCACAGATTTGCCTTTTTAAAGGGCAAGAGGAAAGGCAGCACAGCCCACCAAAGGCAGAGATAGTACAGTAGGGTTGCTAACAGCAGTTTAACAGGTCACAAATTTTGGGTAGTAAGGGCTGTCTCTCAACTGTGGGTGCTTACAGCACCTGATGGAGTGGGGACAATGATTCCTGTAAACTTCAAGTAAAGCAGCATGCACAAGATGGACATTGCAGCCACCCAGCTTCCTCAGCTCTTCAAAATGCCCTTTCCAGTCATGAAAAATCTGCTAGTTGTGGTTCAAAAGGGATGCAAAAAACCCCACAAACCACTGCCATCTGCTTAATCCCTTTGGCACTGAGAAACAATCTTTGTCAACTCTCTATACTGCACCATCTCGTTTTGAGAAATCTAACTCATGTTGTAGTTTGGGATGCCTAAAGTAGATGTGCAGCTAGCTTTGTTAGTTGATCTCCACTGAAGTCCACCAGCAAGATACACTTCCAGACAGCAGGATGTATCTCATACTCCTCCAACTACAGAAAGATGGTCTCTGAATTTGGTGAAACTTGTTCTAACTCTAACCTCAGGCCTTTAACCAAATTGCTGAAGTTGAAACCCTACCATAGCCAACTTGTTAAAAAGAACTGGCATTTCATGAAGGAGCCAGCAAGAGAGAAGAGACAAAAGTATCTTTTTCCCTAAAATAACTCTACTCCTCACAGCCATCAAATGAAGGCTTGGTGGCAGCCAGCTCCCAAGCAGCAAAGCAGTTTTGGTGCATCAGGAATAAATTTAATGGCAGATCGTGAAAGGAGAATGCTACAAAGTGAGTAGTAGCTAAAAATTGAATATATCGGGTCTGCCATGAATAGGTCTCGGCAGAAAGACCTTAATGACTACACAGCTCATTTTTCCACACCTTTTGATGTGAGCTGCTGCAGGTTGCATGCCACCATATTTGTGGTTTTGTGTCGGTAGTGGAAAATGCATCAGGTCCCATAAGCATTCTCCACCCTGCCAGCAACTTCTCCCATAAATTTTCAGCAGTACAGAAAAAAACTCCAGAAGCTAGTGTGTAATAAAATCCTGCCGTAGACAATGAAATTATGATTTTAATGTAAACTAACGTGCTGACCTTTTGATGTGGCAATAAAACTACACTGAGTCCACACTGGGACATTTCCAAGTGAGTTAATACACAGTACATCCTCCTTCATTATGTGGATGCCTCCTTAGGGGGGATGAGTGTAAAAGAGAGAAGGTTTTTTTTAAGCCTCTAGAAATACACTACAATTGCTAAGTGGTATTTATACTGGGATCTAATAAGTCCTTTTAGATTAGTCTAGCAGGGTTGTTTTTGTGGGTTTTTTTTTTGTTTTTTTTTTTTTTTTTTTCTAATTACCACTTCTAGATATGTTCCAGAGAAGGTGTGAACCCCATTGGAAAGGTGGGAATTACAGGGCCTTCCTTACAAGTTTACACAGCTGAGGTTGCTTTTCTTGGTTATCCTTTTATGGATCTCTTTGAAGGACCCCAGAGTCTACCAGGGATCTATAAAGCATACATCAAAAGCCATGAGGATCAATCCTGTTATTGAGTGTGCTTAGTACTGCTCTTCTCCCAGAGCTTCTGAATCCACCTGGTTGGTCCCAAGGAAGGGAGCAGTATTTAATTATAAATATTTGCACATGGCTACACTGAGATCCAGGCACAAAATAACATGGAATATTGTCCCCTGTATTCCTACCTTGTTGCAGCAAATATTTTACTGTAGTCAGTCATTTGTGCTGCTAGGCTTTGTCCTTCTGAGTCACAGCCATGTAGTCAAAGCTATCCTGTAACTTAGTTAAGGGAAAAGGCCTGCTCCAAGACTCTTGTGTGGATGAACTTTATTGTTTTTAAGAGGTATTTTAAGCTCATTTATTGGAGAATGGCTCCAGCTACATAGCTTAAGCAAAGCACCATTAAAGTTTTATACCCTTCCTAAAGAAGAATTCTTTAGTAGGAAGTTGCACCCTTCACAAACTGTAATGTTTTTTTCTCTTGAACAGCATGGGATAACTTGAGACCCTGGGGTTTCAAAACCCTTGTTTTCCATTAGAACCTATAGCATTCTCCTACTTTCCTGCTTGTTTAATTTCAGAGACATTTTCAAACAAGGCGTGATCCAGTTTAACACGCATTAAAGAACATTTTTTAAACCTTACAAGTTTGACTTATTTTGGTGCTTTTTTTTTTTTCTGATTTGGTGGGGAGAGAACCCATATTGCAGTTATTAAGAACCTTTTAGCTAAAATATAACAAGGAGTAAACCTTATAGTCCTAAGCATGTGAATATGTCTTTCTAAGGTCAATGCCAGCAATGAAGACCATAGGCAGTGACCAGCTATTGATAAGCAGCCTGTACTACAATCAGATCAGCTTAAGACAACCAGTACTAAGAGTTATTTTTATAATAGAGGAAGAAAACTCAAAGTAGAGATCAAAAATAAGTTAAAAGTTCCCTTACAATTTGCAGAATCAGACCTACAACAGTATGGCATGATACAAGGATTTCCTCTTTGACTTGATTTTTTTCAAGGCATGTTTTTACAGTGGGGAGGGGAGCAGAGAGTTACCAACCTTTTAAACCCCTATTCAGAAGTAGATGCTACCACTTCCCAGCAGTCATAAAACAAACCAACAGACTGCATCCTTCTGGCTCTTGTTAGTAGCCTCTTTCTTTTTGAGTCGATGTACCTCTCTCAGCAATAACAAGCCCACAATAAACATTATCTTGTCCTGAAATTTCATTCACATGGGAGATCTTTTATCCATGTCCTGTCAGAGACCCATATCCTTTCCTGTACATGAACATTTAAACTTCCACTTTCAACACATTAAAGGTGAAACATCTTTAAAGTAAAATTCTTAGGGTTGATCTTCTGAGCAAAGTCACACCCTAGTAAGGACAGCAACTCTACAGTGGAAAGCAGCACCTGTAACTAACAGCCAAACACTGAGTTTATCTTCATCCACCCCTTTGTTGTATCTTCTGTCTGCAGCTCAAAGAAATCCCAGAAACACACCTTTCTCATGTTTTCCAGCATTGCTTCGCCACTGGGCTGTAAGCATGACATCTTTTAGACCAGGAGATAAGTGTAGGTAGGGGAAAAGAAAGAATCTCAGGTCACAGAAAAGAACCACATTGAACACAAGCAGGACAATAATACAGTATTTAAAAATAGATTAACTTATCCTCACCATGGCTTCCTAGGGTGGGCAGCAGTTAGGAGACACCCCTTGCCCCTGCTGCCAGGAGAAGCAGGCAGCTGGCTGCAGGGGCAGACCCTCTTCTCCGCAGCTCGGCCTCTGACCTAGGAGTGTATGTGGGTCTCATTCAGATGGCTCACTTCACCTTATCAAACCTACAGCTGCTGAGCTCTGGGCTCAGAACTTTCATTCCCAAGCATGCAAGGTGAAGAGTGTTTACTGATGATGGTCCAGCTTTCAAGCACTGTAGCAAACACCTTTCCAACACTCGGGGACTAAGACTTATGATTCTCCATAGCCCCAGCTTTGGCTATGTTTAGGGCACATCATGATGCAAAGGTAACGTGCAGAAGATAATACCCCAAACTGCCCACAGTTAATAAAGATGTATGTACTAATTCAGCTATTTGGCAGTTTGCCACTGGCCACAGAAGCCAAATTCCTCTCTCCTACCTGTTTAAGACAAGACACATCCATCTCCTTTTCCTCAGTCTCACACCACAGAGGAGCTAGAGCTGAAACTCAGTGATGGGAACAAAGATACCTCTGCCCATGTCAATCCCTGCTTCCTTAACTGTGATCTCATCTTCGTCATTCACCTTGCAAAAACTGACAGCTGTTGGCCATTACCCACATACCCTAAAAAGTCTGAGGCATCCCTCTTTCCCACCTCTCTTTGCCTCAATTAATTTTCTCCAGAGCCCCATTCCAAGCAATGTGTGACTCTTAACATTCAGAGACATTGATTTTGGGGGATAATTATATTTCTTATTATATTGCCTGACTAGGTCATCTTGCTTGGAAACATCAATGTTTCTTTCTCCTTTCAGGACAAAGTATAGACTTATGTCACAGCCCCCATCTGTAAGTTGAGATCTGCAGACCACTCCTGGCCACTAGCCCAGTTTTGTTACTCTTATCTGGGTTTTCTTTTTTGGCTATTATTATTATTATTTCTTAGCTTGCCCATTAAATTACAATATAGTTATCTGCCTCATTAAGATATTTGAGTGTTCAACTATCAATCTGCCCACAAAACTTTGGAACAAGTCAAGAGAGTTTAACTTCTTAAGTATTAGTTATACAGCAGTAGCTCCAGGACAGTATTTTCATGAAGAAAAAGTCTGGCTGAGAAAAAATTTTATACACATCTTGTTAAGTCTCAGTTTAGTCGTATTTATTCTACGACTGGTTTATCACGACCACATCATAGAAACAACAGTGCCACAGGAGCACTGGCCTGTTCTTTTCATGAGTCATTTCTATGTATGTCAAAAAGCCTGAACCCTCCTTGCAAGGATCACTCAGTAACGGAGATGACAGCATTCTGTGGTTATAAACATGCACCAGAAGTCATCAATGTGACAAAGAAAGCAGATACTGAACAACTCGGTGAGGAAACAGAGTGCCTCCACCAGTGTTATGTGTCATAGAGAACAGTAATTAATACACTACCTTCATCCAAGATGTACAAGGATTTATATAAACAGGAAAACTAGGAGGTAAAGTGAGAACTTAAGTCAATATGGTTACGTTGATATGACCCCTTATATGAACATTTTTGCTTTGGTACAGAGAAGTTTTAAAAAACACTAGTTCATGATGTTTTGGAAAGTGTCCAACCTAAATTTAAAAAGCAGCAATAAGTCTGAACTAAGCACCCTCAAGAGGAACACTATCAGTATAGCTATGTCAGGGCATCTGTATGGATACAATTATATAGGCATAATTGGTCAAACTTCCTCCTGCAGAATACTGTACAGCTCTCAACATAGAGTTGCTGCTTTGATAAAGGTACAGTTCACAAAAATCTACATTTGAAAAGGAAAGGTCTTATTCAGTGCTTGCTCTGGGAAGATGGATGCTTTGTTACACAATTTCCTTTTCATCGCTGTCAGTTAAATATATCATTTTGTCACCCAGTTTGTTCAGTGGACAAGAATCAAGTCAGGGACTACTTGCAACAACTCAGATCGTACAAGCCCATCAAGCCCAGCAGCCTGCATCTAATGTGCTGGCTGATGTCCTTGCAAGGCACTCTCCACAATCTTTGAAAAGCCAGAGAGATCAAGGATCCCTGATGACCAGCAGGGATTAAAAAAAATATTCACACGCAGTTTCAGGAAAAGCCAAAACAACCGAAGACCAGTAACCCTATTTCTTACATTTAAATGGAATTTCCTGTATTTCAGCTTGTACTCATTGACTTTTGTCCTTTCACAGGGCACCACTAGAGTCTGACTCCATCTTCTTTACTGCCACCATCTGGTGTTTATACACCTTGACATGATCCCCCCGAGCCTTTTCTTCTCCAGACTAAATAATCCCAGCTCTCAGCCTCTCCCTGTTATTTCAGTCTTCAATACTATTATCATCTCCCTCCTCTCTTGCTAGATACACTCCAGCATGTCCATGCCTCTCTTGTACTGGGGAGCTCAGCACTGGACACCAGCACAGAGTAGAAGAGAAGGATCACCTCTCTCCATGCAGAGATTGCAACACTCCCTACTGCAGCCCAGGAAGCTTTTAGTTTTTGAGGCCACAAGGTTGCACTGTTGGCTCATGGTCAACTTGGTGTCCACCAGGATCCCCGGGGCCTCTTCTGCCAAGGTGCTTTCCAGCCAGTTGGCCTGGTACCTGAAATTATTTTTCCTCCCTGGAGGTTCAGGACTCCACATTTCCCCTTGTTGATCTCCATGAGGTTCCTGTCAGCCCATTTCTCCAGTCCATCACAGTCCTCCTGAATGGCCGCACAACCCTCTGGTATATAAACAACTCCTATCTTCTGCAGTCTTGCTGATTGTGCACTCTGCCCCATGACCCAGGTCATTAATGAAGGTTTTTAAACAGTGTAAGATCCTGTATTGATAGGGTACACCAGTAGCAACTGGCCTCTAGTTATGCTTCATACCACTGATCACCACCTTTCAAGCACAGTTTAGCCAGTTCTCAACACACCTGCTCACCATCTACTTACACGGTCCATAATTAATCAGTTTGCAAGGATGTTATGGGAGACAGTGTTAAAAGCCTTGCTAAAGTCAAGATAAACAACATCCACTGCTTTCTCTTCATCCACTGAGCCAGTCATCTAATTGTAGAAAGCCATCATGTTGTCAGGCATGCTTTCCCTGCATAAATCCATTCTGGCTACTCCACTTTCTTACTCATGTTTGGAAATGGTTTCCAGGATTATTTTCACCAGAATCTTTCTAGACATCAAGGTAAGACTGTCTTTTAGTTCCCTCTATTCTTCTTGCCCTTCTTGAAGACAGGAAGGACATTTGCTTTATTCCAGCCCACAGGAACCCTGTCCATTGCTATAACCTTTAAGATAATGGCAAACAGCTTCACAGTAACATCAGCCAGCTCCTTTGCCAACAATGGATGTGTCCCACAGGTCTGTGTATGTCCCATCTCTTTAAGCATTTCTTAACTTGATCCTTCTCAACCAAGAGTTGATATTCCTTACTCTAGCCCTTCCCACTGGCCTCAGGGGCCTGCAGTTCTTAAGGGCTGGTCTTACCAGCCGAGACCAAGGCAAAGACAAGATGGAGTACCTCAGCCTTCTTCACATCCTTGGTCATGAGGACTCCTGCCCCATTTAGCAGTGGACCCATGTTTCCTCTGATCTTCCTTTTGCAGCTGATACACCTGTAGAAGGCCTGTTGTCCTCCACAGCCCTTGAACAGGTTCAGCTACAGATGGCTTGGCTTCCCTATCCCCATCCCTAGACATTTGCACAGGATCTCCGTGTCCCTCATAGGTTACCTGTCCCCACTTCCACCTCTTGAGTGCTAACAGCAGCCTTCCATATGGATTTTTGTCAGTGTGCATGCATGGAGGATGATAGGCAATGGGTATGAGTTGAAGCAAGAGAAGCTCAGCCTAGATAAGGAAAAACATTCCCCCCACCCTGTGGATGCTTTAAGTGGCAGTATGTTTTTATCTCTGTCCTGTTCATCTATGGTACAGCTGCATGCTGATCAGGAAACACAGCAGTTGGCAGAGATGTGTAACACTACTTAGACCATGCATTGCCACTTGACTGGCAATGCAGATTGATTCCCAGAGGAACTTCTGTACTAGAACAAGCATTCTGAAGTACTCAGTATTTGTACCTACCACACTTGGAACGGAGTGCTCAGGCATTTGGATTCTGACCAACCTGTAATACAAAAGAACAGACTGACAACTTTTAATAAGCCATTTTTTTATTGAGAGTTAAGACCATGGTGCGTAGAACGCGCTATAAAGACAAAATACAGAAGATCGCTTTAGTAAATACACACTGGTTAAGCAATGCTACTTTTTGGCAAAGTGCTGTATTTTGTCGGTTTTCAGCCTGTGTTGAACTATTAAAAATAAGAGCCAGACATTCTTCCATATCAAAAGGGCTGCTACAAATAGAGAAGTGGCTCTGGAGAGAAGCTGCCATATGTGCATAGACTGATGTACAGTATTAATCCTAACTGAAATGTCCCTTTTGAATCTTCAAGTTTGCTGTGTAGAAGGCACAGTTTAAAATGCAAATCTGTCTATTGACCAATACATATGAAAATACAGTTTCAGCAAGATTCATGAATATCGATCAGTATGAGACAGTGCAAGGCCTCCACTTTTACAAGAAAAAACAACACACTTTAATACAATTCAAAAGCCATATAAAAAGCCACACAGCTCACTATTAAAACAGAAAACCAAAACAAATCTAATTGCCCAATAGCTCCAGGCATAAAACAGGGCTAGACCAACATAAATACTTAAAACAAATTAACAAAAAGCCATTGATGCAGTACTATCTCACACAATAACATGGTTTCCAATATTACAAATTGAGAAGCACAGCTTTGTGCAACAAAATAGTTTATATCCTGAAAGATATAGGTTTTCATCACCAGAAAGTCATCTAGTAATGTAGTATAAAAAGATCAGTATCTCCCAATTCTAGGAGCAGTCTAAAGTTGCATTTACTTGCCTACTGAGAAGAACAGGCCAAGGCCCTCATTGTAATGCCTGGGAGCCTTATACTCTCAACTCCATCTCCCCGTTAAGAGTTAGAGGATTACTTACTCCTTCTAACACAGGGAGGTGGAGGCTCCATCTTCCTTCATTTCACTTTAAGAAAATTAAAGCTGAAGGACAAGTAGTTACTTTTATATAAAGAAAAATACAGGAAAGCAAAGAATTTTCCTGAGCTAGAAAGTTGGCAGTGAGGAGAAGGAAGTTTAAGACAAACAAAAAGTTGGAGTGATAAAAGTAGATAATCTGAGACAAGTAAGAGTGAACAGACGAGGGACTGGTGAAACTACAGCTATTGCAGATAAACCAGAGTATTTGGACCACAAAAGAATTGTTGTATGGACACGGGCACATACTGAAAGGAGTAATAACAAAATCTGGTTTAGAAACTCATGAAGTGACCAATTTTGTTTTCTTTCATTGTCCACATGAATTCAATGTGTCTTAGCAAAACCCCTAGCATATTCAGGAAAGCACCTCTTGCTTTTACACGCTTAACTATTTGTCAACATTCTTTTGCAACAATCCTAACTAATCCCAGTGAGGCAGCACATCTGCAGTGAAACAGAGGTTATGAATGCTGTTTCCTGTACACTAAGTATGTTCCACAACAATTCCAGCTGCAGAATGTGCAACAGTACCACTACATCAGGGTCAATCCAAATCGTTGGGGTTTTTCTTCAGTGAAATTGAAGCCATTTGGCTGAATTTAAAATACTTCATAGGTTGGGAATAATTCTCATTATTGATCTTGTCTAATTTCAAAGAGTCCTCACACTAACTTCTGTATAAGGACTACTGGAAGACATAGTTTAATGTAATGTTAACACTTTAATGCCCTAGGCACTAAACACAAGGGAAAAACAATAAGTCACATTCAGCACTGACAGAAAGGGGGACAAAACTTCCCCTCTTCTTTCAGTGCAGATTTCTGCTTCCTCACCTCCATAGCCATCTAGTCTACTTCCCAGATTGATGTATCGGAGTTTGGCATGCCATGTGGCTGCTGTGTAATACACACTCTTTGTTAACAGGTGAGCTTTACTTTTTTCTTTTTCCTCTAAAGTGCCTGCCAACTTCCAAAACAAGTTGCGCAGTGTTCTTAAGAAAACCCTTGTTGGTTTTGAATGGCTTTTCTTTCCTGTTGGCCCACGGAACTACCATCCAGTCCTTCTGCCCACCATGGGCTAGGAAACAACAACTTGACAATCTGCATTTTTATACACCCTGTTATCACTGTGTTTAGTTCTGTAAGACTGTTTTTCAGCATCCCATTCTCCCTGCCACACACAGCCCTTCATTTCCAGTCACAATTAACTCAGACTTCATTTTCATAGAGAAAATTAGGAGAACTTCTAATAAAACCTTCATTCTAGCTACTTTTGAGCTATTCTCAATCTGTAAATATGAGACAATCGAACAGCAATCAGCAGCTCAGAAATAGCTATCCATCAGCATGACTTCTTTAAAGAGCAGTCAGCTACTGATGCGACTAAAAGAATGGTTGATCCACCGTCTTTTTCCTCTAACTAGACGAGAAATTAAATGAAATAGGGTGGGGGAAATAGATCTTTCAAAGACAGAAAGAGCAGGAATTCCAGAAAGGGAGTAAGAACTTGAACTGAACCAAGTAAAACCCAGTTCAGCTCTCTGGGTTGTGTGTCTGCACTTAACCCATAGGTCCACTTTTCCTTCTACTCCACTGTGAGGTACTACACCTGTAACACCAGTGCCATATCACACTGCAACAATATTGGGGGGACATTTAACCCTTTTCTGACATCCATATTAAGTACCCAACACAGATTCCACTAACACAAATAGGTACTAGGCAGTTCAGATTAGATGTCCTTCTTGTAACAGTTCAGCATAGCTATGTAATATCCACCGGCAGCTACAGTATCTCCTTGTTAGAAAGTAATCATATATGCTGAATACAGACAGATACAAAAGCTGTCGAGTACTGGTCATTAAAGCATATGGCTAACCTCAAATTTTCTAACTCCACTTTGATTAATGCAAAATGTAACTGATTTCCATCTCAGTTTTTTTAAAATACCAACTAAGAATCCATCTATACATCAGAGTTTATAAAACAGCACACAAACTATCATACTGATAGGCTTCCAAGACATTGATATTTAGCATCAACATTTAGGACTTGCTGCAAGATGTTCAGAGATTTATGTGTCATTTCAAAAGAATGCAACACTAGTTACGATTGTGTTTGAAGGATTGACGATCAGCTTCAGATTGACCAAACTTACCTATGTATGAAAATAAAAGCAACCTAAAAAACAATTAGACCTTAGATTAAAACCACAAGAGCCATCAGTAATTGAACTGACGCTGGCAAGGCTGGTGAACAAACAGTCCGTTGTGCTTGATATGCCGAGAGTGGCAATCCCTGGTAAGGTTTTGGCGACGGAGACCATTTTTGTTGAGATAGTGTCTTTCATTATGTTCTTTTATCCAGTGGGTAGGACGAAAGCTCTTGTTTTTTTCCAGAAAAGTTGAACGAGTAGCAAGAGCTGTGACATAGCAGTGAACACGCTGTCCTGTTTCACTTTGGGCCTCCAGTCTAGAAATGTAACAAGCAGATATAATTCATTACTAAGGTGCATTGGGAAGACACGCAAAGTATAAAGGGCAGAACATGGACATCAACACCCAGCATTTCAAAAGGGCACCCTTATTCTGCTGGACAGAGATTTGGGCTGAGGCAAGGTCAAGCCAGTTTAGGAAAAGCACGCTGGTAAGTAATATGTAGTGCTGATAACTCATTGTGAAGGCACCACAACAGCCTTTGGACTTCTGATGTCTTACGCCATTTCACCCTTCCTTCCCCACCCCACCTCCCTAAGCCCAAGATGCAACACAGATCAGAAATATAAAGCAATGTGTGTCTCACTGCTCCAGCTTTAGAAGACTTGAGAGTTATCCACTAGGCAAGGTTTGGTTTAAAATCACCTTGAACATAGGTGGTTCAGCCTGAAAACAGAAGCACACTAATGACAGTGTGTTTGGACTGCTAGCTACACAAGTAAATCCAAACAATGCTCATGCAAAGGAATGAGAAAGATAGACCGGTTGTGACACACATGGGAAAACTTCTAAGGATTGTTCCTCAACCAGCCCTCCAGATTTTACAAGCAGAGAGTCAGCAGTTTTGGCAAACCCTTACTCCATCATGCACTAGTGAAAAACAAACCCAGAGCCTAGGCAAGCAACCGACATTGAAAGAGGATTTCCCTACTTGACAGAACAATCACTGGTGTTTCCTGAAACTTCCAAAGTAAATCTAAAAATAACCTGGTAGTTTTAATAGCAAAGCAAATCCCAAGTCTGAGTGCCACAGCTGGTGTGAGACCAGTGGCACCTGAGTTGCCTGCCTTCTCTCTTCCCACACAGGACCCAATGACAAGCTGTCAACTCAGTGGTGCCAAGGAAAGATGCCTACAAGACCAGGAGCTTGCTCAGGCATGAGCTAGATATCTCTTGGGAAGTCTGTTTTTCAGCAGTAGCATGACCCTATAATGAAGTCTCTTCTGGAAGAGCTTAGCTTCCATTTATTGCATGATGTCTCTGTAGACATAAGTCTAGACTACCATGCCCATGGTATGCTCCTGTAGCCTTGCTCTTGGGGGGCTGCAGGTGCCTGGCATGGATGTGAACTCTCCTGCCTCCCCCCACCCCCCTCCTCACTGGAGTGGAATACTCCTTGTCAGCAAGGAAATACTCCCTCCCTTCTACTTTTTTCTTTTAAGTATCCAAATCAACTTGCTTTTGGCTCCTTGGGTAGCTTGATACAGCCAATTGAAGCCTACAGACTCCAGAATAGCCTTGTGTGACATGCTGGTTTTCCCGTTTATTCACTAGATATTGTCCTAAACCTAGCACTTGAAATACAAAGCAAGAAATAAGCAAATAATACAGCAGAGATAAATTCACAGTGCCTTGTAAATACTTTAAACTGGTGTAATCTGCATAGAATTTACATGAGGGTGCCTGTAAACACGGGGCTACTGTTTTCTATATGGTGCAATCCCTTAACATGTTCAACGCTGCTGGAGGTGGAACTCCAAGTGAAGCTTTTCTGGGGAAAGCTGCAAGGAGCTAAGAAGCCACACTACACTTATCAGAGCCTGTATTTCCTAAGATGCCCTTGCTGCATGTCACTAGCTAGCAAAGGGCATCAACTGCTAATACCAAGTGTTGCGGTTTGTTATGGAAAAATATGACTAGCCTGATGAACAGGTGAAAGTTTATATAACATCCTTTCGCTTTGAAGAGAATTTAAAAGGAACAAATAGCTTTAATCCGCAAAAGGAGAAAAACTGGTTTAAAATTGCTGGTTGAAGATATTTACGCTTTTTGTCCTCTTATCAAATACCCTTCCAGTACTTGTTTGCAAACGAACACTCTTCTACTCGTTGTCACAAAGTGAAACTGGGATAGCAGAGGTGGTTTGAATTAGCTAAAAAGGCTGCATACTCTTCAGAAACGTAGCATTTTGGTATCTTAGTGGTTGCTGTTGGTAGCCTAGCACTAGTGAGCCCTGGGCACCGAGAGAACAGGGCTGATGAGCCTCCATCAATATTGTCAAAAGGTAATTTCAGAGCGGCTGTGTCTAAAGCCAGACCACCACTACAGACATTTGCTGCTGCGCCCCCAACATCTAATTTTGCTAGAAAGCATAGGTGCCCTGCTAGTTGTGCTATAGAGCCAGACCTCACAAGGAACATTAAAGACTTCAGACCCCGCCCCAATTAATATTTAAGTAATTTTTCTGCACTTAGCATTTTGGCTTGTTAAAGCAGACATAGTTAGGCTTGATCAAGTAACATGATTTGGCACAAAGGTTAGTCCTAAAACCAGTATTGTTTTGGCAGACAAGGCTCTAGAGGAAGCAGTGTTGCTAGCAGCCTGATCAAACAAAAAGCATTGTCCCCAAACAGTAGTACTTACTGTGCCAGTGTGCCTTAAGCAGCTTTTCTTGGCCCTACAATGTTAAATGGCCAACCATTAAACCACTAGACTTTCAAAACAGCTTTTGAAACTTACTGCATTCAGTGCAATTGACATTCCCAGCTTCTGTAGCCTACCTCAGCTTTAGACTTAAGTCTCCTCCCATTTCTGCCACACAAAATAACCTGTACAAAAGCCTAGATCCTCTGATGAAGCAACAGCACAGAATACAGTGTGAAGAAACTTAATCACACAGTTTTCAACACAGTTGAAGATCATCACACCTTTAGCTTCCCCATTAAAGCAGCTTAACTGTACTGCATAACATGACAGGATTCTCCAGAAGAATTTATACCAGTATCCCCAGTTTAAGTCACTGAGAAGTCAGTATCCAACTCTATTACTAAACTGGTCTACTGTTTTTCACCAGGTCATGCCTCACAGCCTACAGTTCTCTTGAAGGCTCTTTCAGACCGTCCTTTTAAAAGGTGCTGTGTGTTCATAGCTTCCCACCAATTTAAGTTAAACTAGATCCTTGATGCTTAGCATCACAAACCGCCCTCCCCAAATAATTACACAGATCCCTCACTCAGATTAATGGTACCAGCGCTATACTTGAACGTTATACAGCAGCATGTCATCTCAAAGTCACCTGTTTCTTTGAACTAAGGACTTTAAATATGACAAGAAACTGATGAGAACAGTCAATGGGCATCTAGCTAGATCAACTCTACTACTACACTCATTTTTTCCTGTATAACAAAAGCTTAGTATCTTATGAGTTTGGGGTTTTTTTTTTTTAATTGTTTCTAATGGTAAGCACCAGACAGGACAAAAAGCCAGTCTTGGTTATTAACCAGAATTCAAAAAACACCCCATTATCTCCAAATCAATGAACACACAGGTCAGTGCAGAGTCATAACAGCAAAGAAATACTCTATCTGTATACACTTATGTATACTATACTTGTATAGCTGTATATACTGTCTGGTTAACACTGAAGCAGTGCATGGCAAACATGCCTCTACAATAATCCCATGTGGCTAGATCTTTACAGTCCAAAAATCAAAAGCACAACTTCTTACCTCGCTAAGAGTAGAAGTTTGCAACACAAATTTTTACCTTCAGGGAAGTAAGTTTTGCAGAATATTTCTGTTTGCTTTTGTTCCACAAACCACTTGTGGAAAAATTTAATCCTACCCTAATCTATCACTAGGCTGAGGAATAAAAAAACCCGAAAGACTACCAAAACAGACTTCCTTGTCAGGATAATGAAAGTAACATTTTTCATCTCATGAGACGACTCGGAGAGTACTGACTAACAGTTATGAAAAATGCAAAAAGCTATGAAGGGGGCAAAGTGCTTTCAAATCTATGTTACCAGCTATACAGTTAACCGCCACCAGTTCCGACAGAACTGGAGCATATTCTGCAAGGCAATAATTAGGCTCCATAAATATTCATTGAAGCGTCAAAATTGCATACCCAACTGTTTCCTGACACGGTCATCTTGTATAACATTTTTCTAAGCAGGCAGGCAACCCTGACCACCCTGCCCACCTTGTGTAGTATTCATGCTTTATTCACTTGCTCTGAAATAAGCTGGAAAATTCAGTATTAAATGTCTAAGCTGATCAAGTAGAAACCAGATATTTTCAGCAACAGAGTTCCTTGACAAGAGAAGTCAGCCATACCTGGGGCTACCTGGGCTGTGAAACTCCTCATCTCCACATCCAGTCTCATTAAGGCTGTGACAGGTATCGTGGACAGCATACACAGACATGCTGGGGTGCTCTATTAGGAGGTTCTCCATTGGACTAGTTTCCACTTTGATAGTGGTTAATCCACCTGCAGTAAAACATGGGGGAGGGGTAATAAACCAACTCTCCTCCATGGGACATGACTCAAATTGGATGAAGCAAGATTCATTGGCCTCTGGCAAGCGTTCCAAGGGAGACGGTAAACAAGAGAAGACGGGCGAGCCGTCTGCGGCCGGTGCTTCAGCAATGTCCGCTTCCTCCACGGAGCAAGTAGCGCAAGCATCTGCTGTAGGTGGCCATTAGTCAGTGGAGAGAAATGGTGATTGAAGGTGGTCAAACACAACAAGGTTGCATGTAGCCAAAAATGGAATATAAAAAAAAGACAAAACAGAGAAACAGAAATAAACCTTTATTAGCATGTACACATTTTTTTTTTTAATTAAGAGGAGGAGAAAAGGGAGTTCCCTGATAAACCATGCTAGACACGTAAAACAACTGTTATCAGTAAAGCAATACAATTGCGTAATAGGTCAAATATATTTTATCTGTACAAGTGGTTCTGTTGAAGCCTGTGTCAGGCTTCTAAACCTGACATCATTTTTCTCATCAGTTTACATAACATGTTTTCGTACATTTATTTGGAAGACACCCTATAATCTAATCTACACCGATTTTGCTTAGGGAAAGTTTCTCCCAAGCTACAAGTTTCTTCACATGGAAGTAAGACAACTAAGAGGCAGATCAGGACAAAAACAGAGCTTATGTTTGACAGACATCTTACCTATAAAGTCAACCAGAATCCACTCATCGTCTTCTTTCTCACTGAACTCTGGCTCTTGGCTGGACAAGCTATCAATCTCTCCCATGAGCATGTTATTTAACCTCTGGAACATTACTAAGGCAGGAACAAGACTTTGGCTGGCAGGTCTTTATATCCAAGGTTCAAGGCACAGCTCACAACGTACTAGCAGAGTGGCATAGACTTGAGATTAAAGTGCATAGATGCTTTATCAGCTTAGGTACAGGACACGCAGAGGCATGACTTGTAAACAGTTTATACAAAACCTGCAAAAAATGACGACAAGAGTCTTAATGACAAAGAAACAGGTAACAGCCCTAGAGAACAAATTAAAACCCCTCTCTTTAGTGCAGCCTGAGGTATCAGTGAACAGTTTTCCCTGAGAGGCAGCTTCACTGGGGTTCACTGTTCCCTCCCAGCTAGATACATACAGAAAAAGCCTAGGTCTCTCCTCAAAGCTAAGCACCTTTCTCTTGATTCTCCTTCCCATGCAAATGTCAGTTCCCACCTGCTCCTGTGGGAAGAGAGGACTCCTGTACAGGAGTATCATGCCTACACTCACCAAGGTCTCCCTGCCTGTCTTCTTCCTGGTCAGAAAAAGATGCAAAGGGCAAGTGCATGCTTTCTGCTCCATACAACGCACCTCCTCTGTTGACACTGCCTTACACCTCTCCCAGAGACTCCTGCGAGTCTCTCATCACATACAGTTCAGGGCCACTGCCTACAAGTTAACACTGCAGGAAGGCACGTCCCGTCTTCAGGTTCGAAGTGCACTACATAGTTACCAGTGGGATCATTTTCACAGCAACTGCCCAACTAGTCACATATGGTAAGTCTAAGTAACAAGGAAAAGTAGCTTGTATACTTAATTAAAACATACTTTTTTCTCAGTACACTTTCATAAATCTACGTGAAGTTAAGTCACCATAAGCATAAACTCTACATTTAGCAGTTAAGATGAAAAATCCCATTAGTACTGAGAAGCTGAATGTTCAAGTCACCTCAGATCAGCATGCTTCCAGCCTTTTAGCATTTATGTATGAGCCAACAAATAGAAGCCATTAAAGTAGCTGAAAAAGGCTACATGCAAAAAAATATTCCCGGATTTAACTACAAGTTAATTTCACCATAGTAATATTTCAATTATCACAGAGTGTCAGAATTACTACAGATTAAATACCTGTTACATAATTAAGTAGGGAACAAGATAGGCATGTAAGGGGGCATGAGTGTCTGCATTCAGAAAGAGAAAGAGAGTAAGACACACTATAGGAGACAAACCCAGACATTAAGCAATATTCTTTATGGATTGTATCTTCTCTTAAGGTCAGTATATCCTGCTTCACCCTGTAACTCTCAGGTCATCAGACCCAGGACACCAGACCCCATCAATACTTGTTCAATGCAAGGACAAGCATCTGCTCCATACAGTACAGCTCCTATAGACATTTATGCAGCTACTTCCTTATTCAAACAGTACAACAGGGTAAGACTAAAGTTTGAAGTAGTCTTCAGAAGCAATATGAAAAGGTACAGTGTAACTCAAGAAGTTATCAGCCACATGAAAATACAAGGCTAGGAACAACTAGCTCAGCTGCAGTAGTGATAAAAGGCTGGGTTTTTTAGGGCCACACTTGAAAAATGAAACATCTGGGGTCTCTTTAAAGAGAGCTACAAGAATGACCAGAAGTCTAAAGAAAAATGGTAAAATTTAAAAAAAAGAAAGGCTTAACAGAGGGAAGGAAAAAATGACAACAGTAATCAATTATGTGAAGAAAGAGGCAAACATTTATTCCCTTCTACATTCACAGCAAGCAGAAGTGGCTTTTAACTGCAGTAAAGTTCAGTTTTCAGTGGTTACTTGCAGGAAATGCTTTTAACCATCAAGGTTGCTAAGCCCTGAATGGGTTACCTAAGGAAATGCTAAATGCCCACAGTGTTCCTATGCATCTTCTTGAGAAGGTTTATTATAGCCAGAGCTTGCCCGGGATAAGGAAATAGACTAAGTGAGAGCTTGAAGTCTGTAGCTTTCCCATTATCTTCCACCTCCATCCCTAACCCTTTTCTGGCACAAGGCCCAGGAACAAGAGAGTTCACTTTTTCCTCTAGGCTAACTAACAAGCCATAGTGTAATTGCTGGTCAGTGTTGGCTTTCCCTGTACTCCCACACACATGAGTTGCCTCTTTCCTAGCTTAAACCTGGAAGTACCTCCAGGCAGAGTACTTTTTGTTCTGTGCATAGAGTGGAGCAAGATGAGAGCTCACACCCCTATATTAAAACTCCATAGGCATCACAGAAACATCAAATAATTAACTTCTAACAAGCAAGTGAGCAATCACTGCTCCCAAGAATGTAAGCACAAGAAACGACAGCTTTTGACCCATAAACATCTTTCTGTAGATCAAAATCAGTTTGCCCTATTTTCCCCTTCCCTCACCTCAAAGGAAGGTCAAAACCCCATCTGAATCATTTAGAAAACAGTTGATGTTTTGACATTCTTTTGGACAAGTGCCTTTAAAAATGCCACACTTGCATGCTATTGTGCAAGTCAGATGGGGACCGAGAAACAACACAGTTATCAAAGCACAATCGTTAGGGCAGGCAAACGAGACAGAGGCTGAGACTCCAGCTCTTAGACAGGAACTATCAGCTGCAAGAAATACAAGACTAGGAACAACTGACTCAGCTACAGGAGTGATTAAGAGGTGGTTATAGATAACACACCCAATGCATGTTAACAGTATTGTATTGTCGCATAAACCACCTTTTTTTTTCTTTCTATCCTAGCAGAGGAGATGGACGCACGCTAGGCAAAAACAAAACCAACCCAAAATCGAAAAGAGCCAGCCCCCCAAATCACTTCTGCGGTTCCCCGTTAGAGCCTGGCTACTGATCTTCCCGTGCCCTCGACTCGCAGCTTTTTAATTACCACCAGGAGGCTCCAAAAAGCCGCTTTCCGCGGAGCCGGCGGGTGACCCGGCCGAGCCCGCAGCAGCTGCGCACCTTCCCGGAGCCCAGCCCCGCCGCTGGGCGGGGGGAGACGCGACTACCGTCTGCTCGACAGCCGGCAAAACGGCAAAACCCTCCCGGTCTCGGTGTTTTCCGAGGAGAAACCGGCACGGGCGCACGGGGAGAGGGGGAGCTCCACCGCTGCTGCTGCTTTTCACCGCCTCGCCCGGACACTCAAACCGCGGGACACCGTTAAACCCGCCGGGCAACGAGCAGCGCGCTGAGCCTCAAACGCCGCTAAACAAACTCACTCACCCGCACCACTCCCCGGCTCCGCCACCGCGCCGACTCCGCACCCCGCGGAGCCCTTTGTTGTTATAGCCCCGGCGCGCAGCTGACGGCCCGGCCGCCCCGGCCCCGCCCCTCCCCGCCCCTCCGCCAATGGGCGCCGCCGGCGGCTGTCGCTAACGCACGTGACAGGCGGGCAGGGACGGGGCGGGGCGAGGCGGGCGCGGGGGCGGGGCGGGGCCGGACGGCCCCGCCCCGCCCCCCGCGCCCGCCTCGCCCCGCCCCCCGCGTTACCGGTGCCGGTGTCTGAGGATAAATTCGGTAAATTTGGGGGAAAATAAAGCGCTGAACACAGAGGGCTTGGGGATTCCGTTAAGGTGGTGGTTATATGGTTAACCTGGAAAGCAGTTGGTTAGGAACAGAGGTAGTTAAGTACACCAAACCTTAACTAAGTAGTTAAATATGCAAATTAATTCTTGATCAAACATGCGTGTTTAAATATATACAACCGTGATTTATAGAGCAGCTTGCGTCAAGAGGAGTCTTCAAAGAGCTTCTAGTTCCCAACCACCCTGCCATGGGCAGGGACACCTTCCACTAGCCCAGGTTGCTCAAAGCCCCGTCCAGCCTGGCCTGGAACACTGCCAGGGAGGGGGCAGCCACAGCTTCTCCGGGCAACCTGTGCCAGTGTCTCACCACCCTCACAGTGAAGAATTTCTTCCTTATATCTAATCTAAATCTACCCTCTTTCAGTCTGAAGCCATTATCCCTCATCCTATCCCTACAGTCCCTGATAGAGTCTCTCCCCCTTTCAGTACTGGGAGGCCACTAGAAAGTCTCTCCGGAGCCTTCTCTTCTCCAGGATGAACAACCCCAACTCTCAGTCTGTCCTCACAGGGGAGGTGCTCCAGCCCTTCGATCATTTTTGTGGTCTCCTCTGGACCCGCTCCGACAGTTCCATGTCTTTCTGGTACCAGGGATCCCAGAGCTGGATGCAGGACTCCAGGTGGGGTCTCACAGGAGCAGAGTAGAGGTTGATAATTATTAGGCTGAAGCACCTTAGCTGGGCTGTAAAGTTTCTAAGTCACACATCTAAAGCCCCAGAAAACTTCTGCATTATGTCACTTACCCCATCCAATCCCTGTTTTTCTTTACTGAAAAAAGAAGAGGTGATGAACATAAATGCAATGCTCTTCTGAGAGATGAATAGATAAAAGGAAAGAAATTATCAGGCAGTGAAGTTACAGTCCAGGAGAGCTGGTGTAGCCATGCTGCACACCAGTTGCTTTAATACAACTCTATCAGAATGTTAATAGTCACTCCAGACTGCAGCAAACACCATCCAGGCAAATATCTGTGTCCTTCAGAAGATGCTGAAATAAACTGGTGATGTGTAGCCAAGCAGCTTTTACATGCAACACATCTTAACAATTTAGGAGATTTGTAGCAAGCAGTTTCTACTAAAATACAAGATGTGCAACATGAGTGTGTTACAATTTCTGGAGTCCAGATAAACTTCTTGATCTCTTAACCTCAGTGTTTATTAATATCTTTTTTGTACATTTTTTTTTTTTTTTTTTTCCTTGTAAGGACAAAGCTTATCTATGTAAAAAAAATGGAGAAAGTAAATTTTGGAAAAACACTGCAAAGTGTTTTCCTATGGCTGTGAATAGGCTGTGTAATTTGACTGACAATCTGCCCAGCTACAAAATTTGCAATATTTCTGCAAAAACTTGAAATGTCTGGTATTTGATGACACTTTTCTAGGATGAACTAACCCTTCCTGGATTATGAGATCAACTTCATTTTTGTAACATTGGCACTATCAAGGGGCATAATCTGATTGTATGTTTGATCGTACTTTTGGTTTATAAGTTGAAGCAACTCATAAAGACACCTACAAAGTCTCTTTGATTTTCAATGATAGCGGCTCCAAGATTGAAGGGGGGAGGGGAGATGGCAGAAGCAGCGCGTGTCTGCGAATTCAAGATAGGCGAGACAGAAAATTAAATTCACAGAATAAATGCCCCAAAGGATTTATCTGCATTGCAAAATTACATTGTGTTAGAACACGTTAATTAAGGCGATACAAAGCACTTGGTGTAGACAAGAACTGTCATGTTTGGCAGCTGGGTTACGTTGGGTCAACAACAACAACAAATGTTAAACATAATAGTCTTTGTTTATAATGACTGTTATATTAAACATTACGTGTTAATCAATTAACATAATGTATTTTTCCAGTGTAGGCAAGCCCTAGGAAGGCTTGGCTTGCGTTTGAGACACAGACTCCTAATGAAGTTGAAAGGCCAGTGTTCATATTTTTAAAGTCCCCTGAGAAGTAATTAAAGGGGTAGAAGCTCTCCTCTTTCTGCAGTGTTGCTCTCCGTTCCTTTCCTCTTCATTTCACTTACCTTATTTCTTAATTCCCTATCGTCACAAAATAGTGGAAACAATGGACTTGCTTATTCTTTCCGCCAAATCGCATGGCTGTTGGCAGGAGAGGGGCAGACCTGAAAGGTGCCCCTCTTCTCAGCCTGGCAACCAGTGTGCTTTTGTTACAGATCTGACAAGTACTTAGGCATATGAATAGTTTCAAATGAAATAAATTATCTGTGTGGACTTAAATACCTGCTGACCAAGAGCCTGGGTATTTCATCCTGCACTCACTGAGGTCAACGACAAATTTTCTGGTGATTGCAATGATGTAGGTTGTGGCCTTAGATCCTTTACCAAAGTCTTTCAAATCCGTTAGCCTTTCTATTGATTCTAATGGTTGTTAGATCAGGCCTTCAGACAGCAAAAGAAATAGTATCATTTTGGTCTGAGGCTTGCTGGACACAAAAGTTGACCCAGAGACTGGCCTTCCCTTGAGAAATTTGACTTTTATAATTGTATTACAGAAAAAAAATTCTGAAGAGATCTCTGGAGCAAGGGAACCATTCATATTTCCAATAATACATACCCTTGCATGATTCTGAATTATTGGTAGAAGTTAGCAGAGATTCTGTTGTACTTCCTGTGTGCTCAGTGGCAGCTTAATGGCACAGCCATTGCTGTGGCTGCAAAAACTTCCCTGAGCATCCAGAGTGCTCTGTGTGTCACAGGAATAGTAAACAACTGGGCAGCAGTCCCCTGTTATTTGAACTGCATTGATTTTTCAAGATCCTACACATTAATGCAAGGCATGACCTATTGTCCGGGTTCCCACTGTGATGAAATACTACAGCAGTATTTAGCGGGCACAATGTACGTCTAGCCATGGAGTACAGAAACACTGACCTTCCTACCACAAGACCTGCAAGTTACAATGAGCGCATTGAGCTTATAACAAAGCCCTGCCGTGTGTCGTGCCTCTTGGAGAGGCCCTACTCTGCAGACATGCCTGTTTAAATGGTAGGTGAGAATGCAGA
Source organism: Athene noctua (assembly GCF_965140245.1). Lineage (NCBI taxonomy): Eukaryota > Metazoa > Chordata > Aves > Strigiformes > Strigidae > Athene > Athene noctua. The sequence goes on along the minus strand of NC_134038.1, from coordinate 26,408,454 downwards.
TCTATCTCTGTGTTAGAAACACTGAGTAGCAGGAGGGAAAATGACACCAAACAGAGCTTGCACAGACTAAGAAAATAAACTCCCTCCAAACTTTGGAGATGTATCCTCCAGACAAAGAGAAATAAAAATTCTTCCCAAACAATGTGTAACAAACCACTTTATATCACTCTGAGTTACCTGCATGAACAAACCCATCGTTCCCAAGCAGCATGAACCTGACATATTTGTACAGGAACCTCAGCACCATTCATTTTTGCTGACGTGTGTCATTGATTTAAAGTCAACGCAGCACAGCTACCAAAACCAAAGTTTCCATTTAATGTTCACTTAAAACTGATGCCCTGAACCTAATCATGATTAAGACCAAGTCTAATGCCTTCTGCCCCATGGCTTCTATCTGGCTGTGTCAGAAAGTCATGTGTTGTATGGGAAGAGATTCTGTGCAATTCTGCAAGATCACTGCTGTCAGATAGGTCTTGGTCTGTCCTGCTGAACGCAATATGCAGAAATAGCAAGGGTTTATAATTTTAAAATTATCTCAAGTTTATGATTAACCACAATGAAATACTTTTTTCTTTTCCCCTATGGAAAAGATACTAACCGCTGTTCAAAAAAGTCCAAGCTTTTCCATCCAAGTTTAGGCACCAATATTTCAAACCTGTTGTTTAAAGCAAGAGCAGTCTGAACAGATCCGAGCTTAAAAAAGCACAGTCTGACATTTGTGTCCTTGCACAAATGTCAATATCTTTTTTGAAGTGGACTTCTAGATTTAAACATCAGTCTCAATGAAAATGGGCATTTCCTTTTCTGCTCTTTTTCCTCTGACTTTAGTGCAAATGTTTCTGTAACATTGTCTTAAAGATACCAGATGGATTTTTCCTGCTGTAAGTCACAAGTTTCTAATGCTATTTTCCCAAACAGCAAGATAAAATTTTGAGTAAGAGCAGGCCTTTCCAGACTTTTATGCAAAACAGGTGTTAGAGACCTGTTTCTGTATTTCTAGAGCGTGAACTCAGCAAATTCAAGCATCCAATTTTGACATGACTAGGAGCCTCATGATTTGGCCGGATGAGATCCAAGGAGGCAGAAATTACTGGATATGATCCTCTAAACCAAACTGAAAAAGTTGGGGGATTCAGTTTTCTGTGGAAGAACTATTATCTTAAAACATTAAACCCACCATCCTTTTCAGAAAAGTCCTTGGTTATAAAAAACCTCTTTTTCCTTAGAAACTGTCAAAATGCAGTTCCTGCTTTTCATATTGTTTGAGAGCAAAACCAGGTATAATTCTTTCTTCAAGTTGCCATTGGCAGGAAGCCATTGTAAATCATAGGCAGATTTAAAAAATAACGGTAAGCTTTAGCCAAAAATTGAGCTCTTTTTCTCCATTCCATCAAAATAAAAATCCTCCAAGAAGTCAGTATAGATTTCCATGGTCTGAATAACTCTGATTTTTTCTAGAGCACCTTCAATGACAGCATTTGAATTGTTAGCTTGGGCCGGAGTGTGTCAGGCGTCTCAGCAGGTAGTGCTGTACCATAGTTCCAGCCAGCAGAGAGCCAGAGGCAGATACCTCTTCTTGTGTCATTATGTGAATGATTTTTCTCCTGAGCCCAGACTCGTTCATCAAATATTTTCCATTGGGATTATCTGCCCTCTTTCATATTTGTCTCTTGTACTAGAAAAAGTCCAGCACATTTTCACTGCTCTTGCCTGAACCTGTCCTCTCTTTCAGCACTTGGTAATACAAGACCCTATTGTACCTCTGGGTACAGCCGGGAATCATGCTCTTCTACTGTTTTCTTCTTTGCCCTGTGATCAGAGAGGCTTTCTAGAAGCACACCTCCCACCTCAGAAAGTCAAGTGTTCTTATCATCCAAAGGGGAAATGACCTGTGAATTTTTGACTATGGCACTGAACATGCATGTGTTACACTTAGGAAATTCCTGTATGCTTCAGACGTTTGATGGGTTATTAGCCCTTCATTTTTTTGATGTGAAATAAAAGTGGTGATGTTAGAAGGATGGGCCTCCCACAGTCAATGTACAGGTTGAGTTTAGGAGGAACTTAACTTGGTACCATAATTTATTTTCCTATGCTGGATTTATCTTCGTAATGATTGTCAGTTAATGTTCAGAGAGAAGATAAGTAGGTTTCTTGGTCTGTAGCATATCTGTGCTTTAAATCATGTGGGAATGACAGACAGCGTGCAAGAGAGCTTCCTCCTTAAACTATCAGCCCGAAGCGTGTTTTGTTGTGTGGCTAGCCATGCTTAAAACCCTTCCTTGAATTCTTCTGCACAACCGCAGAGTCAGCAGACACACACTGTTCACATCTCTGAGGCATTTTTAGTCTCACCAGTGATCTATTTGTTTCCTTTCAGCTTTCCCACTGATTCATATGCTTCCTAAAATAGTGAGCACTATCTTTGTTCTGTTGTGACGAGTTACAAAAGAATTAACAACATCAGTTTAGCACCAAGTAATATGAATCACATCATATGCTTGGATGTGCTTGGATTTCAACTGTAAGATTCCATCCAATTGCAAATTACCATTATTTTTGAAAGATCTCTTAGTTTTTCCAGGGTACAAAGCCACACACCGTGATTCTGTGTTGTTATTCTTTTCAGAGATGGGTATTTTCTTGCAAATACCGAGCCCAACATTTCTCAACATATCTCAGACCAGCTCCAAAAGATTAAAAAAAAAGGCCAAGTACTTCTGAAAGAAGATCAAATAATGTCTGTTGCAACAGAGCTGGAGGTGATTATGGTGGATAAAAAAGATGAGACCCTTCCTGCTCCCAGGTCTCAGGCACTGCATCGGTAACAAAGCCAATCAATACTTCACAACGTCCTTATCTCGCATGTTCAAATCTAATTTTAGCACGGTATATATACAAATACATATGTATGTCTCTGTGTATTTCATAAATTATTTATAGAGTGTATCACAGTGTATATGTATGTATAATGTAGTTTACACACGGAGGAACTGACTTGGGATCCCCAGTACTTATTGACAGGTTTCTTGCTTAGGTCAGCCACGATGAATGCCAGCACTCTGTGCCAGCTTAGCTCTGCTGAATGAATAAATAGCGTGGGAGGTCTTGTCTGTTGAGCTAAGCATTTCATAGAAGCCAGGTGCAAGCGTCATCATTGCACACTGAATTGCTGCAACTCAGAATCTGGTATTACAGTCATCTGAAGAGCTCTTTTCAGATAGCATTTTAAAATTGGCTCTGTGCAATAACAAATTAATGAGGTCTCAGTCTCTGCAAGATTTGTGCTAATGAAGCCTAGTCTAGGCAAGAGACAGATTCTGCCACATGCTCTTCCAGTTTGGAGAAGTTAAGTGTTCACAGCAATGTATAGCCTCCCTGCATAACAATATAACTCCCCAGATGACAGCAAAGATTTTAGTAAGACTTGCCAGCAAGATTGTCTTGTCCAGCCATCACGGCAAGAGACCCGTAGTTCCAGATTTAGTCGTCAACCTGTTGTGTGGCTTTGGGCAGACTACATAACTGCCTAAGTTCCTCATACCTAGGATGTGGTCAGGTAGTCAGGCACTCCACTGGGATGATGCAAGAGAGCTGTTTGCTCTTAACCCTTTTTACTATAGGCTGTCTAAGAACATTTCAAATAGCTGTAAGTTGTTGGAAAGGTTCCTGGATAAGGTGAAGTAGAGCTGCTCCTGGGACATTCTTCCAGCTGATGGTTCAGCTGGTGTGAGGCCCAAAACCTAGAGAAAGTAAGTTAACATGCTCCAATTCTTAAAACATATACATTGGAACGGCACTTTCTTGGCTATGAGTGACAGTGTGGCAGAATGTGACAACTTGACAGTGATGCCCTCAGTCTCCAAGTGCCTGGTATCACCCAGAGCTCAACCCCAACAGCTGACGTGCTAAGAGCCATTTGCCCACTCTGCCAGTGCTTGGAAACATGCTACCTTATGTATTTTAAAGATACATTTTTCATCCTGCTGTGGTGAAAGTGCTCAAGCATTAGAAATGGTTTTCATAAAATTCCTGGCAGAAGCAGGGCCTTACAGTGTCTTCCAGAGTTTTTCGAAAAACATCATGACTGGTTGTGACAGAGTGAGGAATATGTTGTGAGAAAACAGGCAATTCAAGAGAAGAGTTAAATAAAAGACGCTGAAGTTGAAAGAACTCTTTTTCTCTGTGCCTGAATTTTAGACAAATTATCACTCAAATGTCAGTGCTTGAATAATTAAAGTGGTGTAATGAGATGTAATTGCCAGAGCTGCAAGGACAGTAAACATAACTGTGCTATTATCAGGACAAGCTGCGCTTCCAATGGTGCAACAGGTCAAACAGCTATAATCATACCATCGTACCTGGAATAGGATAAGTGAAGGGGCCACGTGCAGGCTGCACATGAACATACTGTACCTGGGCTTTGGAACTATAATTAGAGCAAAGCTGAAAGTTTATAGATCCCAGGCACAAAACAGTGTGATAAAGCTTAAAAAAATTTGAAAGCAAGTTGGAAGAAATATAAGCTTAATATTCAGCTGAGCACTGTCACATTAGTTAACTACATAGCTGGGATTGTTAGTGAAGAAAAGTAAGATGCTATTTAAGAATAGGAAATCCAAGATTTTATGTCTGGTCAACAATAATCCACTGCAAAAACACAGACTGAGGAGCCAATGAGAAGGTGATAGTAGCCCTGAAGAAATATTCTGGAGGTTGCATACTCCTTCAAAAAAGCAAACTACATACTGAGAGTTACAAATATAAATAGAGGCTATTAAAATACATAAACTAATTCTTGCACTTTTCTCAGTATTGGCAAATCTCAGCTGGAGCTCAGCGAGCCTGGCTTCGGGCACCATGCTTGGGAGAGATAAAGCACTCATCAGGCCACAGAGAAGAGCAATGTGTATGATCAGAGCTCTAGAAAAACACAACTTACATGGGAAGATTGGATAAATAGGGGGTGGTGGCTCTAGCGAAGAGCAACCTGGCAGGAATATGAGAGCAGTCTTCAAAAATAAAGATACTGCAGATTATTAAGACATTCCATTGTAGCAGAAATAGACTTTGGTTAGACATTAGGAAAAACTTTCTAAAAATAAGGCTAGTGATGCATTAAGCTAGCCTGGGGATTGTAAATCTTTCTAAAAAGAGATCAGATAAAACTTAGTCAGGAATGACAGAGATAAAATTCATCCATCTGTAAAGAGTGGGATGGTATAGATGACTACTTGAGATCTCTTTTCATCTGTACTTTCCAAGATGACCCAAAACATGAGTGTTTGTTTTTTTTTTCACACTTGCTTGTTTATTCATGCTATTCGCTTGCTTCTTCCACTTGGAAATGGAAATCCCATTATTCAGTCCCAGTCAGCACTGACTTCAGGTTTTTCTTGTACTCTGTAGCAACACTGTGTGACTGTTCAAGTTGCAAAGACATCAGGACAAAGTTTAAAATGGTGTTAGTTAAAATAATAACTTTGAAGTGACAATCACACCAGTCAAAATACGTACAGCTTCAAATCAAAAGATTTCAGGAAAACAAGACTTAAGTCGTGAGTCTCAGGTACTTCACACAGCCCCTTTGACAAAGAGACCACGCTGTTTGGATGAAATGTGCAAGTTTACTGGGACATGCAAGACAGAGTCAGGAACAAACCCATTTGAATCTGCTCTGCAAAGCAGCTGTTCCCACTCTGGCATGCTGCAGGGGAAGCAGGAGACCTGTTACTGTTTCACCACACTGCCGGTGCCCATCAACACTTGCATACATACCCATATCCACTGCCAACAACACGGAGCAACTTGGAGTCCCTCTAACACAAAAGAGATGGCAGGTGGATCTAAAGCCTCCCCACAGAGCTCTCTCTGGCCAACCAGGCCCTTCAGCAGGATAAACCTGAGGCAAACTCAGCAATTTAGAGGCTTCTTCCTGCTTCCATGGATGTCTTTGGTGTTTTTCTTCCCCCTGTGTTCTTATAGCAGCAGAATCAAAGCCTTGAACAGCTAATTCTCCTGCCTATATGCTGGCAGATTTGGACAACATTTGACTATGCTTCTGTTTCCATGTAATTTTGGTTATTACTGAGAGAATTTTAGCTCACCTTCAAATTATTTCAACTCCATTACAGTGATCCTTGTTGCAACACGCTAAGCCACTTGGCTCCTGAGCAAGTGCCTTATAAAAAGGATAAAGTGCTTCTACCTATTATGATTAATATTATTTTGCTAAATACGGAGGGCACTTAGGCTGCCCTCCTCCCAGGTTGCTACAGCAACACACATCTGTAAGGAGTCGTCATTCTAATTGTGTCAATTAGGCTTATATAAGAGTATTTCAGTGATCCAAACGCTATGGAAAGCATGGTCTGAGGTCTGGCTGAAGATGAACCTTATGCTCCAAACACTAATTAAATTATTTTAAACTTCCTTCTGGTGTAATTGTGTTAGTCATGGTGAGCAGGAAGCAGTGCAGTGGCTCGCTGAGCTGGGAAGGTTTGTTTGCTTCTCTGATGGAAAGGATCACAACAGGCGGCTTCTGAAATGCATCTCTGGAACAGAGGAAACAAAAAGTGAGCTTGCATTTTGTTTGCAGTAACACTATTTTACAGTCAAGACAAAGGAAATTAGAATGCAAACCCAGCATGTAACAATGCCAGATTATTAATACTTTGCAACTAAATGGTGCCAGATTAATGACTAATATTTTACAGATATACATTGTGTTTCAAATAAAGACAATTTGTGAAATATATTTAGATGTACAAGCCAACAACAGTGAAAGTACAGCAAATGTCTGATTGACACCTTTGACTGGAGCAATCTGAAAGCTGCAGGGCGATATGGAAACTTTCCAGACAACAGCAGTGCCTTTCTCATGCAAGAAAACTATGCCACTTTCCTCACAATAAAATTAAATTAAGAAGTTTGTACTAACTAGCTGCTTATTTTATTAGCTCTGTCCTCCAAGGGTGTTTTTGCAACCCAGATCATTATGTGTGAATATCAAACACTTTCTGAAAACTTGGTCTGCTTGAGATGGTTGTCATTAAAATATTAGCAGAAGACACTAACTTGCTGTTACATGACATTACACCACCACACTTGCCATGTTTTGCCAATGCTGCAACTCACCATAGGAGTTTGCTAGAGACTGGCTATTGAAATGCCATCCAATTGCAATAACTGCTGGCTGAAACCTCCTGAAACAAAGAAAACGGTATCTTTAAAGCGAGACAACTATGTCTAACTACAGCCAGTGATGGTCATAAAAAATGTAACTGTCCAAACATAACAGTATGATTGTTCAAATACACAATTTCATTAACAGAAAAGAAATTTAAAGAGTTCAAAATCAACACGCTAACTCTTCCCAGATTTTCATCCTGTGTTGCAATGAAATTACAGATCAGGCTGGACTGTTACTTATTGTGTAGAATATGGAGTGATGGTCTTTTCACACACTGTTTTCAGATTATTAGAAAGTGTAAAAACAGCACTTTGAATGAAAATTTATTCTCACTTTATTTTTAGTGTAGTTACGGGGGGAGGGGCATAAAGTAACTCACAGTTGTGTATGCCTATGAATCGACCTTGAAATGCTTTTATGTTAAAAGACAATTGTGGCTTACATAGGATAAAAGATGAGAAAAGGACCCCCTATGCTCACAGATGCCAAATCCCAATGCCAGCCACATTTAATAACTTGCTAACTCTAGGCTAAAATAAGAATCACCATGCTTGGAGCAACTTATTTTATCTTTGCATCAGGCTGCCTACCGCTCGAGTCTTTGGTTAGGAATTAGACCATGGAGCTGAATGCTCAGTATGTTGAAACTACAACACTGAAATGCACTGGCTTCCCTTTGTCAAAGAGGGGGTGGGGAGGAGGCAACACAGGGCAAGGAGGTGACCAGAGAAGTTCCCCAGCTTAGCATTTCCAGTGCAAGTGTTGACCTGCATTGACCTGCCTCCCAGCACTGAAGCTCTGCCATACTGATGCAGAAAGGATTACTTCCCCATGCTTTTTAGTCGTCAATCTTCCAACCTAAAGCTCCTTTCTCCTTAAGGTACTCAATAATTCTTCTGTTTCATCAACAGAGAATTGCCATAAATCACCTTTCTACATCAGCACTTTTTCCCCTTCTGTGCTCTCTAAGGGTGTTCTGTTATTGATCTCATCTGCCCTGCAACTCTTTTCACTATTTTAGCTGCATTTAATTAGCATGACCATTTATAATGCTCAGAACTGAACTCTGAACTGTTTGTGGATTTGAAAACAGTTGTTTTTTTAAAGGTGTTTTAGAAATGCTTTGAGACTCCACATCACCAGAAAAATGTGGGGAAGTAAAAAGCAGGGCAGTAGCTCGGCATCTCATTTTTTCCAGCAACTGCTGTATATTGCTAGTTATTATAGCTGGCTGATAAGGGCCACTTCTGGGGGAGAATGTTTCTACCTACTACTGCAGATTTCAGTACTACAAATCCCATGTACATTTGTGTCCTGAAGTCCTCTACAGAAGATCCTGCCAGCTCCTGTTCAAGTGTGTCTCCTCTCCTAGGCTCCCTGAATCTGGCAAATTGCTTTGGCCAAGCAGAGTTGGGAGAGATTCTGAGAAGTAGGAATGCCATTTGTAAATCAGAAAGGATGCTAACTGCTGAATGATGTCAAGGTTCCCTACCTGTGACAGCTCTGCTTTGCAGTTTCCTCACGTGCTCAGGGACAGGGGGTGGAAAAAAAAAAACCCTTGAAAATAAATTCAGCATTACTCCCTGTCTACATGGATATTTTACTATCTGTCCACTTCCCTGAAGCACTTCGTAAGTTACTTCAGTTTGGTGTCCACAACTGAACTGTCAGCTTCCTTGTTTCCTTTGAAGATTTCTTCAGTACTTTCCATTTCTAGTACAATGTACAGACTATTCCCAAGGATACTCAAGTGCTTTCTGTCCACCCAGGGAGGACTGGTAATATCATTTACATTTTTCACAGTCACAGAATGACAGAATTGGTGGATTCTGTCAGAGTCTGGGAGGTGGCTCTGGAGATCATCTAGTCCACCCCCCTGGCCCAAAGCAGAGCCAACTAGAGCTATTCTCTACCCCATGCCTGGCCTTTCTTTTGTCATCGAAAGAGAAAACGTGCAAACACAAATGCTCATGTGGATGGTTGAAAGAGTAGGATCATGATGTGAGAGGGAGCAGACCAATGTGACAGAGTGGAAGCACTCTGTGTGACCTCTGAGAAACCATGCTGAGTTTCAGAAGGGGACTTGGTTACCTGAAGTAAAGACTAAGCAGAAAGCAGTTTGACTGGACATTCAGGCCCTGTGAGGAGCTCTAAGTGCCCAAGATTTTGTCAGGAAAAATAATTAGGCACCCAAGATCCTGTTTCTGCATGTGGCTGTAGGTGCCATTGCCCTGGTAGAGCCAGCTGTCATCGCACCTCTTGAATGTCAGCATCCCTTACTCTCTTGAGGGACCAAGCCCAGGAAACCCTGTTATCCTCTCAACCACCATTTTAAAATGAGCATAAATAGAACAGGTGCTGCAGTGTCTCAAGAGCCTATGTGGGTGTCTCTACAGTGTATTCTGCAGTCCTGTCCCTACAATTGTTCCCTATGGTCTTCACTGTCTAAAATCATCAAATCATGTAAGGGTATTTCAGCTGGGCTGGCAGCCTTGCACCCTTGCACAATGGGTTTCAAAAAGAAACTTTTTTCAAAGAGAAGCTTGTAGGGTTTGGGGCGCTCTCCTGCTAAACAGCTGACTGCACGGCCTACTCTCACTGGGACTGCCTGGCACCTGCCATGAGGGGCTAGGATGAAGGAATGAGAGAGGAGGTGATAGTTTCATACAAGCACTGGGGAAGGAGGCTGCCACTGGGAGGCAGAGAGCAGAAGTCAGGGTGGAATGAATCCATGCCTGTGTCCTTGCCGCTCTCTAACTTTTGGACATGTTGCTGCCAGCCGTTGGTTACAGGTGAGCTTCCCAAAGTATTGTCTCATCCCCAGTGGCTGGCACACTGCCTGGCCTGCAACACCCCAGGAGTGCCTGTTCTGCACAGAAAGTTTTCTCTGAGCCCTTTTACAAGCTGTTAAAGGGCCTTGGAGGCAGCAAGGGTGCCTGGGATGCTGCAGCACTGCCAGCAAGTATGTAATGTTTTCCTCAGCTGCCTGGCAGCACATTCAACCCTGCAAGAGTTTGGAGCCTGGTTAAAGTTTCTGGACAGGTCAGGGGTCAGGCTGAATTGACCATAATGAAGAGGGATTCCCTCAGGCCACCATTTTTTTAAACAGCAGAAGACAGAGGAAGCTCCTGGCTTGTGTCTGGTGGAGCATATCCAAGTGTCAAAAGATGCCGTCATCTTGGACTCTGCCAGGGTAGCCAGTTTATTAATCATCCTCATTGACTGACAAGGCTCAGGCAGATCAGGGTGCAGTACCCTTCCTAGTTCTTGCCATGTGGCAGGCAGCAAAAAGAATGTGGGTCCTACCTCTGCTCTTGTTTTGGTGAAATGGCATTGAGCAAACTCCCTTACAGCTCAAGGTCTAGGACAGGGCACTCACAATGCCAAGTTCTACCCTTCACTTTGCTCTAACACACAGAAGCAGCAGGCACCAGCATGTCTGTGCGGGGAGTGCAAGGCAGAGGATGAATGGCAGAAGAGGGAGCAGTCCATACCCAGCCACAGCAGTACTGCTGGTCTCATCCCCTCTGTCTCAGGTAGCAGAGCTGGAAACAGGCCTGTGGATGTTTCCCCAGTGGGACAGGTCTCATACCACCCTGTGTCCCTGCTAATAGTGACGTGTCCTGTGCACCCAAAAGACCTTGAGATGTGAACACTAAAGATGCAAGTCAGTTAAAATGACGTGGCCCAGGGACCATGAAGTATCAACCACTCTCAGATGCAACTATTGCAGACAGCACATGTGTTGCCACAGGAACTCATTGACAGGACTTCAGAAGCCAAGCTGCCAGCCTTGTGCTTCAATTACTCAATAATGCTCCCTAATGCTCCCTCCTGTAAGTCCCTTAAAAAAAAAAAAAAACATAGGAAAATGTAGAGATCTCAGTAGAACATGATAAGGTTCTGGAACAAGTTGTTCTCCCCTACTGTTCCCTCTTTGCCAAATGCCTGAGGGCTCTCTCACCTTGCTACATCTGCTGTCACTTCTTTCCAGACTTGTCAGGGACAAGTCTGAGGGATGCAGTTTCCCATTATTCACCTTCCCTCCTTCTAAGTGCTAGTCTGGTTTGCAGGGGTCCAAGCAAAAAAATATAAACAAGAGCAGAATTCACAACAAATACACCTGCCTCCAACACAGGAGGCACAACATTGAGTTCTATTTTGGCTCTGGTAAAAAAGCATTCACTTGGTGGATTCTATTGAAATCCTTATTATATGTGCAGCTGACTTCACGTGCATGCCAAAAACGAGTTTGCACACCCTCAGCTTCCTTTCTCTCTCTTCTCCCTCCCAGTAACTTCACAAGAATTTCAAACAAGTAAAGGTTGGCAACTTGTTGAAAGAACACAAAGATTGTGCCCTTGCTAGCCAGAGAAACTGCTGATACCTGGCTGTCAAGAACTTGTGGCTTTTCAGTTTGCATGTTTCTTGCTAACACTATTTATCCAGGTAGCACAGATGGGGTGTATCATTTGGAAAGCTTACCCCTAAGCTTTTTACAACGAAGATGATAACAGGTGCAAGATAAGGGATACATACAAAACCAAGAGTTCATTACAAATATATTTGCATCCAAAGCAGTAGCAGAAGGACTTGGCTCTAATTTATCTTAAAAGCACACACTTTGTGGATTCCATTCAAATACTCACCATATTTGCATCTGATATTGTATGCGTGTCACCCCAGGCAACAACATGGAACCAAACTGTGTTTGCGTGGGCCTGTGCTTCTGTGCAAGGGCAGTCAGATAAGTCATCTCCTCTCATGACTGTATGGAGGTTTTAAGATGGGTCTTGAAAAACTAGAGAAAATTCTGAAGAGAGTGAGCTGTCCCCACAGAGAACAATTTTCAAAGGAACTCGTTAGATAAATAGCAAAGACTTCCTAATTCTGAAGGTCTTATTTTGATGTCAAAGTGGAAGCTGGGCAGTTAGGATGCACTAAGCCCTTGAAAACTTGGCCCCAAGTTCTGCTTCTACCTGTTTGTGTGTTCAAAGAATGTGGCACAGCTGTGGAAATGTTCCTGGTCAGAGAGGGTCAGTACTCTACAACTAGTAGGGAGACTAAGGTTAATTAGCATGATCTGAGTGCTGAAGCTATGTCTGTCCTTATTCTGAATTACTTTCTGTAGATGTCCTATTTTAATCCACTGGCTAAAAAGAGGTAAGAGACTATCTGAACAAAAAGATAGGTATCAAAAGGTATCATGCAACAAAAGTTGTATGACCTGAATACCCACTGTTTCATTCATAAGTCTACAGTCTGAATCAGGAGTAATTGATAACATCTGGCCTTTACTTCATGGTGTATGTAAAGTGAGTTGTCAGATCCATCTCACTCCGTAGGAGTAAAACTGAATCTCAAGAAAAACCACAGGAGGCTTGAGATTATCAGATGAGCAGCAACTCCTGTTGAGTGCAGTGGAGTATGCCCACAGTTGGCAACGGTGCTAGTGGGTAAGCAAAAATCGCTGTTTTCTTTCAGTCTGAAGGACAGTCACACCAGCTCAGACCTGCAGCACACAGCCAAGGAAGCATGCGGTGGTCCTCATCCTCCATAAATCACCGAGGCCTTTGTTTCCCACTGCTGTTAGCATAGCACCTTTTACAACTTTTATTTATGCTTGAAACTGGGGAGTGAAAGAGCACAGTGTAACAAGAAATAAATGAATGTTTACCAGAAATTTATCTACAGAAAAACCTACAAATAACAAACAAATGCAACATCAACAATGATGAAACCCCTTCACTGCAATGTCCTTTTGGAACTTTCCATCTACTTTGTAATTAAAGACTTAGATGTTTATACCATGGAAAACAGGAAAACTGCATTTTAAAGTGGCCCAGTGCTTGTTACCACATGCATTAATGTATTATTCTGTGGCCAGGACTGAAATGACTGCAGTTAGACATGTTTTCTTAGTGTACTCCTTTAAACAAAAATTTTTGGTTGAATATTTTTAGTAGTCCAGGTAAAAATAACTAACTGCATGCGCCTGTTTGCTGTGGCATGAACTGGAAAGGAAACACTATTGTTATTACACATGGATTTTTCTTTAACTCTGATACGGGAATGAATCCAGGATTATTCAGAAGAGGAAAATGAGAGAGAGAGAGAGAGAGAATATATTCTTGCCCATGTGAATGTAGAGAACTGTCAGATCACTGTTTATATTTCTGCTCTCATTGCTACAGACAAGGGATCCTGGTGACAACCTCCATATCCCAGTGAACACCTCAGCCTCCGGTCATTGGACATTCTGAGGTGGGTCTCTCTATCCTGTTCTCCTCTGTGTGAAGACTTATTTTAGTACAAGCACATGAATATACATAGACCTTCTAAACTTCAGCCTTTGTTTTGGCCATCATGGGATAGCTGAGGATCTCTTTTTCTCATTTATATGTTGACAAATAGTATCTGGATGTTCTTTTAAGAAGGGTCAGCTGTAACTGATTCGTATATCTTGACAAAAAACTTGTTTTTTTTCCAGGAATTCCAGGTTAGAGCAATAACTGAATTATCTCTACCTAAACCAGCCATTGCTATCACTAGCATTTCTGCCCAAGGATTTCAGTGTTTTATCTGAGGAGTCAGTGGGACAAAATATTTCAGTGAGAAGTACACACCAGAGGGGCAATCACCTTTCAGCTTCTTAGAGAAACATTGAAAAAGTGATGAAATGTGCTCTTTAACACAAGGAGATCACTAAAAAAAGTTTGTAGACACCCCTTACTAATCTTAGACTTTCATATACAGTGTTAAAATCTCACTGAAACTTTAAGACAAACCATTACTCCCACTGAGCTGGCAGCACAAAAGGCTAACTTACGAGAATCTATACAGAATTGAAGAAGTTTTTCAGTAACTATATGTGACAAGTGAAATATTTGTTTAAAGAGAAAAAAAAGTAATTTAATGAGAATAGTAAAGGTACAGAACAACAAGAAACAAATGTCACCACACCAAGAAAGAGGTCAGGATTATTGTTTCTTATACGACCCCCGGTTTATTCTTTTCTTACTAAGGGTTTAAATCAGTTTAGCACCATTTTGGTTCATTCAGAGATTAACAAAAGTTAATATTTTCTAAGATTTATTTATAATACCCTTGAGATTTAGAGTATGTTTATGTAACCCTTCTGCCAGGAATTGGCAGCAGCTGAAAGAGCTGGATTCATTTATCTAGGGGTTCTCCCTGAAAACTTAAACAACAGTAGTTTCAGCTAAATGACCTCTTTTGGGTGCCCTGACAAACAATAAATCCTGCTCAAGGCATAGCAAGGGTTTAAAACAAGGTCCAGAGTTTTAAGACAAAGAGAACTTTAGAGATGAGGGAAAGTGAAGAAGAGAGGCCTACCCATAAGACCTGCTAGTCAATAAAACAAATAATGCTTAAGTGAGATCCCTACCCTCCCTCTCCTCATTGTCTATGACACAAAATGAAGGCTTGCCCTTATTTGCAAACAGATGCCTTGTCACCTGAATGTCACCACCCACTCAAAACTCTCCCTGTCTTTACTGCACAACTTCACTTTACAGCTGAGCTAATGAACATGACAGTATTACTGTCCACAACCTGAGAGATCATACCCTGTCTCCAGCCCACAGCCCCTTGCTTGTGCTAATGCCCCGTGCTGGCGCTGATGCTCAGCTGACCATGCACTGAACTGATTCAAGGCACCAAACTGGCAGAAAATGAACTCGGGAAAACCAAAAGCCAGCTGTGGATGTGTTCACTGTACTATAAAATGAAGGTCAAAGCTGGCACCAGGGAAGAAGATGGCAAGGCTGGGGATGGAAAGCAAGCCAGACTGCTGGTGCTTCTAGTAAAAACTAGTTTTAAGATGAAACTGCTCTTAAGCATGGTAGCACTTTTGTACAAATTTGCTGGCTTATCCCCATATAGGCCAAACTTTGAGGGAGCACGGCTGCTCTGACTGTGACTACAGGACTAACAGGACCATTCCATCTCTAAATAAACTACAGCCTGTACGGTACAAGGAGTCCCTCTCTGAGCCAAGAGGGGGAAATAGGGCCTCTGTTGCAAAACTTAAACATTTTACCAAGGACTGCGCCCTGGGGTCAGTTTTGCTGCCCAGGCAGAACTGCTTGGCTCCCTCGCACAGCAAACCGGCCCTGAGGCCTTTTCCCAGTCCCACAGCCACTCCTATGACACACTGCCTAGAGCTAGGTGATTTTTACAGTTCAGATTCCTCAGAATTTTTGGGCTCCCGGTTTAAAAACCCTGGTTTCCCCGAGAATAGAGAAATTCGCGTCGAACTACCACTAGGGCCCGCCTCGGTAGCCGGGGGAAACTGAGGCAAAGGCGGCGCGACGGACGCCATTTGCAGGATAACAAAAGGCCCTACGGCTCCCCGACTGAAACCGCGCGTTCTCGGGTGCCATCTACCGGTACCTTCTCCGTTAAGCGTTTACAACGGAGCGGCCCCGCGGGGCCGGGGTGCCTGGCGGGAGGGGCGGGGCGGCGGGCAGAATGGCGGTCGCCGCCGTGGCGCGGGGCGAGCTGCGGGTCGGGCCCTGCCACCGCCTGGCGAGGGCGGCGGGCGCCCGTGGCGGGCTCCTGTGGCCGGGGCTCGGCGGCGGGCGGGCGGCGGCGGGTTGGAGCCGCCCGGCGCCCGGAGGAGAGGTGCAGTACTGCGCCGAGCTGGTGCGGTGAGTGCCCGGGGGGGGCGGGCCTGCACACCCGTGGCTTTTCCTCTCCACAGAGGAGGGCGGCGAGTCTGGCCCGGGAAGGCTTGCGAGCACTTCGCTACTGACGGAAGGGCGGCCCAATTCCCCGGGAGAGGTGGCTGAGGCTTCCCCCGGCTGCCCGGGCCGCCCTCGGCCTCGCCTGGGCGCGCAGATAACCGCTGCGGCCCTGAAGTGAAGGGGGCCGGGGGATGGGTTGCGCCCGGACCTCGGCGTTTCGCGGGGAGCCGCGGAAACTGGGCTTAATATTTAAACGGCGTGGATGATTTAACCTGCAAACGGCAATCTTCCTCCACCCCCTTCTTTCATAGCTGCTTTTCTTCTGAAATATTGAACGTTTCCATTCCATTGTCTCGGGTTTTTGGAGAGAAGGATTATTGAAGTGGGTATTTTAAAATAATGGATGTTTTCAGATCTTCTTGACTACAGGGAAATAGCCGAACTTCCCAAGTACTTCTTGGGAAAATGGGCAAAAGCAGAGGAAATCTGACAGCCGGACAGACAACTCGAGTACCTTCTCTGACTTGAATACATGAGGCAGAGGAAGTCTCTGTTTTCAAAAGCATTAATTTTCGGTCAAAACCAAAATGCTCACACATCTCAGACACTTCCAGACCAGGCAACATTTCCTGCTTGGCTTCTGGATGGTAAACAACATGCAAGGCCCTGGTAGCTGCTTTCTAGTCCATGAGAGTTCAGAAGTAAAAGATTAAGTCTCTTCATAAAGACTTAAATATTATTTCTCCTTGGTTGTAGTTGTCCTAGATGATTGACAAAAGCAGGGAGAAGGCTTCCAAGCATGTATAGGAAGAATGGAACAGGATCATTGTCTCCAAACTGATGCTTGTAAAAGATAAAGGTGTGTGTGGGCAGCAGTAACGTTTGAAGTAGGAAAACTAATGGAGAGAAATATGACAATCTTAGATTTTCTGTGCAGCACCAAGTAGCAGACCTTTACAGATGCATCAGAGTTCATAGCCAAGCTGCATTTTTCCTTGATAAAAACTAAAGATTACTGCTTTGTTCTCCTGGTTATTCTACCCAGGATTTGTTCACCAGTTACTCAGGAGATCAGAGCCTGCATGTAAAGTTAACATATTCAGGTAAAATGTTTTCAGTAATGAACTGTGAACAGAACAGTTAGGTTCCAAGGCAGAGAAGCTGAAGCGGTTGAATTTATCTTCTTTTTATTTTTGTTAAACCATAGAAAGAATTAATTATAAAAATGCAGAAACACTCAAATAAAATGAAAAATGCTTATGCTTTTGGCATAATTTAATTGAAGCTGCTGTTCACAGTAGCTCGTATATTGCATGGAGATCATAAGTTAGAAAAAATAAGAGAAAGAGGAGAGACTGTTCAAACAGAAAACGCTTGAGGCTATGCAAGCATCAGCAGCTCCCCAGTTCTGAATTTGTCTCCCACACGTTAGGAGGAACAACTGAGTTATGTTTTGCTGATACAGATTTGTATAACTTTGCAGTATGCCAGGTATCCTTTCTCTTGGGTTTTTCTTTTTCTGTTAAAAAACTATTTTAAAAGTAGCTTTAAGCTATTTGATTAAAAGTATGTTTCCTTAGTAGTTACGTTTTCTGTCTCTTGCTGTTTATGATGTCTGCTCTGGAAGACAAGCTTGTGGCTTGATGGGATTATGGAGTTTTATAACCTGAAAGAAATTCATTGTACTGAAAGTCTAGTAAAGGTCATAGCCAACTTTTCTTCTGTCTGTGGGTTCATATATAAGCTTATACTTATGTGAGAGGGAAACTATGAAAACCACTCAATACCAGTCTTAAGGTCATTCCCGCCTTTCGTCATTCCGTACACTAACACACAAAGAGAGTAGGGGTTGAACGTGATCTATAGCAATATCAATTTTATTTTGCAGCCTGAGGCTTAATGGATTTGCTCTTCTACTGTTATGTCCAAGGGCACACTGTCAGCATAAAATTCACATTTCTTTCTGATTTTTTTCCTTAACTGTTCTTTGCTGCATTTAATTTTTAAGATTAGACTAATTGAAAAAAAGCCCCAACATGCCAACACCATTACTAGAGGGAAGACAAATTTCTCTATTGTACTGCTGTATACTTTGTGTAATGTGTTTCTTTGTTTTCTTTCTGGAAGTAGAGGTGGTTCTGTGTTGTGTGAACAACTCAGGCAAACTATGGAACTGGGAAAATGTGGCTGGGAACCTTGCAGCTCTACCCAGGGTGGACAATACTGGGTATTACTACAGTCGGTCTTGAAAAGAATACTAGGTTTTGAGCTGATAATACTTTCCAGAAAGTGTCTTAATTGAGGGAGGTTTGATGCATCTGTTCTTTAATATGAAGGTGACCCTTAAAGCCTGCTAAAATTAAAAAATGTAATTTTTTTTGTTGATGCTTCTGGATTTGCATCAAGCCCTAAAACAAGGTTCACAACTGTTGTGAAAACTCTAAGCATTTGCTAGTTATCAGCTGCTGTGTATTGTAGAGGTAAGAACCTCTGTTAAATCTCACTTCCCTTTTGTTTGATGCTAAAAGTAGCAACACTAATAACCCTTGGTTTTAGTTTGGCTTTGCTGTTTTAATTTCACATTCAAAAGAAATACGAGTACATCTAAGAAAGGCAGACTTCATGAAAATGAGTAAATGTGTTTTCCTTGACACCTGCTTCTCCATTCTCAAAATGAAACTTGAAGTTGCTGGTCATGTGCTTATCAGATGACAGGCTTATCAGAAAGTACACAAAAATGTTCAAAACAAGCAATTTAGCTTTTCAGAGGTGACCAGGTGCTTTTGTTAGCTACAGTTATGTACAGTTTTGCAATTTATAATTCTGTGTACTGTGATTGTTTTTAATTTAATGGCACACCCAAGTGGCCAAACAAAGGCATATCACTCCAGATTGGGTCTCCGCAGTTTTGCTGCAGGTAACTTTGTTGCCAGAGTTTTTCTGCTTTGCATATAGTTGCCAACGTGCCAACGAACAAAAACTTACTGGTTAAGTAAGTACTTTTCTGTCAAGTTCCAAAGCACAATCTTTTAAAGAAATACGGTTTCATGTTTGGAACAGAAAATTGCAAGTTGGACAATCTTGGATTCTGTTTCTGCTTCTGCCACAGCCTTGCTCCATGTCTTTACCCAAATATCTTGAGATCTGAATTTGTGAGGTGCACTGCGAATTCAGACAGCATAACCTCTCCCTTGGGGTTTGTCTTATTTTAAAATAAGCTTAAAAGCTGCTGTTTTTGCAAAGTCAGAGTTTTGAACTATAACTTATTGCTACTATTTTAGAAGTTCAGTGCTAAGCAGTAGCACAGGCAATTTGCATAGAGTATAAATATTAAATGTATTTTTTCATCCTTTTATAGGAAGCGTGACTATGAAGGGTTTCTGTGTTCTCTGCTGTTGCCTGCAGAATCTCGAACCTCTGCTTTTGCCTTGAGAGCCTTCAACGTGGAACTGGCTCAGGCAGGTATTAAAATACATTTGTGAACTCTGTAAATGTAAAATAACAATTTCAATATTCTAAATTATGCTTGTAGGTGGTGTTTTGCCAGGATTAAATTTTTGTACTATAAGGGGCAATAAATAAATAGTGTAATACAAACCTCTGCTTTTGAATGGCCTGTGGAAAGTATCCAGCCTTTCCCAGTTTGTTTATGTACATAGTTTTTCTGACTTTCCTTTTTAGTTGTGCAGTTTAAAGTTAAATGATAACAAACAGGCTGTGGTCCTTGATACTGTTATGTGATTGCATATATGTCCTGGCTTGAAATGCAGCGGCTGAACTGGTAAAGTGCAGCTAAATCCTGTCTGTAGGTCCGTCAAAAACTTGGATGATACAATCAGTCCCAGGTCTTTGTTGGCAGAAGCTAGGTGATTGAAAGGCTGGTGGGAGGGAAGTTTGTAATTAAAGTTGTGTGAGGGGAGTGGCTGCAGTCTCTCCCCTTTGCTAGGCGGCCGAAAACTGCCAGTGCAACCAGGAGAGTTGGTAACACTTGCCGGAAAGGAGCGATCCAGGAAATGTGCCGACCGAGCACAATCCTGGATCAGCTTCTGTGGGCCGTGCTTCTGGCAGCCCGTGGTGCTGCCCTCCCTCACTGCTGTTACCGCTGCTTTTACTTCTGGGAAGAAAGTCAAGGTGTGAGGGTCGCCCATGGCTTCATCTCCATGAGTTTGAAAGTCAGGTTGTGGTGAAGATTTTTTTTTTAACTCTCTGTAGTGTTTGTACGCTTTATGAGGAACAAACATAAATTCAGAACCGAGCGCTTTGCCTACTGAGTTTGGCTATGTTCTGTGTCTGTCTTTTCAGTGTAGATAGACCAAGTGCCTTAAAGACACTGAATTTCACTCCAGATGTATCCTTTCCAGATTAAAGACTCTGTAACTCAGAAGACTATTGGTTTGATGCGAATGCAGTTCTGGAGGGAGGCTGTGGAAGATATATACTGCGATAACCCACCGCATCAACCAGTTGCTACAGAACTGTGGAGGGTAAAATATAACTCTGTTGTCCTAAAATTCACTTAATTAAAATATTACTGTGGAAATAATGACAGTGTTTTGTGTGTGCTGTGTTGTGTAGATAACAATATTGTTTTATGTAAAACAGATAACTTAAATTGTCTGTGTGTGATACTGTCAAATACCAAAGAGCAGAGCTGGAGCAGGAGGATATTTAGGTAGGACTTACTAAAATTAACTAGCACTCTGCAAACATTCAATGGCAGATCTGAATGTGCATGAGAAGAGAACAAAACTATTGCCACTTCCTAGGCTTTAACAACAACCCAAAATGCTCTGTCACTTGCCTAACAAATAAGGGCTGTCAACCTCAAGGAACTTTGTAGGCAGCGCCCTGAGCCACAGGAACCTTTCATTGAGCGGTGTCCTGACCCAAGGGGAGAATCCTTGACCACAGCATGCTGCTCCAGCAGGACTAGCTCAAAATGGCTTCTCCAAGGGCCTCCATTTATACCCAAGCCAAATCTGATCTGTGGTCAATACTGGCTCCTACTGGCCAAGGGCCTCAAGTACTGTAGAGCCCTGAGAACGGCCCAGGAAAAGGAAATCAATAGCTGCTACATTTCCATCAGCCAAGAAGCCCTGTTTTTGTTGGGTGGGTGCACCTGCCACATGGCGTGAGGAGCAGAAAAGGCCTTGACTCTGTGTAAGCACTGCACACCAATAACTAAAACAGTGTATGAGCAATACTGTTTTCAGCACAGATCGAAAACATAGCCCCATACAAGCTACTATGAAGAAATTTAACTTTATCCCAGCCAAAACTGCTACAACATTCAGATATAAATCATTTGGATATTGAGATACTAATCTCAATAGAGAGACTAGGACTGCCAGTCACACTCCTTTTGTGAGAATCACAAAACAGAAAACTGGTTTTGAAGTGGAAGAAAGAATTTGCCTATCTCTGTGGTAAGATTTCACCCCACGTATGATTTCTCTAAAGGAAGAACAATATAAGACAATCCAGACAGAACTGGTTGTGAAATAGAATGTTGAAAAATAATTCAGAAAGTATTTCTAGGAGTTCTGATAGCTCTGAACACTGCAAAGCACTGGAGTGAACTAATAATCCAACATGACCTGGTGACCTCTGCACTCAAGATGTGGTTTTTATTTCTGTGTTTTAGCAAATACCCCAAGAATAACTTATTTGAAGAGCACAGCTTCACAAATGTTCAAGAATGTCATTGCAATTCTTGGAAAGGATTTGGAAAGACACCTGAACTCACAAGCATTGCAGAGCTGTTAATAGAATTAGTATGTCTTTCTCACAGTGTATTTTATGTATACTCCTCTCACTGTTGAGTTTGTATGAGGACAATTTTAATTTTCCAGAATAAATACTAATTTATCATGTTAAATGTATTCCTGAAGTTTTGTATATCCCAGAATACTCACATTTGGATTCCAAGAGTTTTATGCACTAGTGAAGTATATAAATAGCCTTAAGTAGTGTTTCTAGAATTATTAATCGCTCAACTCTCAGCCTATAAACTTATACAACAACTGTATAATACTTGTGCTTACTTATCTGTCCATTTTGAACATGCAAAAAATGAGGCCTAATTCTCCATTCATTTCTGTGGGAGAAGACAATTTTCAAAACCTTTGAAAAATGAGAACCTGTATGGTTGAATGAAGGTAGCTCAAAATGGATGTAATGTACAAACTGGGTAATTGAGCAGGACTCAGTTTGGTGCTTTAAGTCTTGACCTGTGACTGTTTCAAGGATTTCATTTACAAAATGATACTCAAGACAAAGAGTGAGAAGCGAAACTGACATTTGTAGTTGTAACTTAAAATTTGCCTTTTCACATACCAAGTACTTCCTCAAGCAGATTTTGCTGAATCAAGAAGATCTTGTCTCGTCAAACCATGAAAACTTACAAATACAATGGGTGTAAAGAAGTTGAAAGTGAACTATAAAGGCTAAGATTGTGAGAAATCTGCTCCCTAACTTTTGTTTTAAAATATTTATGTCTCTAATTGTAGTTTTTCTGACAAAGTGGTCTGCAAAATTCAGTGTGTGTAAGTAAAAGGATTGAAGGTAGGTTGTTAGAATGAAGTGGTACAGAAAGGAAGTCAAATACAAGATGAGAGCCAAAAGAAGAGATGCTGCGGGGTATGTTTTTAAACAAAACAATAGTATTGCCATTATATTTATTACTTTGTTAGGATGCTGTGTTTACAGTATGTATTGGTATGTTGTATTGATGTAATTTTGAAACTTTACAGGGGAAATTTTTTATTTCCTGACTCTGGAGGAAACTATGTTCTCTTTGGAAAGTGAACATAGCTGTCTGCAAATATTTTGTGGGAACATGTGACTCAATGAAAGAATAAATTATTTTCAAAAATAATTCTAAAGAAATGCTTTTGATTAAGTGACTTGATGTCCAAGATTTCATTTTTTATGTGCAACAACTAGAAAGAAATGCCAGTTGAAAATTTTTGTATTTGAAGATTCTCATTGTCCACTGACATACCACTTTTATTTAACCAAGTGAATACAATCCTTGTAAGAAAGGGATTATCTAAAATAATGTTTCAGCCTTCAGAATGCAGTGCTACCATCACTTTGTACACATTAACATGGATGTTTTATTTAATGATTTTCAGGCTGTTAAGAGGCATAACTTGACTAAAATGTGGTTCATGAAGATCATTGATGAAAGAGTAAGTATTTACCATTCAAAGTCTGATTCTGGTTTTAGTAATATTTGGGGTTTTTCCCCTTATTTTTATGCGTTTGTGTGTAAAACAAAAGCTTAAGTAATTAATCTTTTCCTGGCAGTAGTATTTCTCTTTCAGAATGCTACAGCTATATTTCCTTTTAATTCTCCATTGATGCTCTTACTCATAATTTCTGCTCTTTCTGGGAAAAACAGCTAATAGAATCCTTGTTTATTTTTGCTTTAAAATATATGTAGTTTGTAAGTCCAACTCTTTCTTGTTTCCTGCTCCGATAACCAGTGTATCAGTGCTCATGTTTTCTGTTGCTGGTCTCTAATCTTGATTTGAAGTGGTTACCCCTAGATGTAATCCACTTAGATACCTTTCTGTATGTAAGTGAGTGAAGTTCCGTCCTATGGGGTTAAGTAGTAAGGTCTCTATATACAACTGCTAAGAATTCTTAAAAACTACAGTTTAATAGAAAAGGAAATCAAGATGTGCAAGAAGAGAAAATTGTATGTGTTCTCTCTTTGTGCCATTCCAATCCTGCCCCAAGAGAAAAAGCATTTTGAATATTGCAAAATGTTGCATAAATCTACATCATTGACATCATCTTATTCCTCCTCACCTCTTTTCTTGCCATGTCAATTTTGTTCCTAAATAGCTGCCTCTTGAGATGAGTCATGGATATAAAATTTCAAAAATTAAATTACCTGTCTGAACCTTTCTACCATACTTTGCTGCTTCTCCTTACCATGGCTGTGCAGTTTTTTCTAAGCAATGCTGTAAATTGAAGCATTCAAATCACATTAATTTTAAAATATCTACTGTTTTTCTGGGGGGGAAAAAAAAAAGAGGGAGAATTTCACTGGTGCAGTGCTGCTGCTGCCAACTCTGACACAAGGGCAAGAATGAATAGCTGAGGGCAAGAATTTCTTGCTTTGCTGCTAAAGTTAGTGTCTCATGAAGTTACAACTTGAGAAAACTGATGGTCAGTTACTTGCAGAGTGTCATTGCTCTGAAAGACTTCAGACGTTTTTAACCTTAAGACTGTTTTTTAATCTAAAAACTGGTATGTTTTAACCACAAAGTCACTAGGACAGGAAGAATGATGGAGGATATTATATTTTTGGGTGTATTTGCATATGAGTTTGAAACTCGTGTATTTCATGGATTGATTTTTGTGCATGTTTAAAAAAATATATTCCTATTTATCTAAATTTCTCTGTGCTTCAGATGCAAATTAAGTATTAAAATTCACAACCCCATAATGTAAGAATACCATATGATGTTTTGTTTTGGTTGTATCTTTTTTTTAATGAAGAATTCTGATTTATTATTATTGCAAAATGTTATATTTGCCCTGGTAACCAGAGTTGAATGCAGTTGCATATAGCTACTTGGTTATGTTAGACTTGCTATAAGCTTTAATGACTACTTCTGAGTTTATACTCTCTGTATCTCTTAGTTTTGTCCTTTTTCTTTTCTAATAGTGAATTAGGCAGAGATGACTCTAGTAATAAACTTGTACAAATAGCAGTTATGTTTACATTTTACTGAAGTTCTGCGTTCATATGACAGGAGAAGAATTTGGATGATAGAGCATACCGTAACATCCAGGAGCTTGAAACATATGCTGAGAACACTCAGAGTGCTCTCTTGTACCTCATCTTGGAAACACTGGGTAGGTCTTTTCCCCTTTTTAGATTTTATTGATGATTCATTAGTGCGGGTACAATATTCACTGATGTTTCAAAAAGCCCACTCTTTTTCAACTGGAGTTTAATCTCAGTAGAAGTTGTTTTAGGTAATACTTCAGATCTCTTTTGAATGCTCAACCGTAAATCTGGAATCTTACCGCACCTATCCTAGAACTACACACTTTCCGTAAAAACTGCTCAGGGAAAGCTCATTGAAGTGTGGTTTCCTACTGCTCTGTTCTTCGTTGCTTTGTTTTCTCTTTTCTTGCTCTTATTACAGCGTGTGGTAAATCCAGCTCTTCACCATATTTTCAAATTGTTCCACTTAGTCAGAACACAAAATGCTGTAGTCATTCTGCAGCTGTTGTTCTGTATTGCACTGTTGTACACAGGTTATCTTGAAACAGCTGATTTCCCAACCTATAAACTTTCCTTGGTGATGTTGTAAATTTGTTTCTGAATCCTCTCCTCTTCCTAAAAGTGGTTTAACTATCATTAATAGAATAGCTAGAAAAATACAGTGAAGATGATACGATCCTTGTGGTTAAGAGCTAGTATCTATGTCTTGTTTAATACTAAGAGTCACAGATCGGGGAAAGAACTGTCCATTTGCAGTGAAGAAGAGGGTAACTTTCTTTTAGGTGTCTGTTGCATTGTGAAAGTATTTCCTGTATGAGCTCAGATGTGAAAGAAGGGTGAGAATAATTATTATTTAGTAGTATTTAGTATTGTAGTAGCAAAATTTTCCTTTTCCTTATCAGACTGGTCTGATGGAAGGCCAATGCTGAAGTTAAAAGAGTTTAAAAAGAAAAAAAGAGAGAGAAGTAGAAAGAGAGATATGGTGAGCACATTCTTCTTTGGAAGAAATAAGGAACCTATCTCTTAACATCTGATATTTGCTTCCTCAGCAGGAAATCAGTGAAATGTTGCATGTGTCTTTCTGAACTTCTAATTTAAGAAATGTAGGAGTATGAGAAATATCAATGTCTTCCATTCTGAGAAATGTATTTGATTCTGAAGAAGTTCAATCATGCTTGGGTCACTTCTGATACAAGTCAGATGATCCTGTTCTTGAAAATCTGTTATGGGGGCTCCAGATTTTCTAGGTGCCCTATTGTCATGTTTAACTTCTCTTGAATATACCGGTGTAACAAAATATCTAAGCAAAAGTCTCCTTTACTGCATATTAAACAGTTAACTTCTGTGGGTTTTTTTCCACAAATGGAGCAATTAACTGAACGCAGCCTTTTTCCTCGTGTTTCCCATTTAGTCTTGTCTAGACTAGGTGGACCTGCTTTCATTACAGGTCATGTTTGCTAGATTTCTTATGTTTTTCAGTTTCTTTGTTCCTGAGCTGTCTCCAGTTTGTGTGTGTATCTCCCAGTAGCAGTGCTGCTTTATTCTTACTGGCTTTGGGTTACTTATTTTGTCAAGCTCATTTTGACTGGTAATCTTGTCGTCCAAAATCCTGGTACTTCCTCCCAGCTCCTATCATTTAAGAATATTAATATTGTGCTCTCTGATTCATTGCCTAAGTAGTTATGAGTCTGGTACAACTCAATAATTTTTTTAAACCTTTTCAGAACCTCACTTTTGGGATATATTCCCAGGCTGAGCATGAATCATGCTAACTCTTACTTCTTGAGCTTTTTTTTTCCATTCCTAGTTATATGTAAAGCCTGAACTGCCCAGTCAGTATCAGTAAGTTATATCCATTTATTCCTCCAAGCCACACTCTGCTTTCTGCTGCCATTGCCAAAATAATTCCATGTAATCTACCTACAGCCACTGTTTCGCAAAGGCTTCCTGTGACCTATGCAAGGCTCAGGCAGGCTGGGTCAGTGAATCTGGTATGGCCAGTATCGTTTTCAGGTGTTAGTTAGGCTCATTGGTCTGTAATTCCTGTATCCTTATTTCTTTCTTTGTAGAATGCTGCTTCTGCTAGAGCTTATATGAATTTCAATTATCGTTTAAATTTTCATTTTATCCTGGGTCAGTCCTGTGAAAACATTATGGCTTTATGATCAGCCTAAGCCAGCCTTGTATGGTCTTGCTATGAAGAGCAATGGTGCTGCTCTGCCCCACTCATCTCCCTCTTCTTTCAGTTCTCACAGTTGGGTGACCATGCAGTAACTAAAGTTAGTTTTCAGTTACTTTGGGGATCTGATTCAGTTTGCCATGCTACTGCCTCATTGCCCATGACAGCACAAGGGAGGTGGCAGAAATACGGGTTTGGTGGGGAAGTGTAGGACCATTCTTTTTGGCTTCAGTACGTGCTAAATCAGCTGCGGCTAATCATGAAACCATGCTCTAAGTATTAATGCTTGTCAGGAATCTCACACTTGAATGATTTTTCTGGCAGGAAAAACAGTTCTTAGAATACTGTTATCCTCGGAGAGGACATGCCAATGAAAATGAGTTTGTGTACTGATATATTATATCTGAATAGATGCTGCTCCGCTAAGTATATGCTTTGCAGAAGCTGCCACAAACTAAGGTATCTTACTTCTGAATGTGGAAATCAATGAATTTGCCTGCTGCTTTGCACCTCTGAGATGAGATCTCAAGGCAATTTATGAACATAGACAGTTCTGTCGTGGACCAATGCACTTAGATTTCCTTAAATATGACTGTGATACACATCAGGGAAGACTATACCCCTCGAAAGGCCTGACAGTATGTTTTTAAACATATTATTTCTGCAATTTTAGGTGTGAGGGACATCCATGCCGACCATGCAGCCAGTCACATTGGAAAAGCCCAAGGCATAGTTACCTGTTTAAGAGCAACTCCATATCATAGTGCAAGACAAAAAGTCTTTCTTCCCATGGACATTTGTATGTTGGTAAGAGAAGCAAGTTGTCTGGAATTAAACAGTATAGTGTTTCTAACTGTCTCTAAGTGCTAGATATGAGATTATAATTTATTTGGCCAGAAACAGAACACCTTTTTTCTTTAGTTTACTCCTTCTGCTGTGGTTTAGTAATATGCCATTGTCATGGTTTTGTACCTTTTGGGAGGTGAGAGGAGTGACCTTTATGGTTTCAGGTGGTGTTTTATTTTTTTATTAAATGTAGTACATTTTTTTATTAAATGTAGTACATTTTAGCTTTCAGAAATTTTTCCATTAATGTGCAGAAATACACGTATGGAATGGGGCTTGGGTTTGGGATTTTTTTTGTTTTGTTTCCTTTTGCTATCCCCGTAAAGGAAGAACTATAAGAAATTATATTCTGAACAATCTTCTTAGGTTTGTCTTTACTACCTTTTCATAAATGTGCTGGTGGGTTTGGTTTTTTTTGGTTTTTTTTGGGGTTTGGGTTTTTTTTGGTAACATATAAGCATACACTGCATACCTTGCTGTAGGAGATGGTGTAGTACTCCAATTTAAACTGTACACCTAATTTGCATTGGAATTTAGCAGATCTTGCAATTTGGGTAAAATGAGATTAAAACTCAGATTTTTTTAATTAATATTTTTCTGCCTAGATCTGTAGGCATCTCAGCTGTTATTCCTTCATCTCCAGTCTTTAAATATTAATGCTGTTCTTTTTATACGTAACCAAAATTCATGTAATTATGGTGATGCTTAAGGTAGTTGTGTTAGTATGTTCTGAATATCATTTCAATACAATTGAAAGTTTATACTAATTTAAGTAGTTGCAAAAAAATCTAGATAGTAATATAGGTCAGGGTTATAAAACTGCAGAAAGGAGCTGCACCCTGCTTTCAGCCCTTCTGGGACTGGATGGTATGGGAGTCCTTCCAAGTTTTTAGCTTTTCAAACATAGCCTGAAAATTCACAGTCATTCCTTGCCACGGAAGGTGTTTTACAGTGAAACTGTAAAAACAGCTTGGATCCCTTCTGTGCAGACTGAGCATCTTGTAAGCGTTTCAGCTGCTGGCATGTATCAAGAGTTCTGCCGGAGTCTATCTCCTGTGAAGCCTACCTGCCTACCTTTGTACAGCTTTCACATGTTTGAGTGTTACTGAGAACAACAGACAATTGGTGCAATTCTGAATAGAGCATGTTATGTCTTAACATTGGTCACTATGGTCAAAGACTTAAGTTTGTTGTTGTTTGGGGGGGGGGGCTTGGTGATTTGGGTTTCTTTAATTTGGGTTTTGGGGTGGGTTTGTTTGGGTTTGGGATTTTTTGTTTGTTTTTATTGGGGTTTTTTTGGTTTGTTTCTTTTGCAAGCCTGGTGGTCCACATCAAACCCAAAATAATGATTTACTTCATAAGCCAGCATGGCTTCTGTGTTAGCTGTTACTGGCTTGCTTCTGCTTCATACTGATTCTTGGATTAGAGTTCAAAAATTGGTCATCTAAACTGATCTAAATTCCCCAAACTTTAAAATCTGACTTGGTTTATCTGAGTGACGACAGAGTTTTTAGGGAACAAATTCATGCAGAGAGAGTCTGTACCAACTGTTCCCTTTGTTCTCTTGAATTTTTTTCCAAGTGACTGACAAAAAGGGAAATAAAAAAGGAGGGGGCAGTGGTAAAATATTTAGGCTGTTTCAGTATTGTGTCATTAGTTTGATTGCAGGGACAGGTTTTTGAGAAGCTAAAATGGAAACTTGATATTTATTGAAGGTTTTCTTCTCTTTTTGATTTTCCTTCCTATGTCTAGCATGGAGTTTCACAAGAGGATTTCATAAGAGGCAAGCAAGAGAAAAATGTGAGAGATGTAATTTATGACATTGCCAGCCAGGCCCATATTCATCTAGAACATGTGAGATTCCTTCCCTTTTATTTATTTAAATAAATGTAATTGATGCTAATCTTCACAAAGCATTATGCATATGTGTTGTGAGAAGATTTACAGCTGCATGTTAATTTCAAATATTTTACCTTTAATTACTTTGAGAGTTTAAAGTAAAAAAACCCCACCACACAAAATATCACACTTATCTGTATGTACAGGAGGCAGTTTACTTGCAGCCAGGTCCAATTGCATATATATAAATACTGCCTACAAGCCTTATTACTAGGAGAGAACCTTCAAGCAGACTTTTATAAATGCAATGATATGCCAGCATGGGATCAGCACCATAGAAAGCACTTCTGCAAATGGTGTTTCACAGCACCGTGGAATGGCTGCCAGGAAAGCAGAGCATGTTGCCTTTAACTGCTGGTTAGTGTGTGTGGGAGGAGGATTCATTCCCTAACATGACCAGCCATGCTCACAGCTATGTTGGGAAAGGTGCTTTCTGTTTATTTGTTTTCTGGCTCACAGCCAAGTAAATTAGGAAAGACTTTATTTGCTTGGAACAGTGGATAATGACTCCTGAAGAACTGCAGAGTCCTACTCCATTTTTCTTTTATGCTCATATTTTCACTACATTCTGAATTGCTTGTTGGTACATAATACAAAAGCAAAAGAGTGTTTCATTAGCAGTGCTGTGTCTGCCTTTATCTGGAGAACGAAACTTGCAAGAAGCACTGTAAAGAGTTTCTTATGTCTACAAATACATGTGCGCATATACTTTGAGTATTGCACCCAATACTTCCATTCAAGGTAGTCTGAAAAGATAGCACTTCAAAGTAAAGAAATGCCAGATTTATCTTTGCATTTACACCATTAATATAATCCTCAGTTACAGCATTACCTGTGATCACAGTATTTTATGCTGTAGAGACAGGAGAACTCTTCATTTTTCTGAAGGTAAAAATGAGGCATCTCTGTTTTGTTCAGTTGGTCGTTAGTTGATTCATGTTTTTATTTTTTGTTAATAATATGTGGCCTTGGGCTTTATTTTTAATATGGACTATTTATAATTTGCATTGACTGCATTCCTGTTCATGTTGTTTCACCTGATGTCTCAATTTTTGTTGTCATATGCCCAGGGAAGCTTTTTTTTTCCATTTAGAAGCAGGGAACAGAGACAAAGAAAATGTAACTTCAAAACTGTCCACTATCTTTGTTCAAGCTGAAATATTTTGATTTTTCTTTTTTTATTCCCCACCCCTCAACCCATAATGCACAGTGTGTAAACCCCGTTGACTTTGGTTGCAATTGTGGCTTACAAAAATGCCAAGTGCCTGGCCTGAAATGCCTCACATTGGGGATGGGAGGCATGGAAAATGAGCAGTGTGTATTTATTGTCCAGATGTTTAAAATTTGGTTGCGGGTATTGCATGGAAACTTTGGGACAGAAGCAGGGAGAGAATTCAGTTCTCCAGAGCCTTTCAGATAATTGATAATTCTTAGTACATTGGTCCCCTGGCTCCCAACATGCCAATCAGCTCCTGAAGAGAACAGGCAGAACCTTACCCCCACTTTCTTTCCACTCTGTTCCTAGAGCCCTGCCCATGTTAGGCATTGGGAGGATCCTATGGAAAATATGCAATGTGATCATGTAATTGGACCCTATACAAAAAAGTATAAACACAAGGAAAACAGATTAGGGCAGCATTTTATTCAATTGAATGTTGATCTTGGCACCTCCCCCACCCCTTTATTTTTTTTTTTAATGGGTGGGTTATATAATCTTAATTCAAATTAAAAAATTCCTCTCTGAATACTTGTTTCTAGCCTCCATCATCATCAGTGAAGAATAATTGACAGTGCAGGATCTCTAGAGTGTTTAAACCACTTGAACTGGCAATAACTGGCAGTAATAACAGGGTGTTAGGCTCCTTGATAATCAGATGGGCTTTGTTAATGCAAGGATAAAGATACTTTCTCTCCTAATGGATGAAATAGACTTTTGCTGGCAACATCTGCTGGATAGTTCAAGGCTTTAGGTGAATGTAATGGGCTGATGCCTTTAAATGCATCTGTTCTCCTGTATAAAATCACCATTTTATTTTGCCTGAGGGTCTTTTCAGCCACTTACCCTCTGTTTTAGTTAGGATTACAGGGTAGGGTAAAGTTTGAACCTGCAGAGAGTTTTCAACAATCTCAGCATTTGTTACACAAATAACATATTTTGGAGGATGAGGGTAACAGTTACCAGCACCATTTCACAGTCAGAAGAAATATAGTCCTCAAATGCTAAATTCAGTCTCAGCAATATTATATGAAGCATATTGTAGTAATGTGACACTTAATCTTGGGAGAAGTTTCTGAAAGTGTGGTCAGCTCTTGCTGATACTGTGACCAGCAGAGGGCAAAATAAGATAATGAAGACTGCAGTTTTCTTTAGGAATTGTGTGTTTTATTCTAATAAAAGTGCTCTGTCAGTCCCACAGTGATCCCTTCAAAAGCCTGCGAATACATTTATGTGTTCCCCTCTTTCTCTTAAGCACCCCTCCCCCTATTACTCTTTTTAAAAGAGGGTCTCCTTTTGGCTTTTTGCATTTATCTCAGTTACGCTAGATCATTATGGACTCAATTTACCAAGGAGGATAACGTGCTTTCTGAATGATATGTAACCCATTCTGGGTTAAGAAGGTCAAGCAAGATTACTTTCTTTTTTCATCTTGCAATTAATAATAATAAGGCAGAGCATTATATCAGGCAAAAGCATTTTTTTTTTTTTTTTTTTAGAGATACATATACATACACACGCACACATGTTATTACATCTCAGAGTGTAAAATTCAGTGTCTTCTGAAAAGATTCAGTATTTTTCTGTCCTAAAGTTTTAGCCTGATTTTCCAGTTGTCTGGAAAGATCCATGGAAAGCTAACAGAAGCTCATACATTCTCATCAGTATTCATAGAGGGTTGGTTAGTTTGTTTGTATTAATCCGTAAGAAAAGGGAAAACAAAGAGTGATTCTGTATTTATAAATAAACATTACAGGAATATTTGCTTCAGCTCTGTTAGATGTACCTGGGTTGTACATGGGTTTGAATTGTAGACTTCATTCAGCCATGGTTTACACTCTGTTTATATGCAGATACTGAGGACCTGAGGCATTGAGATCCTTTCAAAGTCCTATAAATGTAAACGGAGCGTAACTGGCCTTCTGAGACTGAGGCAACACTGGGCCAAAAAGATGCACTCAGAGAAATGCATTTCTGGTCTTCCATTATTCCTGTCTCTTGGGATGCAAAGAGTTATTTGGTGGGGGGTGAAAAAAAGAGTTAAATCGTATTTATTAAATGAGGTGCAGCTTGGAACTTTGTTGGAACAAAGGATGCTAATTTACATTGGTTTATTATAGGTAAACTGTAAGGTTGTCAGACAATATAAGAATTCTAGCAGGCCTCTCCCAGTATTATGTACTTTCAGTGTCATACTTTTGTATACAGTAAGGGATGATGCTGGCTTGCACATAATGAAAAATTACAGTGTCAAAATAAAAAGGGACAAAGCTTGTAATACAGTCTGTTGCCTCCTAGCCATTATATGTAGTACTTAATGTTTAATCTGAAATGTTAAATTCTCCTGATGTTTGTTTTTTGTTTTTTTTTTTCCTCCCACCTTACCCCATTTACTTTCAGGCTAGATCTTTCAGTAAGAAAGTTCCTGTGAAGGCATATCCTGCTTTTTTCTGTACGGTGGGTGTGATATCATGCACTCTTTAAGTAATGGACTCATGTCTGTGCTAACACGTTTGTGAAGAGTAGAGTATCAAATTAAGCATGGTTAACTAATGCTTCATGTGTTTATTTTGGGAAGATGTAGTACCTAAAGTTTGTGAAAATCATGTGGGCCTGACTGTGGAACCTCATAGTTTTGATCAACAATTCTAATCCTTCTTCTTTAACTACATCATTTTGCCCAAGATGTCTGTATATCCGTAGGCCATTATTCTGATGCAGGGGCCCAAAATCTTGTCTATTTTTATAATTTGCTGTTTGGTCTAGTAAATCATCATGCTTCTCTTCACAAAGCCTGCCTTTTTTTATATCCTTTGAATGGGATGGTTATGCTACCCCTTAATAAAAGGGGCAAAATGTCAAGCCTTTTTCCAGTTCCTCATTGTTTCATGTATTGCTTTTTAAACTTAATGCCTAATTATTTGTGTGCACCATACGGACTAAGCTTTTTTCTTCTCTTCTAGGTTGCTTTAGATGATTATTTGTATAATATGCGAAAAGTGGACTTCAATATATTTCATCCAAGTTTACAAAAGAAGAGTACATTATTACCATTGCATTTATATATTAGATCTTGGAAAAAAACATATTAAAGTTTTGGGGTTTTTTTAAATGGGTTCAGAGTGCTGAGTTTTTTCTTCGATGTCTTAATTTGATAGAATTGTTAAGTGTCTAACTTCACACTTCTGCAAAGTGCAGTTCATGGGAAATAGCAGATGCGCATGAACTGTAGCTGTCAGCTTGCTGGCAGTAGTTAAGTTTGTTCTTGGAATATTAGGCTGATACCTCTGCTTCCATGTCTGCCAAGTCATATGTCCTTGTCTGGGATTACTTGTCTTGTCTTTCCTGTAATAACAGCAATATGATAAGAATTCTTCTTGGACAAATTTTGTGCTAATGGATACTTCTGACAGTTCTGGCACTTTACTGATGAAAAAAAAAAAAAAAGACTGCTTTGTGACCAAAAGCAGTTACAGTAAATGCCTTATAAATCAGCTAAGTAATGCTGTTTAGTGCAAGGAGCAGACTTCTTGCAAG
This sequence comes from Athene noctua, assembly GCF_965140245.1. Taxonomy (NCBI): domain Eukaryota; kingdom Metazoa; phylum Chordata; class Aves; order Strigiformes; family Strigidae; genus Athene; species Athene noctua. The sequence continues at coordinate 26,374,125 of NC_134038.1, read as the reverse complement.
TACTAATGAAGTTATGAGCCAATATATTTGAATGTTAGGAAAAGCATTAGCTGTTTTAATTATGTAGTGTGTATGCACAATTTCAGAATAGTGAAATAGAGTTGTAGTACTGAAATTATTTAACTGTGTGTTGAGATTGAGCATTGAAGTGACTATAAGTAGTGGAGAGGATAGCTTTACAATATAGGAAGAGAACCCTTAGGTGTTTTTTATCTCCAGTTCAGCCAAAGGCTTTTTCACTCTGTTCTTGCCTGGTCTCTCGTCTCTCTGTTGTTGCCCACAGGTGTCATTGCAATGTGGGTTCGACTGCCCCTTTGTTCATACTCACTGTGTTGCTCAGGACACCCTCCTGTGTGGCTTCCCTGAATTCCTTTTCTTCAGTACTGTGAAGGAACATATTCCTGAATGTTACAGGTCATTTTGGTCCTCTCTCTCTGTAAAGATACTGCTTTGTTTTTTTGGTGGGAAATGCCTGGGAGATTTGTACTCGGCATCTCTTAGGATCAAGGTAAATACTTCTGTTTGATTTGTTGTTTGGTAAAATAATACTTCTTAACATCCAGCTTGATTCAATTGCACAAATCCGGTAGTTTATTCTGCCGTCATCCTTGTTCTATTAAATAGCTGCTTTTTCTAGAGATTTTTTTTTTTTTTTTAATCAGGGTTAATCTCCCCAGATGCTTGGTTGTATAACAGCATCCTGTATTTTAGTGTACAGTGCTACATAATGAATTTCTGAGAACAAGATTCGTGGCTTCTTTAATCACAGAAACTGTCAGCATGGCAGAAATTTTAGGAACCCAACATTAAATCCTTCACTTGGTGATTTTATTTTACATGTTTGAAGACAGTTTGTGATACAGATCTTGGTTAATTCTGCAGTTTCCTATTAACAAGTAAGACATTTCTCTCTGAATTTGTTCAGCTCAGGATCTGTATTACTAGAGGTGTAATAATCAAGGTTGATATGATCCTAGAAAAATCAGTGTATACTGGATGGGGAGTATACTGGCTATTTTCTGAAAGTAAAATCTTAACAGGCTCTGTCCACTTCTCAAGTTAGTTGCTGTATCTTATCATTGGTGTTCTTGAATGTGGCAAAGAGGTCTGGTGAAAGGAAAACATTTCCTTCCTATGCAGGCACCACAGCTCTTCCTGCCAAATGAAGAGCAAAGGCTTAGGCTCCGTTGCTGCTACCAGGCCAGCTGTGCATTCACTCTGTTTATTTTATGTTCTGGAAAAAGTATTACAAATGTCTCTTTCTCCAGTTGGTCCTTGTTTTGTTCCAAGCGTGCTTACCCAGGACAATAGAGGCAGCCCTGTCTGTCCTCTAGAAAGGAATCATTCTCCTGTAAAGTTAACTTTTGGCAGGAGTGCAGTACAGTAAGGGAAAAGGGAAACCATGCAGTATGACCAGTACATTGAGTTGCTACAGTGGTATCTTGCTTCCATGCCACAAGGCCAGTGCTTTGCTTCTGTGTTGAAGTGGAAGAAATCTTGACAATGTGCTTAAAAAGGCATCAATGGAAGGGCTGATTTGTTCTAGTGTAGAAAAGAAGCCGTGTGATGCAGTGAATGCTTAGCATGGTGAGAGGGACTTATCAGTGAATTAGTAAACAGGATATGGAATAAATAAATTCAAGTTATGACTTCAGTCACAAGAGAGTTTTGAGTGACCTCAGAAAGTAAAGCAGCACTTTGAATTGCAAATGATAGGAGGCTGCGTGAATAAGCAATCTGTGTCTCCTTTGTATCCTTCGGGGAACAGTTCTCTCTCTTGGATGGTCGAGCATGATTCTGCCCTTAGGGGCAATGTTGTGAATGGAGGCATTAAATATCTGTCAAACAAGGTAGTCTTAATTTGTCTGCTTTCACTGGCAGTATCTCTTTATTTCTCGATAGTATTTGGTGCCATATAAGAAATTATAAATCAGTTCTGATGATTTATAATTCTACATCCTACAAAAATTTGTCCTATTTCTCCTTTTTGTTGTTGGTTTTAGTTTGGGGTTTTTGGGTTTATGTTGTTTTTGTTGGATCTGACAAAAAAATTTCTTATATTCGTGCTAACCTATTGGTCATTCCTATCAGAAAAGCATCTAGCAAATCTGTTGCTAGCTGCTAATTACATGTTTGAAAATATTTTCCATGTATAGTTTGTAAAGCAGCAGTCTATTGGGTATTCTCAGTGACCTCATTGTGCAAGACCTTCATGGTCTCGCTTGCTTTTGGTTAAGCACAGAATTGTATCTCCATCTTTCTCTTCAGAGCAGTTCACTGGAATCTGTTCCAGTCTCTTTCCACTTAGAATTGTAGGTTTAAGCTAGCAAAACATAAGAATTGTATTAGTCCTGTAACAGATCATATGTTGTCCGTGGTAGGTAAAAGCTATGGGATCAAAAGTCCTGAATGAATTGAAATACATCAGACATCACCTGACTATGATTTTACAGTTGAATTGGCTTCCCACTTAGACATATAATAGTTTTAGTAAAATCAAACCAAAGAAAAGATTAATTTTCGAGGAAGAATGCAAAAGTCTCTGTCATCGCTTTGGAAAAATGCATCCTCCAGATTGTCCCTGTTTCTCTGGCAGCTTAGCATCTGAATATCTGTATCTTATTTTGGTCTTCTCTAGTGTCAGAACATTCAACAGCACCAGAAAATGCTTTCCAGCCATAAACATAGAAACTGCTATACTGCAGAGGGGGAAGGCCATGCACTTTTGTCTGTGTTTTTCAAAAACACATTTGTCTTTGTTTTTCAAAGGAAGATACAAGAGGAACCATTTAGATGAGTATGAGCAGTCTCCCAAAATAGGATTTTTTTTTTTCTTACTGCTCTGATGCCAGGTTAAGAACTACAAAGGTGTAGTTATAAAAGAATTTAGAAGGGGATGCAGTATTATGCTGAATGTTCTCAGAGCCTGTTTTCCATCGGGTTGCTGATCACAGCTGTGCGTTCTCAAAACATTTGTCTTTCTATCTCAAAACATCTCCATCTTTTTTTCAGCTTTCATGAATCTTGCTCTAAGTCCACAGATTTTTTAAATTTTTTTTTTTTAAATATGGCTGACCCCAACCACATTGAATCCATTGAGGTTGATCCAGTAAAAATTTTGATAAATAACATTCACAGATACATAAATCAGGACAAAATATACAAGCAGTCCTTTGTGCTTCAGGCTACACATTGATTGGTATTTACTTTTATAGACAGGCAACAACTTGCATATAATCATTCACTGATTTATGTTCTCAGATGAACCAAAGGGTGTTTAGCATTCTCCTCCAACAGGGGCATGTTCTATATTCAGTGGGTTAATCTATGGATATTTTTGTTTCCCTGTTCTAGGATAGGCTCCTCTGTATCTGCACAAAGTCAGAAAGGCAGGATAGATGTGCATTTCAGTTTCATGAATAAAAAACCTGAGAGTATTTTTAGAGGAGGATGCAGGTTTTCTTTCTTCATACTAGAGGGGAGACTTTTGAAACCTTAAATTGTGCAGTAGTAAGTGGTTGAGCTTTTTTTGACAAGTCAGCAGTGGAAGGCAACTTGTAAGTGGTAGCTACTCCTGTATAACCTGCTGTAAGGTCTAGGAGCAGCTACTCAAGCACTGCTGTCTGTACCTGAGGATTAATTTGCTCTGTGCATCTTAGGCTCAGCACACTCCCTTCTTATTCAAGCTGTTCAAACTTTCTATTTTATTAACCTGAAGACTCTAAAGGAATAATAATTAAGGAAAAAAAAAAAAGTAAAGCTTCAACTGTCAGTCACTATCCAGGAGGCTGGAATTTGCCTAAAAACAGAAATGCTTTTTTTTTTTTTTTTTTACATAATGCACAAAATGCACAACTTATTTGAAGTTGCAGGTAGGCAGTGTGTAACAAGACAGGGCATTTTTGTTAGCTTAGCTCTAACTGATTTGTCCTTTTATTGTTAGCTCAGTTCTAGTTCACTAGCCTAAACATTTTTTCTTTAAGCACCTAATGAATTGGTATGCCCACTTAACCTTCATATTTACTGACAACTTGCTCTAATAGGTTGAAAGGTCTCCTTTTCCCAGGTAGCCACAAATGCATGTCTTCTGTTTGCTTTTCCCTTAGGGGCAGTATCTTAGCAAGAACAAATCAGGTCAATTGGGCATACGGATCTGTTATGCAAACATCTTGATGATCCACTCATATTCAGTACAGTATCATAAAAACAGGGCTGACGGGGACCCTGGCAAGTAAGTAAAATACCAGTCCATCTATCAGCAGAATAATCTGTAGCGGTAGCATCCAGTTACCCATTTTATGGATGAAATGTTATGCATAAATAGATTACGTTATGCATTAAATAACAGGATTTATTTTTATTGTCAGATTTTACATTTATAATTTATTATAGTTTAGGAAGATGGCAGAAGGGACTCAATTTTTTGCTTTCAGTTTTTCAGGATTTACAGCTATTCTCCAGGATTATTTTAAAGCAACATAAGGGCAATACTTCCACAGGTTACTCTCAGTCATATAGTGACTGCTGTCAAGTTTGCTGTCTACAAATGCTTAAAAATTGAGAGTGCATGTCTAGTTTTGCCAGAGTGTATCTAGATGTTGTTCTTTGACATATTACTGCATATAATCAGTTAAGGCTGAAGCGTGAAAGGTTAGATTTTGTAATTTCACACCTTCAGTTACCCCAGGCAGAGCAAGACATTGTGGTCTCAGACATCCTAGACCTAAATCCTGTTTAGATTTCCATGCCTAAATAAGCATACAATTAAATAAAGGAGAAATAAAAATAGTTAAGATATAACTCCAGATATTTTCACTCTAACCCCAACCCTAACAACATTCCCCCCCCCCCAAAAAAAAAAAAAAACACCAAAAAAACACCAAACCAAACCACCAAACCCAAAAAACAAACAAACCATAAGGAGCTCCGTAACAGATGCAATGTTTGTAAATTGAGAGGTCTGAACTGCAGCTGCAGAAGTTGCATGAAATCTGCTTGCCTGCAAATACTGCTTTTTGTGTAGTGTAAGCGAAGAACATAAACAACTAATGTGGGGCAGAGGAGAAATTCACCCCATGAATCTGAAGTCACAGTGCAAGTAACTGCTGCCTTAACAGCTGCCACTAATCTTTACAGACCCCTGTCTTTCAAGTTCTTGAGGTGCCTGCCAGCTGTCTCTGAGCAGGCTCCAAGCTGTCCCAGTATGGGTAGTTTGATGTTTCTCTCATTACCATGTCATACAGGCTCTGGATATACTGTGTCCTTCCAAGGCCTCTTGAGGCCCTTGGAAAGCCAAAGACGTAACAGCATGGCTGGACTTTCACAGAATACAGCCGTGGCTGCTGTCCTTCACGGGCATCCCAGGAACGTAGACCCCAACCCAGCTTCCCTCTAATTTGTTGCACTTTCAAGGCCTCATCATTTAGAAGGGTGCCTTATCCGCCAGGAGACAGCTAACCTGAAGCTCTGGAGATGTAAATAGGCTGCTTTGTGTGACTCAGCTTTTTTCAGGGCATGGAAAGAGGCGAGGGGGACCATGACCGTACAGGCTTAGTCGGTGTATTTGTCAGCTCCAAGAGGAGAGCAACAAGCTCCTGTGTCCGCTTCGGAGACTGGGAACTAGGCATTTATGTACCTTTAAAGACATGGATTTGGGCTTCATTCTGTTGAGAAGCTTCATTGCAAACCATTCCTGGAGGGATGGAGGTCTGAAATTCCTTCTCTGCCAGTTTATGGTCAGACACTGTTATCATTGCTTAAAAATCCCCAGAGATTCAAATCCAGTATAACATCTGTTTGTTGTCTTCTAATGTCAGGAGATGTAAAAACACCCTAGAGATTTGTCCATCCATACTTTTTTAATTGAGCTACTGCTTGTTACTGCCCAAGCTGAACACGGGAGTTCATCCTCTTAAACCAGAGCTCTGACCAGGACAGTTAAAGGATGGAATTCCGAATTCTGATGAATGGTTTATTCAGAAATTAACACATGAGACTGAACTCCTTCAGTGTTTTGTAGAACCGTCCACAAAGCCATATTCATATGATTTGTATAATTAACAAATCCTATAGTCTAAATTTGTAATAAGGTAATATGCTTTGAACTACAAAAACGCTCTGCCTTTATGGCACTTGAAAAGCCAAACAGTACAAAACTTAGCACCTATTGAGGTTTTTGCCTTAAAAAAAATCTATTTTACCCAATTAACTTCTAATAAAGAGTAGAGAGTCATCTCTTGCTTTCAACAGTGGAAGTTTAGAATTCAGCATTATGGAGTATTTCATGAAAGCCAGAGTTAAAAATGACATGTATATTTGCAGGGACAGAATGAGACACATCCATCCCTAGGAAACGAACAGTTATTTCTGGTTCAGCTTCTGAGCCCTTTCTTCTCAGGCTGTTGGCTAGCAGTTTGGCTGTGGAAACTGAGGAAAAAGAACACTTTTGGAAGAGAACTGAGCCTCTGTAATGAAAATGGGATGAACACCAAATAAAAGGCTGTTCTATGTTTGTACAAATTTGTATTATAAACATTATTTCTAAGGAAAGGCTATGCTTCTTTTGGCTTCTTTGCCAAATTTTCTCATACCTTAGGTGTACAGTGAGTGCAGCCTCTTACTTAGGATAAATTCTTATCATATGAAAACTCAGAGCAAAATTAATGGATTGGTTAGTTTTCCCTTGGCTGATTGGAAATTGCCCTCGAGTAGTTCCAAAGAGCTTTTAAATATACAGATGGTGAGCAGAAATCTTTATTGTGTCAAAACCAGAGGTCCCTTTCTGTCAATGTCAGAGAAGCAATCCATCAGAAAATGAGCTTGGCTTGAGCCTTTCTGGCTCTGTTATTTGTTAAGATACAGTATTAAATGGTTATTGCTGAGTCTCATTTGTATGGTATGTACAAGAGAGGGGCAGAAAGAAAAAGCGCTACTTTGTAGTCTATTTTGATCTCACTTCAAAAATAACCTATCAATTTGCAATTTAGCTTTTAAGGTAGGTTAAAATTTTAAACTGTTAATAGTTGTACATGGACAGAGCTCAACCAAAGACTGAGACAAAATCTACAGATAACCATCTAGATTGAAGTTCACAGCTTGGGGCTAAATTTACAGAACACACTTAAGCAATTTTAACCCCGAGAGGTTGGAAATCAGTCTGCGGTCTTGAACCTGAGTCCCCAGGTTTAATTTCTCTGGTATGTGTACAGATACTTGCTCTCATGATAACACACATCAGTGCAAGCTCTTCATTATGCAACAGTCTATGTGATTTTAATGCAACTCTCAAAACCTTTGCAACACATTTTTTTGGAAGATATCTAACAGCCAGAAATTCATGCTACTAGCATAAGCTTGACAAAATATTTTAAAATGATATAAAATTACAGATGGTCCTGTTACACTGGACATGTTGTTTATAATACATGAGATAGACAAACATTGTGCTTTTTCACAGCAAAAAAAGAAAATGTCTATACATTTACATGTTTTTATTTTAAAAGGGAAATGCTTAAAGCAAATTACTAAATTATGTTCTTTGACTGCCTCTTTTCATTAATGTTACATGGCAAATAAGAACCATAATACATAATTTTTACGAGTGTTAGATGCAATTCCATAAAAATGGTGTGAGAATATTTGTCACTTGGCTATTTCCATTACAACTGTGGTCTGTTTGCTACTAACAGGGGTTTTTTCCTATTCCAAGAGTAAAATTCTAAGCCCACGTTGACCCAACTGAAGGTAAAACACTCTTTGGCTTGGGTTCTGTTTAGAGAACCAAGGTGTTCAGAAATGATTAACAACAAGTTTCTGCAGTTCATCCTTGGCTCTATTCAGCTGCTTAGTTGACTGTGGTGAGTTTTCCAAGAACCAATTGCTCAAAGGTTAGCAAGCAGGTGTAATAATTTTCCAAATACAAACTATATCCTTAGGTGTGCTGGATCCTATAGAATGAATAGAAATAAATGGCAGCAAAACTTTAGTAATGTATGTTTATAGATGATACATAATCTAATTCTTTTTGAATTAATGAATTGAATCATTCAATCATTGAATAATGAATTTTCAAAGAATAAAGAAATTGCCACATGATGTTATGAAGGTGAAAAAAGGGATTAGAAAAATTTAGGGATTCATTATCAGCTGTGTCTATTACGGAGTGTATTAATTGCAACCTCTATCACGTGAAGCCCACATTCCTTCATCCCCCCCTCACCAAAAGAAGACTTATTAGAAGATCAGTTAATGAGATAAATACGTAATTGTTCTGGTTTTTACTTGTTTTTCTTAAGCCTCCAGTAGTAGTCACTGTTGGGGACAGGGCACAAAGGTAAACAGATGTCAAACACCACTTATGGCTGCTGTTGAGTTTCAAGAGAAGAGTGGTCTCTTTTGAGCGTTATGGAACTTTTTTTTTTTTTTCCCCTTCTCTTTTTGTCTACAACAATGTGAAAAGATCTCAAAAAGTAAGGAAGTGATTAGAGTGATAAAGAAAACATGTATTTTGCAGAAAAGCTCTAAAAAAATAAATTGTTTTCTACAGGCAACATACATGGGTCTACATCAGGGCTTAAAAAACTACCACAATATTATTTAGAGAAACAAAAAGCATTAATAAAAAAATATTTTTCAAGCATGCTCATTTTTCTAGCTATTGCTTGCTTTCGGCAAAGAATCCAAGCAGCTAACCTTGGGTTTCTTGTCTTGGTGAGAGATTTTGTCTCCTTCACCAGGCGCTTTCTCCTTAGCACTGTTCATTCATTCTTTATCAGCATCCACTGGAAGGGGTCAGGTCTGTTACTTGCAGAAGGGCTGTGGGTTCAGCAGCCCTGCTTGCTTCGGTTCTGTAGGAGATTCATTCATGGAGCTGGGAGCATATCTGAACATATGTCAGTGGTCTTTTACAGCTGTCCATGTCACTTGTCACACCCACACTTCACACAGAAGCTTTCAAATGTGCCCCACGTCCAGAAGCTACATCTGTCACAACAGTGAAAGAGCGCTGTTCCTTCATTTCTGTCCTTCAATAAACCCTTAGGGCAGCATTCGGCTCAAGCTGAACGCTGGGTGGATTTTAAGGGAGGAGCAGACAGCCAGGCCAGGGAGGACATGTGTGCTCAGCCCTACATTTTGTGCCCCCTTCCCCGTGTTCATGCCCCGCTGTGGGAGAGATCCAGCTCAGTGGTGTGGCTCTCACCTATCTGTATTCCCTGTCTGAGCTGGGATAAAAAACTCAGATGAAATTCAGAAACTTCAGTGGGTTCAGTATTACCACTGGAAAGCCCCACCACCTATTTTTTTTTTTTTTCCCCAGAAAGGCCAGCCGCATTATTGCCAAATAATGTGAAATTTGAAAAATAAAACCCTGCTATGTTGTATGTAAGTAAAACTTTATTTAAAAAAAGCTCCCTGGGCCATTTCTCAGACAGACTTTGGCACTGGAGCAGTGCCACAGCAGTGCATGGCATTTTCACTGAAACGGGGGAGCTGTGCCCCCTTCCCTCCATTCCACAGCTCCCCAAAACACCCCAGCCACCCTCCCAGTCTGGTAGCACCCACCAGCGTCTGGAAATCTTAGAAGGACCAAGTCAGTTGCTGATCAGATGGCTAGATTTGGAAAATGCTGCTCTGGATGACTTGATGTATGGACACTGAAAATGGTAATAATACCGAGGGGGGAAGGAGCTCCTTGTATTTACAACTCCAGCAGCGTTTCTGGTGGGAGTTGATTTAGCAGACCTGACGTAGTTTCTCCAAGCTGTCTGGCAACTCTTCAAACTGAAGTTAGTAACTCCCTTCTGTGTGCTATAAGGAGTTTATGTAGAGCTAATGAAAAACGTGACCATCCTTTTTTACTTCTGGGAGGGCAGGCTTGGAGCCATGGGCATAAAACACGGACCTGGGATGGTGCACAAAGAACGGAAACGTGCGTTTTTTCAAAAAACCCTGAGGTGTCCTGACAACCCCTCTTCCACGAGGTGCCACTCGTGGGTCGAGAAGCGCCGAGCCCTTCCCCGCTCTCCCCACGCAGGGCGCCTCCCCGGGGCCAAGCCCGTGGCAAACCCAGCGGCCGTGGAGGGGAGGACGGCGCCGCCTCAGCCCTTCCCGCGCCCGGCTCCTCCCAAGATGGCGGCGGCCCCGCCCCGCGCGGGCGGTGTCCCGGAGCCCGTCCCCCGGCGGTGGGGTGTATGACCGCGGCGGGGCGAGGAGAGGGTGGCGGGGCTGGCGGCAGCCGGGTGTTGGGGCGGCAGCCGGAGCGGAGCAGCGCTGGGTGAGCAGCGCGGGCCCGGCCGCCTCCCAGGTGGCGAGGGGGTCGGTCGCTGGGGTCGGTCGGGGAGGGAAACTTTCCTCACGGAGCCTTTCCCCGCTGGGGTTCTGGCCGCTTTTCCGCGGCCATGTTGGGAGCTGGGGGCTGCCTGGCGGGGAGGGAGCTCCGCTGGCGGCCGCCGTGCGGGGCTGTCCGGGCCGTCCGCGGGGGCACTGCCGCTTCCCGCCGGGAGGGAGGCGGCGGGGCGGGAAGGACCTGGGGAGGGAAGGGGTGGCGGCGGCGGCGGGCGCTAGCTTGTCCCAGGGCGCCGAGGGGAGTTGCGGGGCCTTGGAAACGAGTTCGTCCTCCAGAGCGGGGTGGGAAAAACAACAACGACGGCGGCCCCGCGCTGTTACATAAGTGCCCGAAACTCCCCAGCTCGGCCGGGGCCCGTGCGGCGGCGGGACGGGCTGGGGCGGAGGGCGCTTCCTTCCCCAGCGGGCCCCGCGGGCAGCTCTCCGCCGGGGCAGCGCCTTGCCGCTTTAAGCTCCTCGTCGTTCTCGGAGCGAGTCGCCTGAAAAAGTCTTGATGCTGTGGTGAAAGAAAAAAAAAAAAAGGCAGCGGAATCGCGAGTGGTGCGGCTGTGATCATAAGGTGCTATTTTTTTTTCTGTGAAATTCGCATATTTTTGGAGAGGAGCGTGATTGGTCTGCTTAAGATATGTATGGTACATAAATCGTTGTCTGAAAGCGGCTCAGGAAAAGCTAGCCACATGTTTTTCCTCTCGCCTCATTTGAAATACTGTGTACATAGGCACTGATATTTATAAATGATAAAACTGCTTATCATGTCAAGAAAGCAATGAGTGAGTGCTGAGCAGCGCATCTTGGCATCGTCTTTGTCTCTGCTGAGAGAAACAGCTGTAGCTCAGATTTTGGTGTGAAGCATCAGTGCAGTAATTGTCGATAACTAAAACGACCTGTTATATCCTTAACCAGAGATCAAGGACTTCTTCCTTGTCTTCTGGTTGAATTGATGAGAGTGGTTCCAGAAGCATCACTGAGTCCTAACTCAGGCTATCAGATGTGCTGAGTAGTTACTGTAGAGGTTGATGCTTATTTGACTTAACGCTACATCTGAGGCTGCAATGTCCCTAACAGCTTAAGTTCAGGTGAGGTTTATACAGTAGGTAAAGTGGGTCTAAAATCAACCCCCAGAATCAATTTAGGAACTGAGATTGCTAATTTCTCTTTCTCTTCCAAAATAAAGAGAACTGAAATACTCAGCTTTCAGGTTCTAAGACTCGTGTATTGAATTATTTTAGGGATGGCTGTCTGAAAGAAGGGAAGTATTTACAAATGGCAGTGTTTACTGAGATCCTACAGATAATTTGCTTTGTATTCAGTCATTAACATGCAGAAAGGAATCGGTTCTTCAGCTCAGAAGGCCACATTCTTGCTTTAACCTATGTAATCGAAATACTGTTGACCAATCGAATGAGAAATAAGAATCCCTGTGTAGTTAAATGTCATGTGTATCAGTTTGTTAAATAACAAAGTGCTGCACTGCTTTTGGTGAAAACAACAGTGAAAGTGAAGTGTTGTGAACCTGAGTCCCAGATTCTTGCTTCTGAATGCAAATCAGCCATATGCCTTTTGGTGCGTCTATGAGTTTTGCTCTGCACAGAAATACGCGTAGAGGAAGTCCCTTAAATGTGAAATGAAAACCAGTGAGTAGAAACTTGTAGCTGGAGAAACTGGATCAGTTTCCTCTTGTATGCTCTAGCAAGAGACAGTCTTTTCACCTAGAAGCAAGTTTGTATTTAGGTGCAATGATAAAATCATTCTTTAGCAAGAGCAGTGTTCTGTTTCCCGTAAATTATGGCCTGAGACTTAACTCTAGCATTACATACAACCCTGGACTAACAGAAGATCTACCCATAACATCCTGAAGCCCTTTAGTTTACAAAAAATTCTCATCGGTAAAATGGTTGTTATATTCAAATGACATGGTGACTTTTAGGTTTCATCATTGTGGTTAGGGGATGTAGGAAGGTCTCAGAGCAGTAAAGAGAAATGGAACTGCAGTTTCAGGTGAGGCATGATACACAATGGAACTTGGCACATCTCATTTACCTTGCAAAGAGCCAAGTGACGGCAATAAAGGCAGGGCACAAGCACTGGTTTTGTTACACTTGCAGTGTTTTTGGTGACCAGTCTTCAACAAAGAGGGCTGGAGGTGTTAAAGGTTAGTGCCAAAGCATGGCGCGTAGATGAGGGAGAGTGGAAGTTTTTATCACGTGCAGATGTGATTTTTCTGAAAATGTGTCTGTTAGCTCAAATGTTAGAAGTGGTAGTCAAGCAAACAAATGGCATGCAGCTTTTTGTTCTTAAAGGCCATTTATTAGCTGTGATGTCAAATAAGGAAACCCCAGCATTAACAGTGGGTACATTTCTTAGATGTAAGAAAGCTAGTTAACTTCTTGGGTTTTGTGTTAAGAAATGAACCTTATTCTATACTGTTTCAGGTTCTAATAGTGCATTTGTGACTTATTTCAAGCTCTCAATATTTAAGCTTGCTCTTTCATTTATGTAATTTAAAAAAAATTGTAGATGATGTTTGTGTATATATTTTACTGTTTTCAAGGATTAATTCAGTAATTTGATGGAAGTGTGATAATCTGGAGATTGTTCAGAAAGACAATATATAAGGTGCAAATAGGCTTTTGAAATAGTACTGCGTATTTAAAACTTTCTTCCTATGCAGCAAATGCAGAGTTGGCTATTGTAGAATAACTTTTGTTTTCATGATTTAGCTGAGGACTTGTTTTTACGGATGAGGAGGATGAAAAGCTATTCTGTAGATAGATGTGGTAGAACACATTTACCATACTAAAGATTATTTTAGCACTGTCATAAACTATAAGATGTGATGACAACTGTGTTAGCAAGCAGAGTCCTGCAAATTCTGAGCCACAGAAGTAGTCCTGTTGAAATAAATGAGTCTGCTTGCATGAGAAGTGGCTTGATTGAGAGTTGTAGGACAAAGATTCTTCTTTTATGAAAATAAATATTATTGAGCAGAAGTGTTATTGAACAGAAGAGTACTTCATGGTTTTTCAGCCTGCCACTTTAGTACTACATAGTCAAAAATGCACTCATATGTTTACTTTGGTTTTTTGAAGTTGCATAAATAGGTAAGAGTGCTGCTGCCTTGGATATAGTGATGGTGTGTGGTTTGTTTTTTTTTTTCTTTTAAGCCTACTAGTGATTGTAAATAAGGATTTTAAAAATAAGTTGGAAGAGTGACTTTTATTCTTTACATCATTATGTTTTACACAATGTGCTTAACACTGTTTTATTGCACGTAATACATCAGGACTTTGGCATTTTGTATAAGTGTAAAAAAGCAAAACCAGTTGAAAGTTAAGGACTTCAAATACAGGAATGTTCTTTCTACACACACAACCCCCACCCCATTCCTGCATGTAGTAAGATGACACACAGGCAGTTAGTTACTGTGTTGAGATGCAATCTCTTGAGAAGTTGGACTGATTCAGACAGATACAGGGGAGTTGCTAGATAGTGGTGTATCTGATTTTTCTATCAGCAGCTTTAGCTTTCACTAGATACCTCTTGTACTTGAGACACATCATCTAAAGGTGATAGTTTTGCTTTTAAGTACTTAGTATGCCTTCTGCAAAAGTTACAGCATGTTCTTTGACATCTGCATTTCTAAAGTGTACGCATAATTTGTTAATGCAAATTAATATTAAAGAGTCTACTGTACACGCTTGCTGTTCAGATTGTCAGATAGCATCTTTCTCAGAACAGTGAGCTGTGCACCTTAACTTCAGTGCAAACCTTTGTGCCGTTTTCAAAGTTTCCTCTAGATTGTGTCATCTTTGCTGCAGCAGTAAGAGCCTAAGAGCAAAGGAAAATGGCCTGTTGGATGAGAATCACGTGGACCACGAGCCTCAGCAGTATTCTGGAGGCTGTTTATTGCACTCGGAGGACTGGGTTGTGCTGAGTGCTCTAATGTCTGTGCTCCAAGTGCTTTCCATATGACTTTAAAATGCATCAAACACATTTGACAAGCAGTAAAAGGGGAAAAAGGCCAGTGAGTGCATTTCTCAGGAAAGCCACCTACAATAAGCTGCTGTGATTACAGGGTTCTTTCAGGAAATTACTCCTTTCCTTCTCCTTCTGCTTTAAATTTCTCCTGACTTAGCTGTCAATACTTGGTAGTATAAAACTTCTGAGACTGATTTGCAGTGTATTTCTGTTCTGAAAGCTGTGTGTGACAGTGAATTTTTTTTCCACCCCTCTTTCCCCCACACCCCAATTTTGATGTAGGTTACAGCATGGAGCCAAATGAACTGCCCTTTTAACACACAGGTTATGGCTAAAAAGCTGGTTACATTGAAGACTGATAAAACCTATTTATGGTATCATTGTTAAAGCTTTCCTTTTGGCTTTTGTTCATAGCTGTCAGATGTCATTTTTCTAAACCGTCACCGTCCACTCATATCTCACCAGGTAGTGGCATTTGCTATAAAAAGGGTTTATGTCCCTTGCTCAAGAAAGACCGATTCAGTGCTTGGCTTATGTATTTTAAATATTGCTGGATAAATAAATTTTAAATCTTGCTGCAGGGGGCAACAATGATAGGTCCGTCATTGCAGCACTTCAGTGTTGTCAAGCTTCCTGAAAATCACAACGTGTGGTTTAATTCCAAGCCCCGAGCTGTGTTTCGGCTGCTTGCAAGCCCCTGGTTTCTTCTGGGCTGGTGGTTCACAGCCTGATGACAGCCCTGCTGTGCTCATGGTTACTGAAGCTTGAGTCATTTTTTGGTACCACTTTAAGCAACTTCTTTCAGGGGGTTTAAATGGTAGGAAAAAGATTCCTTGCAGTCAGCCATACTTGCCCTTAGTCTATTCTTGCTGGGGAACTAGTGGTAGAATTTGGTTGTGGTTTTTTGGTTGGTTGTTTTTTGTGTTTTTTTTCTTTTAAGGAGTTGAGAATATTAAGGGACTATGTATGTCTGAATATTCTGGTTTTCCTACTATAATACTGAAGATGTGCTGCAGCATTGCTTTGTCTGACCCTGTTAGGTAGTGGCCAGCTGCCTGACCTCCTGAAAGTATTTCTACAATATAATACAGTATTAGGTTTTCCCCCTGAAGTGTAGATTTCTTAACTTGGGTCAAGAGCAGCAGAAAGTTGAGGTGATTGCACCTGGTCAGAGAAGAAGGTTGAGTGTTATTTGGCTTGTGTTTTTTTTTTTTTTAATTTGTGGAAATGCTTGGAATTACTGAGCTGGTAAAAGAAACATCTTTGTTGTGCAGCTTCTTTTTCTATAACAGGATATCTGATTTTTTTTTTTTTTAATTCACATGCATGTGAAAATGATATAATAAAAATAGTGATGATGTGGTTATGCTGCTGTACCTATAAATTGTGAGACTGCATGGGAAAACTTTGCTCTGTTTTAAAACACAGCTAGCTAAAACCAGAAGTCCTTTTGTGTTGCAGTTACTTGTAGGAAGTTAACAGCTCTTGCCTAACTTCGACTACTTCATAACTCTCTAGTCCAGTCCTCGTTAGACTGTTAGTAAAATTCAGAGACTTCTCTCATAATGGTAATAGAAGTAAACTAAAGAAAACTTAAAACAGAAAACCTTTTTTTTTTTTAAATACTGGCCACTTTAAGTACCTGTGCATAGTGAAAAGACATAAGCCAGTGAAGAAAGTCAGGTGTGTCATAGGTGCACATTCATGAAGAAAGGGAAAACAAATTCTGTTAACTTGAGGAAGCTCATTGTAGATAGATGTTCTGGTAGCTCTCAAGTGCTAAACATGCAGGTACTCTGGAAGCTATGAGGTGCTATTTTTATTTTATACTTGCATATAAGAGATACACATCAGAAATCCTTCTGTAAGCATTCTCTACTTGTAGGTTAAAGATGCTGCAAGAAGCATGCTGGCAAATACTGTTTATTTCAGTCACTGAGTACCAAATCCGCTTTTACACATTGACTGAGAGACAGTCTACCTAGCACTTAGCAAGTTGCCTCTGTGTGTGCTCTAAATACAGTAATCCATAACAAGCCATGCGGCCAGTCTGGTTTTGGAGAACTGTTTGCAAGATGGATTTGGCAACACCTCTTGTGGAACAGCTGTATCTGGATCTGTTGGTTTTGTTTTTTTGTTTTTTTTCTTTTATATTAATGATGCTGTGTCCCCTCCCTGAAATAATTTAAATAAGTTTGTCTATTTCAAGATTTAAAAGGTATATTGATGCTGTGGATTCTCTTCATTGTGCTGGGTTGGCTAAATTTAAGGCAAGATCTAGTTTGTTCTGAAATTGGTCAAACCTTTTTGACTGATTTTTCACATCCCTCACCAAGGTTCATTTAAAATTAAGTGTGGTATTTCTATATGTCAAGTTATTTGCTAGCCCAGCTACCCAGATGGGTGCCTGGGTGCTGGAGAGGTGGGCGGTCATCAGTTAAGCTGTTCCTTCACAGGCAGCGTATCAGATGGGATGGGCACACCCAGCGCCTGTCCAGGCAGCCTGGAAGGGAGGGGTCAGTCACTGCTGCCAAACTGGAAAATAACATTTGCTGGGAGAGACTCTTCAAACAGCTAAACAATTGCAGTAGGGAAACATTAAGTTGTAAACAGAAAAACGTATTCCAATGTTTAGTATCGCAGCCCGGTCGAGTGGTACTTTAGGCATCGGCCCAGCATGCAGGGTCCATGTCTGCTGGAGCTTTTTGAGCTGGAGTACAATGCCAGGCTTCTGTCCTCTGCCCTCGAGTCTTCTGGCACATTTGTAAGGTGTTGGTCTGTTGTTCTCCTGATGGCTTTTAGCTACTCAGAGCTGTGGAGAACTTTGGAAGGAACTTGAACTTTTTTGGGCCCAAGATCTGTGGAAGCTGGTTTTGAAACCATATTCTGGTGTGTGTTCCCAGTGTTTTGGTTAAGATGAAAGATCCAGTTTGCTGGCACCAGAGGCTAAGCTAACCACTTCTAGTGCTCCTAAACACATGCAAATGGCAAGTCGAAATGCTAGGGTATTTTCCCATGACAGAAAAATTTGATCTGAATATTGGGCTTTTTTCAGTTAATTGTTTGTTGATTAATTTAAAAGGGCACATGTGTATTGCATAGTTTATAAATACATAGTTTATATAAAAGTGTACAAAACCTCAGCCTTTTAACTTATATCCATTTCAGTGTGTTGACAGCTGCAAGTATTTGATATGCCCATAGTTGTCTGGATCTTGCTTTCTGTGCTTTGACAGTTGAGTTTGTCAAAAACTGTTTATCGTGGGTCAGGCCTGCCTGTTCACCTCTCTTTGCAGAACTCAAGCTTTCAGGGTTGTGCTGTTTTTTTTTTTTTTTTGTTTTGTTTTTTTTTAATTCTAGCCATTACCAGGTTTGCACATGAACATGCTGGCTACCTCTTCTTTACCATCTTGAAAGGTGTTAAGAATTTTCTCATCTAAATGGCAGCAGTTCGGCTGGCAGTACTGTGTTTCACAAGTGCAGTTCAGAGCCATGTAAGCCTGTATTGGTGCTTGGGGAGTGCTCAGCTTTTTCGCAGATGGGTAAGGACGCAGAGATAAAACAAGTTTAGGAAGTTGCTCCCTTTGTTGCTCCAACCCGTGACTACCAGGTGGGGGATGGAGAACTGTGTATTTCTTTCCAGCAGCAGCTCTGTCGCTATCATGCCAGGAGACAAAAACAATATCAGCTACCATGGTTTATTATAAATAGAAGCATGACAGTGGTAATAAGCAGCTGATTTAATGAAAAAGCTGGATCTCTTACAAGAATGTTGCTCCTGGGCTTATGCAATGAGGTTTCTCCTCCCCTATGAGGCATTCAGGGACTTTTTCCAGTGAAGTTGGGGACAGAAGGGAACTACAACCACTTGCAGTTGGTCTAGGAGTGGATTGAGGCACTCCTGATTGTGTACTTCCCTGTGGTATGAACCCTTTAGTAGTACTGTTTCGGTTTGCATCTTTCATATTTTCTGTTACTGCCAAGGAGGAGAAGATAGTGGGAACAGCTTTGGGACTCAGCAGTTCTGGATTTCTGTCTTAAAGGGTGCCACATGTTTCTTGCTGGGAGCAGGGCTGCTGGCATTATGGCACGTGGCATTAAGGCCAAGGTGGTTCCTCTCACCCTTTGTGCAGGGCTGCTGTAAACTGGCTGAACTCGTCTGGTGGGGCAGCCTGCTTCCGCATACCTTTATTTTCCTCAGGTGTCCTCTGTGGTTATTTAGCATTACAACTCATTTGGGATGTGGGACCTAGTCTTTCTCTTTACAAGCAGGTTAAATTGGTGTTCTCTTTCCAGTTGAGGTTTATTTCGTTAAAGACCAAACCTTGTGAGAAGCTAATGTGCAGGACTGAGATGTATACAGCAGCTCAGGCAGTGTGCTATATGTTCAGCAGAGTAGCTTGGATAGTAAAACAGCATTGTTCTGCTCTTGCTGTGCTAATACGTATGCAGCTTTGGCAAAACGGATAGTCTGTTGCTAAAAATAGCTTTCTGTGCCCAAACTAGCTTCTGAGTGGGTTGGGGAATGTAAGGTCATACATCTTGAAAGAAATTATTTCCATCTCCAAAATGGAGTTGACCTTTCTAGGCATTCCTAGCTCCATTGAATAATGGCTACTGCAAATTTGAAGAGCACTGCACTTGCCATGCAGACTTGATAATAAAGTTTTTTTGTTGTTGTTCTTAATTTAGAATCATTTACATTCAATGAGCAATTCTTACACAACTGGTCAATTAAAGTGAAACGGAAATCCTTCCTTGTAAGTTAGAAATTAGAGTATACTAAAATTAACTGTAATGCATTATAAGAATTATTATGTTAGGCAGTTAAAATAGGGATTTCTACCCTCAAGAAGAGTTCTAGTGGGACTAGACTTATGACAATCATTTGGAACAGTTTACAAACAAAAACCAAACAGATCTGTCTGGCTTACTGTGGTAATTACAGGTTTATGATGACATCCAGCTAGACAAATGCAGGGGTTTGCTTTTGTGATGTATTTGGACATGACTAAATGCTGGGCTGAGAAATAATCTAAAGATTTCTAAAATATTGGCAATGCAGAGTATTTGCAGGTCGCACAGTTTGAAGTAATGTGGTCGCTGTAAGCATATTTCCAGCATGGTTTCTGTGAGTCCATGGCCGATGCCAGAGCATTAGCCAACACATTGAGACAAATGAAAGGTTAAGACTGCTCCTTTGTACTGGATATACCAGTAAGGGAGGGAGTTAGCTCAGCTGTGTTTCCCCACACCGCAGCCATTGCTTCACAGGCTTGCACAATGCAGGAAGCCATGTCTTCACAGTGGGGAAGAAAAAATGAAAAACCACATTCATGTAGAAAACCTTATTCTGAGAATCATAGAAATGAGACTTGGGAGAGGTCCACAGTATCATCTGTTCCACTTTCCTGCCAGTGTAGCATTGATTGATGCTTATCCTATGTTTTCTCTATGGTATTTGTATGAAAATGTCGCAAGCATCTTTGCTTCCTTAGAGTAATCCAAAGCAGCCGTGGTATAGCCACCATCTTTTTCCACTTTTTTATCTTGCGGCTTTTTTGGTTTTATTAAATGCCAATAATTAATATGGGTTTTATTAAATGCCAATAATTAATAAGGGTGTGAAAATGGTGCAGAGAGGCAACAGCATGGAAAAGGTAATCTTTTTGTCTGTGAATGAACTCTATCCTACTACTTGGTACCCTTCTGATTGCTGCAGCTGTTAACCAGATTAGTCAAAAGTGATTCTGCATAAAGACTATATTGAAGAAATTCAGAGGAATCTTATTGCCTCCTTTCCTTCTGTCATCTCTACCTTGATATAGTCTCTTTAGTCTGTTGGTCCTTAAAATTTCTTTGCAGTATCGTGATGTAGCTTTTTGTCATTCTTGGTACTCATCTTTCAGGTGTCATCAGGGTTATCCTCTGCCTCCTTAGCAGCTGGTTACAGTGGTGATAGCAAGACAGTTTGTTAAATACAGCAGTTTTGGGAGTACTTTTGTGAAGAGATTTATTAGAGAACTGCTTGTTAGAAGGCTGTATTTCTCTTTTAGTAACAGTTGTTGTCTTATGTTTTAAATAGCATGCAGGACAGCTAACTCCAGCACAGTACAGGCACTTAGTTGTTACTGTCATGTCAGCTTTTAGCAGTGATTAAGACCTTTAGAAAGCATTTGTCACTCATATCTTCTCTCAACATAGTATTTTTTGTGGTGAAATTTCTTCTAATTTCATTTAACTTTATGGTTAAATTGTTCTTTTTGCTGTTTCATAAAAAGCCATTGGCGAATATATAATCAGTATTTAAAACACCTGCAGTTAATTGTCACAGATATATTTAAGTGTTAAATATAGAATGAAATATTAATGAATTAATAAATGGGTTACTGGATATTTAAAACTTAATTTTCCTCAATGTTCTACATACTGAATGATAGAAATAAAGTTTAATTAAATACCTCTTGCTGGTATTTCTGTATCATCTTTAATTCAGCTCTTGTTATTACGTTTATGGTCCTTGACAGCTAGTGCTGACTTGTGCATGAATGTTGGGATTCTGATTACAATGAGATCTAAGTGCATAGAAAGCTTAATTTTGCCAACAGAGATGATGCATTGAGACATACAAGACAAGCAATGGTATCATCCTTCTCTGTATGTATTGAAGGAGACTGTGTAGGAGGTGGAACTAGTGAGGCCAAAGTAAGATGTAAAATTTATGCTGATTTCTGACCTCTATCAGAAATTTAGAACATCTGCTGTACATGTGTTTAGTTCAGCTATTTTCTGTACTAAAACTATTTTCAAAGAATTAGACATTGATAAGTTTCCTTAAACAGGTTGCACTTCAGAAATTTACACTGTTTTGCTTGGCAGTGGTGCAAAAAGTCAAGTGTTGCTCTTAAGAGCAATACATCTGATATTAATAGAGATTAGAATACGGTATTACAGCCCTGAAATGGCTTCACACCTGGAAGTTTTTCCAAAAAAAGCAGTGATATTATCATTTTGGACAGAGCTTTGAATCAGGGGGATGTATGAGGGTTCTATTGTGTTTTGTTCCACTGTAAGTCAGTGTGTCTTCCTTGCATAGGCAAAGTGCAAGAGGAAAGCTGAATGAGTCTGATGTGATAATATAATGTGTAACAGTTATTGGAAACCTACTACTAGAAACAAGTACATAATTATGTACTAAATGAGTGATTCTGCCTGATGAACTCTTTTTAAGGAGAGTGTGATATTTTCCTCTGTAGATCCAAAAGATGAGTCATCTTGCAAACCAGTCATTTAACACACATAAGATATCTGGTCTGCACATAGTCCTTGTCTTGTTTCTGTCTTTTAAAAGTTTTATTGATCTTCTGTACCTTTCATATATGTTTAATTTATGTGATTTATAAAACAAGATTCAATTCCATTTGAAATCTCTATTTTAATCAGACTCTTCGAGTTGTGGAGTCAAACATGATAAAATATTTAACTTTTGTCTTTTATTAAGTGACTGTAAACAGAAACTTTTATTATGAAAAGTGTATGTTACCCTTAGGCGAGAAAGAAAATGGGTTAGTTTGAATGTATGTGGTGGAACACAGTTGCTGACTTGATATGTGCAAATGCAGGTATGAGAGCATGGGCTCTGACAACTGGATAATTATTTAGAAGTTTATTGGATGGCAAGTGTAATATGCTTTCATTTAGATCTGCTATATCAGTTTTTTTTTAATGCCTTTTGTATTCCTCCGTTTCTGAGTCTTCTCTTTTCTATTATCTACACTTGCTTCTCTGAAACAATACCAAGATCTCATTTCATATGTTCTAATGGTGTGATCAGATACTGCAGTTAGTGAAATTTTTTTTATTGGGCTTGTGTTACTGAATTTGGCTTGGAAACATCCTGGATCTGCTACTGCTTTAGGACTGGATGGGCCTATGTATGTTTAGTTTTGAGCTCTTGTACTTTTTATAGCAGCTTAAATACACTTTTTTCTTTAAAGCTGTTAACTTAACTGTGAATGTACATAGTAATGGATGAGCTGCCTGCATCCTGATACCATGGCTCTTGAGAAATCTAGACTGCCTGGTTTGTGTTAATGCAATGTGTTGAATGTAATTGTTAACAGTCTAATTGTTAATTGTAAAGATGATGATAGATGAACTCGCAATTATGTCAAGGCCAGTAAGCATTTTCATCCCTTGAAGGAGAGTTGAAGAAAAATAATGCTAAAAATTAGTTGCTTATTAATTAATGCTTGTTAGCAGGGACTCTGTACTGGACAAAACTTGTTCTTGACCAGGCCAAAAAGTAATGGACCACTGCTGGTTCTGTTGTATTGCTGAAGAAACTTTGGAATTTGGGTTGTTTACCTCTCTTGCATACCTTTTGTGCTTGTCTGGCAGTCTGAGGGGAGTGCTGGTTCTGATGGTAGTATGCTCTGAGCTGGGGTGAGGAAATGTTTTTGTGTTGAGCTGTATGCAGTTTGCATCACTATGCCATTATAGCATTTTTTCACCTCCTTTCTCCCCTCCAGCACCTTTGTGTTACCTGTGGTTCTGCTCTGTGGTGATCATGCCAGCTGCTACAGTGCTAATGTAGTAGAAGATTTTTCGGGCAGTGTTGAATTAAGTGTAGCTATGTCAGTCAGGGTTCCTTTCTTCTTAGTTGACTCCTTATGTGTGTCTTCAGCTATTCTTCTGTGCAGTTTATTCTGGCCTCTATCAAGAGCAGAGCTAGCATATAAAATGAACGTTCTCCTAGTTTAAACAAGACCTGTAGAAGCACTGAGTCCTGGGAGATCTTTGGTTTGGTCACCAGGATACAGTGGCAGAAAGAAACAGTTATGTGGGAGGTGACTTGTCAGTGCACAGCAACCTTAACAGAATTATTTTCCTGCAGTGGTAGCCTGGAATGTTAATAATTGTAATAATTGTGACTTCCTGTGTTGAACACGGGTTGTGTTTTAGGTAAGTGGGTAACTTGTTAGTTCTTCAAAGGTTTCTGTAAGATCTACATTTGCTCACTTTGAAGATTACTGTTCTCACCAACAGGATACAAATGTAAAACTGTAGTGAAATAGAGGAGCAAGGTGATCTTGATATCTTGATAAA
Source organism: Athene noctua (assembly GCF_965140245.1). NCBI lineage: Eukaryota > Metazoa > Chordata > Aves > Strigiformes > Strigidae > Athene > Athene noctua. The sequence goes on along the minus strand of NC_134038.1, from coordinate 26,350,695 downwards.
AGAATTGTTATTTCTGTAGAAGCTTCTTGTGAGTAGAGTAGAAATAACTTAGTGTCAAAGACAGTTCTGCATACGGTAGAGGAATATTTTGTCACCTTTAAATAGCATATTACACTACAGATATGAAAGTCTTTGCCCCAGCATCTTTGTTGCGAAATGGCCTTACTGAGAGTAGTATGTGAGAAGGAGAACAAACTGAAGGTACTGCAGCATTTTGAGAGTTGAGATTTATTTATTTGGAAAGGCTGGTAAACCCTGCTCATGGTGCAGCTTTATGTAGCTAATTTTTCTTACAAGTTGATGTTTATTTTTGCTATGTTTTGACTAGCAGCTAGTACTTCACTGCAGCCTGGACACAAAAAATTAATCTGATGTGCTGGACTGATGGTCCTTATAGATGCCAGATGGAGTCCTCCTTCAATAAGGTCCTGGGGAGCTTTAGGAATTTGTATGCAAAAAGTGTGAAACTGGAGTTAAACATGATAAAAATCTGAGAAATAGATTTGAGGTTTTTGACTTCATAGTGGCCATAAAGCAGACTACATATAAAATAAAATGCTCCAGCTCTCCCCTTCAGTGGAGCAGTCTAGCCTGTCACAGAATCAACAAGGTTGGAAAAGACCTTGAAGATCATCTAGTCCAATCATTAACCTAACACTGACCATTTTCAACTACACCATATCCCTAAGTGCTCTTGTCCTTTTGGAGCCCATGGTTCTGGTTTGTTTCTCACTTGCTGTGGGGAAGATATGGGGCATGTTTTCAGCAATTTGCCATTGCTTGGGAATTGGTTTTTCTGATCAGGTCTTGAGAACCTGAATCTTGAGGACAGTAATACAATATCTGCTTCTTATAGAGGCCAACAGTAGAAACTTCAGAAGAAAATTTTAGCTGGAAGAGAGGGAGGATATTTCCACCCAGTTCCAGGGTATGATCTGTTATCTTTTACAATATATCTGAATATACTTTAAGAAAATATTGTTGTTACTTCAAAAGATTGGTAGTTTGAATAGCTTTTGGACTGTGACATCTTGAGGTTAAAAGTTCCTTTGTGTGTCCAGATGATATTTTAAGTTAATATCTCCTTGGTATGTGTGCTCATGAGAAGAAGAGGTGTACCTCTTCTCTTGGTTTTACCTCTTGTGACTTTATGGGATGGCTTTTCATTTGTATTCCTGGTCTGTTTTTTCCATGCTTCATTACTATGTGTAATCATGGTACTTTCTTGGTAGTTTCTCATTATCCATTTCTGAACTTACTTCCTTTCTCAGAAAAGGCTAGTGAAGGTGAATGAGCATTAGTGTGCATAGGATTTCAGATGGATTTTTAATTTTTAGTTCTCTAAAAACATGAGAAAAATGTCAGAGAGCTTACTTTAAAAAATTCTAATCTGTTAGTGTAGGAAAACACAGTTCATGCTCTGGAAAGGCAGAATAATCCATCAGCAATCTGTGGCTTTTACTGTTTTAACTGAGGCTGATAGGTGAGAATTTGTTTCAATTTAGATGTGATTTTTTTTTTGATTTTTTTTTTTTTGGTCTTTCTAAATAGTCCTTAACTTGCCCCGGATTCTTGCTTTAAGTTTAGTAAGTATTTTCACAACAAGCTGACAGTACAGTCTTCAGCACAAGTTCTGGAGTCATGTGTCTTGGTTTGAAGCCATCAAACGATCCTGGTTGGAGTTGTTTTCTCTTGGGTCATCCTAGAGAACAGTTAATTAAAACCTTTAGCCTTTTCTCCCTCTGTTTTTTTTTCTCCCAGTGACTTGTATTTTGAAAGCTTTCGTGGTGACCTTGAGCCGAGTTTGCTGTTTATTGGCAGGGAGTGCGGAGAGCCATGAGCTGGAGTTGTGGAGCAGCGACTGCTTCCTACAGGTCGCTGCAGCTTCACACCGAGAGCTTGCTTCACTGAAACTTACCAGTATGATTGTGGGTTTTTTGGGGGGGAGGGGGGGGTCCCCCTTGTGGACTAGCAAAAGCATTTAATTTGCTGTAATTTGCAGATAATCCGTGTAAAAGTAGAAGTTTAGAAGTATCGATTTGTACCTGCAGAAAAGCCTATTTTTCTGGTCTGTCCCCTTTGCACACTGCTGACTGATTTCTTTCCCCACTTCACAGAGAACGTGGGATTACTAAATAACTTCAGACTGACCCTGTGACTGAGTCCTTGCTTTCTTGGTTCAGCTTTGGCACCTGCAAAGGCTGTTTATTGCTAGTGTGTTGTTAGATGGGAATGGTTATTTGGCAGTTAATGGCAGTTAACCCTCATTCCAAATCCTGGGTTTTGTCAGTCAGGCACCTGAATTTGATTTTTTTGAGCCTAAGACTACAGCAAATACACATCAAAAAGTACCTACTTTAACTTTTTCATTCCTTTCTTAGCACTTTTGCCTTAGTAAAGAGAGAGATAATAGTTGGGACAAGCCAACAGAGTTTCTGTGCAGTGGCACCTCTGCATTAGACAAGGCTGTAGTACAAGTGAAACCCAGAGAACTAACTCCCAAGTGCTAGCGTTGTGCCTCCTTGCCATGTGGTAGTAGGTAGTTGGAAGGTGTTTTAAAAAAAAAAAGCAACCCAAAAGTGGCTAGATCTTAATGCTGAATAAAACATGTAAAGAGTTGTTATTGCGTATCACTCTGTATAAGTTAGTATTGGTGCTTGGAATGCCCGAAAGAAGTTAAGATGTCTGTTGAAAGGTGTATTTTGGATGTGCCTCTGTAGTCATAGCATTAAAAAAAAAAGAATCACAGTGATGTAATTTGAGTCTTTGGTTGTTCTGTGGGAGGAAAAAACACTGCAAAATGTAATACTTCTGTTTACTGATCAGTTTAAGCCAGTGTACTTCTGGTGCAGGGAACTGTCTAAGCACTTCCCATCCTTCCATCGTCTCCCTCCACTGCAGCTATCCTGCAAATCTGTGCTCTAAAACTCTCTTGTTTTGTTTTCAGCTTGATCAGCCCTGATCTAATTTACTGTGTAGCTCTTGTAAATGGTGTAAAGGAGCAGGGAGGGGATCAGATAGATGATACAGTTCTGCTTTGTTTCCGTCTGTGGCGATACCAATTTATGCTAAGTTTGGTGTTGCAGAAGGATTTAGGGATTTAGTACAGTGTCCACCTGTGGACATCTCTTAAAGGGAACGATGAAGAAAGCTTACAGATTCTTCTGTCTTCAATGTCTTTGATACAAGATGATACCATGTGTAGAGTTTAAAAAAAAAAAAGGTCAGTTTAGTTATATCTGAGCAAGCCCAGTTGTCAAACTATTTTAGTGTGGAACTGATCAAGTGCTCAAAGCAGTAACTTACAAGTTACTTTTTTTAATCACACAACATCGGGCATGTGGATTTGTCTAGTCAGGGGTTACATACTTATTTAGATGAGGTCTCATGAGAGGTTTCTCTGCGACCACATTTCTATCAGGAAGCTTCATCTGTATTTTGTAAGGAAGTTTCTGAGCTTTGATTCATAGGAAGAAGATCAGGTTATGGCAGAGCAAGAGAGTCTGAGCAGCATCAAGTCTGCGCCTTGTTTCATCTTGATTATTGACTGATGCTGTACTGATAGCAGACAGTGTTGATCTAAAAGAAAAGGTAGGTGAACACAGAGGACTTCCCAAACTGGGATCGTGTTGGGAAGCACAGGTAGTAGGCGCTGGAGTATTGGGTACTCTGCTCTCCTTCAGGCCTGTTCAAAGCAGTGGTTGTACCAAAGGGTGTTGTGAGCTGGAAACTCTGCGGTAGCTGGAAAGGAAGGCACAAGGAGAGCACTGCTGCTGTGTGCTGAGAGACAGGTCTGTTCTTGGTGCTTGACTCTGCCACCTGTTTCATGGCTTTGTCAAGCACACGGTTCAAGTTCATGGCCTTACTCAGGAGGAGCTTGGAGGGGAGAGATCTGGATCAGACTGGCAGGAGTTTCCTTTGCCTGACTTCTGCCCAGGAAGCTCTAGGGTATAAGATAGGATAAGGAGTGGTTTGAGGTATGAATCACTGTAGTGACTTCTTATTTTCAGTTCCCTGTTGGATGCCTCAGGAATCTTACCCTTACAAGAGACAAATCTTATTTGCTACTTGGGGAAGGATGAGGGGTGGTTTTAATCTGTATGTAATTGGAACGTATGTACTCTTTAGCACTTCCTGAAACATGAAGTTTGAAGAAACACTTCTTGCCTAAACTTTAAGCCGGTGCCAGTCACTTAATCTTTCTCAGGAGCAGTTCCAAGCTGTATGGGATATCCTCTGTGCTGATCTGCCTGTGTATGTCATCTGATTGTGATGGGTGCAGATGTGGCTTGAGCAGGCAAGGAGGGAGGGACTGTGCAAAAAGAAAGCAGAAGCAAGCAGGCTGGGCCACCAGCAGTGACTCGCTCCCTGCTCCTGACTCGAGTTTGCCATAAAAGTGGGTGGTGGGTGGTGCAAGCTTTGGCCTGTACAAAATGTTTCTAGTAGGTAGACTCATGGGTTTGGCCCATGATTCAAGGTTTACGTAGTGAAAATAGAGCAATACTGAGCTTGGGAATGGTGGTTTCCTATGTGAACACCAATTATATAATTTTTGTTTATAGTGTTAACATGGGTCTCCAGGCTGCTCAGTTAAGTTGATGTTTCTCTCAGTATTAGAATTTGGAATGATGGATGATACTTTCTTTTGATATCCAGTGAGTAGATGCAGGAGCATATACAGAGAAATGTGAGCATTAAATCAGGATGCAGTAACCTTACTAGAGAGGAAGCCTCCTAGTCTGTTGCCAGAGGCTCTCAAGAACAGTGCTGTAGGTGCTGTCTGTGTGATAAAGATAGCTGTCAGCTGGATGGAACATTTTTGCTTTTTGAAAAAAAGACTAATCAGTTGCTAAAAATTCTTAGGTGTTAATACTTATTTAAATCTAGTCCAAGTCGGTGCCTCTAAGCCAGCGAGTTCTGTTAGATATTTTAAGAAATGAGGGGTTGGTACCTTCCTTGGGGATGGCTGCTGTTGAATCAGTCCTGTTCTAACAACAAACTTTTTTTTTTCTAATTTTAGGATACTTGTGAAAGATGGTGGATCGCTTGGCAAACAGTGAGGCAAATACTAGAAGAATAAGTATAGTGGAAAACTGCTTTGGAGCAGCTGGTCAGCCTCTGACTATTCCTGGTCGTGTTCTGATTGGAGAGGGAGTACTAACAAAGCTGTGTAGGAAGAAGCCCAAAGCAAGGCAGTTCTTCCTGTTCAATGACATTCTTGTTTATGGTAACATTGTCATCCAGAAGAAGAAATACAATAAACAGCACATAATCCCACTGGAAAATGTCACTATTGATTCCATCCAGGATGAGGGAGACTTACGAAATGGGTGGCTTATCAAGACACCAACAAAGTCGTTTGCAGTTTATGCTGCCACTGCTACAGAGAAGTCTGAGTGGATGAACCACATAAATAAGTGTGTTTCTGATTTGCTTTCCAAAAGCGGGAAGACTCCTAGCAATGAACATGCAGCTGTCTGGGTACCAGACTCAGAAGCCACTGTGTGCATGCGCTGTCAGAAAGCAAAATTTACGCCTGTCAACCGTCGTCACCACTGTCGCAAGTGCGGCTTTGTTGTGTGCGGGCCTTGCTCTGAAAAGAGATTTCTTCTCCCGAGCCAGTCTTCCAAGCCTGTGCGAATTTGCGACTTCTGCTACGATCTTCTTTCTACTGGGGAGATGACTGCTTGTCAGTCCACTAGATCAGACTCCTACAGCCAGTCACCTAAATCATCTTTGAATGATGTATCTGATGATGATGATGATGAAGACAGTAGTGATTAAGGACCAGATGTTTTTTCAATGTGTTGCAATTTGCGTTTCAAACCATATGGAGCTGCTTTTGGGGAAGTCTGTAGTGAGGTTCCTCAGAAAAATCCTGTTCTAGCCATAAAATATGCCTGAATATCTTCAATTGCAATGTGCCTCAATCTATGAATTCTCTAGACAATAGTTTTTTCACTCCTCTGCAGGGATAGACTGTTGCAAATGTTATCAGAATATTTTCCAATTTCTTATACTTGAGTTGTGTCTAGGTTAGACTTTTGTGGAAGATTGGAGAACAAAATGTACTTTCTTAATTTAACAACCCATACTTCCTAATGCTTCGTATTGATATGTTAAGTGGGCTTTTTCAGATATGGGGAGAAAAACTGTAAGCATGCATGGAACAGTGATGTTTTGGTTAATCCCTTAGACGATCTTGTTTTTCTAACCATCGTATATAATAAGTTGAAATGTGACATAACTTAGAAACTTAAATGTCACAGAACTTGGAAGTTGTCTTGTTTTGCTCTTATTTATGACTTCCTATGCCAAGCAGTGCCTTGTACCAGTTGTGCTGATTCAGGAAGAAACAAACTTATTCTATGTCTATGCCTGATGCTGGTATCTGAGAGATTGTTGGTGCTATTGAAAATAACTGCTGTGTTCAAAGTGGAGCTTTGACAAGGTCATAACTGTACCCTGCGGTGAGTGACAAAGACCTGAATCACACATCCTCACCCATGTAGGCAGACCTGAAGACTGCAGATTCCTGCAGGCTTCAGTGGCGTTCTCCTTTTAGGAATTGCATTGTGGGTTGGGATCTTGAGATGAGAAGCTTAGGGTGACCCTTTATGGGGATTTATACTTGTTCTTTTCAGAACAGTTTCAAAGTTTCAAATTTGGCAGATGCATACGGAAATTTTAGTTGGGTGATAAAGCATTTGGATGTGATAGCCTATGTATTTTTTGAAATAATTCCCCAAAATTACACTAAACTGTTTCTTAAAACATTGGTGAGAGGGTTGGGGGTTTTTTGCTCTCAGAAGTTTTATTGACTTCTTTAAAAATAACCTCATACTGTCAACAAAAAGCCTGCAAGTATCCTTATAAAATTGGCTTTCCTTTTTACACAGCTGACCTCAGGATAAATGTGAGATGCAAGTTATTTCATTCTAAATGTATACCGAGGACCAAGAAAGATGTATTTAAGAACTATAATGGAATTGTCAGTGCAGAAAATGTCTCTACCATAGTATTTGTTTTTATTTTTAACAAGTTCTTGAATACAGAAGTGTCATGTTCCTGTATAAATGTAAGAGTTAGACTTGCAAAGACATGTTAAACCCCCAAATACTACGTTTCTATATTTTTATAATAGTAGTGTCAATTTTGAAGCAGAAAAACCTCTTTGAAATAGTTGTTTGACTATAGTAGCAACTGACTTTATAAAAAAAAGTTAAACTTTTGTATCTCTGACAATTTCTGCACTGTTTGCCTTGGTTGGCAATAATTGGGTCAAATATTTATTGAATAAACAATCAATGCTGCATATTGCACTAGTCTCCCATTCTGTATGCTGTAAATGTCAGTCATAATTTTTTTATAAGAATTAGCAGAGCACTTCAAAGTTGTAGCCCTCTGAGATTTCTGATAGGTAAAGATGCACTTAGCGTATTTAGGGCAGGCATTCTGTGCTAATAGTCTGTGATACGTTGCTTCAGGTGAAAATTGCATTAATATTTTTAGCTTGGGCAATTTCTAAAAATAAGGGGTTTTTTGAAAAGCACTGAAGAGTATTTGATCTACTTTGAAATAAGCATAAAAATGGAAAATGCTTTCTGATGGAGACTAGGGACCAGGAAGATTCTGTGAAATTGCCAGATGAGCAATAAAGAATCGTATATACTCAAAGACTAGATGAAATCAGTAGTTATGTATCCTTATTCCTGGAAAGATGAGGGAATGGTGACCTGCAGCAGGGGAAAACGGGCTACTCTGAGAAGGCACTTCCAGTTAATAGTGCTTACTTCTTGTACCTCACTCAGTATTTGTGTTTCAGGAACAGAGACATGTCAGCTTCAGTTTTTCTACACAATCGAAGTACAGACTTCCCTTGTACATACCTTCTAATGACTAACAATAATTTTCTTCCTGATGCAATTGTTTCCTCTTTCTTAAGCTGTCAAATATTAACTTGTCTTGTTAAAGAGTCCATCTCCCTGTGTACTTTTCCTTGTGTTTCTATATGTTGTGCTCTACTTTTCAGCACTTTCTAGGGGGCGGGAGGAGGGTTGCCAAGAGTTAGATCACATCCTATACTTTGCCGAATGTTCTTGTACCTACTTCAAATATCTTTTTATCTGTGAATGAAACTTGCACTGTGCTGCACTGATCCCTGAAGCTGTAACCAAACCAATGTGTGCGTGTGGGACTTTTAATCTGAAATTGATGTATATGGTCCAAGCTTTTTGAGAAAGCATTTTTAAAAAAAAAAAAAAAAGTTTTATGGTAATACTCCTATCCCTCAGTGGTATTTGTTTAAAACTTTACAAAATGGACTTAACATCGACTTCTCTTGTACTTACAAATTCCTGAAAGGGCTCGTTTTGTACTTTGTAATCTTGTTCTGTCAAATTATTTTATTTACAAATATACGATGTAGCTTCAAGCCTATGTGTTTAATTTTCTTTAAGTGTGGACCTTCAAGGGTGGCAAAAAATAGGGTGGCTGTTTTTTATCTTGATAAGTATTTTAGCAGCAAGTTGATTATTCATGGTCAGGAGGGATTAGTAAATTTAGAGTATAAGCATACAGGAGAAGATTTAAGACTAAACTGGAACTAAATGTAGTTACGGATTTAGAAGCAACTTACGAATTTGAGTAACTGTTTAAAACAAGGATCACCAAGTGTGTTGCAAAATTTGACTTTTGTTGAACTGGTGTCAGCTGAGCCACTAGAAAAGGCTGGAGGACGTCCCATGTGTGGCAGGGTGCCGGGTAGCCCAGCCCCAGCACTGCAGGTCTCAGTTCTGGGCCCCATCAAACCACCACTGGGGACAAGACTTCTTGTGGTATCAAACTGGGGAGTAACTTGGTACTTTTCCTGGAGCTTCTATACTTTTAAGATCTTAAAATAGAGATTAAATAGGGTCAGTCTATGTATATTTTATGTACTTTGTGATAGACTTAACCTACTCTTTTTTTGATAAGTTTTCCAATCCAATGGAACGAAAGCAACAGCAGTGCCTGCAGTGTGTCTCTTGTAAGGCTCTGCAGTCAGCTTCTACTTTGTAGAAGATGCTATATTGAAGAAATAAGTACTTAATTGCTTTAGCTGAGTTCATGTTTTGCATGCTCTTTACCGGTGTTTGCTGGAAGTATTAAAGGAAAGGGAGAAGTCTGTCTACTGAAGGTTTTAATTGAAGCCTACTGATTTTAGCCTCTGCACCTAAACTGCTGTTATCTTAAGAAAAATTAGACTGCTTTCCTTTCAGGCTTGATGAAGCTGGATTTCCTGTAGCTAATGAGTAATATGTGAGGGTCAAGCACTTAAAGTTTAACAAAATGGGTGAGTGGGTGAATAAGTGTGGAGTTTGCAGCAGGGTTTTTAAGGTCTTCTGTAACAGGCGTATTATGAAAATGACATGGAGAAACCTTGCATTTACATGGGGCCTTCCTCCCGGAGGATATGCTTTAGCTAATCTTTTAATGCAAATGAAATGGTGGTTATCATAGTTGCTGGTTAATGTTTAAGTGGAAGCAGATTATGGATTGTATTACTGTAATTTTTGTATTTTCCTGTAATTTCCCTGGCCTGATAGAAGATACAGCTGGTAAAGAGTTGGAGTACTGATTTCTACCCCCCCCCCCCCCCCCCCCCAAGCAAATTATTGTAGTAAATATTAGAAAGTCTCTTGGCTGTTTACTGTCATTTGATGAAATCTGAGCTACTTGTTTGTGCCTGCAGCCAGTCTCTTGCCAGCTCTGGCTCCCGTGACTCATCTGGTAGCCAGTGCTCTCACCGCAAAGAATCTCCGCTCTGTTCCCTTGCAGTGATTGAATTTGGAGCTGCTGGGGAGTGCAGCGCAGTGATGATGGGTCTGCTGTACAGTGACAGCTCTGCTGTACTGCATGTATCTGAAAATACACTTAAGCTCAGTCAGGAATGAATCTGAACCTCAGTCTTCAGAGTTAGAGATTTGTTGCTTTCAAAGTGACTTTCTAATTGTCTATGAAATACTATCTGTGCCCAGAGTAAAAATCAAGGTGCTGCAACTGCACTTGGACACATTTAGGATAAAAACTAAGCATGTAAATTGAGTTGACAGTGAAATGATCTGCTAAGGAGATGGAGGCATTTCAGGGTCACTTTGCTGCTGTTCAGCCTACCTAAATGGAATAATCTTGCCACTGGGATGAACTTTTAGGTTTCTAAAACTTGCAGTTACTTGTATCTAGCAGGTTAATTTCTGCAAGCATAAAAAGCTACCAAGTAGCAGCAGCAGCAAAACCTAAGATGATGCAAACAGATCTGATTCCACCTGCTCTGTTGAGGGTCATTCTCAGTTACAGAGGGTAACTGGATTAAATGGTAAGAACATATCTAAGTCCTTTCATACAAGATGATACCCCCAGCCTAAGTAATGTACCAGCAGAAAGCAAGACCTCATTTTATTCAGATGTTCTGAGGCATAACGCTAACGAGTTCAAGGGCTTAAGCCTTGAACAGTCAGATCTTCAAGAGCATCTGTTGACCTTTCTTAGGTAGTCTATTTTGCTGATGAAAAGTAGATGTGGTCAGCTTTATTACAGGTGTGAGTGGCTTGCTAGCAGTTCGTTTTAGCTTCTGGCTAGACTTACTGTTTAGATTCTTCTCTCCAAAAGCTGTTGCCTGCATGCAAATTTAAATGTAATCTGTGTTGTAGTAAGAGAGCTTTGCTGGCTGCTTTTTATAGAGCCTGGTGCTGCTGTTCAGCACTTCTAACCTGTGAGCTTGTGACAGATTTGCATAACACCCCCAGCCTCTAAGAAAGCTGTCTAGCAGTGAAGGAAAGATCCGCTTGGTCCACTTGAAATAGTACATTCTGGTACCTTTTTGCTCCAGTCCAGGTCTGTGCTGTCTCTCCAGAATGACAGCTTCAAAATTAGCTGGGACACCTGCTTCTTTATATAGAAATACGTAGGTAGAGTAATTTCCTTCCTTCCCCACCTGGCTTGCTTCATACTTGCCTTATCGGGATATTGCCCTGGAAGATAATAACCAAGGGCTGAGGCTGCCTCTCCTGTTTGACAGAGATGGTGTGAGTGCTGTTGTGGTGTTACCATGGGTTGTGGGATGTGTAAAGCGTGTGCCAGGAATAAGGAAGACATCAGAGCTAACTGCTACGCTGAGAAAACGTACACACTAGTAAATTAACATTGTCTGGAAGGAAAGACCTGGCCTCTCAATCTGTTGTGAGCATGCAAAGTGCCGTGGAGCTTACTGCCAGATGCAGAAGGCAACCAGCTTCAGTGAGAATGGGCCTTAGAGGGCCTGTAGTCTGCTCTGAGACTTTTCTTCTGAAGCTAAAGTTACTATTTAAAAAAAAAAAAGTCTGTAGTAGATCTATAGTATTGCTCATTGTGTGCTTCTGACCTTTATTATATATAACTTGGCGTTTTGAGAAGTCTTAAAGGTTGGAGTAACCAGCCTGGCTTTTAAGCAGGAGAGTTGTATAGTTTTTAACAGCACTGAAACAGTAGCATACAGGAGGAGAAACATGAAACAGTCCATTTTGAATAGAGTTCTCTTTTGGCTTGTAGTGATGGATATAGCTCCTCTCAGATCTCTGGAAGAAAGTTACCCTCTGTTGGGGTATTTGCTTCCCAGTGTTTGTAGTGCTGGTAACGAAAAGGGTTTGTTGTCTCCCTTAATGGAAGCTAAATGTGGTAAGTCCAAGAAAAACTTTTTTTTTGTGAATAAACCCATTTTACTTGTTGCAGGAAATATTTAACACAATTCAAATGAGCACAGTTCTACTCATGCCTAAAACAAAGTAGCTGCCATGTGGTGTGTAGTTGAAGCCAGTGGCTTCAGGCTTACAGGATGTGAGAGACGACTTCTAACTCCCTGAAACAGCAGGTTTTGAGCCGTGGATGAGTACAATGCTAACACGGTCCCTGTCACCCTTTGTTCAAGGGACAGGAACAGTTTGGGAAGGACAAACAGTTCCTGCTGTCGCTGGTCAGCATGTACAGATTAATAATGAAAAGTGCAACGTATGATCCTTAGCGGCTGGGAATGCCAAAGGTTCCTTTGGTGTAGTTTTGGAGATGGGTAAGTTCCTGCCATGCTGTCCCGAAACCACAAATGGGGAAGGAGCCGTGCCTTGTCTGAAACGCCCCATGCCTGTCCGCCCTGGAACGGGGTGTGCAGTGCTGTCAGCTGCTCTGCAGCAGCTCTTCGGAAGTGCTGGGAGCTCTTAACGCTGCCTGCCTGTGCCTTTGCAACCCCACCTGAGCAGGGTGGGTAGGTTGGAGCTGGTGAGGGGGTGTGGGCAAGGATCACCACAGGGTACAGACAGGTTTGGGTGAAGTTTGCAGTTGATTAGTAGTGAGTACAGAGACTGCAATCTGCTGGTAGCAGCAAGCGTCAGCATGTCGTGTGTGTGTCGCCTGGCTTTGGTCAGGTAGGTGGGGCTTGGCAGAGAATACCTGGCAATGAAGCTGCTGCCTGAGAAGCTTTATCTGCAGTTTCTGTCTTGGATCCAGGGCTCTTTGGCAGTACCTGTGTTAAGAGGCCGTTTCGGTTGTGTCAGAAGAGCGTCAGAGGTGCATGTAGTTGTTCTCCCGCTTCTACAAGCGTCATTGCCTGCCATACAGGTGACTAGTGCTCAAGACCAGCTTCTGCCCCTGCCGGTTTTGTGACTGATGCTATTCATGCAACCTAAGCAGGGTTAAAAGGAGCTTGTTCGTCCACAGAATATATATAACACAGTTGCCTGCGGTAGCAAGTGCAACGCAAGGTCCCTTCTGTTCCTTTGTCCTGTGGGATGCTGGACCAGTGCTGCAAGGCCAGGACTGACCTGACTCCTTGGCTGTAGAAAAATCTGTGAGCTGTTCTCTTGGTTTTGCTGTACTTGCGTAAAATTGGAGGGGGAGGAAGATGGTGCCTGGCTACCTCCTGTGTGAAGTCACAGGATGGCTGAGGCTGGCAGGATCTCTGGAGGTCATCTGGTACAATGCCCTGCTCAAGCAGGACCATCTACAGCTGCTTGCCCAGGAACGTGTCCAGGCAGCTCTTGAATATTTTCAAGGATAGAGACTCTACAGCCTCCCTGGGTAACCTGTGCCAGTGCTTGGTCACCCTCACACTGAAAAAGTTTCCTGATGTTCAGAGGGAACCTCCTGTGTTTCAGTGTGAGCCCATTGCCTCTGGTCCCACCACTGGGAATCACTGAAAAGAGCCTGGCTCCGTCCTCTTTGTGCCATCCCTTCAGTTATTTACACACATTGATAGGTCCCCCTTCAGCCTACTATTCTCCAGGCTGAACATTCTCAACTCTCTCAGCCTTTCTTTGTAGGAGAGATGCTCCAGTCCCTTCATCATCCTCGTGGCTCTTCATTGGATTCATTCTGGTATGTTCACGTGTTTCTTATACTGGTGAGTCCAGAACTGGACCCAGCACTCCAGATGTGGTGCCACTAGTGCTGAGTAGAGGGGAAGGATCACCTGCTGGCAGTATTTTTCTTCCTGCATCTGGGGATAATGTTAGTTTTCTTTGCTGCAAGGGCATATTTATCTATCATGTAAGTTGGATTGTAAAGTGCTGCTTTACATCTATAAACTTTTGGTAGCTTGATTCTTTATTTCAGTTTTGCTGGGACCTGTTGTGTCCCTCTCCCCCCAAAAGAAAGAAAGAGAAAGCTTAAATTTTTGTGGGTTTGGAAATATGGAAGAGATTCTAAAAGTTGCTGGTATTTTCTTTATTTGTACCCAGGTTTTTCACACAAGGATGTTTCCCTCCATCCTTTTGCTCTGCCATGTATTCTCACCCATACTGTATTTCTTTCTAGGTGGGAGAACTATTATACAACCTCTTAAATAGTTGTATTTTCTGTTTTCTAGCAGAAGATCTGACACTGGTTTGATTTGGCCTTGCCAGCATAGCACGATGATTTGATTTGCTCCAGCCTGGAGTTCATGGGCCAAAAGTCTTGGCATAACATGCCGCGTTTGGGGTGGTTGTGTCCCACATGGCCTGTGGCGCATCGTGCCCCACCTGTGGGTCTGCCTGTGACTAAAATAGCACATCTGTGGGTGTTGGTACCCTGACAGCTTATGGTAGTGGGAAGAGGACTTTCTTCACCTGACTCTTTGTCCTTAATGCCCAAATCAGTTTAATGCAGGCAGAGGAATATTCCGCCTGGTGTGGTAACCATAAACCCTGCCAGCGTGGCTTGCAACACTGCCATGCTTCCTACCATCCAGAAACTGGCGGGAGGATGTGGTGCTCAAAGCAAGGAACCACAGAGCAAACTGGGATGGGCATTTGCCTTGCTGTTAAGCACTTGTGTCTGCCCTGGAGAAGAAGTGGGTACTGGTGCAGGCATCGCCCAGCTTGTGGGCAGGGAGGCTGGGGAAGCAGGGAGGGGTGCTGCTCCAGCTGGGCTGTAACGCCTCTGTGAGGCAACACCCTGGCTCTTACAGAAACAGCCCTGCATCCCTGCTGAGATAAGGGCTCCTTTGTTGCTTCACTTCATAAAAATGCCTAGACCTGCCTTCTATAACAAGTTTGGAATAAAAAAGGGCAGATAAAGGAGAAAGGGAGATGAGTCACAGAGAACTGGTTCAGGGCAATGGAAGAGAAGCCCAGGGCAGGGTTTGGAGTAGCTGGTGTGCTTTTTTTCCTCCTGGCTCCCTTTCTTTGCTGTGTGCAGTTTCTTCCTCTCTTTGATCAGAGATCTGGTGACCAGGCCCAACCTCTCATTTCTCACAGGAGTAGCACCCTCAGCTATCTCAGGGGGAGGGAAGACAGGGCCAGGGATCTGGGTTCAAATCCATCCTCCAGTACCAATGCTTGTGCACTGGGAGCACGTTCAGCACTGTGGTGGCTCCAGGAAAGTTGCACCAAGCTCCTCTTTGTGTTAGTCCTCCATTATATAGGGTGCATGACCCATACAATGGTGCTATCTGGGTATTAGGAGCTGCCTTTTGTGGGTATTGGGATGTAGGGAAGGCAGTGTATGTACAGTTTAAAGCAAACTCCTGTTGGAGGCCAAGCAACTGGGACTGTCTTTGTGCATGGAGAAATCAAAGCAGAATTACGTGCACATTTTGCATATAATGTCATGAGGGTAGCTGAACCAAAGTTAAATAATAAAACAACACTGCAGACGGAATTTTCCTCTTGTAATTTGTGTAACTGCTTGTTCTGGGAATTGTAGAGGCCATGTAGGGAAGGGGAGAGGGTTTCCCAGGCTGTGTCTGCTCTTGCTGTGCTGGTTGCTAGAGTTTGTCAGGGCTTTTTTTAGCAGGTGAATGTAAGGTGCAGCTTATGCTCTGCAAAGCTCTAAATGGTCTAAATCCCTGCTGCGTCAGAGCCCACCTGCCCCTGGACAACATCTACCTGGTTCAGCCACCTGCTCGGCAGCAGCCGTGTCCCTGGGCTGAGCATGGGCTGTTCCCAGGGATGTGACTGAGGTCGAGTGGAGCCTAGTTCACAGTGCAGTGTGTGATGCAGCTTCAAGGAAGCTCTTCAGTGCCTCCAGAAACCCTCCCCCAAATCTTTGAAGTCCCCTGCTCTACTCAGATTCATTCATCCTATCAAAGACAGCATTGATCTCCCTTTCCCCTCACACACACTGCAGTCCCCTGCGCCTTGGCTTGGCGCTGTCCATAATTTGAGCTGTGCTTAATAGATTTCCAATGCAGCTTGTCTTAAGAACAATGTGGGGTGGTGGGGGCTGCATAAGCTGCTGTGGTTGGTGGCTGTGAAGCAAGGAGCTCCCCGGTGGCTGGGTTATGGCCATTTTCTGTTCTCTCCTTGTGCTGCGGTGGGGGCTGTGCAATGCCTCTGCTTCGATGCGCTCCACTGAGGAGAAGGCACGAAACTCCTTGCAACTGTGAGGGATGGCAGCTCTTTCAACCTGGGGATCAGCCACAGATAAGGGAATGCTTACAGCTGGTGTTAAAATGGAGGCTGCTTCCCAAGGGCCTCACAGAGGAGCACCTGTGAAAGAAAATGGGCTGCTCTCCCCCTAGCATGCTGCAGTGGAAGGCAGGAAAGGTACGAAGGGGAAGAGAAAGGCAGACGGTTTTGCTGTTTGCCCACAAGCTGAGGGCAAGGAGGAAAACTTAAGTTTTTAGATGCTGCCAGTTGCTTTTGCAACACAATTCTTAATAGAAATGGCAGTTAAAACCCTTTGAGGGAATCCTTATCCTTGCGGGCCCAACAGCAATACAACTATTGTGAACACAGATGTGGTTTACTTGAAACCCATGAATATGATCTCCCACCTGACAAAATGCTTGGGTGTAAGTGACTGTCAGTTGTTACCTGTCCCCTTGGGAAATTGTTCAGTACCAGGTGCTACCGGAGCAGATGCCAAGCTGTTAGTGAGACCCAGCTGTGTTACTCCTCCAGAGTAGAAGGTGGCGGGACCGTCACAGTGGTCACTAACACTCGGCGGGCAGCCAAAGCTGCACTTAAGCAGTAGGGCATTAATTTTAGGTTTTTCCTCTGGCTCTCAAGTTTCAACTCTTCACAGATGAGAAGGTTTAAGACTTCATTCCCATCTTGGATTTGCTGCTTGCAACTAAGCACCACTCCAAATTAAGTGCCTCTGCTCAGCCCCAAATGTGCCATTCACAGGTCTGGTTTGCTCACTCCTATAAATAAAAGTTTCCTTGTCTGGGTAGGAAGGCCTATAAAGTAACTTTGAAGAGTGTGCTGGGTATCATTTGGCGGGGGATAGGGACACAGATGAAGTTGTGACTTGTCCAGCTGAGGCTGGACACAAACCCTCTCTGCTATTTCTCATGTGAATGCTTTATACAAGGGACTGTGTCCCTCCTTAAGTGAAATGACCCCAGTAATGGGGGAAGGAGAGTTTACTCTCTCTTACCAAGAGCCACTGCCTTGCCCTGCAGAAGGTTCTCCTAGTGATCCCCCATGGCTTGCAGAAACAGGTGGATATTGGCTTCTGGCTGGTCCTCCCAGGGACATCCTGCGCTGGGACTGGCACCTGCTTTTGCAGGATCCACAGCCAGGAAAGAGAATGTGTCTCCTGTTTATTCTTTCCTCCCTCTGTTCTGAGCCTGGGCTTTGTAGCCATAGTCTCTCTAGAGTTTTTCTTTAGTCTGAGTCTGTGGCAGAACCTCACTGGTACAGTGGGGAAGGGCACAGGAGATGGCAGACATCTCTTCTCCTGGTCAGGGACAGTTTGGGCAGCCTGTGCCAGCTTGGAGGACAGAGCTAAAAAAGTAAGCACAGAGAGAAGCCAGATTTTGGCAGGCATCTGGCTCCTCACCATCACATTACCACGGTATTTTGTGGAGCAGTTGCCTTGCCTATTTTTTGTAAAGTACAGAACTCATAGTTGCTTATTTATCTGATGAGCTGAAGGAAGTGCTAAGCGAGCAATCTTTTCCCCTGCAGGCTGCATGTGTGGGTTTTTGTTTTTAAAAGGGAAAGAAGAAAGATTTGAAGATATTTGATCTGTAATCTAGCTCAGAGTTAGTTGAATATTTACTTTGTTGTATATGCAGTTAGTTATTAAAAGCCTTATCGTGGAAGGAAATCAGACAGGAGGCTTATGATTCAAACCGAATAGGCACCTAGATGTGGAGAACATCACAGGGAGGCTATGCTGCACGCAGAGAAACCTGCTCATTGCCATAACCTTGCTTACTCTGTGTTTTTTGTGGTGCAAAGGGCATCTGCTGATCGTGATGCAGAGTCACCGGATCCTCCGGGTCCTTTCTTCATTGAACCCTTCAGCCCAGCTGGTACCCATGTAGGTGATATGTAGTGCCAGAGCTGCTGTTTTCAAGGTGAAGATGTTGCTACATAGGACGAGAGAGTTACTGCATGCATTTCTGAAATGCTGTAACTGTCCATAGCAAGAATTCTAGAGAAGTGCTGTAAATAGGCAGCTGCATGAGCCAGGAGAAGAGGGGTTTCTGAGGGCGTGCTGTAAGCTGGCTTCATTAATCAGCCTGTCCTGCCATGAGAGCAGCATGCAAGATCTTTTTTTGCTATCCCTGCCTTCACAAGAATTCCACTTCTTTTTTTCCTTATCATACTATGTTAAAATATGATGAGCAGATTCAAAAGCTGTTTACGCATGTGAGTGTATGGTGTAAGAGAGATGTGTTGCTTTCCTCAGAAGACCTGGCTGAAACTGTAACTCTGAACGTTGAAACGTGAACTGGATGAGTAAACCAAGAACGAGAAGAGCCTTTAGAGAAGGCAGGAGTTTGGCTGGATGCTGTACATACAGAGACCCCCAGCACCGCTACTTTTTGGGTACAATACAGTGCTGTTTTCCTAACACAAGGCAAGGCTGGGTGCCTGTCTGGAGGCGGGCAGGACGATGCTGTAACTTTACCCCGTGCGAAGGCAGCATGCTGCTTTAGTGATGCTTCCTAAAAAGTGGTGGGGAGTGAATGATGCAGCTGGTCATTAATTTCCTTCCTGACCAGATTTTGCCCCTCTCATGGTTTTCTGTCATTGCTTTTGGGTTGGCAACACTGCACAGCTTTCCCCTTCAGCAGAGAAGTCAGGACGGTTAATTTGCTCCAGCAGCCCACAGCAGAGTAACTCTCTTGCTGGCTGTTAGCATCATAGCCGGCTGCAGAGGGCCATGAAAGTGGTGCTGCCGGCTCTTGATATATTTGGTGTTTTTCTAAAGCTCCACCTCCCCAGAGTAACATGAAGTACATCAAGATGTCAGGTTTCATTATGCAGTTAGTGGCTTGGGAGGAAAACTGAAACAGAACCCTAAAGGCTCCCAATTTGAAGGAGAAATAAAGAGCCCAAGTGTATTATATGTAAATTCTTGCTTTTTAAGCACTGAGTTGTGATCTTTGAATTCTTGAGAGGAGGCAATTCTGTTCAAGGCACTACCCTGCTCCTGCTTTTTATCTTCTCTTTTATTTGGCAGCTTTGGTATCTTTTTTGGTTAAGCCACAGCATAGCTAATAGCTTTCTAAAACCTGATCCCACCACCTTGAGCGCATATCTGCTCTCCTCATCTCCGGTTCTCCTCTCTGGGTCAATCCATTCTTCTCCCTTGGCCTCCATGGAAAATGACATAATGGCCTAAAAGTAAAAATCCTTTACACAAGTCAGCCCACTTTTCTTGCTGAATAATTTAGAAGCATTTTTCATTGCTGAAGTTCTGGCAGCAAAGGGCTGGGGCTGGCCTGGGTGAACCCATCCTCTTCCTTTTGGGCAGCTGCTGGTGGTGTGATCGCTGTTGGAGGCACTGCACGGGCTCCTGCCAAGGCCCAGAAAGTTTCATCAACTGCTGCCTACTCAGATGCAGACAGGGAAGAGCTGTGAACCTGCAGTATAGCTCCTGAGCCTGCAAGGTAAGAGTTACAGTGAGGGCACATGAGGCCATCATCTGCACTGCTGAATACCAGCAGCCATGTTTAGGGGTGATGGTTTTCCCTGCAATGCTGGGAAACAGCCAGGGAAGGGGCTGCAAAGGGAAAAAGGGGAGAGAAAAGCCTGAAAGTGAGGTAAGAAAGAAGATGGGGAGATAGATTAGAGAACAAGAAGGTAAAATGGGTAAAAGAAAAAGAACCACCATGACTTCAGATGTTGTCAGTCTGATCTAGGACAACTCTTGTCCTGCCGGACATTTCTCTGGGTGGGGTGGTCTCTCCCTCAGGCAGGGGGAAACAAAGTCATAGTTTTGTAGAAAGTGGTAATGTAAAAATTACTATTAATTTGCCAATATAAAATACTGTCTGAGAGGGAAGCTGGAGTGGCTCCATTAAGGAGCACTTTTGCTCATCTGTTCTAATGCAGCAGAGGGTCTGGTGCTCCTCTGGGGCTGGTGCTGATGCGGACCCTGCCCTGTCCCTGCCTGCCAGCACCACTGGTCTCTGCTTTGGCTGCAGGTGCCTGGACGCAACGTGGCGTCCCTAGCACCACCAGGACTAAGGTCTGGATCCTGCAAGCCCCCATCCCTGTTTGGTGTTTGGGGACTGGCTGTGGGCCTGCTGCTCTGGGTGCTGCTTGGCACAAGGGCCTGCCCAAGCGTGAGTGCATCTCCTTTCTGTGCTGATATCTGTCCTTCTGCTTTCCATCACGTACCTGAGTGGAACCCAGAACCAGCACAGCTCATATCAAAAGATGAAAGAGCTTCAAGCAGCTGTTTTCCCTCCAGACAGTTTAAAAACCACTTAAACATCCTGATTGAAAGAGAAGTTTTCTGGGATCTGATTTTTCTCTTTCAAAACCAGTAAGAACATGCACTTTTCAGCCCTTCTTGTAATCATGTGGGCAGCTGGCTGCTCAGACATGGCTCCCTGCACCCTATGTCACCTGAGTGGGAACTCCCTTGCTAAGGTAAGACGTGTTTTTTAGCCCTTCATCATGTATGATTTTGAGGTATGTGCTAGTGTCTGGCAATCCTTGGGTCAGGAGCTGCTGCTCATAAACTGTCCTTTGTTGGATGAGATGGGGAGAGCAAGATAGCTGGGTGATGAAGCTGCTGTGGGCACAGAGTTACTGATGGGCACCCAACCCCAGGGGATGGAGGGTGCTGGAGACGTGAGCAAAAACTGCTCACCCCTCAGAGAGGCGCAGGATTGCCTTTGTGATGTTACCTGCAGGAATAAAATGCTCATTAGTCATTTGGCCAAGTGAGCTATCTGCTTCAAAAACTTGGCTTATAGAAGAGGTTGTAGGGGCGAGGTATCTCCAGAGTTTACATCAGAATGTGGCAGAAAATGCACAAACTTTTCAGTTTCTGTAGCCTTTCAGACTATAAAATGCCCCCTCTCACCCCCCAGCACAGGGCTGGCCCTAGCCTTGCTCTGTGCTGCTAACAGAAAATTGGACTTGCACCTTGGAAAGGGGGGAGATGCCCAAGCATAATTAATATGAAATTAGCTGCATCTTGGAGAAGAAATCTGAGTTTGCATTAGTGTACGATAAACCACCCTCACCTGCTTTAAAACATACCAGTCATGTTTGTGGTTTGCTTTTGTATTTTTTTCAAAAGATAAAGACATGGTTTCTGATGGTGTGGCAAAGTATGTAGGGAATCAAATGCAGTTTCTAGCATCCAGGGTTGACTTAGCCTCATCATTAGGTGACTGATTACTGATCAAGGGGAAGCTGGTGCCTGGCTAAATATCAAATAAACTTGCAGCAACCATCTGAGTGTCCACAACCTGTTTTACACAGCTCCTTGCCCAAGTTTTGAGCATGGAGTTATCAAGCAAAATAACTGCTTGAGACCATGGAGTGACTGTCCTTTTAGGAGGCAAAGCTACGTGTGTTGTAATGCGCCATCCATCCTCTGCCTGGTTGCAATCTTACTGAAGTCGCAAGGATTATTGAGTGAGTAAAACCAGACTGGATCCAAAATAACACCTTCCTTCATGGTGCATCTTCCAAAATTTTGGAGAGCAGAGAACCAGCACTGCTGCAAACAGCAGCTCCTCGGGGACAGTCCCCACCTGCTGGTGGTGGTGGCTCCTCATCTGACTGTGCACGGGGAGGGTCACGCTCACCGTTGTGGCCATGCAGCCATGAGGCTTTTTAAATTTTGAGCCCGTGGCTGGACACCCACAAGATTCACCATCACTGTGTGGGTGGTACGTCATCATCAGTGAGAAAAAGTGGACAGACCGGGACTCACTTCTCGTGACAGCCAGAAGCATTTGACATCAATGAGACTGTTCCTGCAGGGCAGAAGAGCCAGACCCAAGGACCTTGTGATGCCTCTTGCTCCTGGCTGAACTGCTTTTCCTCCAGGCTGGCAGCTTGATGTCAAGGCATGAAGTGCAGTTGGCTGCTGTGAATGGAGGGGTAGGATAGGGATGCTCCAGCACCTCATGGGGCAGGGATGGTGCTGCTGCTCAGTGACACAGGCAGCCTCAAAGCAAACCCACTGCAGCTTTCCATGATGCTACTAACAACCCCAGGGTATTGCTGGCTCAGGGGCCACCAATGATCAGGTCTTGATATGGCCTCAACTGAGACCACCAAACTCAATTCTCTTGCTTTTCCTATTAGCTATTAACTGGTGGTTTTAGCAGAAGCTTAGGTCTTTTAGCTGTAAGGAAGGACTTGACAAGCATTCCTACATCCCCTAGAGGTACGTGCCCTCTGTCCTCACCCATACCAGGACAAACTTTCAAATGACAGGGGTTCATTAACAAGCAAATCCCCTTGCCGTCCCTGTAAGTGGTTCCCACTCATTCGCCAGGCAAGCATGGTCCCTTCCAGCATTTGGGTGTGCCGGCAAGAGCAGGATGGAAAGCTCAGCCCTGGCTTCCTCTCCTAGCCTTGCCATTTCTCTGGCCAACAAGCCAAGCCCCCTCACATCTAACATCTGGTGTGAGTCAGCAGAGCCCATGCAGCCTTCATAAGCCAGATTTTAATTTAATTCCTGCCTTGCTGAGATGGGGTAAACACAGAGCCAGACTACCTGTGTGAACCTGTGGATCCTGCCAACCTCTTGCAGCCCTCTTCCCTCACCTACCCATTTTGCCATTGACTCCTGGGGCTGGGTCAGAGCCTCTGGTGCTGCTGGGCCAGTCCCCACAACAGGTCCAGTCTCAGTGGGAACCCCAAGAGCACAGGGCACCCGCATAACCTGGAACAGATATAGGCATGATGCAAAAGCAAGGTCATGGTATAATTTGGTTTCCTAAGCCTGCACTGAAGTTTAGAGCAAGGCCTGTGAACACATTCCTGGGCTCCAGGTGGTATTTAATGTGCCTGAGCTGTGCAGCATTAGGTGGAACCAAAGGGTAGATGTTTGCTCCACCCAGTTTTCCCTTGATGAAACAGAAAGACTGTTTGTGGTGGTTAGGGCTGAATCATAACCAACCTGGCCTATTTGTAAAGTATCGTCTCTCTAACCAGAAGCACGTGCCAAGAGAAGCAGACGTTCATGGCTCCTGTGCTGGGAAGGAGGCTGCAGCTACGGGACACCTGGTAGGGCAGCAATAAACCACCGTTTATTAGCTGCTATAAAAACAGGTTCTCCCCTCTGAATCCCAGCCAAATTACAAGCAGCATGATGAATTACTACCAGTTAATGCACTTGTCATAACTACTTCAAGGGAAATTACTAGGAATCACAAATGCACTATTAATTTAAATATTATTCATTTATTTTAACTTGCTGCAAGTGGGCAGACAGGAAGGGACTCATGAGGTAAACAGTGATTAGCACTAATTGGCATGGCGCATGATCCTTGGAGCTCACATTCAGATGGACCTCCAAACACAGGAGAAGTTGCTGGATGTCAGGGAAGATCCTGTAGTCTCAGCACGAAGATGGTGGTAATTTTAAATATTGTGGCCATTGAGCTGGGCACGTGCAACGCGGGGGCTGGCTGAGAGCTGGAGCTGCCTGGGCGGTTGCGTGGCGGCTAGCCCATGCCATCCTCCTCCAGGCACTTTGGGGTGAGGAGCTGCATGGTGCTGGTGCCAGCTCCTGGTCCCTGTCCTGTCCCCATGGGGCACAGGGATGTTGCTGAGCCCCAGGCGGGTACTGCCTGGCACTGCTCTGAGCCATGGGAAGGAGAGCTGGGCCAGGGTGCAGTTTGTCCCCCCTGAGATTGCAATAGACATGAGGCTGTGTGACAAGCGCATATCTTCAGTCTTTGGTCTTTCATGGCACTTAAGGGAAGACCAGAATAAATAACCAGAAAACTGGTTTATTAAACTCATGGGATAGGGAGCAGTGTCTGACTGCAGCCTCCTGCCCCTCACTGGTATCTCCTGCCCCCTCCCAAAAGAGCTTTTCTGGTGTGGGAAATATGGTCCCCCATCTTGGCCCGTATGGATGCTTGGGCCTACAGAGCGGCCCAAGCTCATTTCAAACGTGTCAAAGGCACATCCGGTTTTACACTTGTCTCCAAACTTGCAGACTTTCTTCCCCAGCGTTATTCCCTCCAAGTGACATTAGGACAATAAAAATCAATTCTGTAGCTCTTTAAGAGCAACCCACCTGTGGCAGCTCTGCTGTACGGATGCTTTGCAGAGCCTCCAAGCAGGCCAAAGCAGCTCTCTTAATATTAACACTAGCGATGCCCCACACTGACAAAGACATGAGCTTAAGAAAATCTTCAGGACAGCGCAGGATACGAGGTGAGGGTCTTGCCAGCAGGGACATAGGGCAGGCCCTGCAAGCTCAGAGGAACGGCCCTTGTTCATCATGTCTTTACTGACCCAGAAAATGGGAATCTAAATACAGAACCTCGCGTTCCCCTTGTACCCACTGGCAAACGCCACCCTGCCAAGTGCTTGTGGTGAATGCAAGCCACTGCAGAAGCTGTGGTTGAAAGATACCTCAGAAGGCTTTGAGGCTGAAGCCACAGAAACTCTGCTTTTGACAGCCTTCTTGAGAAAACCAAAGGAATGATTGTTTTTCTTTTGCTATAACCATTTCCCTGATGAAAAAAATCAGTGCTCGTGTCTCTGAGTGGATTGGAGCAACTGAAGCATCAAGGACCATCACAGTCAGTAGCTGTGAGGGTAAAATTGCTTCAAAACCACTCTAAAGCATGTGGGTTTGGGTAGAGATGTGTGTCCACTTCTGTGGTGTGTGAAGGTGGGTGCTGACAACCTGGGGGCACCCACACAGGCAAATAGCCTGGTAACATGGGGATGTTTGCTCAGGTGTCTCGTGCTAAACTTGCTGCTCTGAAAGAAGCATTGATGAGCATCCCCAGCCAGGAGTGGGGCCTGATCCAGCCCAGCAGGTAGTTTTTCCTAGTTTCATGGCACCTCCTCTGGGGGTGGTTTTGGTCTGGCAGGCAGGCAGCATCTACTGGAGAAGGGCACTTCAGGCCCCATAGTGCCAGGTGCTGTTTTACACCCACCTGCCTGGTGATGAACACCCTGTGGGACTAGAGTAGTCTGGTGTTTCAGAACAGAGCTTAGGTTTTGATTAAATTAAAAAAAACAGCAATGAGAATGATGTTATACAGGCGAGGTTATTACCTGCTGCTCCCAATGTTTGGCAGTGCCATGGCATTCCTGGCAGAGGCAGACGTAGAGTTTAAAGGTCTAAGGTCTGGCTTATATTTTCTCTTTTAGTGGGATACTCACCTCACATTTTTTGATCCTCCCATTTTTGCTTGTAACAGTGTAGAGCACCAAATTCATGAACAAAGATCTGTAGCTTCTTAGGGATTCTGACCTTTCTCATTCCTGCAGTACCTCAGCTTTTCTTCTGCAAGTTGAGTATTCCTAGTAGGAAACAGAAGTAGCTCAAACTTGTACATAATTAATCCAGCGTGTTCATAAAGCTGCTGTTTCTAAAGTTGCTGCACTGTCAATGTCTAAGCAAGCAGTGGTAGGCAGAGCATCCCATGTACCATACATCCCGCTGTGCCCCAAAGGGGCTTTCTGCTCTGAGTGTCACATTGCTTGTGGTCAGGTCTAGTGAGGACCCCTTTGTGCAGGCCACATAGCTACAGGATTTATGGAAAATTCACTGTTTGGAGACAGCTGTTGAGCCAAGGACCAAGAGAAGAGGTGCATACAAGTGGCCAAGAGGGTAGAAGAGGACAAGGGAGGCACTTACCTGGCACTGATCAAAGGAAGCTAAACTGCATCCTTCCTACTGTATTTACAAGGAAAAGAAATTTCTGCAAATTTAAAATTGAAATGTTTAAAACTATTTTTTTTTATCCTGTTTGGTGGGATAGAAAGAGCTTATGCATTGCCCTTCTGCAGCTTGACAAGCAGCAACTGGAGGTAGCTCAAACCTTGCGATGGCTGGGCCATAGGAGGGAAGCATCTCTGGACTTGCGCAGTGCCCTGGTAAAGTATAACCCTGTGTGCACTGGGGTAATGCTCTTTGCTTGCAGTGTGTCTCCAGCTGCTGGAGTGAGAGAAGGGAGCTCTGAGGGGGACTTTGGGAATAGGTGTCTAATTTTGCTTAAGTTCCTTCAGGAAGCTAGAGAACAGCAGCTACACTATTGGTTCTTAACACCCCTTCCCAGTTTCTGGTAGTCACTGAAACAGAATTATCCATAATATCTAATGCAAGAGGAAACAGCACGTGGTCCTTGTGTCTTCTCTTCTCCCTCCTGAGTGAGGGTGGGGTAGTCCTCCAGATCTTACTGCTGATGCCCCCCTGTACTGTGGTAGTTAGAAAATGAGAGGAAGTGTAGTAAGAAGGTGTATATTGGGTATGTGTAGCAAGGTTTCGGTAGCAGGGGGGGCTGCCAGGGGTGAGAAGCTGCCAGAAGCTTCCCCTATATCGATAGAGCCCTTGTCAGATGGCTCCAAGATGGACCCGCTGCTGGCGAAGGCTGAGCCCATCAGCAATGGTGGTAGCACCTCTGTGATAACATATTTAAGAAAGGGGGGAAAAAACCTGTGGGAGAACAATTGCAGCAGAGAGGGGAGTGGGAATACGTGAGAGAAACAACTCTGCAAACGCCAAGGTCAGTGAAGAAGGAGGGTGAGGAGGTGCCCCAGATGCTGGAGCAGAGATTCCCCTTCAGCCCGTGGTGCAGCCCATGGAGGTTAACGGTGGAGCAGTTATCCAGATATTCTGTGGTGTGTGAATGTGGGTGCTGCCAAACTGCAGGGTCACCCTTTGCCATGCTGCATCCATCACTGTCCCTGGCAGTTTTCTTCGCACAAATATTTGCCACCATCCCTCCCTTTCTTTCCTCTGGAAAGATGAATCAGTCCTGTGCTTCCCATGCACACTTCAGCTCTTCTTCTCTGCTATGTGCTACCTCCTCAAGCTTCTTCATTAGTTATAGTCAGTCTCCCATCTGCTACTTGGCTACTAGTCATGCTCTGTGCTCCTCAGTGTCACCTTTCCTCATTGCAGCATCACTTGTTTCCCCACACAAAGTGCCTGTGGGTGAAATGCAGGTGTTAGTGACAGCACAGCTTCTGGTAGATTATTTCTGTGTCAAATAAGAAGTCTCTCATCTGCCTTAATGCCCATCTGCTTTGATGTCAAGAGAACAGTTTGTGAGCTTCAGGCACTTTCACTGACCAGAGGAAACATTTGCAGGTTGATATTTGCCTTTATAGAGGCGATCCTCTCACATTTTAAATGCATGATGCTTTAAATGAATGTTAAAGAACTGCAGGAATGGGTGAACTCCTTGCTCCAGACTCTCTCTTTTATGACATATCTAAATACTGGTTTGGTAAAAGGACATATATATACACAAACACCCCAAAGTTTCTCTTTCTTGATAGATTTTCCCCTCTATTTCTCATATTCCTTAGCTACATTTAAGCATATCAATTGGTTCAGCTATTTACAAGCAAGTAAAGACAATGAAAGTCTACTTGATTATTTATGCTACTTTCTTGCCTCTGCAAAAACAATTCCTAAAAAACTGTCAAATTGAGAAAGTAGTGAGTGTATGGTAAGTGAATGGACACTTCAGTGGGCAGAAGTTATCTATAATGTATCTCTGTTTCTAAAGGTTAAACACTTTAAGGAGAACAGCTCTGCTGGGAATGGTTCTGCCAGTCTGGGATCTGATCAGATGTGTGATGTGATTTCCATAATTTGAAAATGTGGTTTAAAGCATGAAACCCCAGTAAGTCTTTCTCTCTCCCACCATATGTCACTTCCCCAGAATTTGCATTAGAGGGGATCTGAAGTGTGCACTTTCATACAGTAATAATTCTATAAAATAATCCATGTATTTTAGCATGGATGCAGACTCTAAACCCTTCAGCCTCAGTGTTTTGTATTTTAGCTGTGAGATGTACTGAACAACAAACCACACATGCAAAATCTCCCCCAAAGAGCCACCCACCAGCAAGGCTGAGGGCTCCCTGGAATGCTTAACTGCAGCAGTGTAGGGACATCTCTGCAGTCCTGTGTGCAGGAGCACATCTATTGGCAGGGGACAGTGGGAAGGGCAGTGCCTCGTAGTGCCTTGTGTGTGCTGGGGGGTGGTTGCCCAAGAGCAAGAACCAGGTTTGCAGTTAGTCAGCAGTGCTCTGGAAACCACAGTGGACCTGAGCAGCACTGGGCTTAGCGGAGGTGATGTGGTGAGTGGCTGTGATTTTTTTTTTTTTTTTTTTTTTTTTTTCCTGAAGCACCCAGCCTGATGAAAATAAGCGACAGGGTGAGATCCCACTTTGCAGCTACTCGACCTCCAGCGAGTGCCTGCTGCAGCACCTGTGCCCCTGCTGCCACACGTGCTGGCCAGGCTGCTCCCGAGGCCTCATCGTCTGAGGGAGTGGTGGGTTTTATCCCCAGGCTTTAGCTACTCATACATTTAACTAACTAAAGAAGCTGGTGGTTTTTTGATCTTTTAAAATTTGTCATTCACCCAGATACTTTCCAGTGCTTACCCCAGAGGAATTCAAACCTGTTGCCAAACTGCTTTTCTCAGTTATTTTTTGTGACCTGTCTGAAGGTAGAGGAAACACGCACTGAAAACCACTGGAGCAAGTGATGGTGGAGGCAGATATGAAAGACATCTGTTTGCAATGCAAGCGGGAGTACGTGCACAACGTTTTGCAAAAGCTTCAATTAGCTTAATTGTTTCCATTGAATGAATGCAATTTTACATTCAGATAAGCTCCTGAGGTATGATTCGTAAACTAGTTTTCTTAGGAGAGTATCAAAGTCTGGATGACTGTTTTTATTTCTGGCTCCCTAACTCTAGACAGAGCTGAAAGGGATGATGCAAAATCATCCCAGCTGGTTTGGTGTAACCACCATGCTCTAAACTGAGTGAAGGCACCATCACTTGTTCCCCAGCACACACTAAACTGGTCCTAGTGGAAAGCTGTCCTAGAGCCAGCTTGCGTTGCTTAGTTATAGGATGTTTTAATGCTCAGACACATGATCAGTTTAGGGGAACACATCAGCCAAATGTCTTCATGTTGCCTTTAATCAGTGGCAAAGGAAGATTTTTTTCAATGTGCAATTACATCTTAACACCATTTGACTCAGGCCTTATTCTGTTGCAATTCTGGGAGCTAGTTTTGAGGGCAGAAGCCAACAGAAGCTAGCAGTGGTGATGGCTGAGGGGATACGTGTGTACCAGCCCTGCTCATCCCATCAAGAAGTTATAGACGTGAACTTCACCGCAACAAAACCATGGAGCCACATTAACATCACCAGCAGAGAATGCTGGCAGGCTGGGAGCTGCTAGTGCAATAATGAAAAAGAGTGAGCCAACACTTGGGAGCCTCAGAATCCTCATCTAGTGGGCAAGACCTTTGACTGTCGTTCTTCTCTTAGTTCCAGAATACAATACCCTTAAACAGGGACCAGTCTTCCCTTCACTGAAGGCTGATGCTACCCTGGTGGGCACCCCTTTCAGTAAGCCTATCTAGCATGTTATCTCAGAGATGAGAGGGTTAAGTCTGTGCGATTTGCCAGGTACAAGGCAGTTCTGCAAGGGCACGGTTTGTCACAGGCCTCACACAGACAGTAGCATCTTAAAGTCCATTTTCAAGGTACAAAGCACATGGACAGGTTTGTTCATTGGAGGTATCACTCCAACTGAAGCAAAGCCGATAGATTTAACTCAAATGGCATTTGTGTATGTGCTGTTGTCTAAATTCAGATTTTAGCTCCCCAAGGGAAATCTGGAATAATCCTGTTGAAGGGCTCAGGATTTAAAGCAGTGCCTTGGATTGGTGTGTGGCCTTGCCTCTGCTCTCGTGGGGTGGAATGCCTCCAGTGGATGGACCAGCTGTGGCAGGCATTGCTCTGGTTTACACGGCCTGACCCCAGATGAAGATCAGGTTCTACGTGACTTTGGTGCATACCCCGTTTTTTCCATCGTGCGGCAGCAACTGCCACGTGCTGTATTTTGAGCAATGAGTTGAGAGGATTACTGACAACAGGCAGCATTGCACGGGAGCATTCCCCCGCTGTGATGCACAGGGATTTAGGTATGTAACTCCTGACGCAGCTCCATAATAGACACAATAAACTGGTTTTGCATCAGCCCCTAATGCTTTGTCCAGCTGCCATCCCTGGAAAGCACGGCTCAGCTCTGCCGAGAGCCACTGCAGCCTGTGGAGTAAGCAGGACCAGACCAAAGCCATGCCCTCCAAGCACTGGGTGCAGACGTGATGGGGTGGGGATGCGGAACCCCTCCTTGAACCCCCTCCTTCCCAGCTATGGCTTCCCTGAGAGATGGTCTGATCCTGCAGGGAGAAGAGTCCCTTGCAAGAAAACTGTGGTGCTCCTCAGTGAATTTCTGTATTTAAATTATGGTCTTGCAATTTCTCTAATGTTTATCAAGGCCTCAGCAGTGACCAGGAGTGTCGCTTGATCCCTGCCCAGCTGCCCAGTCACTTCATCATTTAATTCAGGTTAATGCTCCAAAGAAGTACTGTACTTATCCCCATTACACAATCACACATCAGGCCATCCTGCTGGGAGGCGTTTCAGGGCCTGCATACCTTATTTTAACATCAACCCCTCTCAAAACTATTAAATTCCTGATGCTGTATGAATCATGCTGATTTATTTTATGAATCAAATGGAGACAACTTCTCAAGACTATAAAATGTAAAAATCTCTGCATCAGGATCATGTTTTATTTACACCAATTTAAGGCTGTGGATGTAGCTTATTCTAATTCTTATGTTCTTTATTTTTTTTTGGTTTCCTCACTAAAAGGTGTGATTTTTTTTTTTTTTTTTTTAATGGTGAGCAGTTTATGGAGAGATTTTAAAAGGTAAGCAATGTATCTGACCACTCATTGTCTGAACTCCCTGAACTTCTGAAAAAGTGAAGCCTGCCTCCTTCCTCTCCTCTTTGGCTGCTGACATCTCCCTTCCCCAGGCTCAGTGCACTCGTGGCTTGGCAGACTCCTTCTTCTTACAAGGTAGAGGCCCAAATCCCTGCTACCTGTGTGGGATTTAGTGGAAGAGGATGTGTGGAAGGGCTTTCATGTCTCAGCAGCATCCTCCATCTCCTTCCCCTTTCAAAACCATTGCTACTCTTTTGGCAGCAACCACCAAGGAGCTCCTGCTGGGAGCCCCTTTTTTGCATTTAAAGTGCATGAAAGGAAAATGGAGCCCAGTAGCTGGCAGGATGGTTGGTGCTGTACATTGAAACTTCCTAGAGTAAAATCAGCAGAGCAAAGGGGGCTTCAGGTGTGCTTTTCCTGTGAGCAGGCTCCTCAGTGCTCACCCACACCAGCAACTCATGTGAGGATGTTTGTACACAAAGGTGTTCGTGGTCTGTAGTTTATATACTGGTGCTGAGTCACAATATATTAGAATGAAAAGATTTTCCTGCAAACATCTTTGCACTTCAGGAAGAATTTGCATCTGTATTTCAAAAATACAACAGCTGCTGTTGCCCAACTTGTGGCCTTGCTCTCAGACCTTTCTTTCAATCTGCAGACCCGTATTTTTTTCTTTTTTTCCTCATCAGTACAGACTCCAGCACAGCAAATTTAAGGCTGCTGACAAGAGACTTGCTTTTCTTAGTTACCCTTCTTGGGCCTCTTAGATGTGGCCTGTAACCTCCTGGGGCCCAAAGCTACATTAGGGCCCACAACATTAGACCGCACATCCCAGAGCAGCAAGCTCTTTCTCCATCAAAAGTTTAAAAGGATGGTTGTCAAATGTGGCAGTTGAATTGGTTAGACTCATTGAGAAACTAAATTTACTTCCTCAAAGTTTGCATTGCAAGCATGCCTTGAGCTTTTCCCAGGCCATCCAGACTGAGATAAGATTTTTTTTCTGAAGGATGAATAAGCATAGTTTCATGTCTGTAAAGAAAACAACAGCCAACAGGAAAGAAAAAAAGTGTGGGAAGAAATGTTTTATTTTGAAACAGTTGAAGTGTGAATGTGCTCAGTTAAGGGAAGACTGTCAAAAGTACCACTAAGTACTTAAATCCCACTGGTGTTAGCTTATTGAAATTCTCCTGCTTTCTCCCAAGTACTTCTGTTCTTGGCTAAAATACAACCCAACCCATCAGGCAGCAGGGAGAGAGGGATGTTCCTTCTCTCTGTCCTAGGACACCCTGGACAGCTGGCATGGAAGCTTGTGGTCTCTCTTTCTTTGATGTATACTACGTCCATCTGCCCTGCAGCATGGAGGGAGATTTCTGGTGGCAACCTGCACCAGGGTTCAGCCTCAGCTTCCAGTGGGGCAGTCCTGTTTCAGGGCAGAAGGCACTACCTGCTCCACGGAGATGCCTTCCAGACCTGTGTTTATGTCTTCATTCAAGTGTGGCTGTAGAAAGATGGGAAAATATTTCATTTCAGACAAGTTAATGAACTCCCATATTCAGCCGTTAGTCCTTTAAATAGCAGAACAGGAAATATGAGTAACTTGCAACATCTGACAGAAAAGGAAAGTAGCTGCTTAGTTCTTTTATGGCCTGTTACCCTATCGAACAATGACGTGAGAATGTGTTGGGACAAACCTGATGAGGTGCTCTCTGCCATGAGGTGCCTATTAGGCTGTTCGTTTTTCCCCTATTTAAAGGTGTCATTTGCCTTAAGATGGATCCTGAAAATACCCAAGGTAACCACATGCCCAGCACTGGCCGAGAACCCCAAGTAGTGAATTGTTATTGCAAGGTCTGAGTAAGGATTTGACATCTGGAAATTATCCACTTTACAAACATATTCTTTATAAAGAAGTAATGCTCTCCAGGTTTTAGGAGGGATTTCCAATACACCATGGGGGAAAAAAGTCTTTTGTAAAAACAGAGCGATTAATGATTTTAGCTTACACTAGCAACCTTGGCATGAAGCACCTGGCTGTATCCTCTGGGTGCTAAGACTGCTGACGATGTGTCACCATATCCTCCTGTACTCAGGAGATAGGTGATGTGCAGTACCCACATTCAGTCTGCAGAACAGATGGACCCCAATATCTTTTTGGCTTAACTTGTTCAACAATTCAAATGCAGAATTTGCAATTACCCAGGACAGATCTGTTTTATTGCTCTTCAGGACATGGGTAGACTCCTTTATACCATTCTCCTTTTTCATAGTTTAATTGTTTCCAGCCTTCCTCATGGGAATAGAACTAAATATATATCTAGCATGGAAAAAAGAATAAAAATGGAAAGAGGTGTTTTGGACATGTAGGAAGATGCAACTAAAAGACTACTTTAAAGTGTTTCCAGGTCTCAGCTTGAATAAAGTTTTGAGAAAATCTGAAATAATTTTGCAGTATACTTTAGGGAAGATCAGAGATATGAGTAATCATTCATAGGAAAATCAACACAGAGGACACTACAATTTTGTGTTAACTCTTCATTTCAGCCACTGAGGACCATGTATTGATTGAATGGTGCCTTGTTGCGCAGTAGGCTCAGAGCAGATGGATTTCCTGAGATACACACAGAAATCAAAAGGAAATGGCATCATACGTTAATGAGCAACCGATAACACTGCAAAGAATGTTTTGAAGCTGTTTATCTTCCACTTGTAAACAAGAGGCCTCAATGATTCAAAGCACATAAACTGATACTACAACAACTTTTATCTCTGAAGTGTTGGAATCAGAGTTGTGCCAGCTCTGATATAAACCAGATATTGCAGTGCCTATTAGGAATCAGGAAAGGTTTATATTTCTTTAGGGCTAATATGACTAATAATAACTTACTATGATAAAATTTTTATTTTTAAAACCATGCACTCTCCTACTTCATCAGCAGATCAATCTCTTCCTGCAGATGACAGTAACTGAGAGTGAATGAGACTGTAATACACCATGGTAATCATTATTTTGGATAACTGGCCCCAGGATATAATCTTCCTAAACCATTCGCATGCGCAAGATTGTACCCTGATTACATCGATGTGAATGGGTCTTCCCAGGAAGGGCCAGGAAGCTATCACAGTCTGCTGTAGCAATTTGTACACTTCTTCTTACCAGCATCCTGAGCAGCCCGCTCTGCCTAGATAAGTTTGATGCTAAATTCAACCTTCCTGTCTCTGGTAGCTGCTTCCCTCTTCCTGTGAATGCTGTTTACATCAGGGCAGTCAGAACAGGGGGTTCTAAGCATGGTCAGATTGCAGAATGTCCCAAAACTTCTTAGCATTTAGCTGAAAGATATACTGTATTTCACTGTATTTCATTACGATCACATATATTGCATTGTCTTACAGTAAGGCCATATTGCTTGCCTTTAAGTAGAGATTGAAAAATTCTATGGATATTTTATAAATAACCTACCACCATTCAGGAGCTAGGTAACATTTTTTTTTCGCTCTGTAGACAACTACATTTTAAAATAGATTTATTTAAGGTACTTGGAGCTGGAATATTATGCATTTGTGTGACCAGCATGAAAATGTCTTCCTCCTCTCTGCCTCCCAGTTCTTTAGCATAAGCTCTGAGACTGTAAGGGTTTCAGTTTCACTAAATTCTCATGAAAAATGTCAAGATCATTTGCTTATATTTGAATAACAGTTATAAACCACTGGCTAAGAGTTTTTTAGCAGCCCTGAATATCTTAGCTCTTCTATCTAAATATCTGACTATAATATTTAAATATAATATCTGACTATCTTAGCTCTTGTATCTAAAAGCCTATCACCAGAAAACAGGTTTCAAAATACTGCAGGAAACCCTTCGCACAAACTCTAGAGGAAAAAAAAACCCAAACGCAAATGAACATACTCAGCTCAAGTGTTCTACAGCATCCTCACGTGGTAAAGCAAGCAGGTACCCTCTGCGGATGAAATGCCTCCTGCCCTTTGCTTCCCTACACAGCTCAGATTTCTGGGATGGAAGTGACTGAAGGGCAGTGGATGGGGGGGTGCATTCACCCCCATCTTCTGGGCCAGCCCCTGGAATTGCAATCTTAAAAGCTCCTAGAAAGGACACCTCCCATATGAAGCTTTCTCCTTGCTTTTGGAAAATTGTGGGCATTTGAGCTTCTCACTATTTCTTTCACTTAGGTCTGTCATCTTTAGTTTAGAAGCAAACAAAACCCAATGGCTTATTCCTTGCCTGAAAAAATGTTTTCAGAAAACTTTTCTGTATGCAACCTCTCACAGTGTGCTACTCAGCCTTGTTTGTTCCTGTTTTCTCTATTAAACTTTTTGTTCAACTACTTCTCCTATTAGAAGGAAGGAAGTAAAAAAATGAAGCAGGAAAGACCTCACTTACCTATGGTGTAACTAGACTGAATTTAGATGATGCTCCCTATTTTACCAGTAAAATAAGCGCACTGTAGTTTCATGGTTTAGATATATTCATGCTTCTAGTTAGAAGCACCTCATCACTTCTACAGAAATAGACACCACTGATTATCGGTGATCACATTTACTCCCCTCCACTAGAAATCTGCTTTATACATTCACGCTTACTGGATTCCCAAAGAACCAGAAGAGTTCCATATAAATTTTGTACTGAACATTAGAAGCTCCTAACATATACAACCTCTACTTGCCAAAACTACTTAACATTTTCAGGGAAAATTTATTTGGGCAGGGTGAAAGGTAAATCCTGAAGCAATTTAGTTTTTCCACTGATGTTATTAGAGGAGAAACACACGATTTTATGCCGCTTTAGCTGGCAGCTAAAAAAGTTAAATCTGCTTCAGTATTGGTCAAGGACCACTTGAGGACCATTTGGATGAAGTCACACAAAAATCAAGTGGAGTTGCCACAGCTCCAGCTACCACACTTATAATCACACTAGTAGGAGACAAATGCAAGAAGCCTTGGTCAGTTAAATGCAAGCCTTCATTATTCCAGAAAAAATTGAGTATGAGCTTGTATTGGTGAAGTAGAAGCCTGAACTGTCAACAGCGGTGTTGCTCTGCCCCCTGCAGACTAGACTGTATAATCACATCTTACTCCAAATTACTCTTAAAGCACATCTAACGCAACAGAAGTTGTCAATATGAATTAATGTACATGGGCACTATCTTCTAACGATGTATTGTGGCACTGCATGCCATAAATAAGGTAAGTCAGGAGCCAGTGAGTGTTTTCTGTGTGTTCTCACTGAGACCACACTGCCCACTAAGTCTGGGAAATAATTAATGCCTGAATAGCATCCAAATTCAATATGTAATATAGGAAATATTTATGTCTGTTACTCTAATGTATGCCACACAGCATTTCTTCATGATGAAGAAACAAGATTTTTTTCCAACTCCCATATATAGAGCAACTTCTTCCTGGTACTAAGAAGGGCTTTCTACAGCAAAATCCAGGGGACAGCAAATGCTGTGATTCCTTGACTGATCTCCCTAAGTGACCAGTATGATGCTACTGATAACCTGCCCTGACTGATACAAAAGGTACCAGCATCCCACTCTTCAAGAAGTTTATGTCACCACCTTTTATCCTAGGTAAACATCCAAGAAATGTGGTAAATGCATCCACCTTTAGGAGTTCTCTATAATTCAGTGCAGTCTCCTCCTGTTATCTGGTAAAGAATGTTAAAGCTCATTAAATTCTTAGGTGTTTGTTGCATGCCCATTGATGTGAGAAAACTTATTGTACTAGTACTTATTGTTTTTTAAAGGCTTGACAATATTTTGTACTAAGAGTACCCTTCTGAGAGAAAACATGGTTCTGCATCATTTTTATAAGGCTTCTTTTGGATAGGAACAGCACAATAGAATTTACAAAACACAGAGTTCAGACTTGTTCCAACTTTTCATTTTATTGAAGCATTGACATTTGAAAAATACTTTCCTTGAAGCACATATGCCAAGTCCCAGGCATCATATGTGGCCCGCACAAATGAGCAGCACCTGACACTCCTTTACTCCATCCCCCATGGGTGGGCCTGTCTGCAGTTATCGGGTGTCACACAACAGACAAAACTGGTCAGGTCTTGTGCAGAAAGTCTGCACAAAGAAAAATTTGCCCATGCAACACCCAACACAGTCCCTCTCCTATTGTGTGACGACCACATGTACTGGTTACGTGACCCAAAGACTCACATGTCAGGAAACAAGAGAAGCGAGCAGTCTTTCACAAGTGGCAGCTTACAGTGCCTAGCATTTGAGAATACCTTCAGTACAGAACTGAAATGGGTGCTCAGAAAAAAATAGTATCTTTACTCAATTTTATATAGAGCAGAGCTTGCAGTATGTAATGCTGTTATGCTTCTGTAAGTTCAATTTAAAGGCAGGGAAAGCTCTTTAATAATTACTCTTCTGAGCTGTATTCAGCATCTGGGTTGGACACACTCCATGGTTTGCAGGTAAAACAAGTGAGAGGTAGTCAGAACAGCACATTGAAGTTTGACAACCAAAAGCTCTAAAAATGTATTATGTACATCTGAATTGGATTTCTGTCCAGAAGTACTGCAGGAACACAGATTTAGAAAAGCTAGTATGACATTAAACCACTGACTAAATTTCCAAGTGAATGCTTTTGCGTGGATTCTCTCATTTTGTCATTCTTCATTGCTTTTGTTTTGTTTTGCGTGGATTCTCATTTTGTCATTCTTCATTGCTTTTGTTTTGTTGAGGATCTGCTGCAGACTAATACCGCAGCCTAGAAAATTTCCAAGCATATCACCTAAGCAAAATGAAAGTCTCAAGTTTTCACCTTGCCCATTTCACAAACAGAAATGGTATTATTACTTCCAAAGCAAAATCTGGAGGAAAACAATGGTCACATTTATACTTGGCAAAACTGTTCTCCAGTACTTCCGTTTGACAACAGCTGAATGGCATTCTTCAACAAAATTCTTTACATAATCCCTGCTATCTCAGATAACTGACACGGAAGTAGCCCAGACCCAAAGCGATACATCTTGAAAACCTTGTGCAATATTACAATACCTTCATCAAATGAACATTCAAGCTCTAATTTTACCTTTCTTTATATTCTTTTCATTTGAGGACTTTGGAGTGGTTTGTAACATGTAACTGAAGAAAGCAAAGAAAGGGAATACTTAATACCACTCTTTTTTTTCCAGCAAATTGATTATATTTAATGACATAGTAACTGTTCTCAGATCTAGAAATCTGCTAAATTCTGTAATGAAAACCGATACAATAAGCACTATTTCTGCACCTGTTTAAAACTTCACTTGGACGAAGAGCTGACATAGTCCACCATTCTGACCAAGGCCAGAAACGAGTAACTACACTTGAATAAACACGATGGTTTCAGGGGAATGCTCATGTTTCCACATACATTTACCAATAAAGATTATCTTCTAACATTTTCAGTGCTTGGAGCATGGTCTTAATGGCATTAACGACACAACTGACTGACAACAATCTCTACCCAGAAAGAGAGCTCTTTCTACAACTCTCCATGCTAACAGAAGACTGAGGGATGAGGTGACTTAGGAGAAATGCTGACTAATGCTGTCAGTAGATACTGGTGTTAATCCCTTTATTTCTCCTACACTCAGTTCTTTTGTCTCACTTCCTTCCTGGCCTCCACTTTCCAAGTGCTGCAGGCCATCTTGTTGTCATAAAAATCACTAGAACTGATGTCTTGAACTTTTGTTTCTGCATGATTTACTCCACGCACTTGGTAGTACAGAACTGTTCAGAGAGGGTGACTATTTCTGTTGTTTAAAACAGGGTACAGGAGACATGTTCCTTTTCCGAGTCACGTAAGACTTTGTCTCATGAACTGAGATGGGCATTAGGATTTTCCCTGTTTCCTGCTCACAAGTTGCAAGCCCAACTTGCCTACATTGTGGCACAAATTCCAGTGCAAATCCAGGACAAAAGAGCACCTTGTGGGGATACTTGGTCATCAGTTTCAAATGGCCTTGCAACAGGCAAGCCAAGGCAACTCAACACTTTCTGAAATGCATTCTTCTTCTTCAAGAAGAATGAAAGTTGGTTTCTTCTTCACTAGATCCTGTTAAATAATTACACACTACTGCTGGATTCTTCCCTTACTGTTAGGACTGATGTTCTCTGGGAATGGAAATCGCTCAGCTCCCCTGAAGAAAACCCAGGAACACTTACTGCTTACAGTCCACACAGGGGTCACCTCTTCATAAAGGACAGAAAGGCAAGCAGACCTCTTCCAGTAGCTGCTTGAGCATTAATCAACTGGTCTCTGGGTCCCTCTGTCTCTCAAAGTTGCTGTTTTAGGCTCTAGGAGTTGAAATTTCAGTCTGAAACACCAATTGCACTGAAAACAATACATGACCCTAAATATGTCTGTACCATTACACTAAGTGGTACCTCTCCAATGCCCACTCACCTCTGAACCTACTAGCAAGGTTGCACGTGGCACTGGAACACAAACTCTAGAGCACCGGAGCACTGTGTACGTCCTCTGCAGGTTCTAAAAAAACATTCATGGAGGGAGAAGGCGAGCAGGATGCAGAGTACATTATGCCTCTGGTCAGCACCTGGATCTGCTCTTTCAGAGGGGTACAGACAAAGCAACAGAGTAACGACCTTTGTAAGAAAGACCATGCAATTGTTCTGGAAAAAAACCAGATTCACAATGCACAGATTAGGGCCATGAGCGAAACTTCACAAAAACCCCCATAGATCTGTATAGCTAGAATTACACAAAGTAATTAATTTTTAATTTATCTGTACCATATCACATACTGCATAGCAAAAATACTGACAGACCTCCCATTTGGAGACACTTTTCGGTGTAGTAATTGCCAGGACTGGTAATCCTTTCCTTCCTCTCTGCTCGCCCAAAACCCAAATCCGTCTCCTGTGTTATTTATACATAATGAAAAGAAAGAGCTCATGAACTATAGTGACATTAGCTGAAATCAAGACAATTCACCAACCAGTAACATGATACTGGAAGTAGTTTTACGATGTTACTGGGGGAAGGGAATGTGTTGAAACGGACAGTTACACTTTTTGAATA
Source organism: Athene noctua (assembly GCF_965140245.1). NCBI lineage: Eukaryota > Metazoa > Chordata > Aves > Strigiformes > Strigidae > Athene > Athene noctua. Next base: position 26,310,965 of record NC_134038.1, on the reverse strand, counting down.
CACAGTATTTTGAAGTGAAGCTGAAATGAAAGCTAAATGAAACTGAAAAAAAATCCACATCTGAACATCAGTGGGGATATATATTTTCTCACTCTTAAAATAGCCTGAGCCTTTTTTCCCCCTTGAAAATATTGATAGTCATATACTCTTCAGAATCTCTTTAAAATTGCACAATATTTAATAATTACACAGTAACTTGTTCACCTCCTGCAGTGAAGACTGAAGGGAAGTCCAAGAAATTCACTGTGGTAAAAGTCTTTAGTCAGCAGAAAGTGCTGTGAAGAAAGCAGTGGGAACTGGAAGGAAATTTCCAGCACCTGCAATTTTTGGCTATTGGTAGGTAAAAGAAAGTGAAGTTTTGGGGTGTGCTAAAACCTCTGAGGTGAGAACTGATCTTGCAGTAATTTTTTAAGAGATCTACAATCACTTTCTCATTAACAGCCATGAGCAAAGCAGAACAGCAGTATTAATTTATGTGCAGAAATTCATATGCTTGTGAGTCATGGCTGCATCCCAACCCACCATTTGGAGTCCAAGATTCGGCAGATATGGGAAATAAGGCTCTCTGCTACATAGGAGGAACAGTCTCAAGGAACTTTGCCCCACGCCTAAATCTGTTGATTTCCTCTTCCTTTCTTTAACACTACTGTGTATGAGCTTTAACCTCATTTAGCTTCCAGAATGCCTCCAAACTGGTTGTTTCTTCTTATAATTCAACTGCCCGTATTGCTTGCAAGGCAGTTAAATTGCAAAAAGGCTGAAGTTGGGTGTTATATCTATTTCTAGATATAAGTATCCAGGTTTCCATCTGTTCTCAGAAAACTGTGTGAGAAACAAACTGAGTTTATGACCTACTCCCACACAAGTAGGTACCACACACTAAAGGACTTCATTCTGCATGTTTACCACAAACCCACCGAAGCTGCTGGTCTGCTTGGAGGTCAGTTAATTCATCAATGGATCGCCAGCTGCACTGACAAGCATATGCTCGTGCTCCTTTCTTCTTTATCATCTTCGCTCTTAGTTTACTGAGCTCAGGCATGTTATTCCTGCCAATCAAATGAATTCAGTTTAGGATCATTCATTTTTTCTAAGGAAAAAAGATTAATGAGGCCATTTCAATTCAGAAAAGCTCTTGAATATTTCTGAGTACCACTGTCATGAATGAATTTAGGGATATGTTCAAATTCTGTTTTGAACACATTTCTTTCCTGAGAGCAGTCTTGTTGCGTAATTGCTGTATTCTCAGATGAACTGGAGACTGACTTTTTGTAAGCAATATTCTCTGTTGGGTTTAGAGACCCTGTGTCAGCCTCAAGAGAAAGATTTGGGAAGAAAACCACGCAGAGTTAATTCTCGTGTTAAGAAATTATCCAAAAATGTATTTATCTTATCAAACTTACCGTAAAAATCCCTATGCATAATGAGTACAATGACAGTGTTAAACTTTTCATCAGGAGATGTTATTCAGAATGGTTGTTAAAGTGACTGAAATTAAATGCCGATAAAAGGAAGGAATGTACATCAAACCACAAATAATCCCTGGGCAAGCATCAACCACAACAAATGAAAAATCATCATAGCTATTATAAAACCAAGTTGTTTAAAAACAAAGGAAAATGTACCATTTTAACTATCCCTGTCCTCATGACCACCTCCTGGCCATCAATTACTGACCATTGAATTGCTCAAAACCAGCATGAATATGTCCAGCTCAATGAAGAAAACCCCAAAAAACCATCAAAGAAAGAATTTTAGAAAAAGAGGTCAGACACCTATTCATAGAAGGCAAATGTTTAACCTTCAAGTTTGCTTTTTAAAATTCAGGTTAATCAAAATAAATAGCTAAATACCTTGCTAAAGATTACAGATTTTAATCAAGTATCTGATACTAATGCCTTTCCTTTTTTTTTTTTTTTTTTAAATATCTTAATTTCAAGATCTCAGAGGCAGAATTAATTTAGACTTTGAGTAAGTAAAAGAACCATATTTTTATTTCTATCTTTCCAGCTACCAAACTCATCTCAGGAGACTAGTGCAGCACTGTATTTTTAATGCTGCTTTAAATAACAGGAAAATAAGATTTGCATTCAAGGAGAAATACAAATTTCGAAACTGGAAGGAAAATACAGGAAAAACCTAATGTGTAATACAAGAAAAATAATAATCCATTACTGTTCTAGTCTGGCTGTCCCACCCCCTGGTGGCCAAGCTCTGAGCACATCCACTGCCCCCATCAGTTAATGGGCACAGACAGAGACTTGATTAAAATAAGAGGAATCCAAATTGAATGTCTGTATTAGGAGCATGCCTACTACATTATCTTTCACTAAGTCCTTGCATTAGAGAGTTTTAGAGAAACTGGAAATAAGACTTCCTTAATTTTAAGCCCTCAAAAAATTTGAAATAATTAAAGTCAAGACATCGCAATATCTAACAAGAAAACAAAAATCCCACCCCTCCACTTAATCAAACCTTGCTGCAAAAAGGAGTTTGCTGAGTAATCAAACTATTTGATTTTACACTGAACGTGACAGCATAATACTTGATAGTGGAAGAAAATCTGACTTGAAACAATCACAGTCTGTATGAGTGAAGGTATGGTGAGAAGGATGTGCTGAACAGTCTGCATTCATTTTTCAGGCATCCTGCAATGGCATACCAGAGGCCAACCCATCACACAGATTATCTGCCTGTTTCAGTAGTCAAGATGCCTTTTGATCCATGAAACCTGAATTCTTTCTAAAAGCAGACAGGGAGAGTGATGGGGGAAGAAATGGAAAGGCATGAAAAGAGATTATGGGAGATGTTGCATCTCTCTCCCTGCAGACTTTCCCACCTGATCCCCAAACAGGTTGCACACATATTCCTGTTGAGGTGACACAGGAGTGCTCAGGACTTTGCTTCCCATTCCTATCAAGCCCCAAAGCACAGTAACACGATGCTAATACCAAACCCACCTCAGACATACCTGAAAAAAAGATAATCACAGGACTGATCCCAGATGTAGTCATTGAAAAGTGACACACGGAAGTCGCAAGCAGTACAACGTAGTTCATCACATGTTCTAGTCAAAAAAGAATAGAAAGGTCCGAGCTTATTACAGTCAGAGAAGCTACACAGATTGTAGCTGTTTCAAAGTGCAATGCTTATGCAGAAATACTAGAAGCAAAGTTATCCTGCAATCTTAATTTTTTTACATCTCTGGCACATTCATTATGGTATGTGTTTTAACTGTACAATCACGTATTCTTTTATAGGTTCCTAACCTCACTGAACACAGAAAATAAACTGATATATTCTCTTCGGTCTTCCTCACTGGTATGGCACCTGACTAGCATCCAACTATGCACCAAGTGCACAATTAATTACTACAGAAAATCCCAAATAGAAATGCAATAATGTTCTATAGGATGCTGAGAATAAATCTTTAAAGTACCTCTCCTACTAAGTTCAGCTTCTGCTGCAAAGCACTCTGGCTATTTTCAGTTCAGGCTCTGGGATGATTTAAACCAGTCCACTGATTTAAGTCACATACACAGAAAGGTGAAGAGAGGCAGGGAAAAAAAACAATACTTTACAGCAACAATTCCTTAACTACATGTTAATGATTTCTGGAGTCTCATGTCTCATTTGTACACATCTTTCAACTCTTCGAATGAACAAAAGATCTAGTGGTCAACAGCAGAGGACTGGAAGGGACCAGCTGACTTCAGACTGCAGTTACAGCCAGCCAGCCACACGTTTAGATGAATGTAAGGCTGTCCTGTCCAGTTCAAATGCAGAACTCTGTACCATCACAGAAACATCATTGAGAATAAACTAATGATAAAGCAAGTGGAACATTTTTTTTCATGTTTCCTACCTTTTTGAAATATTTGTTCCTATCCCATATGGTGAAGAGCTTCCACCCAGGTACACCGGACAGCATCTATATGGATTTCATTAAAAAATACTTAATTGCAGCAAAAAATTTTCAGGAAAGTAGTACAATGCTTCTCCCAGTCTAACAACATGATATTTCTAAAATAATATTTATTAAATATAGGAAAAGCATCCAAATACTTACAAACTACAGAATTTTAAAATTTCCATTACCAAGGTGTTAAACTCTATGACAACCACTCTCTATAACAAATATAGATGGGACTAGATACTGCAGCATTTGATAAATGTATTTGTCCATATGGCAAAGGAAGCTGTTGTTCAATAACTTAAATAATTATATAATAATATATATTTAAAATATATAATTAAATAATGTATAAGAAATAATTTTGACCACATAAAAGCACATTAGCTTTGGGTTTTTTTAAAAAAGAATGCTTCTCTAAATACTCAGTTTCTTTCTCTCAATACAGATTAAACAGTGGCAATATTACTAAACTGACAAGCTATAATCAAGTATGTTCAACTAGTCAAAACATTTTTCATTTACCTTTTCCTATGAGCCTGTGAAACAGCACTATTTCTTTCAGGTGTGAGACTTGTAGAGGTAGACTTCAACTTCTATTTAAAACACAATCAAAGAATACAAGGCAGCATTACAGAAAGGTAACAATATTCTGTTTTACTTAATAAGCAGGAGCCAGAAAATCTCAGTCACAAAAGGGGACGAAGAATTTGGGAATTTTCTTGCTCAGGTTTCTGTGAGGGTTTCTGAGACAAAAGCTGCTGAAGTAACCAGTAACTGAGGAATGAGGTTTCTCTTCCCATAGTGAATTCCCAGCACTACCTAAGGAATTCAACACCACATGATCACTTTGACTATATAATCAAGGCTTAGTATTTCATGCCCTCTTTTTAATAATTTTGCTTTTAAAGGCAGTTTTAATTTAGTAACCTTCTCCCTCACTGTTTTTGAGCTTTTGTTTTACTAAAAACACATCAAGAACTTACATTATTCAAGAAGGTAAAATGTCATTGAAAAATTTATTTGCTGCACATAAAACAATTTTTTTGAATTCTAGAATAATAGAATTCTACATTCTAAATGGGAAGTCTTAGAGATATAAAATGATATACAAATTTACTGACATAATTCTCTCTCACTCAGACATACATATTGTGGTATATGAGTGTTCTTTGTTGGTTGAGATTTAACCACTCTGTAAGGAAACCAAGACAAAGCAAAACCAATGTCACTTGTGAAAATAAAATAATTTGCACAGGGGGTTATGAAGATAAGTAACACAGTTTTCTACTGCTGATACCTAAATGAGTATCTGTTTTCAATGTCTTCTATCATTCTGTCTTGACAATGTAAATCTGCAGCTTCATCTCCATCTCCTGCTGTCAAGCAACAGAAGTCATTTGCAGATGACACAAAATGGGGAGCAGTGGTTGGTATGCCAGATGACTGTGCTGCTATTCAGAGGGAACTCCCCAGGCTGCAGAAATAGGCTGAGAAGAGTCTCCTGAAGTTCAACTAAGGGGAAATGCAAGCTCTTGACCTTGAGGAGGAATAACCCTCATGCACCAGAACACACTGGAAGCTGACCAGCTGGAAAGCAGCTTTGCAGAGAAGGCCATGTGAAATCTGGCTGATGTTAAGTTGACCATGAGGCAGCAGTGTGCCCTTACAGCACAGGTGACCAACAGCATCCTGGGCTACATTAGCAGCAATGTTGCCAGAAGGTCAAGGGAGGTGATCCTTCCTCTCTACTCAGCACTGGTGAGACAGAATCACATAATCATTTTGGTTGGAAGGGATTTCTTGAGATCATCCAGAAAATCTCCACAGCCTCTGGGCAGCCTGTCTCAGTGTTTGACCACCCTTGCAGTAAAAAAGTGTTTTCTTGTGTACAGATGGAATATCATGTATTTCAGTTTGCGCCCATTGCCTCTTGTCCTGTCACTGGGTACTACAGAGGAGTCTGGCCCCTTCTTTACTCCACTCATCGCATATTTACACACATCTGTAAATCCCCCTGGATCCTTCTCTAGGCTGAACAGTCCCAGCTCTCTCAGCCTCTCCTCATATGAAAGGTACTCGAGTCTCTCAATCATCTCCATGGCCCTTTCCTGGAGGTTCTCCAGTAGCTCCACCTCTCTCTTGTACTGGGGGGCCCAGAACTGGACACAGTACTCCCGATATGGCCTCAGAGACACGATATGGCCCAGTACAAGAGAGACATGGACATAATGGTGATTAAGGGCTTAGACCATCTGACATACAGGTAGAGACTAAGAGAGCTGTAATTGGTTAGCCTGGAGAAGAAAAGGATCAAGAGAATCTTATCAACATATAAAAATACATGATGAGGAAGAATAAAGAAGACATAGCCAGACTCTTCTCAGTCTCAGGGCCCAGTGATAGGAGGAGAGGCAATGGGCACAAACTGAAATACAAGAAATTCCGGTTAAACATATGAAAAAACTTCTTTACTTCTTGTGAGGAAGTCAAACACTTGTCAAACACTGGAACACGTTACTTAGAGAGGCTGTAGAGTCTCCATCCTTCAAGATATTTAAAAGCCATCTGGACATGGTCCTGGTCAATCAGCTCTAGGTAGCCGTGCTTGAGCAGGCAACTGGACCAGATGACTTCCAAAGGTCCCTCTTTCAACCTCAACCATTCTATGATTCTGTGATATTTGACACTATGCTCTATCTTGAACGGGTATTGGGTAAGGCTACCTCTTTATATCTCTCCTGTCCCTCACTATAGGACTGTTGCATTTTCATTTCTGCTTTTATTTTCCAAGCTCATCTCACAGCTTGTTTTAGTTCATTTTTTGCTTTAAAACAGTTTTCCTTTATGGTGCTTTTCTTTCCATCGCTGAACCTCATCTGTTCTGCATTTGTCTAGACTCCTACTCACCAGAGGTGTTTTGGTAAAGCTGCTGTCATTACAGATTTCATCAATAATGTCATCTATATCTTCTTCACTGCTGTCAGCACTCATTAACAGTTTAGCTGATCTGAAAAACAAACAAATAGGCCTTCATTTTGTAGCATGACCAGAGCAGTTCCAAGAATTGTAATTTAAAACATAAAATTAGTTACAGCCTTTTTCTTCTAATATATCTGCAGTACCTAAGGTAGGCCATCATGACTGGACAGATGTAAACTACACGATGACGCCTTTCAGTCCCTGTTGAACTGTCCCATATTTTGGCTTGCTTCTTTTATTTCCAACCACTTCTAACCCTGAATAAAACTATGATAATATAACCCACACTGCACTTACTGAGCAACAAATTGGATAGCCCCCATTTTTCACATTCATCTTCAGCAGCAGGAATATAAAAAGGTCAGAGGAAGTTCTCTCCTCATGCTGTACAACTTCAGGGGTTCTGAAGAAATTCCTGCCAAATAGTATGGATTTAGAGAGATCATCTGCACTTTGCTTTCACTCAGGTGAAGACTCTTGTCACTCGAGTCTGCTATTTGCTAGCTCTTTGTCAAAGAAAGGGAGACCTGTAGTACTGCTGCATCAACCAATCAAGAACAAACCTACTCCTGAGAAAGAACACCACTGCCATTTTTAAAAACACTGTGATTAGACTGACTAAATTTGGGTGCTCATCTACCATTATGCAAACAATAGGCAAGTTCAGTAATGTGGCCAAAGGCTTGCTGGTCTTGTACGAGTCATTTGGCTCTTCACGATCCTTGCCTGGGTCTCTGAGATGCCTGCTGGGTAAGTGCTCTGCTGCCCACATGTGGAGACATCTGGCAAAACCCCCCCCGGTCCACAGACCTTCCAACTGGAGTCTGAGACACGAGGGATGGAAACCTGGGAGACACCTGTGAGGGCTGGGATGGAAGCCTGAGGGCAGGCAGCAGTGTGGCAGACGGCACGGCAGTGCTGTCAGCAGTGACCCCGTAACGACCAAACCTGTCGGAATTCAGATCACCATTTTGACAACTGTGAAATTTGAGATGGCTGCATAAAAGTGTAGAGTGTAAGTTAAGTACTTACTGTAGAAGATACAGTTAATAGAAAAAGTATGAACAGAATACATAGATGACTGAAGTATCAACAGAATAAAATGTTTGCCAATACTATTGCTAAAGTTCTTCCTGCACTAAATCACAAGATTTATAGATATTTTACGTATATCATGAGGTCAGTTATGGAGCTATGTAACCCTTGGTCCTAACTCAAGCAAATTAGTGCAGCTTTTAACGCCATATTTAATCCGAGGTTGGGATCAAGAAACAAAGACTATCTGAACTCAGCTCGCTGGCATACGACTCGGCTGTTTAAAAATAAGTGCTACAGGGGATACTCGTTGCCCGCCGGCCAGTGTTCCGGCTCCCGAGCCTCAGCAGTTTCTGTTCCTGAGGGGTCTCGCCGACCGCCTCCCGCCTCACCGGGCGGGGGAGGGGCGGGCTGCGCGCCACCGCGGCGGCCGCCCGCTCGGCGAGAAGGTGCGTGACGATGCCGGGACCGCCGCCGGACCGCTAACCTGCCCTCCTTCGCCGCCGCCGCCTCCTCGCCGCCGCCGTGCCGGTGGCCGCCCGCCGCCCCGCGCCCCGGCAGGCGGCAGAGCCGCGTCTCCACTTCATCCAGTAACCGGTCCAAGTCGTCCGCCATCTTGCCGTTGCCAAGGCGGCCCCGCACCGCCCGGCGCCGGCAGGGGCGGGCTCTCCGCGCCGCGGCGGGGTGCGTGAGACGCTCGTGGGGTTCTCGGGGAGCTCGTCCGCTGCCGGGCCCCAGCGCACCCCGCCACCCCCGGAAGGCGGTAGTGAACGGGAAAAAAAAAAAAACAAACACCGAGCTTTTAGACTCCGGCCGTAGTCGGCAGGATTCGAACCTGCGCGGGGAGACCCCAATGGATTTCTAGTCCATCGCCTTAACCACTCGGCCACGACTACGCACGATGGAAAGGCTGTCTCCGCCGGCACTAGGGCTGACGGGCCGCGCCGCCCGCGGGAGCGCTGCCGGGAGACGGTACCGGGTACAACGGAGCGGTTGTGGCTTGGTATTTAGAGCAGGGATCCTCACGGGGTGGCGTCGAAGGCATAAAACAGAGTTAATGTATTTGTAATATTGTTCACTGTGCCGTATATCAGTCTGGTTTAGAGCAAAAAGCCTACCCTTGGCCAAGTCCCACGGGAGAGGCCTGTTTTCTTGCGTAGATTAACAATGCCTGTTGAGAGAATGGCGCCACCGCCCGTCGGTCCCGGCCCGCGCCCCGGCAGCTGTCCCTGCAGCCCTGGCGGGCTGCGGCGGCTCGTTCCTGCCAGTTCTGGCCGGTCTCAGCTGGGGAGCGGCGGGAAGCGGCTGCGGGCCTGCGCCGCCTCCCGCCCGGCCGCGGGGTTCGGGGGCTTCATGCGGTGGTAGTACAGGGCTGCCTTTCACTGAGACAACTTCAGCAAATGGGATTTTTTTTTGGCTTTGCACTTTATTTAGCATTTTTGAGGAAAGTCCCATAAAACAGGGTCTCGCCTATCGCCCTGTTAATAAAAGCAGACAAATGTAGGAGGTGTCAGTCACCAGTCTAACAATGCAGGCTCCAGCCTCTCCTGTCTTCAGAGACAAATGGAAGGTCAGATGTCTCAAGGTGGGCACACTGCCAGCGTTGTCAATGCCGACGCTTCAAGAGAAATGATGGAGGTGAATGCTGTATATTATTATATTTGTTTAGAAACCCAAGGAAACGAGAGAGAGGGGGTGGGGGGGTGGGGAGAGGTGTCCTGTTAAGCAAAACAAAGCATTGCCGTCTGCTCAGGTTAGCTGAGCCAGCTCAGTGCCTGCACCCCCCTGTTGCCAAGACTGTCCAAAATTTGTCAGCCTGTGATGAAGTGGGGGCTGCAGTCCTTAACAGCTCCAAGCAAAGCCTCTCAGTTACAAGGTGTTTTACAATTCTCCTGGTATCCCATGTAATGAGTTGCAAGCCCTGTTTGAATTCCCTCGTACTTAAGCTTTTATTTCATCGTTCCATTTTCCTTCCCATGCATCTCGGGGCTCTGTTAATACCCCAGCCTGTATCATGGCAGTGCTGCTGGGGGAGATGTGTTGGGTAGAACAGTTGTGAGCCTTCCCTGGGTTGATGTGACGGAAGAAACTAAATAGTGTTGATGCTGCTCCAGCTCTTTTAAGTGGTCCCTTGGTCAGGACTTGGTGTCGTGTAGGTAAATGCAATCCAGAAGAAGTGGATTTTTGGGTGGAATTTTTACATTCATCTCTTGCAGCTGTGGAGAGTTTAAACTAATCACAATTCTCCCTGGTATGCTATCATCTCTGTAATTTGAAAAAGGATCAGGAGCCCACAGGCTTGGAAAATCTTGAAGAAACTCTTGTCCTGAAATACATCATCACATGTGGAAAAGACCACTTGCTGCATCATCTTAAAGGAGCTTAAGAATGCCGAAATCCAGTATCATTCTGGCATTCTTTCAAATGGCCTTAGAAATCTGAGTACATTCTCTTTTGACTGCAAAACAGCTTCTTTCCCTTTCCATCAATCCTGTGGCTGTCAATGTGTCAGCTGCAAGGTGCCAAAAATGTATGGAGTGTCTATGGGATAACAGTGCCAAAGTCAGGGGTGCCTCAAGGCCTTCTCCCATGAACCCGCTGCAGCATTTGCTCAGTTGGAAAGCATTTGAAACCAGAAAGAAAGAAGAAAAAAAAAAAAAAGGCACAGACCTTTATAAATTCCTTAAACTGCAAAGATTGTTTTTGTGCAGATTGCTGCCTGCTGTTTAGATCCTTGTTGTTCAAAACTTCTGAAAGGCCTGATGCAATCAAAGAGACTTACTGGGTCAAATTGATTCCAGACCAGTCCCTGGAATCACACCGAGGTGAATTTGACATACTGGGTCTTCAGCTAAGCTGTGGCTGGAGAAAGGAGTTGAGGTCACGCCCTGAATTTTGCCCTCTCTTAGGAAATAAGTGAATTTGCTTGTGCAAATCATGTCTCCCACTGACTCTTGGGGCTTATATTGGTGCAAACAGAAAGGTTACTGACTGCTGAGGGCTGGAAAAGTGCAGAATGACCACTTTGTCTGATGATGATTTTTTTTTTTTTTTTTCTTGATACTTTCTCAGTGTATCCTTAGGAAGCGAGTACAGAAAGCTGGAAGGCTGTCCTGGGTGGAAGCCATCATGATCTCTAATCCTCAAGCTACTGTAAATTGTTCTCAGCAGTGCTGATGAAACTGGATTTTGCCACCACAGTGATGAGGACAAAAAATCTTCCTAGGACAGGATGTTAATTTGTCTCTTCTGTTTTCTCTGGAAACCAAAGAAAGCCCTAATTGAGGTTGAGTAGAGCTTTCCTCAGCCCTCTTTTCTGAATGATGAACTCTCCAGGGCTCGGGTGATGATAGAGGTCAGCAAACCCAGGGAATACCAAAGCTGTCATTTCCTAGTGCTACGTGCTGCCATCCAGGAGGGAAATGATTGCAGGCAGATTGCATCTTCTTTTTGATGTGGTGATGGCATGTTGCAGCCCTTTTTGCCTTCTCACCTCTTGCCCCAGAGGTAGCTCAGTGACTGCCTTTCACCCAGGTGTTCTGCTGCCTCCAGCAAATGTAGAACCAGTTCAACTCCTTGCTCCCAGTCACAGGATGTTGCTCTAATCCTGTTCCTGGTCACACTCCAGTATAATATAATTTTGAGTGACACCACACATATTTTCCAGTAGTGGTACAATGCATCACCATGAGTGAATTCGGGCCGAATGTAGATTCTTGGCCATAATTTAACCACTAGCAAGCATTTCTGTGGATGAAATTATTCTGTGTAAAGGTATCAGATCAGGAGACAACTTATTGAAAGACTGCTTGGCAGCAAAAATAGCAGCGTGTGCAAGATTCCTCATATAACATTATTCGTCTGTGATGTTGAGAGACAGCCTTGGATCAGAGGACAGTTTAAGCTGGAGGCCAATTCAGTCTTGGACTTCACTGCTGATCCTTCCATCAAAGGTGCTGGCTCAGAGGGTGGATTTTCAGTTTGCTTTTCTGGCACAGCTGCCTCACCCATGAGGGACCAGACTGGCATCAGAACTGGAACAACTTTCAGTTATTTCCAACCTTTCATTGAATTAATCATTTCAGGGTTAGGGTATGTGAGCACCCACCACCTGATCCCTGGGCACCTCAGTTCTCTTGCAAAGGAAGATACTCCTGAGAAGAGCAGGCGAGTGTCAGAGTGACAATCTGAGCCCCCTTGCTGTCAGGGGTGAACATACTTTTAGATGCTTGCAGCCACACATGCCAATTTTCAAATGAGTGAGACAGTGTGGCACTTACCAAGGGAAGCAAAAGTTTTTCAGGACAGTATGCAAAGCAAAAAATTACTTGTCTGGGGGCCTTTTAATGAACCTGGTGTAGTCCTGAAAACTGCTTATAACCATGACATTTCGATCTCCATGAGGGCATAACAAACATTGTAAAGTCACTTCTGGAAAAAAACTGTTAGCTTGTAAGGCTGTGTATCAAGGAGGTCACACTTCCAAATCAATGATAATTATGTGTAACTTCAAATAAAAATGGTGTTGCCAGGCTCTGTGTGGCTTAACTGCACCTGCATTCTCTGGCACCAAGGGTGTCTGTCCCTGTAAAGCAGGGCAGGGGGGGCCCATGGTGATAAAGCAGGTTAATGCAGAGGAAACATCTCATCACAAGGAAAAAATGTTTCCATTTAAAAGATAGAAATAATAATTAGTTGTAAGTATAAAATTAATTGGTCTGCCAGGAAGGACCAAAGCTGTGGAACATGAGTTGTAAGGAGAAAGGGTTCAGCAGAGAGGACTGGGGGCTATTGTGAAAAAAATCCTTCTTACTTATTGCCCATTGCACAGCTGTGGTGAGAGACCAACAACACGCAAGACCATCCTTGCTGAGGGACACAGGAGCTGAAACTAAAGCAGTGATAGTGTTACATCATCCTTGCCAAGGCTGAAAATATTTTTTGGGGATGATTCTTCAACTGGGAATAACTCACCTGTAAGCCATGGGGTTGTGCTACCACTATGCATGTGAGGGTCAAGATTGCTGTTTGTGTGAACTCCAGGCTTAGCATCTCACTCCTTGGTAGGGTTGGTTCAGATTTTTTCTTCCTCTGGCCCGAGGATGCTGCATCTCAGAGGCAGTCGGAGGTGGCAGTAGATGGGGTTGGTGTTCTCACACATCAGGTTCCAGATATACTCCTTTGTTTTACTGCATAGTATTTGCCTGACTTCCTTTTCTCAGTAAAAGAATCCTGTTCAGTGAAAATATGTTAGTCAGAATGACACCTGTGTAACAGGAATGCTATTTGCATGTGTGATTTTGTAAAGGCTTTTACAGTTAAAGTGACTTAGAAGAATGTCAGGAGGAACAATGCCTTTTGCAGCTGAAAGCTTCCTTACAAAACCACTCTCTAGGAGCTCAATAAATGCTAAAATGAGATCTTTGTGTATGTAAAACCAGGGTTTTTTTCAGTGTAATAACAGTGCGATTTTCGAAGTGGGGGTGTGTGTGTGGTTAAGGGCAAAGTGAAAATTAAAAGCTAGAATCCCACTGATTTCAACGGGGTCAGGATTTCACCGAGAAGGTGAAAATTCAGTCCATCTCATCGCAAGTATTTTTTGCTTGCCCGAGGACACGAACCGGTAGCTCTCCTTCCAGCTCCAAGTTGCATCTCCCAGCAGAGGGCATTGCAGAGTGACATTACCCTTTTTTAGAACAATCTGGCAGAAGGTAAGCTGAACTTTAAGGGGTTGTTTGGGCGGTCTAAAATTTATTTTAACGACCTCCACTGGGAGAGTAGATTATCAGTCATTTGCAATCAAAAGATGTTGCTAGCAAACTCTGGAAGATAAAAGAATTTTTCCCTGCACTCCAAAAGACCCTAATGCCCGAAAGAGAAAACTGATGCCAGAAAGCATTTGTTCTTCAGTGTCTCTATCACACAATTTATTTTCCTGTTTTAAATGACAGTGTAGACTGAATTGCAAAGGCTTGTTTAAGGCTGACATTCTGTAAAAAATCAATAAACGGTTTCCTATAAAAATGAAATGCAGAAATAAAGTAAAAATTATGTGAGCACCAAGGAAAAGAGCGAAACTTCATAATTTGTGGTAGATGTGAATGAAAAATAAAATTTCCAAAAGTGGATGTAAGAAAGGAGATTTTTAAAAAGACAAGGGTGTGCTGGTATCAAACTAAGAAGCTACAGGGTACCCAGGTGCCCCCAGGCAGTGCTTAGCCTTCAGTGCCAGGTTTCTGTCTTTCCTGCCATTCTCTGCCCCAAGCCCTGCAGCCCCTCACATTACACATCAGGAGCACATCCAGGGGTCAGACAGGGATGTAGCTACCACGCAGGGCAGGTGAAGTGTCCTGTGACCCTGTCCCCATATCCTGGCCAGTCCTGTCCCTAACAGTAGTGAAAATCTGCTTTCTGGAGGCAGTGGATTTACAGTACGTCATCAGGTTGACTCCACGAGACAGGCATCCTGTTTGGCCTCTGTCTGCAGGCACCTTTTAGTTCACCTTATTGTGTGGCCATCTAGCAAAGTGGTTGGGCACACACCTTGGAAGAGGAGAGTGAGGGACTGAGGGGAGAAGGGGAGGCTGAGAGGTGGGTGGAGCAACAATACTTTCTCTTGTTTAGCATTTATTCTTTGGCAGGTCACAAGAGGATTCAGCATGTTTGGAAGTCAGTACTATCATTGTAGTTTTACAGGTGGGGAAACTGAGGCACTCAGGAGGTTGTATCCTGCCCAGGCTCATCAGGTAAAATTGGGACAGAAGTACTAAGAGCACTCACATCTCTCCTGTTGATGAAGCCTCAGCTTAGTACATTGTACACTCACTGGGCTACACCATATCTATATGCTGTGGTGAGAAACACTTGCGAAGTTAAAAAAGTGCAGATGGGCAAGAGTTAAAAAGCAAATTCCCCCACCTTGATTTTTGATAGCGTTCTCACTCAGGTTAGTTTACAGTGTTAAAACCAAAGGGACTTGAACAGAGCAAAGGTCCTGAATTTGAATTTCAGTGAGTAATACTGAGGGAGTGGTTGGGGTATTTTATAAATACCCTAAAAATGCCTAATAGGCATTCTGCTCTGGAGGACTTGAAAGGACCGTAACCTTTCCTACAGTTTAACAACACATTTCTCCATAAAACTAACTTAAGAGAAATTCCCCGCATTCCCACACTGAACACTTAGCAGTCTTTTCAAACTTATGATATAGCAGTAAATATAGCTTATAACCATAAAATTAAGGTTATGTGGACTTGTAACTTTTTATTTTATGCTAGCTCTGTGGGCCACTAGCAAATTCTACAGAGGTTACTGTCCTGAAGTCTGCAACGAATTACATGAGTAAAAGGAAACACAACGCCAAACAGAAAACAACCCTCACTCTTTAAACAGACACATTGGGTGTTTAAGGGGAGAAGAAGGGCAAACAAAGGGAAGGGGAATCCACCATGAAATTCACAACTTCTCATGCTCTACAATTTCAATTTCTTTGTGCTGTACAGGGAACTTGCTAGCTTACATGGCTGTCATTGCACTCATGGGGTGTTTAATGGCTACAGAACAACTCAAGAAAGGGTGATAGATCTCATATATAATGAGTAGTGTTTTCTTGGAATGCTACCAGTGAGATTCTGGCAGCCTGTGCCAGTTGAAGCTCAAACACTGTGCAAAATTTAGATGATTTTTATTGAGGTGTATTAAAAAAATTGGTTTCCGTGTAGCTGCATCCTTGCAGACTGTATTACGGATTGTGAAGTTACAGAGCCCCTGGCTTCTAAAGAAAATGTTGACTGCTTTTATTATGTGGTTTTACAGTGCCTAGAAAACCTTTGGCTTTCCAGTAATGTAACTGTGAACTAAAACATAATAAAGATAATTTGTTAGTTTGTTTGTTCTGTTTTGATTTTTTTTTTTTTCAGTAGTGACTGTAGAGTCAAGGTGCCTCAGCTTTTGGGTTCCTGGACAGAAATTCTTTAAAGTCCTCTGCTTTTAAGAAGATAGGTGAGCAGAATTTTGTGGAAAGTAGCTCTTTCTAGGATAAATTTGTGGCCTTCTCCCAGCAGTGCTGTTGTCTTGAAACCCTTGAAGGCCAAGAGCCACCTAATGAACAGCCTTGTTTATCATGAAAGCTTAGTTTACTGAAATCTCTATCTGGCTTCTGCAGTGATTACAAGTATTTGGACAGCATGGAAATTGGATGCATCTTTACTGACTCAGGCCCTTAGCTAAAAGAAATATAGCCACAGCAGGAGGGGGGCTAAGGAAGGGAGCAATTCATTTAGTTTTCCAATAGTATTGCAACAACATGGCCATCGTAATTTAAAGGCCTTTGGAACAGTCTTCTTCATTTCCTCCTATCCCACTCCCTCAACTTTTTGTCTTGGTCTGGCTTTTGTTCGCTTCACGCAGCCTGCCAGATCAACCAGAGCCTGCCTGAACCCAACCGGTTGGTCCCTGACGTAATCCCGAATGGTGACTGGTGACCTGTGAGGCCGACCTCAAGATTTGCCGGGCGGAAAAGGACCCACTTGGTTTTAAAGTGCTGGCTCTGTTTTGTGAGGAGCTGGCAAAGTATGTTTTTCTTTTTACTTTTATAGCTTGTTCCAAAGTCCATGGAGGATACACAGCTGGCTGGCAATACCACAGCTAATTCCATGGCTGCAAAGTCTTAAAAAGCCTCTGGTGATGATGCTCAAAAGCAATGCACAGGAGTAGTGCACACTATGTAATATGTATGCTGCCTACAGACCTGTGTGCTCTCCACAAATGCACAGCATTTGCGAGGTGTTTCATTAATCTGTGATGGAAATAAAGCACACATTCTATAGATAGCAAGTTCTAAGTGCTCCTGATCTATGTCAGTTTTGATTTTACCCCACTGCTCCTTGTTCTCCCTGTCTAATGCCACTGAAAGTGAATGACACCTTCCAAACCTGTTTTACATTTTGGAAATTGCTTGTGTCTGGGAGAGAGCAAGCTGTTGTTTTGAAACTCTTTAAATGAATGTTCTGATTCCAAATAAATTAATATTTTTCTTTTCTTTGGTTGTTTATTGATGATAGTTCTGTTTTCTCTAGCATATATATTTTTGTGGGCTTTCTTTTTTCTTCTTGACTTCTGTGGGTTTGCCAGTAGTCTGAAAAAAGTCTATGGGACAAAAAGAACACAAACTTACTGAGATTTCATTTAAATCATGACCCAGAAAAGCAGCAGGAAGAGAAATGAACAGTAATAACCCTTATGGAACTAATCTCATTTTCTCTTTTCTGATTAAGGGGAATTGCAAACATAATACATGTCTCTGTAGTAGCAATCCCAATGATAATTCTATGAAACATGGAAACTAGACAGGTCTCCCAAACACTTGCTGGTAGCTAGGATGAGGTAGTATGTATTTTCCTGTTGTTGGGTAAAGTCACCCACCCAGTCTTTACATAATGGCCGCCTGTGAGCGCTGACATGAATTATCTTGCTGTGAGCATGACAGAGCTCATCACCTTCCCTTAACCAAATGTCAGCATTCCTTAATTAAATAAACAAATCAGGATGAAGGTCACACTCCTTTTAGATTTAGGTACCTAAATCTACATGGGTTTTAAGTACCTCAGGGAAGCAACAGCATCAGAGCTGGAGTTTTGAGGATTTTGAAAATGGTATCTAATTCTTTTTTTAATCTCATATTTCCTCAGTTGCTTGCAGTTCCGCTGCTAGCAGGCTCATAGCCATCTGAGTCCTAGCATCTAAACTAGATGAGGATCTAGAACTAGGTCTCCAAATAGGAAAGATCATCTGGATGTTCTCAGAGCCCGTCTCTCAAGCACAACATCAATAAATACTGAAAGGGTTGCAACAGAGCCTCCTTTCTTTCACAGGTTGTGGCTGTATCTTCTTTTAAGCCATCCTGGCTCACAAAGCCTAGAGATTAATGCCCTTACTGAGGATGTGGAAACTCCAGATTCAGTTCCATCCCCTGCTCAAAAAACCCCAGAACTATTTTTCCCACCTATTTTGGGAAAGGGTTTTAGTCTCTCTTGTTTGGAGAGGTGTTCTCAGTTCCTCTTGTGGTGCAAAACTCAGTGGCACCGTTTAATGGTTGTTGGCTGTTAGTTTTTACATTAGTGGAATTATCTTTGAGGTGCTTTTAGGGACATACTTCTCCAAGAGTGTTTAGAGTGATTTTTTTTCTTTCACACTGAATAATGAATGGCTAGGAAGAGTTCTCTGTAGGCCTTGGAGTACAGGTTGCAACATGAGTCCCTCTTCCAGGTGAGTCTCCCAGCAGGATATGCAGCTATGCTTGCATGACTTTCATCTGTGAGCCTGGAAGGGGTGTCCGGTGGTTAGGACAGTGAGTTCAAACCTTTCAGTCAGAGGGAAGAACTGCTGAAGTGTTCTATACAGTAGACTACTGTATAAAACACTGATGGTGGGATCTCTGTGCACCACCTTTTTAAAGATCATAATGATCTGTAGTTAGATTCTGAAAGAAGAGCTTCAGATCCTGGTCTCAAGGAGAAGGGGACTCTGCAGCAAAAATAAAGGAGCTTCAGCTGTGGGGTAAAAGGAGGCTGCTGATGCCCCATTGCTGCCCATGTTTCGTGTTAACTAGCTCTAGATATGTGTTCCTTTGGTGCTGGGGTAGTTGGGATCCCTTCCTGGGATTTCTGACTCAACCTGCACATGTGGGAAGCCAAGCTGTGGAGGGGTTGGGTTCTATTTCAGCACCTACAATTCAGGCACTGTGGCTTTTGGCATTCAGTCCTTGCTTCTTGTATTGTCAGAACTGCACAGTTGCCTGGCTTAGTTAATATTGCTTGCCCAAGGTTGGAGTTCAGATATGCAGCTGTTCATGTCTATCTCAATGGGTTGGGATTAATAAATCACTTTTCTTTCAACCATTATCTTGTGAATATATCTAAGAGAAGGTCCAGCTCCATAGTATTTTTATTTGTCGACAATCCAAGTTGTAACTGTTGGTTACCTGCAAGGCATAACCGTACACTCATTCTGTGGGTGCTGCTGAAGTCCACCCTGAAACAGGCACCCATCTTCACCCAGGTTTCTGTGAGGCATCTTCTGTTGGCCCTAGCACAGCATATAGTAGGAATCTAGACTGAAGTTGGCAAAGGGATAAATAAATGCAATGTAGTCTAAGACTGAGGAAAAGAATGGCATTGGATCATTAGCTTAATAAAACATTTTTAGCTACAGCTCCTCTGGATCACATGATGAGCGATGATCTTTCACTCAGCGCTTTGGCAAATGCTGGGCAGAGCCACTGAAACAAAAGGTAGAGAGATGAACAGCTGTCTAGGAAAGAAAATAACTTGCCACAAGAGATACTAATTTCATAAATGTAGAACATTGGTTGGGCATTGATGAGGTTCTAGAGCTGTGTCCTTTGTTTGCAAGTGGTTTCCAGGCAGTGAAAATACTCCTAGGATACTTGTGTATCTGTGCTCTTGATTTTGACTTTTTTCTCCCCCACCGATTTCTTCCTTCTTTCCTTTCTGTCCTTTCCCAAGTACCTTCCTGACCACAGGTGATGAATTACTCCTTTTTGTGTCCCCTGCAACCCCGCCTGAATTCAGGGCCCTGCCCCTAGCCTGTCTTGTCCCCACCTTGCACCCTTTTGGCACAAGACCCCACTGCCGAAGGCTCTGTACCTCCTTACCCACAGGTCTGTGGTACCGCTGAGTTCCTGTCCCCTTCCTGCACACACTGGCTATTCATCCAGTCATCATCTTCACCTACCCTGGCACCTGCTCAGGGCACACACTGATGTCCACCTCATATCCTCAGTGTGTCACCAGCCTTGAGACCTGGCGATATTTTATGGTTCTTATGGGAGAAAGAAGGGCAAAGATTTATTCCTAGAGATAAGACATAGCTTGTGGAGGCTGAGGGTCAGAGAAGAGGGAGGAGAAGCTGTTGTGCTTGCAGGCAGGAACAGGAGAAGAAAGAGGGTGGCTGAGATGGGCAGACATCTCAAGGAGGGGAACACTTTCAAAAAAGAAGCAGAACAAGGGGGCCTTGGCTGGTGTTTGCTGACTTTATCACAGGCTACAGTTATCCAAAAACCAAGGCGGGGCGGGGGGGGAAGTTTTGTCCAGGAGAAAAACTGGGAGGATTTGCTCGTTGTTGGAGAACAACTTGTGATGATTTGTGTATGCCTACTACCCAAGCACCAAGCTCCTGTATGATTAGTTTTAGTATAGTTTTAAATTTGCTTCTATTACTTGTTTTTACAAATGCCCATGCTATTTCCATCATGGGAAAACCAAGACTAGCCAGTGAAAGCTGAGCTGCAACAGCAAAGTTGTCCTATGAATGTAAAATGGAGTTTTATATAATCATGCATTTTATAATCATTAAGATGAATTGTGATTTTTTTCCAGGCAACAAATGACAATATCTGCAAAACTGCACCTGCAGCAAGGCTGTGTTTTCTGTACAGTTCTGATGGAAAACATGAATTGTGGATTATTACAGTTTTGGGTTGTTTTTTTTTTGTTGTTGTTTTTTTTTTTTTTTTAATTACAGGTTTTCCATTATTTATTACAGTTCCTTTAGGACAACACTGGAGTCTTGAGTATTAAATGTGTTCATGTGCTCTGGGGTACCTGCATGTAGTTTACATGCAATTTATGGAAAATAAGATAAGTGTTTGAGAAGACTGAACTCTACAGCCACTGAAAATTGGAGGGAGAAAAATTTTCACAGATAGATCTCACAGTCTGAGTTAAATCTTAATCACAGTCGCACTGGTATAAATCCAGAGTCACTCCACGGGGAGCTTAATAGGGTCCTGACCACACTGCTGCTGAATTAAACACAGCTCATGCCTAGCATGTTGCAAGCCACCCTTTGGTGGAAATATTCTTTGGTGGTTGTATGCAAGACCAGACAAGTTCACAGGTAGGATCCTAATTGTCCTTCATAGTACTATTTTCTGGTGCCCTGCTGAAGTTTCTGATAACCAAAGAAGCATAATAGAAAGCTATAGTACAACTCTAAAAAATACAGACCTAAGCAAAAAATGTAACTAATGAAAATATTACAGAAATGTGATACTAAG
The DNA here is from genome assembly GCF_965140245.1 of Athene noctua. Lineage (NCBI taxonomy): Eukaryota > Metazoa > Chordata > Aves > Strigiformes > Strigidae > Athene > Athene noctua. The sequence continues at coordinate 26,289,957 of NC_134038.1, read as the reverse complement.
ATTAACAAATGTCATTAGTCAGGTTGCCAGCTCTGTTTAAATTGTGCTATAATGATGCCTGAAAGAAAATTAATAGAGTATTTCTGAAGGCGTTGTAGGAACTACGCAATATAACATTTCATAGGTTGTGTTTTCCCCTTTGTGTGCATATAGTCAGGGAAGAATATACCACATAGGAAAATTAGTGAGCCTAACACATTTAACATCATGGCTATCCCTGGCATGCTTTCCACAGTTAGTTTAAAATTGTGTTCCATGGATTTACAGTACTTTCTTTGATTTGCTGCCAATATTTACTTAAGCAAATTGAAGAGCTCATGCTATACTAGGGTAGAAAGAGTGACAAATCACAAAAATGCAGTAAATGTTAAAGCTAAATTTTTTTCAGCAGAAATCTGAAGAACTTATTCTTATGACTGATAACTTTAACAGACTGGAAGGAAAACACCAAACACATAATACAGTCAGTAAATGAAAGTTTACGGGTTCAAATATTTGAAGCACCTGAAGAGATTTTTGGTGAAGTATTTTTACTGGGTTCACTGGATCACAGTTCATTAGTGTTCAAAACAAAAGCTTTGAATCTTAGAAAAATTCTGTTCAAATGTGAGTACTGAGAGGCTAAAGTCTCCCTACAAAAAAAGTGTCTGCAGCTCCAGTGTTGACTTCAGGATAGAATTTGGCCCGCTGCAGTTCTTTTCACCTATTTTCTTGTTGACAGATTTGTATTGCTTTTGTTTGTTTATGCGTGTGTGGAAAAAAACACTGCAGAAACTGTATTTTCAGAACCATGAAGCACATAATACAGATTGTATGGACCAGAACTAAATCTCGAACTGGTATGCTAATATTTCTGCACACCATACTACACATACAGTTTCTGGGAATGTCTTTAAATGCAAAAAAAGAGATGCACAATCTGTTACTATAGGCACACCATACTATTATATGAAGTATAAAAAGAAAAATAATTTGAAATAGATATAGTGAGATGTATTCTGTCTCTGGATTTATACTGGCAGGAACATTCTTTGTATTTCTGCAGTTATACCGGATAATCTGAAGATACGTGTGCTACTTAATTCACATTAAAGCCAGATGAATATTGTACAAAAAAATTTAGAAATGCTTGTTTCAACAGATGAAGCAGCTCAGTGAGGTACAGAACTAATGAAGTCTGCATCTCATTGCCTTGTTAATTCTAGGTGGAATCTTAGATATTTGGCTGAAGCTCTCAGTCCAATTAGATGGTATTCTCAGACCTTTTAATGATTTCTGTTAACATGGGAATACCTAATTACTTTTACTGAAAGGCTATCTGTGGAAAATAGGCCTTGTCACAGATACTTACTGTATATTGGTGCAAAATTTTGTAAGACATGTGTGTTGTGAACAAAGAATTATAGGAAAAAAGGGCATTAGGAAATCTCTTTTGCTTCTCTACATAGACCTTCCAGTGATGTAAGGATCAGGTAATATTGTCACCAGGTGGGGTGGCTAAAACCAAATACAGCCCTTGAATAGTAAATAGAGTATAACAAATAGCAAAAGAAAGAACTGAAGTGAATCACTTGAGAACAATCTAAACAGCTGAAATATGTTCACTGACACAGTTATCTGAACAATTGTGAATAACAACCAGATGAATTAAAGTCAGAGTTTGTCCATAATAATTCACAAAGAGAACAAAAGGCTTAATCCACTAAATAAAACGTTTGCTATGAAAAGCTTGCCCAGCTCTAGTTCATATATTGTAAAAGGAGGTTGGCTTAAGATATGCTTTATTACCAAACTCAGATAAGGATACAAGGAAATGTTGCCTGAGGGTTTCATTAAAGGAGCTATGGACTATGAGATCTAAGAGTGGTCAGTAGGTGAAACCAAGGTATTTTTAAAATTTTATTACTTTAGCGTAATAAGAAAAGGATGTAACGAGTGGAACTCGCGGGAGGAGGCAGACAGAGGAAAGTCAACGTAAGACAGAGTGCAAAAAGATAAAACATCTTTTGGCAAGCTTATTTTGACTTTTTAAACTGAAGGGTGAACTACTACACCATTATGCAATGACTTCCACCCTGTTTTCCCTTGGTAGCCCTCAGTGTCAGTGGACACAGATCAGCTGTGGGTTTAAATTTGCCCTGGCACTTTATGAGACCTCACCTGATTCAGGTCTGTGAAGTTCCTCAAAGCAAACCCTTGCTTCAGATTGCTGGGCTATTCCTCCTACTGTAGACAAACGCATGTGGCTTTTCTGTGATAACTTCCTCAAGGTTATGTTGACCTTAACTAGTGAGTCAAGTGGACAGTATCCTGGTAGGGAGGGAGGGAGGACTTTGTGAGGGTGGATAATGGAAGTCCTCAGACTCCCCGGGAGACCACAAAGAAGAATGCTCACACACACAAAAAAGTAAGAATGTGCATTTGGAAGGAACGTTCATTACTGGCGTGTTACTTTCTGATGGAAGACTTGCAGGGCATTAGAGTCACTGTAGCTTGCATCCAAGTCCAAGTCAATGAATTACTGCACATTCTCTGTGAGCAGGACTTCATGCTTTTCAGTTCTTTCACATGCAGCAGTTTTATGGATTTCAGGGTATAACTGGGAAGGGATTGTAGGTTTGTCCTAAAAACTGCAATCCTTTGAAATGAGAGCTTTATTCATTTGTAGTCATATAAATTTCATACACCATTGCAAATCTTAGACACATCTTATGTGGAGCAGTCTTTGGGCAGTGCTGAGGGTCCCAGGTGCTTAGGTAGGTTACTAATCATACCTAGAGGAAGGCAGTTTCTCACTTGCAACAGCTGGCAGAAATTACTATGAATAAAGAGACAGGTACCTCTTTCTTATGTTGGAACTCTCTGAAGAAGAAAGATCTCCACTAAACAAGAATCTTTGAGGATTACTTTTATAGATTTCTCCCCAGTTCTCTTCCAATTTCTTGGTCATTCAGGGGCTCCTGAGTTTCCTTCAATGCTGGATGATGAGTTCAACACATGGGGTTTCATTCACAGCAGGGTACTGGAAAGACTGTAGTTAGTGGAGGAAGTCTTTTTGCTCTAATAGAGATTTGTATCTTCATTTTCACTTGATTTTGTGGGTAACTTGAGCATTGACTTCTCCAGTTCCTCTCCATACTGTCTAAATTCATCTGTGCTTCTATTATTGTACTCTTATAGCTTCCAGGCTGCTTCCATTAAAGGCAGAAATGGACACAGATGAGCACAGTTTCAGCAAATGATGTATCCTGACTAGTTTCAGATTCCAGATTACCTCTTCTCCCCCATCCTGCATCCAAGGCACTCACAAAAACTGACTTCATGGTTCTGAGGACCAGACAAATCTGAAGAGGAAACAGGTTGGTCAAATGAAAAAAAACAATCCTAAAACCCAAAACAGTCCTTCCAAAATTCCAAAGCAAAGCACAAATTCAGTAACACTGGAACTGCTCTGTGACCTTTCACAGGTGGGACTTGAGGAATTAAGGAAACCTTAGAAAACTGAGGTCATGTCTGCTTAGCCTAGACATTAAAGATCCTGTGGTGCTTTACATACTAGGGGAGGATTTACCCCCATGTCCTGACCAAAATGTAACCTTTTCCCTAGAGAAAAGGAGCATACCATACACTGATTAGAGGCTCTTCTTGATTCTGGAAGTGTCTGCATTTCGATGATGCAGCTTGTGCCTTTGTATAAACACACGCACACAAGTGTATACAGAAGGACTTGGGTCTTGCAGTGAGCTTTGCACACAAAAGCAAGATTCACATGTTTATACGGAGTGTGAACAGGCTTATGGTCATGCCTTGTGATGTATTTTGGGATCCTTTTAAAGATAATATTAATTATTTACCATTAATATAAAGGGAAGACTAGCAGTGCAAGCAACAACATGTAACAGCTGTTGGGCTTGATTGGGCAAACATTCTGTGTATGGGTAGTTTTACATGATGGCAGCCTTTTGACTTCATCAGAACTGTTAGCAGTATTGGTGATACTTACCAGTATTAAATTCAAGTTGGGAAAATCATTTAGGTGAGAAAAAGAATTTGCAAGTATACAGTTAAACTTGCAGGAATATTTGCAGATCATAGCTTTGATTTATCATTAGTGTTTGCCAAGTTCTGTGCTAATGGGTCAGAATTTGTCTCTCCCATTTCCTAATTTAAAAAAATCCCAACACAATTTTATTTCATCTTTTAAAGCACTTTGACTCTAGGGATCAAAATAGCTTGGACTTCTATGTTAAGTTATACCAGAGAATAATTTTTGTTGCACTGCAGCATAGACTTTGAATAGTTGCTGTTTCAACAGAAAAATAAAAACCATCCACTTAATGTGTAATTAATAGTTTGGCATTTCCCTAAGGCTTTGCCCAGGACCCTTTCTGTTTCTGTTTTGTATTACTGAACTCCCTTGCTAAATATTTCCAGATCATATAGATTTAGATAAGACATGTTCCAGAACTTATAACATTTTTTATTTTGACTTTTACAGTATTTATTAGTGTAATGAAAATAATACTTTGACAAGTCCCCAAATAAATGGTAATATTCACCCCTGGATAGCTAAGTGAAATGTTCAGTGGCTGTAGTCCATGGGTTATTTAACCACGCTTGCATTGGAGACATAAAAAATATGACAAAAATTTTAGTGCATGTCTTAAAAATCTGTGACCCTCTCCTTTGACCAAGGCCCTGATCCTGTAGTTTGAGTAACACAGGAGGACATTGGCAGACATGAGAAATACCACTGAAATTCATGGAGCTCTCCTGGGGTTACAAGGAGACTACAGGATTGGGACCTACTAACGTGATCCTTTTGGGTGCCTTTGTGGCGTTCTTTGGGACCACTCTAACCTGCTTCTATGCATAATAAAAATGTGAATGAAGAACAATTTGGTGAAAAACCTGTAACTCAGAAATGGAATAGCCAGTAAGATTCACAGATGTCAGAAAAATTCAGAAATTCACAGATGTCAGAAAGCCAACTATGATAAATTGATATGAACTCCTGCATTACTAGAGATAAAGAATTTCATCACATTCACCGATAGGTATGAAATTATTGAGGCCACTTTTCTACTTAATGCTATATAAATGTGCACTACTTCTGACGAGCATAGAAAGGCCCATTTCTGTGTAACAGATTGTGTGATTAAGGCCTGTAAAACCTTAAAGGCAACATTTGTCATCTTTGTTAAGCTTTTAACACACTTTTGAGACTATTGAAAAACTAAGGAGTCTTTGGAATCCAGACTGGAGCTCGGGACATGTGTGCATACCAAAAGAAGGGCTTTGTAGAGCTCTCTGGCCAAAATGAGCACATTTTCTCCCTTACGGGGCAGACCTCAACTTATGGCTCCCTAGCCGTATCTTCACACCACAGTTCTTTTCCTGGTAGGTGCAAGTCAAGTGGTCTTTACCTCCACTTTCTTTTGTCACCCACACAGGTTTACAAGTTAATTTTTAAAAAGAGAGACACCAGTTCAAAAACAAGAGCTGTTGAGCTTCTCTCTTTGGGAATATTTAAAAACAATGTTTTAACATTTCCCAAACCAAATATTTCTTTTGCTAAATGAAAAGTTTCAACATAAAAAAAATTCCTCCATTTTTAAATCCCAGCCAAAATTATTTTTCCAAACGTGACTAAAACTCATTTATAAGTTTATGCTCTTTCCAAAGTTCAGTTGTTTGATACATTTATTGTTTGTCTAAAAATTGAGTTGCACAAGGCTTGCTATACGATGCCTTCACCTCATCAAGGCTGAGGGGCACATGGGTGTTTTCCTAAAGTAACAAAAACAGTTGAAGTATTTTAAGTAACTTTAAAGTATTTTTCTCCTCTTGGTCTGTCCAGAATAGACCACATTGAATGTACATTCACATTTTCATTTCCTTGGACCATGCCCACTTGTTTGTTAACATATCCACAGGGTTGGGTGTGATTTTTTAATGAGAAGGTTCATAACTGGAAGAAATGCCCTCCTGCCTCTCTTTTCGCAACATATACTTTCATGTGTACATAAAGGGTATGTATCTGACTGTACAAACACATGGAGAAGTTCGAGATTCATTTGATATTAATTCCGAGCACACATTTTTTCTTTCTTCAATATATGGAAGAGCGATCAGTTCCTTGTTTGGTATCACTACACAGACATTGTCTAACACCATCTGGGAATGATCATAGCATCTATGATTGGAAATCCCATGTTTTTCCTCTGTCTTTCCTATAAGAGTGTGAAACTTCACATTCTGGTCCACACATTACCTCAACCCTTTCCAGATAAATTGTTTTTATAACTGCTCTACAGAATTCTCTCTCTTTGCAAAAGCCATGCACCTTGCAAACTAATTGGATCTGAATGTAATGAATATGAAAAGGAATTAGCCAGCTCTCCAGTCTACTGTCCACCAGTGTATATGCAGAACATCCAAACTTTATAATCTCTTTCTTTCTTCTGGTTATTTTTTCACACACTGGTGATAGACCAGTGGTGACACATGAAGTAAGTTTTCTTATTGATTAAGAAGCTAAGTGGTGGTAGGTCATACTTATCTATTTATGGTTATGAAAAGTTAGTAATATTTCTGAATTACTGAAGGTCTCCTTTGAAACTAAATAAGATTAAATCATTCTCATTTAGTGTGATTAAAATAACGTAAGATTAAAGCATGATTAAAAACCTGATGCATGGCCTGCCAGTAGAGTTAATATATTACTAAGTCTCCTCCCAAACACAGTTTCAACATTCTTACTGACATGTTGAAAAAAGCTGTTGGCATCTCTGCGCAAGTTATGCTTTCCTTGTTTTGTTCTGATATCTAATTTGTCTAGGGATTATGGGGGGAATTTGGGAGTCTCCTCTGTGTAGGTGCATAAGGAAAACGACTGGGAAATGGGTAGAAATATAGAAGAGGGACTGAGTAATAGCAGTAAGAGAGGGCTGGGAGGGAAAAAAATGGCAGGTGTTGAATCCCTATTGAGCAGGTAAGGGGAATTTCTTTCCAAACAATAAAACTACCATTCTGTGTTTTTTAATAAAACTCTTATAGTAACTACTGTTACCTCTAGCCTGTTGAAATGGATAACTCCCATGACTTCAGTGGGAACACAATAAAGTGAGTCCTATGTACAGCTGGAAATCCCACTTTTTGCATGTTTTTAAGGTTACATGTTCAGTTTATACTGGCCATATACATGAAGTCGGACCACACTCTTTTTAGCTTCAAAAAAGAGAAAAAATTCTCAAAAAATGAACGCAATTCCTTATCTCTGAGATAGTTCTGAACTTTCAAGACACTCTTCTGAGTTTCTAGGTCCTACATATTTTTGTGTCTCGCTAGTTGGAAATATTTGTATCTGAACTAGGGCCTAAGATATGCTGCATCTTCTGCTTCCCTAAGGTTTTTATGACTTCAGGGTAAGCAGCATTTGAGAGTGTGGGGAACTTGTCCCAGCTGGGACAGTGTCAAGTGGGTTCTGCTTGCTTAGGTTTATCCGTGTGGGAGCCTCTAGATGCAGTATGCTGTTGATACAAGTTAGACTTGTAAACTTTTCCTAACTTGCCAGAGTTACACTGAAAGAAGGTCTTGATTGTTCATTTTTATCAAGAGCAGGAAGATCAAAGATGACCAGAAGAAATGGCTTCTTATTCATAAAAGAAATAGCTCATTCAATTGATCTCTCTGAATAGGGCAAAGGGAAGACCAGGATGGAACCAAGTCCACAACCTGAGGTAGCTGTTGTCTAAGTCTGACTGAGGAAATATGATCTAGGGTTCCTCCAACTGCAGATTTCCTTGGGGTCTGGAGTCCTTTTTTCAACAGCCTTTTCACAAGCCTTGTTCTAAGCCCACTGACTCTGCCTTTGGAGAATAGCTGAAGGCAGGGGAGAGTAAAGACATGTTAGAAATCAAGAGATCAGAATACTTTTTGTTTAAGCTTACATCTTGTGTTTCTGCCTCTTCCATTTATTCATGTTGCAGGCATGTTCAAGGGAACAGTAATACTTTATGGTACGCACTAACAGATGAGTTGAAATGGGTCTTTTCAAAGAAGGGGTCCATGAGTGTTCAAACAACAGCAAATTAGACATGCTCTATAGGATTAATTCAGCAAAGAGATTAAAACACATCTGGAGGCAGCCATAACTTAAGAACACATGCAGAATAATACAGATGAGCAAGTGGTCAGCATAGTTGGCTTTCTTCCAGGTCCTCCAAGCTTGCTCTGGGTATGCTGGCACTGCCAGATGTTTTGGCAAGCCATCATTTTTGCAAGTGGGCTTGAGAAAGAATGCATCACTAATAAAGATCTAAAACCACTTGAACAAACAGATGCATGGTTTACCTTCATGATCTTTTCCCTGACATCCTAAAGCTTGACTGAAATCTCTGAATAAAAAAAAAAAAAAAAAAGTGATGTCTGAGCATAGAAAAAGCCATCAATGTGTCACAGAATCACATGAGAGGCTGGAGGGGAGAAGAAAGAGCCTTTACTGAATGCTTAGCTACCGTTTCCCAAGCAAAAATACAATGGTTTCTATGCTGCTCACAATTATCCTGTTATAAATCTGCAGACTTCTGTGTTACCTTGGATTTACAGCATTGTAACCAGCCTCACAGTCTTTTTGAGTCTGCTGCTGCCAAGGAATTGTATTTTCTCACCAAGGCACACTCAGGAGACTTCTCTCTGTGTTGTCTTCCAGTGAGTGAATGTTGTCACTCATCTTCTGAAGATGAAGCATGAAGATATAGCATGTTCAATTCCTGCTTCCTTTAATGAATATTCCTCAGTCAGGATTAGAAATAAAAATTTGGTTTTAACAGGCATTCGATTGTGCTTAGCAACCTTCTATTTTGATTTTGAAGTTACCAGGTTAATGCCTGAAGTTTTTGCTCAGTCATTTGTCAGACAAACCCATTGGCCTCAATGTGAGGTTTACCTGTATCAGAGCTCAGTCACAAAGCTATAGGGCTGGAAGGGGTCACAAAGTGTCGCATCCCCCATACCACAGCAGGATTCCATGATAGACACGTATGTCTAGTTTGTTCTTGAAGATCTGCATTGTCTTCCCCAATAGGTTGAAGCTTTGGCCCACTGCTCATTCTGATGACCTCACAGACTGATAACTCTTTCCCTCTCTCCCCGCATTGCTCTGAAATCTTCTTTATGGCAAATTAATTTTTCATCCTTTCCTCTGTGACCACAGAGAACTGTTCATCAGCTCTGTCTCCAACAGCCTTTTTCATGCTGGAAGACTGTTATCATGTGCCCTTTCAGTCTTTTCTAGACTAAACAAACCCAGTTCCTTCAGCTTTTCCCTCACAGGTCATGTTTTCTAAACCTCTTAACATTCTTAGTTTTGGCTGGGTTTTTTGGGGTTTTTTTTGTGTTTTTTTTTTTTTCCCCCTGTATAAAAGGGAAGACAGTTGGTCTGTGAAAATTATTTCCTCAGCATTTGGCCATAGTGGGTCCCTGTTGTGAGATGGTTTCTTCCTTCCAAGAGAGTGTTATCCACCTTTGAATTAATGCTAGCTGGAAGGTCTCATGTTATCTATTGTCAGTCTCTGTGACCACTATGTCGTGTGGAAAATGAAAGTAGAAGGGTGAGAAAGTATTAGTGAGTAGGGATAATGTGTGCTGATATATGCCAAGTTGTACAGATTTAATGTACAGATGATTGAGAAATCCACACATTTAATGGTTTCCAAGAAGCCCATCTCTAGGAATCCCCTCTTAAAGAGGGAAGTTAGGTGGTACCCTTCTTGTGAGACCCTGGAGGATGGATGTGATGGAGTCATGGAGCATCAGTGCTGATGATCTGAACTGAAAATTGATGTTTGCACTGCTAGAAGGAAAGCTTTCTCTGCAGCGGAGTAGAAATATATTTTCTCCCTCTGATCTCATGCCAGTGGTATTTCTGGAGGAAGAACTGGTCAGGCTTGACCCAAAAGTCCAGAGTTAGCTTGACTCTCTTCTAGCCTGAATATGCAGGAGTTCTGTGTTCTATTGATTTTTGTACCTGAAGCTTTAACCCTTCTTTCCTCTGTTATTCACTTTACTTAAGTGCACTTTACTTAAGAAAATACAAGGATGCTGAAAAGCCTCTTGAAGTACAGGATTTATTTTGTTATAAACCAAGGGATCGCAGCCCTGGCATCTGTTAGTCCCATGGCTAGTCAAAATAATGCAGGAGGTTATATTAGCATTTTCACATTTCCTGTTCATGGGGGTGGAAGACTGAAAAGTGTCTTCAAATATCTCTAAATCTATTATCATGTTTATTCATCATCATCATCATCACTTTTTGCCCCTAATTTGATACATCACATTTTCCATCTTTCCTGAGTCTGGCACTGCTGAGTGGCTGCAGCCTATTGATTCTGGACTGCAGTATTTCTGTGACAATCACACAGCAATTACTCTAACAAGTAACATTTGCCACAGTCTTAAATGCTGAAGGGAATACAAATCCTTATAGAGTCATCCTACAAATCTAGGGTTACCTCTTAATTAGCCCAATTAATTTCTGCTGAGCTTAAGCTCTGTTTACACTGGCCATGACAAAGGACTTCACCTCTGCTAGAGGACAGAGTTAAGCCTGCTTCCAGCTGAGATGGCTTATGAAATGTTTTCACAAACCTAGGTGGATAGCACCAAATTGTGTCAGAACCACATTTACAAACTCCTTCAGGGACTGGAGACCCAGTTCAGGAAAGGCCGAAAGAACCATTTGTGTCATAGTTTACACTGTCAGAGCACAAGGCAGACACTAGCCAGCGGGGTGCAGCTACAAACCAGCCAAAGCCTGTTGGACGCTGTGTTAGCTGGAAATAAGAAAAGCACAGGCACTGCCTCTGCCCTGCCTGTGAGCCCCAGTGGGATGATTTGCCATGAGGAGAAGCCAGTGGGGCTGACCAGGAGTGAGCTGTGAAGGAGCCGGTAGAGAGGTGCAGTCATTTTTGCAGAAGGTAGTTTAGAAGCGGACATCTTTTGGCCTTGATGGGACAATTGCATTTCATTGCCTTCCATATACTAATGCAGGAGGGAACTTACTCAAGGCTCTAGAGATATTCCAGAAAGCCACCAAAAAGAGGACCTTATGAACCCTCCTTCAATCCAGCATCTCCTGGATATATCTGCAGACTGACTGCCTGGATCTCCAGATTGATCCTGAATTGTTGCTGATCCCTTTTGCAGCCTAGAAGAAAGTCACAGGTTTTCTGGACCAGGCTGGTCCTTCAAAGTAATTTGTATCTTCTTTTTTCTGTGTTTGAATGATAAATACAGTTATACAGATGTAACATTATCAGCAACAGGGCTTCCTAAAAACTGCAGAGATCCTTCTAATCTTCTGCCATTACCTGATTATTTTTACTCATTTCCTGGACATTCAGAGGGTGTTTACTTTCCCATTTTATATTTTTGCAGAGTGGAGATGCATATCATCAGGCTGCAGTCTAACGTGACTAATTAAATAACGTCGCCCACGTTCACATACAAGAATGGCCAATTCAGGAGCTGCTAGCAGTTCTGCCACAAGCTGAAACATCACGTCCTTCGTTTTGTTACATTAAAATACAGCTTGCTAAAAAAATACTCTTTTTTTCTGCCACTGGTAGGATTAGAAATTGCTTGGTGCCTAGTTTGGCAGCAGGAAGGATGACTTTTTGGACGGATGTGTAAAATAAAAACCGGTTGCTGACGATAGCAAGGTACTTCAGGTTTCTGCCATGAAGAATAGCTTCCAGAATCAAGAAAAATGTGAAGTGTGTGTTCTGTGTTCTTTACTGATCACTGGTGCAGGATGCTATGGTCTATCAGTTGTTAGTGGAGACCTTCAACAAATCACATAACTCTTTCAGCCTTTCTATTTTAACTGTGCAAATGAAAAAGTAACTGTAAATCTTGTTGACAATTACTTCTATATCTATTGGCAGGCAGTCAACTTTGGCCTGAACAACATGGGAACAATATGTGCAGCACAGCCAATGCCCATTAATTGTCTCTTCAGTTTCTCCTGCAATGTGTAGAACACATTTCTCCCAGGTGATCTGCTTCTCTAAACAGTACAAGCTTGTCTGGCACAGAATGCCAATAATTTATGAGTTAGATTTTGCTTTTCAGTAATATTTACAGTGTGCTCTGATGTAGAGCACATTAGATACTTTTAAGTACAGAAGAAAATATAGGAAAAGGTGGTTTCTTTTTTTTTTTTTTTTGTTACCTTCAAGAACCAATTAAAAAAATTACTGTTGTTTTTCTGTGGACTGTTTCCTCAGCTGACACAGACCCAGGGCCTGTTTTCTTCCTCAGTCCACATACATATGCTCACTAGTGAATGGCACAAGGATACAGTGGAAGCAGCTTCCAGATATTTTCCTGTCTGTGGCACAGGATTGCTCTCTGGATTGCCTTGTCATCTTGACTCCTTGATGTACTGCTGTCATGTTTAATCACAGTTATTTTAGTTTCTGTAACTCATCCAAGACCTCTCCCCCATTTCTGGGAAGGACGCTGTGACAATAGGCAATAATAACTGCTTGGCTGCAATGGATACTTTTCTAGTGGGAACAGTTGACCTTTCACTTTCTACTTCTGAACTAGTCTCTCAGTGCTGAATGCTTTATAACACTTATTTAATGAGCAATCTCTTCTCAGCTCTCCCAAAGACTTAATAGCAGAAGCTGCAGCGAGATCTCCTATCATCATCCTTTTTTATTCCAGAGGCATTGCTGAACATGCACCAGTGTTTTATATAATGTTACAGCTAAATCCAAGTTACACACAAAAGCAAATGTAAAGGAACAAATACTGCATGAGTTCTACCTCTTTAACACTTTTCATTCAATTTTATTGTACAGTTTAGGGACTGGAAATCCAGTGAGGCTTGAAATATGTTGGGCTATTCTAGTCCTGTTAAAGGAAGGTTCAAACTATTGTTTAGGCATGAAGTAGAGTTGAATTAAGTCTTCCTTTTAATTTTAAGGATCACTTATGATTTCAAGCTCTTGGGTCTGGGGTTGTCTTTGGACAGACTTGTCTGTTGTATTTCATTGGAGTAGAAATAAATCTCATTTTACTGTGGGGGAAACAAACCCCGTTTGAGACACCTGCAGTGTATCATTTCTGTTGTTAAGGAACCTTCTCTTCACCAGCAGTGCCCTTCCTAACCCTTTGGCTGCTTTCTGCTACTCTGTTAGCAGCCCACTCCTTTCCAGCAGGCTCTGGATGGTTTTCACTCTTCAGTGACTTGTGGTTGCTTGCTGATTTTCAGAAGGAAGACATGGTAAATCTTCCTATTGATCGTCACAGAGACTCGAGATAGAGAAAAAAAGGTTTAAAGGAAAACTGATGTCCAACCTTTACGTAGTTCTACTTTTATTCTAATATGGCAGTAACTCAGCATGCTTCTTCAGAGACTGTCACACTTGTATTCCTTGGTGTTGTTGGTGGGAGGGAGTATAGTCTACAAAGCAAATTGAAAAAAACCCTGAAGTTCATTAACAGGATTCTGGCCTGCTTTAGTGTGTTTTCTAGAAATTTTCTAGTCTTAATGACTGGATGATGCTGCACCAGGTACTGTATTGGGCCTGTAGCTACATCAATTAACAAAAAGGTTTTTTCTTACCTTTCAAACTCAAATTAACCATCTTAACCCTGTTTGAGGACCTGAGAGCATTGGAAAGGATGGCTGGCTTGCTGTTGCGGTGTGTCCTTTTGTGCCCACATTCAGCCCTAACAGGAGACCCCAGGCACTGTCAGTGGGATCAGTTAGTGCACAAGCTGTCAGTGAGAGTGAAGCAGGCTCTTGGGATCCTGCTGGTAACATAACAGTGGGCTTATTCCTCTGTGTGCGTGGCAGATTTATCTCCCACAGGACTGTGTACCTTTATCACTGGACCTGAGAGATGAAGTAATAGGAAATGAAGCAGTACATGTCTGATACCCTGCTGACCCACACAGCCCAGCTCTGCTGCTGCTGCCTTGCCAGAAGCAGGGCAGGCAGCCCCTGCCCTTGCTGTACCCTCAGCCAGCCTTGGACGAGCCATGACGGCTTTTCAGTTGCACCTGCTCTTGATGAGGAGCTGTGAAGACCTCAGAGATGTTAGCTAGGGTGCTGAAGGTACATCTGCAGTGGCTAGCCTGCCTAAAAACATTGCATGGGAAGGGTGGTGTTTGGGGCTGTTCACAGCTTTGGGCTGGCTCTGCAGGGATGTTCTCCTGCCTGAAGCATAGCTGTAGGCCTGGGGCATGCCAGGGCAGTGCTTGGCATGCAAGTGGCAACCAGTTCTCCACCAGGACCAGTAAATAAGAGAGAATGGGCACAGTATTCAGACTCTGGGGAATTGCATTTGCACTTGTGAGATATTTAGCTCAGGATGTGATGCTTCTTCTCAGGCTTGTATACAGGGCTGGGAAGAGAAGATACAACTGGATTCCAAAGGCACTCACAGACCTGGGAGGATTCTCCTTCCACCTTGGCTGGTTTACTTGAGCAGATACAACTTTTTTTGCAATGCCCAGCCTTGGAGTTTAGGGCACTCTTCTGGAGAGCAGCACAGACATAGCCAGGCTCTTCTGCCCCTCTCTGAGGGTGGCTGGAATCCTGCACAGAGGTTGCTGGGCACGTTGTTTTCTCATTAGGATACGCTAGTTCGGGTAGACTGAGAAAAGAAAAGCACTTATCCTGCAGGGCTGTGTCTGTGGACAAATGTTAGTATTCCCTAAATTTTTCTTTTTTTTTTCTTTTATTCAGCAACACTTGAGTCACCTGTGCCTATTCCTGCAGACAGATCTTCCCTGCAGTATCTCAAAACCTCATTGGTAAGCCTCTGAGATGCAAAGGTACCATCTTGCCAGGTCTGGCAGAGCTTTCCCAGTCCTCCTCCTTGCCCTGCCTGTGCTGCAGGTGATGCTGGACAACCTGTGTAGTTCCTCCTGGGGGATGGAATGACATTCTATCCTGGAGCATGCTGTTTCCCTGCTCTGTATCCCATCAACCAAAGGCAGGGAGAAATTTGGCCATAGTCACAATCAAAAAATTCCGTGTGGAACTGTCCTGCTCAAATTGGCAGGTAAAATAATGTGGCTTTTCCAAAGATGCCAAATTTTTACAGCTTGACATACTTTCTTGGGAAATTCTTAGTGCTGAGCATCTTTGGGTGACAGAAATGAAACATGAGAGCTCTGAGTGATTCTTTGAATGGTTATTTACTCCTGATATTCACATCTTTGAGTTTATTCCTGGTGGAGGTGGTGGGGATTAACCCCATTCCCATCTCCAGAAGAGGGAAATCTACTGTAAAATCAAATTTTCAATGCTGATATTGGCTTAGATGAAGACCAGAGCCAATAAAAACAGTTATTGCAGACTTCAGATGAAATAACTGATATGCAGTAGCTTTCCCAGCTGTACAGGCACAAGGAGGATGGCTGGATTCACATATTTTCTCACACATATCTGCTAATGGAGAAGTCCCATGTCCCACTGTAAACGTAAATATCCAGTAATGTTATATAAAACTATGGCTTTCCCTGGAGAATTTTTACTTCATAAATTTTTGGTAACTTGGGATGGATGTAATCTTGCTGCTATGTGTTAAGTAGAAGCAGGACCTGTTGCTGTCAGAGCACTACACCAAAATCTTGAGCAATAAGGGATATCTTATTAGTGGACACAGAAATACACTTGCCATGTATTCTGGGACTTAGAATTTAAAATGTGCCTGAATATCACCTGTGAATAAAGTACTGCCTCCTGCCTATATTGTATAACACAAGACAGGGTTATTGCCTCATCAGAATACGTGAGCATAGTTACTGCAATGGTGGTCTGTGAGGGTTGCCTATCACAAACTTGTTTTGGCCACAGGTAGCTCATTTAAGTGATGCTGCATGATGCCTTTTTCCAGTGATCTGAAACATAATGAAGGTGTATTCTCCCTTATGGCCTCTGACCTAGCTGGGTTTTGCCACAGACGACGTGTATTTGCCACTGGGCATAAAAGCATCACAGGATCTGATGCTGGTGATATATTTAGTCTTTTTATGCCGTTGGACATTTTCTCATCTAAACCTCTGGGCACTTATTTTGCTTATCTTTTGTTAAATTGCTTTCCTGAAGAAATATAAACATATCATATGATCTTGACCTGATTTTAGACAATATTTTATGTAGCTCCAGGTTAAAGACTGACTAACAACTCCTTTATATCTATCTTCAGATAATAGTTGGCTGAAAGATGACATGCTCAAATTGCATGAGGATTCCTGGGTATATGAGAATAAATCTCACTGCCTAGGCTGGAGTTGGGACCAGTCTTTCTGAGACACTGCAGGACATCTTGGTATCCTTTCCAAGAGGGTCTGGGATCTTTCCAAGTAGGAAAACCCATCATGAGCTAGATCAGCTGTCCATGGAGCTGGCATGGAGGAACTGGATGTTGTTCCTAGGCTGATTCCAGATATGGGATCTTCAGAAACCTGAATGAGCTATGCGTGAGTCTCTCAGATATGGGATCTTCAGAAACCTGAATGAGCTATGCGTGAGTCTCTATCAGCAGTAGGATTTTGTCTAGAAGTTTGAACTTCATTGCTTATCCAGAGAGATGTTTATTCAGCATGCTCTGCACTGACCCTGTTTGTGGATGTCACATGAACACAAAGCAAGTCAGTTTGTTTGGCAGAACAGAGTGGGGGTGGTGTGTCAAGGGGCAGAGAGATCCTTTTGCGCCTCTGTCAAATATATCTAAGAGGCATTGTTGCCGCTATTAAAAATACCACTTACAGATGACAAAGAGCATACACGCACTTTACAGGTTAAAAATATGCGTCTGTAATAGTATCTCTCTATGGTGCTTATAAACATCCTGGAGAACCTAGCTGAAATTTATGATACATGCAACACAGTGTTAAGGCATCATTGAGCCACCACTGTTTAAAAAATCTGGCATCTCCTTTACTTGCAAGGCTAAATAGTTTTAAATTTATTTACACCCCACCATTTCCTTAGGGACCTGTTTTCCATAAACTAATGAGGCACTGGTGCAAGAGCTTTACTGTTATTCCTGGCAGAGACCATTTTGTCTCAGAGGCATACTTCACTGGGCTTTTTTCTTCAGTAGCTCAGTGCAAATAATAAATAGGAGGAAATACATCATGTTTTTGAATATGGGGACAAGTTGCAGGACTGTGAAAGGTTAAATAAAGCAATTACAAATTGAAATACATGCTATCTCACTTGTCTGCACAATTTTTCATGTCTCGCCCTTTTTACCTATTTCAAAATTGCACGTACACATTGTTGAAGACCTGCTTAATCCACCAGCAACCAAGGAGCATGCAGGCTTGCAAAAGGAAGATAACTAGATCAGTATTCCTCATTGTGTCCAAAGGGCTGATATCACATTTCTCTTCCCTTAGTTAACAGTGTGCCACACAGTGGATCCTTCACTTCACATTTGAGATACAAAAAGACTGGGTGCTACTGAGATATACAGGACTTTTAAAGCAATGGACAAGTTTAAGGTCAACATTTAGAAGTAAAAAACCCAAAGCCTCAGTGGATTTTCTAAGTGCTGAGTGAAGGCTTTGTAAAGGGACTGGGCACTGTAATGTATACTCCCAAGTACACAGTTGCATCCAATTTGCAAACTAATGGACATCAGTGTATGCGAAATGTGAAAGTATAGAAGTAAAAACCTTTTCTTACATAACCATTTCAAGATTCACTTCAATTATTCACTTCTCACTAAGGCTCATAAATACGTAAAACTGATTTACCGATGAAGGAAAAATGGTTATTAGGAGAGTGATTACAATTGATTGCTAGAATATTAAGAGTACTTTCCATTAGCATATTTATCTGAAAAATGTCAAAATGAGTGTCTATGATTAATCTCAAGGCATAAATCTCTTAAAGCAATTATATGTGAAAACATGTTGCTCTGCCCATGGACACGGGAGGATGGGCACACTGTCCTCCTTGGGCATCTAAAGCCAGCTGCCTATGTAAAGATCTGCGTTTCTCTGTGGTCACAGGGAGAGAGAGAGGTGAGGGCAATTAGTGTCTCTAAAGACAGGATCCTGCTCCCAGTTTGCTTGGAAGGAGGATGGAGCATCCCTCTCATTGACCACTGCAGAGGACCTGGGCTGCTCACCTGGGGAGTGGAGGTGAATACTCACTTTCTCCCAAGGTTATTGACCTGTTTGATATTTGTGAAAATCATGGTAGGTAGGAATGATGTAATTTTTCCAAAGCCAAGGAACAAATGTGCCAAAGCTGAAACCAGAAGTGGAGTGTCCTGATTTGCTGGTCACATACTTTAACTAAAAGACCACCCTTCTTTCTGGAGAGAAGGAGATGTCATTATTAAATGCAGGAGAGGTAATGTGCAGAAATAGTGATGAACTGGAGCTATAAACAGGATTTAATTTTCTTTTTTTTTTTCCCATTCATCCCAGATTTAATCTAGTTTCTTTAGGCACCAAGAGGAATATAGGCCTTTATCTGTAAGCCCTCATGAATGTAAAGCAACTAAATCTGACAGAGGTGAAGGTTTCAAGCATGGGACATCCCTGTACATTTCACAAGCAGAGGTAGCCAAGGGGAAGAAATCCACATGAGGCCAAAACATTGACGGATGCAGTTTCTACAGAAATATTTCTTTTGCTGACCTTTCTTTTGCTCATGGTGTCACTAAACTGGTTACTGTTACAGGAGGGTATGCTGATACTTCCATGTTAATAGCTGCTCCTTTACAAAATCTATCTACCTTGGAGATGAGGTGAGCATTAAGACAAATACTGAAAATTATAAGCAATTGCCTTCTGAAATAGTTGATGATGCTTGCAGCTCAAAAGTGTTAATCAGTATGTGTAGAAATGGATTAGGTGCATTACATTTTGACTTGTATCATTCATTTGTATATTGTATCCCTGAAACATGAATCCTGCAGTAAACTAAAGGAAATATTTTCACGCTGAGAATAACTATTGCAAGGTGCTTCTGAATTGCACTTGAAAAAATACAGTGATAAGTATCATTTAATTCTGTTGAATTAAAGCATATTATACAAAGAATACTGTTAAAAAAAAGAGTTCAGTTTTCTGATACTTATCACTAGATCTTCTTGCTAATCCATCCTGGTAGCCCAAGTTTAAATTTTCCATGTGAACTTTTTCTTTCTTAAATCTTAGAAGGTGATGAGGTCCCACGTTTGTAGAGCAATTCAGACTTTCCATTTCTTTATTATGTGTGTATGACGTAAAGCGCTTTTATGTACAAAGTAAATAATGGCTTTTAGATATAAGCAGTCAGATTTGTAAATTTAAATATTATTATATATTTATAACTGCAGCCAGATTATTTGATAATGCCCATGTCTGTCTACTCTCACAAAACGCGTGAATGTTTTCCTTTCATTTTATGATGCTGTATTGCACGTCAGTGTGTAAGCACTTTAAAATACGCTTACAGATGTACAGGCATGATGAAGCCCATGCTCAGCACTTAAAGTGGGCGACAGACCCTTCACTTGAGCATGCCGTTGGCAAAATTTGCTGCTGATTGGGGACAGAAATGAGTTTTTACACTAAACGTGCTGAACGTGTTAGGTAGTGCATTTGGTCAAGGGTACCTACAGCCACAGGCACCCAGCCTGGCAGCCAGGTACCAAGATGCCCAGTATGGTGTTTTAGGGAGGCTGTGAGCTCCTGCAGCCTGGCAGAGGTCAGGCAGGTGCTGCAGGCAGGGAGGTGGGTGGGCAGAAGTAATGGCAAAAGTCACAGCAAGCTCCGTTCCCACCACTCCTGCCTCATCTTTGGTGCATGCTGGCTCTGATGAGTACAGCACAGAGGCTTCCCTCTCTGCTCTGGTTCAGGCTTGGTCTGCGGGAGGGAAAAGGAGAGAGAGCTTCCTCCTTGGGTCTTTGCCCTGAGTGGAGCCAGAGGAAAACCAAGATTTGGTCAGTTTTGGACACAGCCTCTGTCCTTGGCTGCCTCTTCCTGTGGCTTTCCTTGCACTGGTTGGAGGTGCCAGGAACACCACGGTGAGCTGCTGCTTCTGGAAAGCACGCACTCATGTGCACGCATGCACACACGCGCAGCCTGGGTGCCTCTTCTTGCAGCCAGGTGTTTTGTTGCAGAAACCAGGGTGAGATGAGGATGGGGCAGGAAGGGAGAGCAGGACCACTATTTTAGTCAGCAGTATCCAGGGCAGAAACAGTAAATGCCTGCTAAAGCTGCCTGGCAGGCAAAAATACCAGCAGGGTGCATGAGATGATTTTGGGGTTATTCAGGGAAAAAAAGATACTTCTTAGACTTGCCCAGGTCTTACTCAAGCTTGTCACTCACTGTGACCCTACATACCCCTTGGTCAGTCAGCCCAACTCTGACTGACAGCAACATGGCCAGAAAAGAGGGGTCTGGTTTCCTTGCACCTTCTTCCTGCTCAGTGTGGGGTGGGGTGACCAGTGCAGTGCGACTGCCACGAGTAGGGAATTAACAGAGTCCAGCTACACTCCAGGGCTAAAAGCCACGTTGGTGGGACGCTGAGGCTGGGCTGCCTCGAGAGGCAGAGAGCACCTTTGGGAGATTTACTCCCCTACTTAGACGCTCATAATTTTTTTTCCTTACCTTTGCAGAAAAGCAATTCAATAAATCATCAAAAAATGCCTCATACACTCACAAGGAAAAATCATTACCTTCATGTTTTCTGCATGTGTACAGCATCATACGGACATTACAAATGTCACAAACGTGTCTTAGAATCAGGCTCCTTTATTTTTTCCAGATGGCAAAAAACAGCTGTCTATGGCTGTTCCTTAAAACACACTTTACTTAAACACTGGTGTTCTGATGAACAATGCTACTCATAAGCAAATAATAATGCTCAATGCCCACTTTGCAGCATTTTACCTGACTACACAAGACACAGAGAAGTAATGAATTTTGCTTACAGACTCTGAATTTTCTTTGCTTTATGGTGTAATAGATGCTTATGAAAATTGTGTAGAACAGGTTATCAGATGTAGCAGAATTTTTCCCACCCTGAGTAAAGGCTTTGAATTTAATTTGGTTATATTTTGAAACAAAGTAGCACTGAGCTGAAGAACCAGAATTTTTAACATCAGAACTCCTGAGACTTTTATTTTGATCATTTCAAAGCTTTATACAATGATCTTGAAAATGTTGAAAAAAATCTCTTTGAATGTCTATACAATGCCTTATTTCTGGCAAATTGGAATTTTCTGAGAAAAAAATATCATTGCATGTCCCAATTAACTTCACTTGACGAGAGGAGAGTCATTTAAATATCTTGAAAATATTGTGTATTTCTCTGCAAAAATTCTGAGATTTTATCAGGAATTTATGAGCAACCACAGTCAGATGCAAGTAAAGGGAATAGTAGGCCTGCCTTAACAGTTAGGGGATGTTTATCTTGGTGTTTTTGGAGGACATGAGTCCTCAAAGCTTTCACTTCCATCCTCCATCTTCCATCCTTCCATCTTCCATCTCCCTGAAATCATGGCTTTTTTGCTGCCATTACTATGTGAGGGTCAAGCTGATAAAATAATCCCTTGTGAAAAACAAACAAAATAATGTTTTAAAAATTTCCTTATGAGTCTGTCTTCCTGTACTGGGACAAGTAATTTATTTTTTCTTCTTTGTGCTCCATTTCCCTGTCAGTAAAATGTGATCTTGACCCTTGTGTGAAATGGTTTAGTCTCTCCTAATGCAAGTTCAACATTTCGTGCACAAAAAATGGGACAGATCCTCAGCAAGTGCGACACGATCAGGTCAGACAACACTGTTGGGTTTTGCATGCAAATACCAATCTGCTGAAATCCAGATTTCTGCCTGTCTGCTCAAACTAGTTTCAATCAGAAATTGCTGACTAAAAGCAGCAAGAAAGAAAGAGACCCTCACCCATCTGCTATGGAGAGTTTTATTACAGAGACAAAAAGCACTGCAGAAAATTCAAAGGAAATTAAACATTGTGAGGCATTTGCAGCGAATAAGGCACCTATAGGAAGCCTCCTTCCCAGGAATATTTGCTGAAAGGTAAATTTATTTACAAAGACAAACTCCACTATGTTGTCACAAACCATAGTATAACATGCAGCTAGAAAAGACTAAATATGCCACATACACTCACTCTTGCCTTAGTAATGGCATATTGTGTCAAAGAAACATACCAGCTGCAGCTGGCTCAGAGATGGGGTAAAGTGTAGCATTGCCATGGAGAGAGTGAAGGGCACTTTTGCCACTGATCTACCTGTTTTTCAACCTCAGAAACCCAGAATTTACCACGACAACCCTACCCCACATGTGCATGGAGTGCTACAGCTATCTGGAGCACATTAAGAAAACAAACACATACCAAGACATGTATGTCATGTGGACTTGTATTAATTTTACAGCGTTTTGAAGGAAAAATATGCAGGACACTGCGATTCCTCCCTCTCCTTTCCAAACTTTGTTGGTCATCTGGGAGGTTGTCCCTTTTTCTGGGACTTGTTCATGTCCTTCCCACAGCTGGGTGGGGGATGTCAGAAGAGAGCAGTACACCCAAGGGATGAGTTTTGGACCAGCCTGGAAAGGTGAGGCATCCATGCTCCTGCTGCCTCTTCGTGCAGTACTTCCTGCTCTCCAGGTTTGCCCTGCAACATCTATACTCACAACAATTTTTGCAGACAGTACAAAGTCCAATTTGGGGGTTTGATATGGTATGAATTTACACTATTCACTGTACCCACAAGAAGACGCTCCAGGTTTTTCCTGCAGTACTGTTGTTCACAGCACACACTCAGGCTTGGCTCTCTAGTAAGGGTTCTCAAGTTGTTGACAACCTGTTGAATAATACTGCTATGCTCACAAGATTAGTGACACTGTATTTTTTGAAGCAACTATCTCTGTTGACCTAAATGTACATCAAGTGAGGTCTCATTTGGATGTTTTCAAGACTATCGTCTGAAAAGATTAACAAATTACATTCCTGAAGTTGAATTTTCTTAACTGGTTTTCAGCCTATTGCAGATTGCAAAGCACACCTTCCTTCACTCCAGAAAGGGTTATACCAACCCACCAGGTCTTTTTTGTAAGGGTATGAGAACTTCCAAGTCATTAAAAAAGTTACCGTTTGTGTGGTGTGATTCATTTCTGGGAGAGTAATGGAGATTTCGTTAAGCTAGAGTGGCTTACTAGGATCCAGACAGTGAGTGATCCAGCAGCTATTCCTGAAAGGGGGGATGTGTCCTGAGGACATGGGTTGGACTATGCTTTGGTTACACTTGTTGTCCTCTCTGTCTCAGATGACAACAGACTCTGTTGTCTCAGATGACCAAGAGCCTCTAGTTGTTAGAAGCTTCAGAATGCTTTTTCCCAGTCCTACATCCTCATTACACACACAGACCTGAAGTATGACACAGCAGAGGGTAAACAGGTGCCTAACAGGTGGAAAAAATATCAATTACATTAATGGCAGAATTGCAGAATTGTACTGATGCAGGTTTTTAGATATTTTAAAAATTTGCTTCTACAAACTTGTTGTGAGCAATTTTGATCTTAGGGACCAGAGGGACCTTCTGAGATCAAGCATGTGCAGAAGACCTAGGATACTTGCTTTTCAGCCCACATTCAAGTTTGCTCGTACACTGCTGCATTTGCAGCCCCAAGCAATTCCCATTAGCTTTAGCAAAGACTGCTTATGGTTGAGTGCCACAGAATTAGGCCACATTAACCTCACCTTTCCCCATGTGGGCTTTAAAAAATGAAAATGAAAACAGTTGAGAGAAAATACTGGCCTTCTGGGAAAAGGACAGGTTCTGCCTGCTCGTCCCAGAGGGAGTATATAACACCAGGATTAGAGTTACTAAGGAGTGGCTTAATGAAGCTGGCTGGCTCTGAGCTGGTCATGGTTGTACGTGTGGGAATAGCATTCGCATGCCAATACATCATGGCCATCAGTTGCCTTTAGCTTAAGAACTAATCAAATAAAATTAAAATGGTGTCTTCATACATTAATTTGCCAGGTTTTTTATTTGGACTTAAGCAAAGCTTTACTGATCTTATATATCGATGTAGGAAGTAATGTATGATAACTTCAGTCCTCTAGAAGGTGAATCAGATGAATGATTGCTCATCTCCTGAGTCAGCAGAAACTGGCCTGTAAGAAAAGGATGTCTCTGCAAAGCAGTTGACTGTCAGCTTCTTCGGCTGAGATACTTCAGGTAGTCTTGCTCAGGTACATCACTGTATATATCCTGGCATTAAACAGGGCCATTCCTGGGCCTGCAGCCTCAAGGTAATGCAGCAGCTCTCCTGCTCTCACAGTCATATCAGGCAATCACTTTCTCAAACTGAATCAGCTCCATTTTAAAGCAGTCTGCACTCTTTAGAAGCGCATGCCAGAACCTCACTGCCATCTGACAGTTAAAATGTTTTAATTACCCTCATTCATGTATTCATGGCTAATTTTATACCAATTCATTCTTGCATTTATGTTACCTTTTAATCATCTTGTCCACTCCACAGCCTTTACTATCTCTAAATATAAAGTAATACTGATATATCTTTCATCTGCCTTTTTTCCCCCCTTTTCCTCCGTACTGATTCCTTGCAGCCCTGCCTTGCTTTGGTGTGCACTGGCCTTTCTGTGCCTGGTGCTGCCTGTATCCAAGGAAATGACACTGCCCCGCAAAAAAAGTGCTCAGCTGTTGTCATTCCCAAAACCACCACTGGGTCAGCACCCACAAATGCATTTTTGCTGGAAAAAATCCATATATCTTTCCTCAGTCCCATGAAAATATGGCACAGTTATCTACAGCTACTGTTCTGCTGCACGTGTGGTCAGATAAATTCCTGACTATCTGGCAAGAATTTCACAATGGGAAAAGAAGGATCATATCCATAGCTGGAGAAAGGGATCTAATCTCTTTTCTGTGATGCTGGTTCAGAAAGCTCAGCTGCAGTCCTGCCTTGGGAAGAGCTGGTATTTTCCTCTGGAGCTCATGCAAGCTCTGGCCACCAGACTTTGGTATCGTGTCCCCAAAGCACCAAGAATTAAAATAAGCCTGTGATCATCCTGGCAGTATTAGAGCAGACAATGACAACATCTTCAGTACTGACCACCCTGACCGGTGTACCACCAGTTCATTTGCTTGTGGTATCAGCTATGCAGTACAAAGGACATACAAGCTAAGTCTGCACTAGAAAATCAAATGGTGCAAACACTTGGCTGTGATCACCTGTACTGATATATGTTTTCAGGCATTTTGATCATTCTTCCAGACAGCTCCTGGACTTGGTCAGAAGGTGTCATGAGCCATAGAGTGCTGTTCCAGTTGATCCACTGGTCTAGGTATTTAAACCTAGGAGTGATTAAATTACTAGTATAGCTATAAATCTCATAATACCTTCTCAATATTTCTCAAGTCTGCGTTATCTGCCATTGGTAGAGGTGAGGTCTGCACCTCTATGGTGGGAGTCACTGCCCCAACTGTGCTACTGGCACTGTTGAAAATTTTGGGGATAGCAGTACTTGCTGGACAGAAATAGAAAGAGAAGGAGGAAAATGGGGAATCTGAAAGAGGAACAAATTAGTGCAAGGTGCTATAAATTATCAACAAGAGGAAAAAGAATGGTTGCATTCAACAAATGTATCAATTGGTTTGAACACCCCATCTATTTACATTACAGGTTTTTTCCTAACTCAACCCTGAAGTTTGCTGTTACCTGGGCTGGCGCATGTGCTGGTATCCTCAGACAAAATCACAGCCTGCAGTTGATCTATACGACAAACCCTTCAAGTTGCCTTTTGCTAGAAGAGAGAGCCTGCTTCTGAGTTCTCGGAGCTACACTAAATCATTCTCTTCTCACAATGAGCCAAATGGTGCAGTCAGGAAGTACCACAACACAGAAAAAGTCTAGACAGAAAGGACAACACATTCTTCTGTATCAAGTATGACTTACTGCATGTGTTTTGGTAAGACATTCTCAATTAAGGTTTATTACTGGAGATGCCTATCCATTTTATGAGACAACATCAAGTAGTTGTTCCTGTAATGGCCATGTCTTGTATAGTTTAAAAAAAAAAAAATTTATGATTCATGAAAAGTACAAGATCGACAGTGCTGGTGATAGAAATCTGCTGTTCAAAGAGCAGGTGAAAAATGACTTCACTGCTAATGTGGCTTAGGTTTACTATAGAAAGGCCATCTACAGCAGTAAAATGACAGCTGAATTCCTAAGTTCCATTGATCCCATTTTTTTTCTGCGGTTTTCCTCTCCACCCACATTTGTTAACTCGGAAGAGAGTGTCATTATCATTTCTTGACTGTCTCATTAATACTATACTCAGACATGCACCTTCTGGATAGCATACAAGCAATCCCACTTTGTCTAGCTGGACAATTAAGGCACTCTGCCTTCTCACCTGTGGCCAAATGTTGTTTAGTTCTAATTCCTCAAAAGTTTCCCAAACCCCCAAAGGCAGCATCAGTTCCTACATGCCAACACTTGAGCTTACTGAAAAAGAAATAACACCATCTGTGACCAAAGGGTGCTGCTGCAAGAAGCTAGAGTAGTAGATGAGAGTCCCTGGATCTCCACAGAAGATACCTTCAAGTGGAGGTGAATTCCAAGATAAGAAGAGAAGGAAAGGATGGTTTGTAGAAGATGTGCCTGGTTTTGGAGGCTGTTCACTAATGATTATTTAAATACAACAGTATTGCAGACTCTAAGATAATTTGTTAATTTTTGGGAAGCTCATGTGTCCCAACTTTAAAAAGCTTCCAACTTATGCAACACCTAGAATCAATTCTTCTAAACAGTGGCAAATTTACCCCTCAATGAATCAACCCGAAATTTGACATGATCTCAAATGGCTGCTTTTTGAATGTACAGGTTGTGCACTTGCAAAAAACCAACAAGGCTTGATTTTCTCCAAAACTATGCCTTAAATTCTCTCTCTGTTCATATGTCCATGTAGCCTAGTATACCTGAACTGAGGAGACTTAAAACACTGGACAACCCATCCACCCTGAGTTACACAGTGGCAGCAGAATAGTCTATCTATGTTTTGTACGTTAATGTATTGGCAGATTATAGTCACTCCACTGTTTAAAGGTCCCTGAGACTTGCCTTCACTGTAGTGACTGTGCTTACATCTTAAGTATTTGTGTGCTCAGAAACACTCCACAACTCCCCTCTGTGGTCCTCTGTCCAGCTCTCCCTGAAACCTTCTTCTCTTCTCCTGACCTCTTCCCTAACCTGGAGGGAAGTATTATGGAAGATCCAAAGGACTTTTATTCACTGCCCCAAGCCGTCATCATTGGCTGGCAATCCTCTTCCCCAACTCATCTTCTCTCAGGCTGTTTGATCCGATCCTGCTTCAGAGAAGTCAACAAACTAGGGATCTGGACTCACCTGGCTTTTTCTCCAGCCATCGCCATTCTTTATACTCTGTGAAAGCTGACTAAAGTTAAGCAGAGGGGACATGTTTTTATTTCTTTAATAAATTAAAGGCAAGACCCTTTACATGAATAAAAGTCAGTCCCCTGAGGTTTTTAAACCTTCCAAAAATAGCCCTCAAAACTCAGCCAAAGTGAATGCAGCCAAAATTTCCATGGAAAGCACCATGAGATGGAGGAGGCTGTGCTAGCCAGCACACACACAATGGCTGTTCAGTCTCCTCCACCCTTCTCAGATCCGCAGATTTTGCAGGGAGACAGAGGGAAGGTAATGGTTGGACTCTGAAATGATATAATACCCTCCTTTCAGGAGATCACCAAAGCTTTCAAAAAATGTCTTACAAAATCCCTCACAAGAGGCTATTAAAGAAACTAAGCAGTCACAGGACAACAAAAAAAAGTGCTATCAATGATTAAAAATGGGCCAAGAGCCAGAAACGGAAGAAAAAGGAAAAATGTCTCATTTTAGATAGGCTGAAAGAGAATCAGGTGCAACTCATGCCGTAGAATATCATCACTGAGGATCATGCAGAAAGAGGTGAACAGTGAGGGGAGATCTCAGATGTGAGCAGAGTTACACTGCCTACAGGCAACATCATGGCAGCTCTTGGGAAGGGGTACATGAACCACTTACAGGACTTATGGTGCATTTAAAAGGAACTTGGATAATTCATGAATTGGAGCCCAGCAGACAGATCTATGGAGTTCTTTACTAAACTAACAGTGTCCAAAACCAATCAAACAAAAAAATCCTACTGTTTCAAAAAAGAATGCTTTGATACCATGGAAATGATAGGCACAATAAGGAGAGGGAAAGATATCTTCATCTGGTATGAAATGATGCATCTCAACTGGAATTCATGGAGCAATGTTCTCTTTAGATAACTAACAAGGATCTGACCTTGTTTACTGGCATAAATATTGAAAATGGAGAGCAGAAAAAATAAGTACGTAAGCCAACTGCTAAAAAGGTGGCATCTTAGAAATAAATTATTCCATAAATTGAGTACCGCTGGGACTTTCAGGAATTTCCTTTGAAACATCTTGGCAAATCTTGAAAGCAAGATATTAGACTAAGCAGATGGTGGATTAATGGAGTATAACAATTCTTACACCAATGGGAGGTCTTCAGTAAAGCCTGACATGCTAAAGCTAGAACATACAGGATGAATTAATAAAAAATACATATGTTGTTTTTAAGAAGTTACTAAGGTATAGCTGAAAGATCAGGTTAATGGAAAGCTCTATGTTTTTTCCTAATTTTTCTCCTGTACATGCATAAGTTTCTATATGACCATGTGCACACACAAGCATACTCAGTACTCTTTGCAGAGACTAATAGATCTAGTGTGACAGATTCGGCATCTGTGAGTTTCCTTACCACACCCGCAGAAAAAACAAGGGTTGTTTGAGTCCCTCCAACCATCCCTGGCATCAAATTTGTACAAAGCTGTGTTTCACACAGCTCAGATCTTTCAGACGTATCACTTAAGCCAGTCATGAGTCGGATGAAGTGTGGGGGACACTGAGAGGGAATGTTTTACAGAAATGAAGGGCTTCAGGGAAAGGATTTGAAATGGAAAAAGAGCCACGATGGACTGCACTTCTCTAGCTGTCAGATGCAGCTTGGAAGTCTACCAGGATGTCCAGAAAAAGCAGTTTTTCATATCCTGGTGACTAAGTTCTTCTTCTTTCGTTTTTCCCCTCTGATGGTTTTTAAAGTCTTAAACTTCACTTATACAAAACCAGAGAGCTATGTGAAAAACTCATTTTTTTTTATACACAAAGTTCTGTCTCCTACCAACCAGGGCAAATGTGGAATTGGTGCCAGCACTGAGGGAGCTGCATGCACAGAGAAAGTAAAAAGCTGACCAAAGCATCTCTGGAAATCCATTTGTTTTTCAAACTCTGGTTTCTAAGATTGTTATTATTTTCTGTTTTAGAGGCCCTAGGCAACAGTAGAATAGCACCAGGCATGGGACTAGCAACGGCAATTCCTGACATAGACTAAACAGGCGAGGCAGGTGAATAGGAAAAAGGTTGCAACATGCAAGGCACAGATTAAACCTCGTTAAATGGTGGTGCTGAGAGCTGAACATGTCCCTTGGGTCCCACAGCATTAACCACAACCTCAGTTTCTCTCACCTACATCTTGCACACCTAAAGGTATCACCAGTCCCATCGCTGCAGGTTGCAGTCACCCATGGGTCCAAGGCACCTGCTTGAATGAGATGCCTGGCACACAGTCCCACTGAACACCAGACCCTTGTCTAGGTGACTGCATTGAAAGTTAGTCTCTCTCTAGTCACTGGACTTCAAAATTGCTGTTGCTAAAAAGAAAATCAATGGGTTTTTTTTCTTCTGGTTGGAAGTTGTTTTTCACCTGATTATTGACAAACCCACACATGGGTTCCCTGCTCTAGCAACTCCTGGGTTGCTGTACCTGCTAGGGCACGTTCTCAGGATGTCCTTGTGTTCCCGGCCAGTGATATAAAGATTGGAGCCATCTCAACATCCTTCTACCTCCCTCTCATCAGCACTGAGAATTCAGGTCTTCAGAGACCTCTTGGAGTTCATTTGTATATTGCCTTTCTTATCAGTTAGGTAAATATTCCATACTTTGTGTAGGATATCTTGACAACTTTCTCTCTGTTTTTTTCTGTAGGACTTCTTTTTTTTTTTTTTTTTTTTAAATGTGGCTTTCTAGGAATAGATGACCTTCAGGGTGCCAGCTTTCCATGTGACATTTATTTTACAGAATGAGGTGGTTAGGATTCAGCCACTCAAGGATTCAGCCACTCATGTAAGAAAAAAGTGCTGCTTCATCAGAAATAATGTCTCTGAGCTGAGGTCACCTTCAGGGCTTCTGTGCAACCTGCAGTGCAAACAGTTCTGAGAGGACTCTTTATTGGTAAGTTAACTGACCATCGTGATGGGACCCAAAAATGCAGACAGTCTAGCAGTGTCCATGTCAGCCTGAGGCTTGCAAAGGATGCACCAGAAGAGGACAATAAACACAGCAAATGGTCCCAGCACTCTCTTTAGGAACAGCTGATCAGCACCTTCTGCTATTTGGCACCACCAGTCAGGCAACCGTGCTCCCTCCTTTTTTTGGAAGCAAACCTGGTTCCTACTGCAAGGAATTTCTGTTATTGCAGTGTTCACTATCTTGATCATCACTTATGAAGCTAATAATAACCTAGGAACAAAAAGACAAACTGTGATGTAGGCAAAAATAATTGAAAACCCATCCCTTTCCAGACCTTTCTTAGTTTCCTATCCTTGCAAGTGATTCTGGGATTTTGTAGTGTGCTGAGCTGGTTTGAGTTCCTGCATGCATTTAGTACTGGAGAGGCTGAAGTAAAATAAGAAGGTTATGTCTACAAGGTAGGATAACCAAACATTTTGATGCTGCCTGTGGCAAGGTACAAAATGAGAAACATGAGGAGCAAAATGAGAAGAAACAGGAAGATTCTTTTCTACTTTTCATTGGATTACTGCAAGTGAACTGTATTCAAATTGTAACTCCTTACACATTAGTGGGTGTGTTTTGATTTTTGCTGCTACTGTATGACCATTATCTGAATGTGATGTTGCTTTGGGTTTAAGCTTGTGCATCAGCAACATGTAGTTTACAATGCACCTGATCTACGATGAAGAAATTAATGAAGTTGTTACATTGTGCACAGCTTGGTATGTTTGTAGAGTACCTGTAGCAAGGTACTCTTCAGGCCCCTTCTTCCAAGGAAACACCTCTTCAAAGTCCCTTTTTGATGCTTGCTTTTCCTTTGGACTATATGTAATATTTCGATGATCTTTGTACATGATGCTTTTCTTTCTCAAAAAAAGTCAAATTCTAACAAGAAGGAATTTAACCTGTTGGCTGATATGATTTTTTGTGGTTTTATTTCTGATTAAAATATAAATATAATGCATATGTGTATACACACACATATATATGTGATATATGTATGTGTATATATATGTATGTATACACATATACAGACATATGTAAACATATATAGAAATGCTTCTATCTATTGCATGAAATGATAGAAATAGCACAGTGACAATTAAATGGTACATGATCTTAATGGGTTGTGAAGTTAATAGTGTTTTTTTTCTCACTATTCGGGTAGAGGAACAGATTGAAAAAACACATAAACAGCTACTCCCTTGTCATGGGACTGGCAAGTAGCACAAGCTTTCAAAGGAACTTTTAGTTGAGAATCCAATCCTGGACATCAGCACAGATTGGATAAACACTTTTTTGTACTGATAACCCCTTGAAATCATCATAAGCCATGTGGTCATGCTTTCCAATGGAATCCTCTGGATAAGAAGTTGATAAATAGCTTGTATAACACATTTGTCCTGTAGAGATGATTTACTGTAAAATCTAGAGTGACAGTGAGCTGGCTCAAGGCTTGGAACTGTTAAGCCATCTTGGTGTCAGAAAACCGCATTGTTTTTACTGAATCAGACATGCTAAGCAGAGCTCTTTACGTTGCTTTCCTGCAGCTGCAGGCAGTCTGTATGCTTGTGCGGTAAATGCACTGTCATCATCCATCAGTGTAGGTGGCAAATAGGAGCAAGCCAAACAGGCAGCCAGCTTTCATATCTCTTCTGGGTCTGTCTCACATATAAAAATATGTAATGTCATTGACCAGTGGACTATTGAGATCTGGACTTAATGGACTGTGAACAGTGTGGTCAAAGGGCTGTGATCTGTGTGCAGCAGGAGTCCACAGCTCCACGGCTTTCTGACGCCAGGCTAAGGACAAGCTTTTTCTACAAGAGCAGTCAGTCTTTTCTCCTTTGAAAATTCTTCAGCAAACACAGTGCCTTTCTCCATGCTGTCCTGATGAAATTGAGTACATCCAGTTCTGGTCCATCTTCTAAAACATCAATAAATTGTAGATAATCCAGGATCAAGCAGTCTGAATCCTGGGCTATCCATGATCCTCATAATCTCAACCATTTTTGCAGCATCCGTCTAGGACAACTTTGGGGTTCCTCAAAGCGATATTTTTAATAGTTTCACAGCTGAAGCAAAGATAGGGGTAAGTTTTGTATATCACCATTCATTTCTAAAGAATAAACATAAGGTTTGCAGTATTTTCAGGGATGTGGCTTTTTTAAAGGCTGAGTCAAATTTACTTCAGATATGAGGAGTTTCTTGCCCCAAAGAAGACAATTCTGTGCACAGAAAGTGGTGTTTGTCAAAGTTTGGTTTCAGTCCTGCTGTGTTGATGCAGTAGAGGAGTCTTTTCCATGTACTTCAGAAGTCTTTTTAGAGTTCAGTAACATCATCCAGACCATAATGGGCAACTAGGCTGGTTACTGAAAGTAATAGAGATAATTTTCAGAAGAAGTAGGAGGTGGTTGATATGAATGCTTTAGGGTAAATATTTAAAGTGGTAAATTATTATGTATAATATGTGCCGTGAGGTATCTGCTGCTTGCCAGGAGCATTACTTGGTGAGACACACTCTGTACAGCAAAATTATAAAGCATCTTTGTCCATCAAAATAAATACCTGTTCAGTGGTGACATCATTACTGAATATGTCTGTTACCATGGCTTCATCTGTCCTCCCTAAGGTCATGCAGTATGAAAAGACTGTGAAAATGTATGAAAAGGGTGTGAAAAGCCTATGATTATTAGTGAAATCCATTCCTAAACTGGATCTAGTTATTTCAATACCATTGCTTGAAGCTTATTTTTTTAAGTTCTTGCCCTATGGGTGTTTCTTATCACAGTGGAAAACATAATTTCTGTCATCTTTCTGTTATACTAGGTCAAATAGTTATTCTCTGCACAAGGTCTTTTGTATAGCAAAGTTTTATTGACATGGTGTGGTGGTTTAGGCCCTGCCGGGACTGGAGACCACATTTCCATTGTCCCTCCCCCACTCTCAGGCCGGACAGGCTGGAAGTGAGGCACAAACCCCGGGGTTGAAATAAGGAAAAATTTAATACAACAGTGTAATAAATAACAATCTGAACATCAACAATAACAATAATAACAACAAAGTAATAACAGTAAACAAGACAAAAGATATACAGAGAAATACCGCAATGAACACAGCCAGCCCGCGTGCGTGCTCCCCGTGACCAAAGCCACAAAGGAAAGCTTCCCGCGCTGCAGCGCCGGACCTGATGTCAGCATGGTATGAATAACCCAACTGGAGATCCCTTCCTCCTGCTGGGGAAACTTAACCCTGTCCTAGCTGAACCAGGGCACATGGTTTCTTGTAAGAGTGTTGTAATACACTTCAGTGGCATTGAACTTGTGTGTCTGTCAATTATTTTCATGTGTTAATACCTCAAGCTGGTCTCTGCATTGGATGGGGTATCAGCACATGGAGTACAAATTTTGTCAGGTAATGAAAGCTAAATAAAAAATCAAATTTATTTGTAGATAGATAAGCTCAGGAGTTTGGTTCTGCAGGTGGCTCTAGACATTGCAAATAAAATGACTGGGACAGTAGTCGTTATAGACAATTGTCCAGTTTCTTTTCTGTAGCCCATGACTGTCCTCCTGATGTAAAAGAAGCATCCACAATACTGTGTACCACACCACATGATATGTTTGCTACTGCATCTATACTTATTAAAAACGTTTCCCCTTGGCTCAGTAACTTTTGGTACCTGTTGTGGAGGAAGACACTTCTGCTGAAGTTCAGCCAAATGCCCCATTCTTCCGTAGCAGTTCTCACTGAGCTTTCCTCACTGGAGCAGCCAGGTCATTGGCACTGTGCAGTGTGGATTGTGAGGGCTGCATCTTTTCCCTCGCTGGTTAGTGATTCACAGAGCTTATGGACATGTGTTAGTGTTATTGTAATTCTCCATTAATCATTATTATAAACAACATCATCGCTGGCTTAGTGTACTCTGGGTTATCATTTACATGCTTATTATGGCCAACTAAGTCTCAGCAGTGATAGTTGAAAGACTGTCCCAGATCTGGATGAAGTGGGAATACACTCAAATCCCTTCAATTTGCCATGCTCTGACCGATATGTGATGATCTGCTGTTTTAAAGAAGCAGCACAGTTTTTGTTGACTCAACTGGCTATTTCCCATGCTGCTGAAATTCATACTGTTCATCTACCATATTTATTTTAGGTGAAAAAAATTCTTTAAAACTAAGACTGTGCTATTGTATTTGTCACTTGTAAGGAGGAATGCCTTAAGATGCAGACCTGCCTGCAGATCCACTGTGGTGTTTATTATACACAGTGTTTCTTCCAAAGCTTATTGCTGCTAATAGCAATTGCAGTTTTCAGACAATCTAGTCCTGGCAGCAAAAGGAGCCACAGACTTCCCCAAGGCTCTCCAGGTTAGGTAGATTCAAAGTCACCAGAGATATCTGCATCACTGATCTGTCTGTGCAGTGACTAGAAACTAGGGGTATGGAGTTTAAGATTGTGTATCCTCAGGAAGGGCCAGCATGCACAATGCACGGCCGTACCTGCAGCAAGCCACCCAGTGTCACTGCCAAATGCACCGCAGGGCTGGCTCCTGTTTTCTCTTTTACCTCCTACCTTACCCCCAGCTTTTGTGCTGCTCCCACTGCTGCCACCCCTCTCACCCACACCGCTCCCTCTCCAGCCACTCTTGCAGCTTTACTAGCTGATTTCATTTTGGATTCTTCTTTTGCCTTCCCAGGACATAAGCAACCATGCAGTATCGAGCTACCAGCCTCAGTATTGATGCTCAGTACTGATGCATGGGTTTTTCTATACTGATAAACATGTTTTTCTATACTGTACCTGTGTTGATCTAATCATGCAGGCCAGCAGCCATATGAGACCCCTTGGGAGCAGAAAGTCTAACAGAGTAACTCTGGTGTGCTGTTCCCTGTACCGGTGAATACATACATTTTAAGAGGAATATAAACAGAGCTTGTCGTGGCTATAGGGCAGCCAGGGAGATGCAGCTGAACTTGCAAGACAGCCGGACTTCTTGGTAGATGCCTGGGCTAGCATCCAAGGGACTCAGGTTTAATTTACAGTTAAGTCATCTATGTTTATTTCTCAGAAAATACATATTTAAAAA
The DNA here is from genome assembly GCF_965140245.1 of Athene noctua. NCBI lineage: Eukaryota > Metazoa > Chordata > Aves > Strigiformes > Strigidae > Athene > Athene noctua. The sequence goes on along the minus strand of NC_134038.1, from coordinate 26,254,412 downwards.
TTCTGAAATTAAAACATGGCTAAAACTTTTTACAGTAAACAGAAGTCTTTAAAGGAAAGAATGGCTGCCAGCTTTGCTTTTTATTCAAGCTGTAACAGATTTGAAGTTTATTTTATACCCAAGGCTTAAAATGATGCTTGAGACAGTTCTTCAAAAGGAGCTGCACATCTGTGGAAGCACTCGCTAAATACTTCAGATAATGCTAAATCTGGGTCGGATGCCCCAGAGATCAAATCAAAGAGAGAAGTGATTGTTTTGCTTTTGATATCTACAGCCAACCCCCCCTTAAAATGGGTGACATTTCAGCTGCAGGCACATTATCAGTAGCCTGAGATCAGAATAGCTGTCAAGTACTTTCAATTTGGAATAAAAACCAAACAAGCAATAGAGGTCATGAATTAAAAATGTAGGACATGCTGTTAAGGTTCTCAGACCTCCTTGTTCTCCCACAGAGAGGAAGCTGTAATACCTCTTCATATAGTTTGTGTATCATGGCGAAGGAAGCTCTAACACAGACCAGCCACTATTCCAGAGAATGCTTCTGCTGTGTAATTACTTCAAACTCTGTAGGACAGGGAGGTCAATAGAACAGACCGATTTTTCCCAGGGTTCTCATATCTGTCTTCAGTAGAACCTGTGTGAAACTGCCACCCTCACAAGATAGGAACAAAACGGCTTCGTGCTGACACTGTTGAGTCTCCTGTGTCATGCAGGGTGGGGCATCCTCATGCAGAGGGGAAAATTGCATTTTGCAGTTCAGGGGTCTAGATTTTCTTTTCAAAATTCCAGAGGTCTTAGGTGATAAAGTGAGTTAAATTTACTGAATTTCGCCTTAATGATAATTTTCTCTCAAAGAGGCTTGTGTTAGGAATGACAGAGGGTTTTGTTAGTATTGAAAGGAGAGGAAGCCCCTTCACCAGACTGGCTGGCTGAAGAGTCCATGAAGTCTTCTGCTTCTCTTAATCCCCCTGTGTTGTTCTGTACATGAACGCTGAGGATTTACATCTCCTAAAGCATGACTGGTGTCTCCAGCACTACCTTCTGACCTAACAAATCTCAGTCCTCACACTCCGAGCTCCTTTCTTTGAGGGCCCTGGAAGACCACAGGTGTTCATATCCCATCCAGCTGCCTTCTAAACACTCAGAATCACTTTTTTTTTTTTTTTTTTTTTTTTTTTTTTGACACACCTATCTATCTTACTCCTCCTGATCCCAGTGTTAGGAATCAAGGGATATGGTAACCTATTCCAAGCAGTCCTCGCAGGTGTTGTCTTCAATGTGAGAAATCGTTTCCCTGTCTTTCAGTGGACAAACTTCACCCTGTCAAAAAGTGTTTCAGGACTGTCTTTGTATAATTCTCTATTCTGGCAGCCAAGCAAGACTTAGCAGTTCTTTGTGAAAATTATTTCCTTCTGTTCACAAGCTATGAATGAAGATACTTCTCAAGCCCCCCCCCCCCCCCCCCCCAATCTTGCACAGATCTTACACATTTCCATCACAGTCTTTGAAGGTGTATCATACAAGTAACACCAAGCACTACTAGCAGTGTGAAAGCTTGCTGTAGCCTGCCAAAAGTGAGCTGATTGTTCAAGCGTCCCAAACACATGTACTTCTCAATGCAGGTGGACTTCACCAAGTTTCCTGATTCTCTGAGGTCCCGAAGGGAGCTGAGGCCTCATCAGTGCATTTTGCCCTTCTGTAGAGCCTAGAAGAGCTTCGATGATCCGAGATTTGTAGCAAAGATCACTGAGCCCAGTTCCAGAGTTCACTAAATAGTCTTTCCATATCCTTTCCCTGACTCCCAGGAAAAGTGGAGGGATGGTTTGCTTTCTCTTAAAGCCCTGTATTCCACCAGTCCTCTGTGTATATGCAATAGTGTGAGGAGGCTCACAAGCTAGGGTAGGTGAGGAGTAGAGGTGTCTTGCCTGGGATGGAGAATGTGTAGGGAGCTCCCTCTATTGATTTTCCAACTCTCAGGAGAAAGTTTGGGTTCTCTGTGTCCTTCACAAGGAGAAGCATGAAGCTTTGTGTGAATTCCCTGTTAAGGATATTCACGTAGTGTAATGGCTTCTTAGGCATTGGAATGCCCTCACCACCTAATTATTAACATCTTGAAGTCAGGTGTCTCATCTAGTTGCTTGGCCTCAGTGGAGAGAAATGGCTGTCTCCAGGTTGATTCGTTCAAGCTGTCTTAGGCATTTTTTAGGAAAATTTGCCCTTGGAGGGTGACCATCTGTAATGGTTTTAGGCTGGATGTTGAGTTTTAGGCAGACAGAGAAGTTGGATCCCACAGCAGATAACTTTTTCTGACTGACCTCTTAAGAAAGAATATTTCTTGACTTGTTCTCTTCTTTTTCTCTAACATGAAAGAAAATCTGGTTGCAGTAACACACTGTGCTAATTTAAGGACTATGCAGTCAATATATTCAAATGTTTGTTTAGGAAATATAATCCTGCTCAGTTTAGCTGTTGGCCCTGCTCACTGAATTACAGTATGTTTCATTTCTCTTAGTTTGCCTGGATTTTTGCTATAAACTGTTCAAGAGTTTTAGAATTCCACTTATCACTTCTGTTTGCATGGTCTACCACTCATCTAGAAATGTAAAAACTATACTGTTAGCCCACAAGTTCATATGTCAACTCTTTATCAAATATGTTTTTTCTGGATACAGGCTAGGGAGAAAGAGATCCATTACCTTGCAAGAATAAAAAGAGAAGGTAGAAAGAGTATGAGGTGCTCAGAAACTATGAGAATGGAGAACCAGGTTAAGTGCTTGCGGATAGAAAGAAATTAAGCATTTACTATGACAACGGAGCAACTGCTGTTGTACTGTAATAGCAAAACAAATAACAAACATTCCATTACAGGATGAGCTATTATTGCTGATGGACATATAATAAAAAAGATGCAGCCTTGCTGGAGAGAATGAAGTTGTGCCTGATATTGCAAGGCACAACATCTCACAGGCGACAGGGAATATTCCCTATAGTAGGGAATATTAGGGAATAGAACCACCTTGTATGAAGTCAGAGGCGACATCTTGGAGGGGATGAATGAGGAAGGGTGGGAGATGCTCTGATTTTGACGTGTGCTTTCCTTTCCTGCTCATGGCAATCCTGGTGAAGGACTTTTTGGCAGGTGCTCTCCAAAACCTCCCGTTTGTTAGGGTTGTTGGGGAGGTCACAGGTTTTGTGTGATTTGCCAGTGGGCAGCCCTGCGTTTATCATGGGAAAACATGCCCTGTGGAAGTCACGGTGGCTTTCAGAGACATTCTTACACATGTGAAAATCACAGCATTAAAACAACTGCTGATGCTCAGACGATGAATAGGTTGGTTACACCAGGGTCCTTGTGTCAGGCCCTGAGGGCACTCACAGCCCTGCCCGACCCTGCCCACCCGCCGGGGCCCCCCTCACCCTGCCCAGGACCCCACGTCAGGCCCTGGGGCCTCAATCCCTGCCCCAGCGACGCCGCACCAGGGCCGGTCTCCAGCTCCCCCACAGCCCTTCCCTGCCCGGCTCCGGGCCCCGCCGAGCCGGGCGCTCCCCGCGGCGGGGCGGGGGGCCGGGCCGCGCCGCGGGAAGCCCTCCGGCGCGCCGGGCGGGCCGCTAGGGGTCCCTCGCCGTGTGCGCGAAATGGCGGCGGGGCGGCCCGGCGGGCCCGGGCGCTCGGCGGGGGCCGCGGGCGGGCGCTCGGCGGGCACCGGTGTCGCAGCACTGTCACCCTGGCAGCCTTAGTAGGCTTGGCCACTCGCCAGACGATTTTTGCTCGTTTTGTTTCTCGCCGTGGATCGAAATAATGAGTTTTTCTAACCTCGGGCTGTTAATACGAAATAAAGCTTTGATCCGAACTACCCCGCTTTTACTTTGCTCAGACCAAAACCAACTGTCATTTTGGTTATTTTTACATGAAACCAGAACGATGTGTGTCCTCCTTTCCCCCCACCCTAACTCTTGGGATCCAGCTGGGTGGGACCCAGACGCAAACGACCGCTGGTCGGGGATTGCAAGCCCAAAGCCACAGGGCCGGGGTTAGCAAAACCGAACCCGCACCTCCAGGTGCCCACCGGTACCAGCTGAGGGCACCGAGAGCTGCACCGGCGGCTGCCGGGCTCGCGGGGAACCCTGGCTTTGTGCAAGCGTAGGGGCCGTGAGTGACCGTCCCTCAGGTAGACAGTGTGGCCTGTGGCTGAAACCTGGCACTTCTCTCCGTTGTATTTCAAAGTTTCAGCAGAGGATTAGTGGTTTCACCGACCTCTTCATAATCATCGGTTTTTTAAGCTGTGGAAGTGGTTTTCCAAGATGATCCCCTGAACAGAATGAAGAACTATTTTACTTTCAAATGCTACAAATAACTGACTATGCATTAAAACATCAGACCTAATTAAGAATTGGAAGTAGACTTTCTGAAGAGCGTCTCAGATCGTGATTTACAACCATTTTTCATGCGTGGTCATGGATTCCTCCTGCAACTTGCCTTATGTTATGTTATGTTATGTTATGTTATGTTATGTTATGTTATGTTATGTTATGTTATGTTATGTAGCTTTGCCCACAGTACAAATGTGCAACTCATCCTTCAGGCTGCCTTACAGTAAATACAGTGCACACTCATGTAGTAGTCTAGCTACAGTCATCAATGAATGTTACTCTTCTGCGGCTTGGGAAAAGCCAGTTCACGCAGACAGATCATGTCTGTTGACTCCAAACAGACTCTTAAGGAGGATGTTCATGCTAAATACTGCACCTTTTTGGAAAGAAAGTGTGAGATTTTAAAACTAAAGGTATGGGCAGCGTGCAAATCAAGCTTTCAAAAAAGCAGTCTAGGGCATTCCTTGTGCCACTGGTAATGTTTCTCAGTTCTGAAACATCGGGGGATGCTCAGGAAGACTGAACCCCCCCCTAATATTATTCTGCCATCATTTAAAAAGAGCTGAAGATAATGACTTGTTAAATGTGGCTGAACAGACTAGCCAGCTTCACATATGTTTTGGACAGATGATAGAACTGCAGAAACAAGAGTGACTCAATGACTGCTAAAGACTACTTTAGGGCAGTCTCATTCCAAGGCAATGCTTATGCAACTTGATTTTATCTTCCTTTAATTTTGCTAATGAGATTATGAGTCATCTAAAATTCAGTCATGTAGTTTTGTTCTTCTAGTTGAGATCTAAGTACTTAGCCTTGTTTGGCTATCTGGAAAGTGTAGAGACATGTGGAAAGCAGTCATTCTCATATCAAGATGGGTCTGTAAAGTAGGTGGGATGAGTTGATCTTTGGAGACACTGGTTCTCTATCAGGAGGACTATAGAGGCAGCCCAGGCTAGAAGTCCAGCTCCTAGATGGATACAACTGAATAAAGTGAATCCTTTCGCACACATATACATGTAAAATTACAGGTACTATGGAGGTATGACAATTCAAATCATAGACAAATTTTCAAGAGCAAAATTAGACATTTAGAACATTAATAGTGAAGATGATTTTCCACTGAAGGAAGTTTCTTAAATGGGACCTCTGCCCTTGACAATCATGACAATATTTTTGTTAAGACTGGATGTTCTTCTAAAAGTCAAGCTCCAGTTCAACTCAACATGAAGCAGGAATTAATTCCTGAAAATTTATGCTAGGAAAGAAGTCAGATGGCAGACTCTTCTGCCCCTAAATTGCCTCAGTTTGACAGTGCTTCTCCCTGTGCTGTCTGGTATAAGCAAGAAAGATGATACAGAAAAAAAAAAAAGAAACACCACAAACAAAAAACCTGGACTGGGATGATAACTTGAGCTGAAATGAACTGAGTGAAAAAATGTATGTCTTTGGTTGAGATTGACATTGAAAATCATAGTAAGAGTTCTCCAAGTACCAGTGCCAAGTTCTCAAACATCCAAAAAAAGCACATTGTCACCTAGGATACACCTTTGGCAGAGTGTAGGCACCCAGCATTGAGACAATGATGCAAAAAGCCCCTCTTCCTAAATGTCTTGAAACTCAGAGGTGGCAGAGGAATGAGGAGGATGTTTGGATTCATTCCTAACCTATGATAATAGCCTGCTTTTCCATGTTATGAGGACTTTCCCATAAAAACTTAGGGCTGAACACAGACATGGGTATACTCATCCATAGTTATTTAACACAGAGGGCAGATGTGCATTCAAGAGCACCATCAGAGAGAATTAGCATTTCCATTGGGGATTCCTGTGTTTCTATTTCCTGATAAACTCATGTATGTAAAGCTTTACCTGAAAACACATCCCCATCCCCGTGTTTTATACATCAGGTGTTCACTGGTGTAGCATGGACTTGGGAAATTTGCATATGGCCAAAAGCTGGGATATTTTTCTGTTTTCACAGCTAGTCAGAGCACAGTATGTTACAGCAAAATTTGTAAAAGTCCTCCTTGGACAACAAGTTGGGGCATATATTTTAAACCATCTCTGTTCAGCAAAGCTGAGCATCTTAGGTAGGGCACAAGGTAGCTACTTTTCTCTGGCCTGGTGGTTGCTACCTTGACGGCATTTGCAAAAGTTGTCTGGCGGAATATTCAGCAGATTAGTGTAAAATGTCATGTCAGAACAAAGCAAGATGTTTCTATTGCTGCACTGAATCATGTATTGTGTCATTCCCATGTTATTTCATATCATTCTGGTGCCTGGTGGCCCCACTGAGAAGGAAAATGTCACTGTGCCTGGCATGTTCCCTCCTGGAAGAGCAGAGGAGGAAAGGTGGTGGTGATGGGGAGGCAGGGAAAGCAAATACATATATCTGCGTGGGACTTTTCAACCAGTAGGAAAAATTACCTGGAGTGAAGATTTGTCATGGGCAGAGACTGTCTTAGTGATATGCCAAAGGGAAAGTGCTAGGACACAGCTGACCTTGGAGACATTCCTGACTGCACCCGTTACTGAATTTTCCAGGGATCAGGAGGTTCATCACTATCTTAAAAATAAGAAAACAAAAAAGTGCAAGCAGAGGAGTTCAAAACAGAAAGAGCAAACCTCCTGCTAGGCTGAGCAGCTGGAGTTTGAGTGGCTTTTTTGCTCTGCCTGCGCAGAAAAGAGCAAGTGAATGAAGCTGCTAATGGAGTGCCTGGTTTTGGCTGGGCTACAAAACCCATTAAAATGGCAGAGCCAAGACAGTGACAATATTTTGGCATGACTTCGCAGTGGTCAAAGTGACCCTATATATCATTTTATGTATTTATTTTTCTATATGTATACAGTCACCTCAATGACTTGGCGTGCTTTCTGGTCACACCAGCCAAACCAGACCTTTTCTATTTGTCTCTACCTTTCTGGCATGTTGACTTCTACCAGCAAAGTTGGCTAGCAGAGGAGCCTCTGGTCTCAGTTGGGATGTAGCTGTCTTTTTTTCAGAAAGAAGAATCTGTGTTTATTTCTACGTAAGAGAGAAAGAGAGTAAAGAAGATAAGAAAGAGAGCTAATCAGGAAACAGTAGAGTAGGTGTTACTTTTTAAACCAAGTAGTGTGTGAAGTTTTTAAACATAACAGCATAAAACCACGTATAGTTTAATGCTGTCTAATAAAACCAGTTAATGGAACAGTCTCCTCTGAAAACAGCTGCTTGTTTTAGCTTAAGAGTATTTAAACCAAGTATTTGTCACCTCCATGTCCTTTACAGAAGTTTGCAAGCACGGGGTTATCAGTCAATTTCTCCTGAACTACAGATGTATTTTAGTGTTTGGAAAAAGAAAGAATTAAAAAAAATCCCTATCAGAAATAGGAAGATGCATGAGTCACAAAGTATAAGAACCTACAGGGATCCCCTTTCAGCTTTGCAAATGGTTACTACTACATTATGGATGCAATATTTAATGCTTGCTCTTTGCCTGTGTACTTACCTTCTAAGGGCACAGCAGTTGCAAGCTATACAGTGGTTTAGTGAAGTATCATCTTAGAGCCTGCATAAAAACCAGAGATGGTCCAGAGATATCCAGAGTGAAGCAGTGCTTTTTGAGGACTGGAAAGAAGAAATGTCAGAGGAGCTTAGTAGTTCCTGTCTTGTTGACAAAGATACTTTTCACGACCAAGAGAGGATGTTTGAAGAAACTACAGAATGAAGAAAGGGACTGAAAAGTGTTATGCCAGCCACTCATGTTTCATCTTTAGTGACATTTTATCCTGATATGGTGATGGTGCTGTCAATCTGATCTCAGAGAAATGTCTTGCATGATTTTGTGAAACAGGGAACTTGATTTCCTGAAGCGAGGAGCAATGCGATGCTATGATGGTTGGCTGGATAAAAAATCAGAATATATGTCCTTCTCACTAGCAGGCTGGGATCCTGAACATGTAATTTACAGATTTATACTGTATTCTTCTGGATCTGCTGCTTGCAGACAAGCTCCCATGCACAGTTCTTAGAGGAATGATTCCTTGGGTGAGTTGTCTATTATTACCATTGGTATTAATTGATGTATTATTAGTGCACTAGAATGAACTGACTGCAGCCAGGACTACTGTCCTGTGGTGGAGGGCTGTTGTCACATACTCCATGGTCTGAAAAGACTACACTTTAAAACTATGTTTAATATGGAGTATATAACAACAACAACAAAAAAGTAATAATATCAGTGCTAGAAATTCACAGGTCTAAGGCCTTTTAAAATTTAATCAGAGGTATGGCCAAATGTTAGTGAAGCTCAAAAACCCACACTTTCCTTTGGGAGGAACAGGATATACTGTACCACTCTGCGGAATCTTCTAGCGAGTCCATAAATTTCTAATATCCATAATAACTTATATCTTATAACAATCATTTAATATCTGTGGTATCAAAGATAGCCTTCAGATAGCTCTGACAGATTGTTCTAATACATTGGCAGAAATGACCATGCGTTTGCACTGACCTAAGACTTTAAGAAAATGTTTCATACATTTATAAGCAACACTAAGCAACTGTATAAATAAATTCATCAGGATGTGCACAACCTGAAGCCAAACAAGGACTGTGTGTTGTTGATTTCTGAATGGTTCAGTGCAACACCTGAGTCACAGAATCACAGAAATATTTTTTGGAAGGGACTACTGGCAGTTATCTAGTTCAACTTTGCCTTGGAACTGAGCTATTATGTATACCAGACCAGACTGGAGAGAGCTGACTTCCAATGTAGACTGAAAGAACAGAGTGTTGATATGACATTCTGGTGGTGTCCAGTTATCCAAAGGCAGAGTATTAGTTTCACACTAATCTTGTGAGATGGAAGTATGTAATTTTTATGTATGAAGTAAATTAAGTTGTAGGTCCAGTTGCTGTACAGGAAAGATAAATGCTTTGCTCCACCTCTGGGCTGTGAATGGAAAACATGCATCCTGACATATTATTTAATTTTTTTAAGTGTCATGAGATGTTTGGCCTTCCATAAAAATACTGCTAGTAATTTTTTATCATCTTCATCTTTCCCTGATTGTACCTAAAAGTACAATGTACTCTACAAATAGAACATTGAAATACAATCTCCCAAGTACTTGCTTTGGCAACACAAAGTGTACCCTGTTATCATTCAATTTGGCATAATATTTGTACATCACCCGGGTAAGGAGCACAGATAATGCAGCTTGGCTGAGCTGTGAGTGCTGTCCCCTTGCATGCTTACATCTGGGACAACAGAAGGGAATAATGTCAGCTTGAACTTCAGCAGGTATTTTAGCTCAGCAGATGCATGGCGACTTATAAAACACTTCTGCATTTCTTATCATTTGAAAGACATGGGCTGATAAAGCTGGCAATTACTATGAGATACTTATCTAGTAAACCTTGGTGTTGCATTTATCATGTGTATAAGCTAAACAGTGAATAGCAGGATGTGAGGACAATTTCTTAACTCCTTTAATGCTGGCCTTTGCTGCAACATCTATGCTGCCACCAGCATTTCAGTGAGGAGAGACAAAGAGCAGAAGTGTGGTTCTGTGCCACCTGTCCTGCTCCCTACACAGCACTGAACTAGTTAACTCTGTTGCACTGATCTCCTTCTCCCCTTCGCTGTTGGGTTCTCACACCACGCCAAAACTGTGAGAACTGTCACAGCATGAGCCTTGCTGATGGGTCTGGCTTTTTCACATATGAATGCTACAGCTGTGTTTGAGTTTGTATTTTCTAGCAAGATGGCCATAAGACATGTTTGGGAGGACTGTCCACCACTGGGTTACAGAAAAAGAGAGCAAGTGTGTTCATCTGGACCATGAGCACAATTTACATTCACAGTCCTTCAGTATACTCAGTATCCTTCAGTATACTCTGCTGTCCATCACAAGGCACCAGCTGGAGCCAAAATACTTCCCTTCACCTCTTTGTGCTTGATTTGCAGTAAGTATTGGAGCTCTTAGTTTCCTCCATAACTGGCTGGCTGATTAGATAGAGAGGAATGATGGAGGCAGCAGACGTCCAAGCACCTGCTGCAAGGTCTTGACTCTCAACATGGCACTACAAGAGCTGATAGTTTGCAATGTGGTAATACGTACTCAGGGGACGCCATCCAGTGCTTGTCATTCTTCCTGGACTGTAACAGCATCTTTGAGCTCTGACTGCTGGACAGGGGAGAGATGATGAGCATTGGCCTCAACCTTAGAGTAGTGAACATGTCAGGATCTGCAGCTCCTTCGAGTGGCCTCCACTGGCTGCAAACCTGAGGGCTTTTCAACGTGGTCAAGCCAGGAATATGGCCAACTTGGTATTTTCATGGCAAAGAATAAAGGAACTAGTTCTCTAACCCACTACTGCATCATGCTTTTGACATTAGAATAAAATGAACTGCATCTGTTTAAACCACCTGTGGATGTAGTCCATAAATTTCAGAATTGCAGCAAACCACTCTGAAGATGGTTCAAGTACAGTGCCAAAAAGAATTTGGCCCAGTGACTGTAACCAAAGTCAGGATGTTTATTACCAGTTAATTTGTACACATGCCTGTGGCTCTTATTCTTGGAAACAACCTCCCTGGGTGACTGAAATGTTGCTATTTCTGCTGCAAAAAGTACATTGTTCCTGTGGTAGACCAACTCATCTTGGAAGCGCTGCTCAGCTGATGTAGCTGTTTGTTGAACATCCTTTCTTTGCGTGCAGGAACTTCTGGCATAATGTGATAGACAATGTAGCAGTAGGGCACCTGCATCCACTTTGTTGTAGCTGTAGGACAGGGTATCAGATTCAGTCTGGGTGCAAGCAAAGGAAATTCTGCTGTTGCAGGGCAATGTCCCTATCACATACAGGTCTTGTTCTCCTCCCACAGGACGAAGATGGGGAATTGACTCCATGATACTATTTTAAACCATCAGGAAGAAGTAAATAACTGGTCTGCAATTTCCGGACACATTCTAGTGAGAGATTTTTAAGGCTATTTAAGCATTTTGAACTACATTGTTTTCCCCGAGCCGAAAAATTCTTCCCTGCCATTCTGCACCTTCTATTGATCATGGTTCAAGGATCAAAGTAAAGTGCATTTTGTGAGAATCAAAGGTTAAAGTCATTCGCAAAGTTTCTTGACTCTGCTGCTGGGAGTTCAGGGGCAAGCATTTGTGCAGCAAATACAGGCTAGAGCCCTCGTGTCCTGCTGTCTGTCCATCCTTTGGCATTTGTTCTGAAAATATTTTGCATTTGCAAGAACTACATCATGCATAAAAAAACCAGCACAGCAGCACAGTGTCTCAAAAACATGGAAGAAGTCACTGCCCCGGTGTGAAACCCATAGACCTATTTGTCAGTAGGGTATTTTTCCTCTATTCACAACTGAAGCAGTTATCCCTCTTCCCTGCTTGTTAATGGTGGGAGGATTTTGTCCCTTAGGTTTAATTAAGCACCAAAAGTCATGGCTTTATTTATTGATAAGCCTTTCCAGGGTGCCCGTCGCTGTAGTATCTGAGGCCACTTAAGCCGTGACCCTGCCACATTCCTTGGGAGGCAGGGAAAGGTCTTGGGTTTACTGCTGCCGCCTGGGAGCTCACCCATCACTAACTGAAATAGCGCTAAATGTGCAACCTGCCGATACTCGAGTCACCACTGGCTGTGGAGGCGGGGTGATTATAACAATATTTGACTTGCTATGTTATGAGACACTGTACTTAGAAAACAATTTGAGGGAGACTGAATGGAAGAGACAATAAGGCAGAAGCTGCTAATCCCCTTAACACGTGCACAGTAATTGGTATAAAAGCTTACGCACCTGAAGGGACTTGAGCTAGTGAATAAATGTGAAAAATGCTGGTTTTTTTCTAAGATTGCTACTAGTATTTTTAAAAATTCTAATAAAAACAAGATCCTAAACTAAATCTAATCTAAAACTTGCATCTTTTCTGCGTTTCCTATTTCTGACAACAGAAAAAAATTTGCAGCCTAGGAAAACTCCCAGGAGAGGAAATATTATTTATAGCTCAGCCTTTTTCTTTCTTCACAATACCATGTTGCTGGTAAGCACATACTTAGAAATTAGTTGAAAAATAATAGTAACAAAAAATTAGGAGAACTTTTCACCTCTGTGAATACCTTTTTCTTTTCCCTTCCCAGTGCTGAATAAGGAACAGGGAAGCAGGTGTCGTAAATCCACAAAATAATTATTCCCCATTTGCTATATTACATTTTATTTATATTCCCTTGCTGTTATTTTGTGTTAAATCTGCAAGTCCTCTTGTTAGATTTTAGCTTCCACCCCAGCAAATGAACACATAGCACATAACCACTGTTGCCGCAGAGATTTCTTTTCCAAAGCTTAATTACTCTCTGGTTATGTTCATAAGAGTTTTAAATATTTCTGAGGGGCCTTGGTAACTGTAAATTTTTGCCACAAACTTGCTTTTGATTGGAAATAACTGTTCTATTAGGAACAAAATCATCAGATGTTTGCTATTAAAGTTTAAATTGACTTTAATATAAAACTGAGTAAGGTTTGGGCTTTTTATGTCCAGGTAGCCTGTCCCTCTCTGTCAGGTGTTTGTGGAAAAGGAACTTCAGTCTTCTGTGATGACTGCCTCGGATTGGAGAGCTTGAAAGGAATGGAATGTTGGTCTGTGACAGAACCTGTTGCTTTTGTTAGTGAGAATCTGTTCTCAGTGGTGTCCTGGGTACCTACTGGACATGAAGAGGGAGATCTTAACTGCCATAAGGAGCATGTAGTCAAGAGGTGATAGAAGAGATCAGACGGAATAAAGGAACTAGAGGGATTTTCTGTACAAATCTGTAGGCAGCCTCATAAAATGTGTCTGAAGACATAGTTCCACAGAATACAGCAGAGCCTTGCAGACAAGCCCAGAGAAGCCCAAACATTGATGTCTCTTTTCTCTCCTACATTTGAGATAGCAGTATGGCATTCCCCTGGTTATGTTTTTACACTACCAGAGCTGGTCCTGCTTGCTTCAGACAAGCTCTCTCAGCCAGGGTGAGAAGCTGCAGTCTAATGGCACGCTGACTGTCCAGCCATGCTGACCAAAGGTGCCCAAGTTAGTGCTCATCAGCACAGATACATGCAGCCATCTTAAGTGTGGGTCTGAAAATAATATTGCTGTGTTAGCCTGCCTCCACACCACTGCTAAGGAGGATTACCTTTGGTCATGGTGTACTGCTTCCACCTCTGGACTAACATTATTCCCATTAGCTTGGGAGTCTCTAAGCCATGCTCCACTGAGTGGGGTAGTCAGAGTAAGATTTCCCTCTATTCAAAGAGCACCACTTTGCAAAACAGCAGTGAAGTGGAACACAAGTGTGCATAGCCTCCAGGACAGTTGGCTGTGGAGAATGAATAATCTGAGTTTATGTCGGGAGGAGCTGCTGTTTCTTTGTCCCACCATGAGGGCAGTCAGCGTCCGTAAGACCTTTTCTCCAGTAAACCCTGTGTTTCAGTCTCAGGCTTCTTTCTTCATAGTCAAAATTGCTTCATTTCTAGTTCTTTGCAATTATCTTCATATAAAGATTGAAGCAGATGGCTAAAATTCATCTTCTTTGTTGATTCCAAAGACTCTGGTTAAGCAGTAATATGAGACTAGCCTGTGTTTAGAAAGTTGATATGGTTAAAGTTTGAGGAGCTAAGTGATGGTTCAAGATACGCACCATGTAACAGGAGAGCTGGAGGGAGAGAACAAGTTACACTCCCAGCGGAAGCAGGGTATTTAGCACAGCATGGAGGCATATTCCATCAGGTGATTCAAAGGCATCTACACCACCACCCCCCTGCTTTTGGACTGCTACCTCAGCTCTTATTACGTCCAAATGGGGAGTAGTTCAGGCTATTTCTCCACCAGAGATGACCGAGACATGCCTAGCACAGATGCAGGGGCAACCAGGTTAATGAGACGGAGAGCAGCATCGCACGAGGTTGGAGACACTGATTCACTGTTTCCAGCAGGTGATTTTTGCCAGTGCAGCTCCTCAGGTCCTTGTTAGAAGTGAAAACAGCTTTGCCCACAGGCACATTCTCTAAGGAGAGCAGCTGTTTTCATAAAAATGATTAAAATCTGTACCAACGAGACATTTTATCAGAGTTTTGGCCAGAAACCCCCCTGCTTAGCTACCCCTACAGATCTACTTGCAGGTGTTACAAGAGCGAAAGCTGAGAGAAGGAAAAAAGCAAGGCTTAGCCAAAAGTAAGCATGACTAACAAATTACTCATAATTAAGGTTTGTTAATTGCATAGGACCCAATTAAACCTTTCCACATCTAAAATGGAATAACTTATGCTCACAGCAGAGCTGTTTAGCTATTAGACATTTTTGGTGACACTTGTCTGTTGATTTGCCGTTAGATAACTTCTTGGCTTGAAGCCAGCCAGGACTGAGCTAAGAGACTTTTTGTACATGTGTTTGCAGCACACTTTCACAAAGGGTTGCCAGAGTTTGGCCCATGATGACTAGTGAGTGGATTTATTACATTATTATTTTAGATTGTTATATTATTATTATGCATGACTGACATAGTGAAATTCTTATGTTACAGAACTATGTAGAGTTAATATAAAACAGTAAGCCAGAGAGGCATTTTTCATAAAATTCCAACCTAAAGTGCAAATTTTATGTAACTGAAAAGTCATGACTTTATGTAGCATTTAGAACTCTGCTAGAATGAGAATACTTCCCTAAAACATGTTGCCTCAAAGTGGACCTAGAAGAAACCTTTCCCATGATTCCATAAAAATGCAGATGACAAAAAAAATATCATTTCCAAGTGTGTGTGCCTCTTTCCTTCTCAGTTCCAGCTGGGACCACAACTGGAAATACCAAAATACCACAGAAATGTAGTTCTTGTGGTACTTCCAGCCCCGGCAGAAGCAGGAAGTATTAGAAATCTTCCAATAAATCAAGTTTTCATGAGATTTCCAGCCCAGTGTTGCAAGCTCAAGAAGTTTGGATAATAACCCAGCTCTGCTTGTCCATCTGAATCAAAC
This sequence comes from Athene noctua, assembly GCF_965140245.1. Taxonomy (NCBI): domain Eukaryota; kingdom Metazoa; phylum Chordata; class Aves; order Strigiformes; family Strigidae; genus Athene; species Athene noctua. Next base: position 26,239,030 of record NC_134038.1, on the reverse strand, counting down.
ACCTCACCCTCGGGAGACTTACCTTTATATTCAAGGACTGTTCTGTCTGAGATGCTGTTGATATTCCTTCTAAGCCATAACACATCTTCAGTTTCACATTAAGTCCAGCTATAAATTTGATTAAATCTTGTTATGAAAGACAGATTTAACTTTGGCCTTCTATTTCTGTTAGCTGCAGGGCAGGTTTTTTTCCCCCAGGACAAAGGCAACTGCAAGACTCAGCAGTTTGAATGCCCATGGCAAAAGAGCTGCATAAGGCTGCTCTTTGGGTGCATACTTGTGTGAGGGCAGGTAAGAAACAGTATCATACCATGGAGAAGACAAAATGAACACAGCCTCAACTGCACCTGAACTACAGGTAAGAAACAGTATCATACCATGGAGAATAAAAAATGAACACAGCCTCTACTGCACCTGAACTGGCCATTGCAGAAGAGAGAGGACTTCCAGAATGAGCTGATGAGTAAAAAAAGTTCAAGACCCGTAAGAAGAGCTCTCTCTGTGATGCACCCTGACCTGGCCATGACAGTCAGCTCTTCCTTGTCGTACAGAAGTCACAGAACCCAGCACCAGCTTCTCCTACGTAAGACACTGGTTTGTGCGGTTGGCTGATCAGATGAGGAGGGTTCACCAGATCAACCTAAGTACGTCTATATGATAGTGGCAGTATCAGGCGTCTTTTTCTGTCCTTTCAGAACAGAGATTTGCTGAAAACTCTGTAAGAAATCAGGTCAGTGTGATCGCACCAAAGTGACTTGCATTGTATGCTGGTTGAAATTTCACCACAGGCAGATCACAAGATTTGCATGACCTTGTGATCTCTTTTGTCAGTGGTGGTTGTGCAACAGATTCCCTGGTAAGATAAAACAACATGAGGTTTACACAAAGTAGGAAAGTTTACTAGAGATATGGCTTGCCACTTTCCTCCTTTAAAGAAATAACACCTACATTTCAGACTCAGAAAAAAATGCACCAAAAAAGACTCAATAGTTGTATTCTCTTCTGAGGTTGAATGTGATGCCAGATCTGCACTTTTCAACTCGTAAGACCTCTCTCTGTACTGGGAAGACTACCGGTTGAAAGCAATAATTGTCAAACATTTCTTTACTCCCCAGCAGCCGATGCTGAGTACACTATAAATGGGATATAACCAAGTTGAACACTTAAAAAAGCAAAGGCTTTTTTGAAAGGGTTGTAGCCCAAGGTGGGGTTTATTCCTTCCATGTTCCTTTCACACTGCTATTGAACATGCATGAGACGGCCGTGAGAGTTACTCTTGTGTGTCTAACCGACCAGGCTACCTGTAAAAGAGGAAAAGAAGAAAGCACATTTCACGTCCTAGTATTTCGACTAAGCATTTTGGGTAGACATTTCAGTGCCTGTGTTGGAGGAAGTGGCTGGAGATAACCCCTTCATCTCCTCGTGTGAAGTTTTGCTGGGTAGCTGTCATACCTGCTTTCTGCAGGCTGCACTTTTACATTTCTCAACATTCTAGTGCCTGCAGACCAGGCTGTTATTTTGTTCAGTGTACACTGTCACAGAGGGAAACATGTGCTCATGCAGAATCATTGCTTTTGTTCTTGTGCTTTTGTTCCCCTCATTTAAAATGTGAACATATCTTCTTGCTCTTTTGTATTGAAACCCTCCCCTCCCCCCCCCCCCCCCCCCCCCCCCCCATTTCCTGAGTTAGAAGTCTGAAGAGACACAGACCTTTGAAACATTTTCTTGGTGTGTGGGCAAAAACTAACAATAACTTTGCTATAACATATATGACTGATTCTGCTGATACTCATATTGCAAATTGTTTTGGCTGCTTGCACTTACAAGTGCTTTGTCCATTTCTGTTTTCCTTTGCATTTAGTATAAGATCTTGTGAGCATTTCTATTCATTTAAAAATAAAACCCAAAGCCTTTTTGCTGACCATATGAATTTCTTCAAGAGCACACACACACATACATAGCTTAGGAAAGAAATATTTTTTTATAGCATTGCCTGTATGGACAATAAAATGCCCACTAAATATAGTTAATATTAAAAGTTCCCATAATACATCTTAGGTTTCAGGAATTTAGAACCTGGGTATAAACAGTGACTTTCAATACCCAAGAGAATATAATTTTTCCTTAAAAAAAGAAAAGAAGAGTATGTGTTGAACTGGCCATTGATTTCTCCCTCCAACAGGAAGCCTTTCCGTAAATGTTGGGTACAATGATGTGTTTATTAGTTTTGAATCACTGCTGTGGTTAGTAACTCCCTCTCTTTCTTTTGAACACAGCAATGTGTTCTGGGATGGGTTGCACACTCTTCCTCTTAAAAATAACATCAGAAAACAACAGACTTTGCAATAAAACAGGAGAGATGATGTTTGTTTGGAAATAATGATTTGGGGTTAGCCTCCTGTTCCTGTTATAAAATCTCGTGATGGGAAGAATGTAGAGCGATGTTACCAGTATGTGCTTTACAAGTAGACTGAAGGGACATTTCTGTGGTAAGACATGCTGGCTTCCGAGGTGAACAGGGTGGCTCAGGTATCAAAAGCATGACAGGGCATGCTATGGTGGTGAGAGCTGCAGCCGGCTGGGTGGCAGACACCGAGTGCTGTGCTCGGGGCAGGGGCGCAGGGCCGTGGTGGCTGCTCTCGATGCACAGCTAAAATCTGAATCATCTAGGACAAAGAGATGAGCCAGCAGTGACACAGAATAGATACCATCCAGCAAGGCCTGGGTGGCCTGTGGCACAATGGTTTAATAGCTGACAGTTGCCCCCCAGCAAGCAGTGTGTCCAGAAAAGCATCTGTGTCTCAGAAGCTGCCTGTCATCACTGGAACGGCTTAATAGCCACCATGGAGCAGCTGTCAGTGGGGCAAGGCAACAAACTGCACTGTTAACTGCTCATGGGATCCTTTCCCCAGGTCTGGTCTCAGGCATGAGAAGGTTGTACTGCTCTCTCAATTTTGTACTTCTTTTTTAAGTAGGCAGGAGAAGGCTGACTGTAAATTTGGCTTCTCTCATTCTTAATAAGGTGACTGATTACATCTGAGATTTCTGGGGAACCAAAGGATAATTGCAAAACAAAACGAGGGAGTTCCTGTCCTCTGTATGCTTCTGGGCTTTTTCAGTGTATTTTGCATAATAAACTGATCCGGACGTATCTCACAGTCTTTTCTTCTTACTTGTATAGGCAAATTGGGAAAGTTTTTACTGGAATCACTTATCTGCTTTCCAGAAGGTTACTGTGGGATGAGGGGTATGCTGAAGTTCAATGATTTTCCCTGGTTGGCAAACTATTTTTCTGCAAAATCTGTCCTTAAGGCTGTTCATTTTGGGATGTCTGCCTGTTCTCCTTTAGAGACACTTGGGGAAATTGTCTAAAAGATGTGTGAGAAATTTATGTTGTGCTGGTTTACAGATTCTTATGGCTGTTTATGCTCTTGGATCTTGAACTCTCATTTGATGTTATATTGCTCAGCATGGAGGAACATAATCATAAAACCATGGAGAAAATTTTCAGATCAGATCTATCCAAGTTACTGTGATAAACGTGAGCAGTTGATTTAAAAAGAAGCTCACTATTTATTTGTAGGAGGTGAAAGACATCTTTGTCATCTATTTCTTAAGAGCTGGTGGTTCTAAAGATGTGGCGTATGTTGTGAAAAACTTCTTGGTGTTGCCAGTGATGGTGGGAGAGCAGGAAAATTTCAGAAGAAAAGTTTAGGAAATGAGTTCTGGTCAATGTGGATCTCAGCGGAAGGCCAAGCAGGCTGAAATATCTGAGCCAGAAGGATTCAGGGAATTATACAGATGGAGGTTGAAGGTCTGGAGAGAGAGAGTTCTCAGGAAAAAAGGGCATGTCTACAAGTGGGTGAAGTTACTGCAAGAGGAGGCGTAGGAGAGGACCTCTGTTAGCACTCAAAGGTCAGTGGTGAGGAGCTGGGTTTACCAAGAAAGACATGGATGTATTGGCTAGTTGGGTTGGAGGAGATCCAGAAGAAGGCATGGTCATGAAACGTGCAGGAAGAGGACAACACATGATGGACTGTGTTGAGGAGAATGAGAGCAGAACAGTCTTGAAAAGAGGAAATAAGAACAATTACTGACTCCACAGGTAAAGCCAGTTGAAGCAGGTCTGTTGAAAGTATACCCACAGTGGTGACAAATAGCTCCTGCTGCTTGAGGAACATGTCTCCTCTCAGAAGAAAACTGAAGCACACAAACATATATTTACACCCTCTCAACAATAGCAATAATTCCACCTAAATACCACTGTAATTGGCAGTGTAAAAGTGCCGAGAGAGGTGGAGTTGGCTCTGTGCAATTAGAGGAGAGATTTGGTGTGTTACCCGTACCAGAAGTAAATATCTCAATTGCATGCTGTAGTTCCCATGGTCTGCCTGCTGCTCTTGTGAATGTTACAAAGGCTTTTAATGCAAAGAGAAACATATATACCCAGACTTGTAGCTACATAATAAAACCTCACAGAGTCTTCCAGTTAGTATTTTGATGGTATAATTAGAAAGTCCTTTCAAATATGACCTTTTAACTGCTGATGCCATCCTGTAACTTTCACAAAAGTGACTGTGTCAACTGCATCACATGGCTGAAGCCAGACTGATTTTCAGCCATGTGATGCTATTTTATCACCCTCAGGACAAAGGTTAAGCCCTCCCTTTCTTTTCTCTCTTAGGCACCACTTTCTTTTGTCCTCTTACTTTGATACTGCTAAAATTCCTGATGACCACAGAGTTAAGAGTTTTTATAATCCACTGTGCGCTTCTCTGATGAAGAACCCTGCTATTGTACTGCATGTAACAGAAATACCTTCACACAATGAAGCAATCATTCTTCCCCGGCAGGGTCTGAATGTCTTGATTCTCATCCCGCAGCAGGTTTGGCAGGGAACAAATTCCCCAGCTTGCAAAGGGCAGTGGCCAGCATAATCTTTCTGCATTTTAAAACATTCTTTAATGTTAGGCTCTCTGCATTCAAATGGTAACTTTAGCTGACATAGAGTTTTGTAGAATATTTGAACTGCAGCCTACTGAAACTCTACCCCACTGCATTTGTGAATAGTTTTATTACAGTATAAATGTGTTATTTTTCCCTTTTATTTATTATGGTACACACATATTTTTAATACTTGTTCTGAGGCTTATTTGGAGGCTGAAGTTCCATTTTTCCCTAGGTGGCACATGTGCATTATTGGAAGCCTGAATACAAAGTGGGCAGCATTGAAATAAAGGCTTATAGTTTTAAAATCAACCTAATTCGTTCTGTGGACTGAATGGATAGAAGAAGTGTAGTTCTATACTAGATATTATATGATGGTGTAACTAAGTAAGTGGACAAGTGTTCGATGCACAGTTGGACTAAAGTGAATTTACTGAAGTTGAGGTTGTTTCCTGTGTGTTTTTTCACTGTAGATTTTGAGATTTCACATGGATAAATTGAGTTTCTTCCTAAGTGAAAACCAACATAAAATGAATTACCCTTTATAATAGAAAAAGTATGAATGAGGTCAGGTTTAAAAGCTGAGTTTTAAAGATTCTCTCTCCTCCCAGTTCTAGAAAGCAAACAAGAAAAAGCAGGAGCAAAACCCAACACTAACAGCAACTGTCCAGAGCCTGGACAGATGCTATGTAAAAATCTAATAATAGAAAAGAAATTATGACAGTCCTGCTTGCTATTTGCAGCATGCATTAACCATGCTGGATGCCCACCTGGACAAGAGGGGCATGACGCATGGCTGAGTATTGGCGTGTCCCCACTGCTGTTGATGATGCTGCACAGCTCTGCTCATGCTGATGGAGAGCAACTCGGGACCTACTGAGGCTGCCAGATCGCAGGATGGTTCCCTGGCACAGGACCAGGGCTTGCCAAGGGAAAAGGCATCTGCACTTCTGCTTGTGCCACCCTTCCCCTATTCCCCCATCACCTAAGACCCCCAGCCTGCATCCACTCACAGTGGGGATGCTCCTTCCTGGCTTCGTGCCCAAGTGCTGGGTAATCATGTTGCATTGATAGTGGGGCAGGGGCTGGGACAGGGAGGGGGACGTGGGTGAGGGCAGCCCCTCAGTGGCCCACAAGAATCAGCATCAGAGGAGACCCTGGGGACCAGATTTGGCTCAGGACCTGGTGTAATGGCTTCTCCCGATTCACAGCTGCGTAACTCATGATGGAGTCAGATTCATAATATCTCAGGCATGTGATTCACACGGGTGTAAAGGCCTCTGGATACAATTACACATTTATTTTTACCTACCACTAAGGGAATTTCCATTCAGTACTATGTGAGCTGGTTGCCCTTGCTCTGTACTGTTTCACTAGTATTTTTCCTGACAATTCAAGTCTAAGAAACGCAAGACAGAGAGAGACTTAATGTTATGTGAAAGGATTTTCTTAGGGTAACTGTATTCAGTCTTTGCTCAAACTGAACGAATAACTTTGATCTGTCAACTGTGAAAAGTAAACTGGGTGCGACCTTCCGTCATCGGCTAATCGTCTCACTTAATGACATCTGTTAACTTTGTTCTGATATTAGATCATGGTCTTTCTTTGTACTGTCAAGATTTTTCATCCAAGGTCTAATTATTTCACTTTATGTGTATATGGATATCTTGGGAGTTAGTTGCACCTAGTACGAAGATCTTTTTTTTTATTTTTAATTTCTAAAACTGATCACAGCAGTCAGATCAACATGGCCTTTTAATGGATAAAACAAGCCAGCTTAAAGACCAGCACTGTATCTCAGTCCCTCTCTCCCCTTCATTTTCTTTTAGGCACCATATTTACTTTTAGTCTTAATTGAGAGGGAAGGAGGAAAAGGGAGAATTGTTTCTGTCCCAGTAAAGTTCAATATTTCAAAACAGTTGATTGATGTGAGTTGTTATACAGATCTAAACTGTCCCACAGGAAGGAATAAGAAAGTACTGTTTTTCAAGCTATCCCTTTCCCTTTCAAAGTTTTTTTATCTTCTAATAGTGATAAAGGCCTGGGTAGACAGCGTTTTGGGGGATTAATGGCCATTTGGGGTTAATGCCCTAAGGCCCTCTGTCCCTCAGCTCTTTCCAAACAGTGATTAATCTCCAGGGGAATGTATGTGCCCTGATCGCTACTGCTGATAATGCTCATCCTTATAGTATAGATCAAAATGCATAGACTTATTGTAGTAATGGCCATGTCCTCACCTCCCAGGCTTTATTCAGTTCAGTCAGCCACAGCTTAAGCCCCTGGTATAATCTGATCGCATTCAGTTCAACAGGCGTTTTCTCTCCTGGGACCCAATCCTGCAGCATGCCCAGTGCCACTCACCAGTGGTTTGAAACCATTGTCTTCTCCTTTATTAACTCTAGGGAAGCTTCCTCTTAGAAGGTTGTGGGGCTCAGTCCCCTCTCCCCATCCTGTGCAATATCAGTTCCGGGTGTGGGAGCACCAAAGGGTGCAAAGGCAAGGAGCAGGAGCTGGCTTTTGGGGCAAGGGGACAGTGGCAGGTGGCTGGATCAATGGCAGGAGAAGCATCACATCACCATGAGTTCTTGCGCATGTTTTCTTTTTCTGCGATGCTAGCTTTCGCCAAATCACACTGCATTTGTTACTGTGATGTACACAGTGTTCTCTGCCAGGTTCAGGTGAAAGAAAAATGGTCAATTCAGTGAATTGCATCATCTGTACAAGAACAGTGCCTATCAGGAGGTCAACCCATACTGTGTGTTTGACCAGGTGAGTAGGTCTGATATTTTTCATGTGCTTTCCTGGGAATGGCCAAGGATTGCAAAGTTGCACAATACCACATCAGCTATTACAGATTGGCCAGATGCTGTCTCTGGGTGGGGTGTTTTCTTGGTTATATTTCCTAGTATCTTGTCTGGTCTACTTTTCAGTTTCTGAAGCAATTTACCATGCATCACCTCCTTTGGGAGATTATCCCATAGTCTAATAGTCCTCAGTGGACTCATTTCAATTAGCTTTTCATGCATTTGAAGTAGGAATATCTAGTTCAATATCTGGTTATAAGTATGGAAGGTATCATGACTGCTGCATGTGAAGACTAAATTCTGAGAGCCTGAAATGTTTCAGTACATTCCTGTCTCTTTAAAAACATATTACATGCTGAGAAGTAATAGAAGAAAAAATAAAACCTAAATGGCCACATTTTCTACTTCTATCCCCGTGTTTGACTCAATGAAATATGTTTGTGTGGTATCTAATCTCTCTGTGAGCAGCCCCCTGAGCTGTCCTCTGGGTTTTCAGCATGCATTCTTTCCACTTCAGAAGAAGGATTGGGTCTGGTGGTTCTCTTATTCCTCTAGAAGCTCTTATAAATGAATGTTGCCACTGTTATATCTTTATGGTCAGTTAAAAGTATGTGAATGGGTGCAAGTGTTTGATTTTAATTTCAGGGAACAGATTTTTGTAAGATTATAGCTATTGAAAGTGTTATCTTCTTAGTTTATTTTTGCTCTTGATAGAACTTTTAAATTCAACAGTTACAAAATAATAACTCTTGTAACTGATATTCTCTCTTATGTTTCCATAGAACTTTATTACACATACATACAGCTTTTCACAATTTACCAGGGTGTTTTTTTATTTATTCATCCCTTTCATAATTTTGGTGGGCTACCATAGAATTAACAGAAGTCTAACATCACTGATCACTTCTGAGTATATTCCCAAATCTAGTCTGAAAGCATGGAGACTATTCATATATTTCTTAATGAATTCCAGCCGCTCTTGCTGACAATAAGAGAAAATGCAAAGCCATTAGCAACTTGCCAGAACAGTGGAGTAATAGCCAGTAAGGGCTATTGGGAGCTATGGGGCTATTTGAAAATAAATGGTTATTTCACCAGGGAAGTAAAACAAGCTGCACGGACTTACTCTACTCTTTTTTTTTTTTTTTATTTTCCTTAAGCTCTTCCTCCTCTTTTTTCTTTTCCTCTTTCCTGCTGGCCATATTTATCAAAGAAGGCCTAGAAAAAAAGCATGTGGAGATTTCATCCACATATGTCAGAGCAGGAGACTTTCGTCATGGTGTTAGTAAATAAGTGTTCTTCTCTCAGCCTTCTAAGTGCAACTTTGCTTGTTCAGTTAATGAAAACATTCGATATTTTTGGAGACAAAAAATCCAATATTTAACAAGCATTCTAAATTACTGTGAATACTGTTTTTCCTAGGGGAATACATTTTAAAAGGAGATGTAACTTGCAACCTTGCTTTCCCTTTAAGCATTTTACCTGTTATTTATTTTGTACCAAACCATGTATTGTTTGAGAATCTATGAAGTGGTTCATTATTCAGTATTTCCCAACCTGCGTGCTGTGTGACAGTTCAGATTCTGTTTTGTTTTGCTCTATTCTTTATTTAAAAAAACGAGACTTGATTGTGCCCAACATGAGAAGCCCGTAAGACACTCAAGCACTGACATTATGGGTTCTGCTAAGAACCTCTCCCCAACATCTCCTGCCTGAATGAGCTAGACAGACTGTGGCTCTGTTGCAAGCTACAGGAGTTAATAAAGGGGATAAACTCAACTGGAGAGTTTGAATCTGTATGATGGGATCCATCTGAGTAATTGAAAGGCACTTCAGGGCTGTCCTTTTTCTTCAAATGTCCTGTTTGAAATTATAGCAACACCACTGAGAGGGATGTTGGTGGGAATTGCTTGGTGAAAACAGGACTGTTGCTATCACTAGATCAGGTTAGACATTACCCTGCCTAGACAAATTTTAAAAACCTCCAATTACAGCACATAGTACCTGTTATGGTGCTGCATCTCCCTCTTGCAGTAAATAAAATGTCACTGCATTTTTTAAGGTCTTTTTCTAGCTAATCCTGTTGGTTTGTACATATCCAGGCCAGTGAAAGTCAAGCTAACCCTTTCTAACAGGCAGAAACAGCACACAGGCACAGCCTGGGAACATTTGGAAAGCTGCTGCGTCCACTCCCAAAAGAATATTTGGTGTAAGGAAGCAGGAATATAAGAACAGTCATGCTGGGGGACCACAGGGCCAATATCCAGTGATGGCTGCAGTGGATGCTTTGAGGAGAGTATAAAAAGAGAGTGTACATATAGTGGCTGGGTTTAGAAAAGAAATTCAGATGTTTCTCTTTCTACAGGATAGGGAAAAAGTCATCACCAATATCACAAACAGAAATACTTAAGACTGCCTTCAACACAAATGAGTTGTATGCATGCATGTGTGCTGCAAATGAAACCCCATGAAGAAAAGGTTTGGAAAAGAAGAAAAAATGAAAGGAGAGGAGACATATCATAGTTACTAATATTATTATCTGCAAACCACCCCACCCCACCTCCCCCAGCCCTTCAGGGCTCTCACTTATCTTTGCAAGGCCTACTCAGTGAGCTATCTAGTGAGATATTCTCAGTCAGGTGACTTGTCCTGGACATTTCAGCTGTTGACACAGAGGTGTAAAGAGGTTCTCACAGGACACCTTGCAAACTGAGGGGGGCTTTGCTGGTGTGTCCTGAGGAGTTAGCTGGTAGGAAAAAAACCAATGTTCCTATCCAGGAACAGAGATCTTGCCTTGAACATGTGCAATTTAAGGGAAAAAATATGTAAGGTTCTATTTTAGATAGCTCCCTGATACTGAAGTGGGTAAAACTTAATGGGAGGCAGGGGGAGTGGGTTTAAATGCAGCCTTGTCTTGACAGAAAGTGCTGGAAGAGGGGACAGCCATGAGGGTCCAAAACTACTTGGATGTCCTGAGAAAGGTGATTACCACGTGGAACTCAAAGATGGAGAAGAGGTTAGGACCTTCACAGGGGGAAGGGAGGAGCCAGACATTTGAAGAAGCTCTCTTTGCAGTTGGATGAGGTAGTATGAACAAGCCTTCTATATGAAGATACTATGCAGAAATAGCAATCATGTGCATCTTATAGAAACTGAGTATCTTGATCTACTTTTGCTTCAGAATGCAAGGAAACGTGGGCATGAGAACTAAAACATTAGTACTTTGCCAAAAGGCAAACCTGGTCTACTAGGTCAGACAGATGTGGTGAGTGGAGTCCCTGCTGCTAAGCAGTATACTCATCACAGAATCATCTAGGTTGGAAAAGACCTTGAAGGTCATCCAGTCCAACCATTAACCTAACACTGGCCGTTCCCAACTACACCATATCCCTCAGAGCTATGTCAACCCGACTTAAACACCTACAGGCATGGGGACTCCACCACCTCATGACCATGGGAAGTAAATTGTATCAATTCCAAGAGGTATCAAACATGCAGATAATGAGATTCAGGAAGATTATGCTCATGAGTATTTGAATTAAACTGAGTGAGTTTTCTCTTCCAGATTCCCAATGAATATGGACTATTCTGTAACACCATCCTTCCTATTTAATCTTTACAGACCTCTGCTTTTTTTGTTGTGGCTTTTGCTTCTTTTTCTTCCCCCCCCCCCCCCCCCCCCCCCCCCGGCCCCAGCTTCCTGTAATTTATTTCTCTTTGTTGTTGCATTTGTCTGCAGACACCTTGGAAATTTTCTCTGAGCTCTCTTATTACTTTCTGGGGAGTTGATCTGATTTCCTGAGTTTGTTCGTGAAGACTTGTTGTTCTCCCCCATATCACCCTCTCTCACTTGGGGTAATATTGTCCTTTTCTGCTGTTTAATGTTATTAATTCCTGGTGTAACCCGTGTAGCTTGGTTTTGGCCACATCTTCTTTTCTGTTGTCTGGCTTTTGTCTGTTTTTTCTGTTGAATTCAGTGGGATCATGTGTTTCAAGTATGTAGAATAGATCAAATTCTGCCTGTATTTGCTGCATCTAGTGCCTCGTCTCAAGACTCTCTCACCATCATGAATACTTCAGGTTACTGGTAACTGAACAGGTGCCTGTATCTGCCTCATTTGCAAAATAAACAGTAAGGACATTTTCAGTTACTCTCTAGTGTTAAGCAATATTAGAGCTGAGCAACCTCAGTCTACAAACCCATATTTTTCTTTCACTTCTTCCAAATACAACTCATAAAATGTCATCATTGCAAAAAGGCCATTTTTCAAACCTTGGTTTTATGGCATTAAATGTGACTTTACTTCAGAATATGTATAAGATGGGTTGGAATTATTTTAAGTCCTCAACTACCCTTCCTGTTGCTGGATTTCAGAAGAGTGGAGTGTTTTTAACTTTTTGGCTCTGTAAGTGTAGTTGTTATAGACATTATCTAAGGTACAGGTATGAGCTCAGCTGAGGGGTTTGTTGTACATTCACATTTCCCTTTGATTTCAAAGACAAAGCTGCTCATAGTCTTAGAGGAGTTGGTTCTTGTGCTGTATTTCTGGTAGACCCTGGCTGATGGTTAATTGCTTTCATGGGGATAAGTGGGGATGTGTCCCTCTCATTCAGGTGTAACTGCCCTCACCCCCTGAGGCTGTCTAGGTGTGAGGCAGTAGTCCCAGCTCACTTGGTCTCTCTGGCTTTTCCTACAATGGATGATGGGTGGCATTTAGCAATTAGCAATATAAAAATGATCATGGTGAACTAATATTATGAAGCAGAAGAGAGGGTTTCTAGAGAGTCAGTTCCTCTGTGCCATCAGGTTGCTTTTCTCTCCCAAATACTTCTATGTTTGAAGGGGTAAAGCACAAGTAATTAAATAGTGGATGTGCTCTGAGGTAGTCTTGGCTGAAGGCATTGATTTCAGTCTCAGTAGCACAACAGTAACCTTGGCCTAATGCTACAGACTTGAAAGAAGTGCCCCCATGTAATGTAGCAGAATAGAACCAAATACTTCATGACTGGTCCTGTGTAAGTTGCAAGGGGACTGATCTCCTGGTGCTGCAGTTTCTTTTATGCTAAGCCAGTGTCTGAAAGGATCCATTAAGTCTCCTGAAAAAATCTGGGGAGTTCTGCCATGCTCCTAAAAGGTGCATCAACCCTTGAGCAGCTGATCCTGACCCTTTGTGGCACCCGGGTGCTTCAGAAACTAGGTACTTTGGCTGGATATGTCCAACAGGCAAAGCCTTCTCCAGTGACTGGGAGTTATCAACAACCAGAGCAGTAGTGGAGCTGCCTCCAGCCTTGCACACGCAGGGCACACGGTGGAGCCTACCTGGCCATCCTGGTCCTCCTGGGCTGCCAGATCCACTGCTCCGCAGGGACATTAACACAGTTCCTGGACAGTTGGCTTCACTGTCACAGAATCCCTTCCATGGGCTTTTCCGTACTGAGACCATCCCCAAGGAAAGTCAGAGAAGTTTTACTCCTCCACTCACACTGTCATTGATTTCACTGTTAGAGAGGAAGCATTTTGGGGCAAGAACTCCTCCTGCTTTTCTGAATCATACAGCCCCAAGGACTGACATTACTTCTGAATAATGAACTTTTTTTCCCCCTTCGCTATATTTTCTATATATTGTCTCTGTAGGCTATATTTCTGTGTCCCCAAATGGTTTCAGTAAGGTCAGTCCCTCCATAAATTGTTTAAAACAAATGGTGTCCAAGTGCAAACCGAAAAGTTTAAGTCTCGATTCCCTGTTTGGAAATAATCTAGAAGACCGGTACAGGTGATCAACTGGAGAGGAGACATAGTTTGCATCATAATAGTAGTTATTTTTGGAAGGTAACACCCTGTTGCTTATCTGGATATCTCCCTAATCCTTTGACTTTTGCGTGTATTTGAGAGTTCCTCATTGTGGAAGAAAATTTAAGGGGCTGACCTCGTGCCAAGGGCCTGTCATGTTTGCTGCGTCTTGTGCTACCAGCTCTGCTTCACCAGTCCATCTTGGCCAGTGTTGGTGAGGATCTGTAGAGGGTGGCAGGGAGCCTTGCTGGGGGTGAGTTTGCTCCTTGTGGAGAAGAGGCTCAGGAATGGAGGTGGAAATGCTCATTCTTTAGGAAGATGTTCTGCAAAACATATTCTTCCTTAGGACCTTTACTACCTGAGATGGATTCACTGCTGTGAAAAACATAACATGCAAACTATCCCCATTTTAGGTGTAAAATAAAAACTAATTCTGCCAAGATCACCCTCTTCTGCTGAAGTGACCTGTTCTTCTTCCCCTCACGTAGAAGATGAAGTCAGTTTCTTGTGTTTTATGTAGGGCTAGAAGACTTGGTTGTTCTACAGATTCTTTGCTTTCTTCTCTTTCATCCACTATTCAGAGGAGGGTGAGAAGCTGAGATAGGTTTAAACCCACCGCCTGATACCATCCTCAAATCTTGCTGTATATCCATTCTGATTCTGAATGCCAGTGTTGGCTTGGCTCAGACTGAAATTCTGATCCCACTATTTCTTTGGACTCTGCTGAGGGGATTCTTACAGCATGCTGCTGGGTTTCATATCCTTTGGATCTGAGCGTATAGCAAGTGAAAAGTGGGAAAGCTATCCTCCCATTAGTACCCTGATAGCACCCTCGTGGTGTACGTGTAAGCATGCCATATGCAGAGGGATCTCACATTAGATCTTGTGGTGCTGTGGGGCAGGAATGGGTGGGAGTGAATTCCACCCTAGCAAGTCTGGATGGGTCCTCAAAAGGGACCTCTCTATGGCATTGGAAATCTGCCATGTCTGTGAATTCAGCTTTACGCCCAAGCCCATGGTTTGGGCTTGAAGATAAAAAAAATGAATAGAACTATCCTTACAAAATTTAGTGCTGTTGGTATATAAAGTAATTTGTGAACTATAAATTGATGTATTTGTGATCTGAGAGGTGCTGTAGGCAGGTTTCATTTGCATAAACACAGGTACTTGCTGCTACTTGCTGCGGTCTGCAGTATCCTGCTTGGCCTCTGACCATGAGTCATATCTGCCAACTCTGTTTTGAGATCTTGGACATTTGAGGGCACCTCAAAGAGTGCCAGGCACGTATGTTCAGGTGAGACAAGACATGACTAACACCTTGGAACAGAAGGACACAAAGGTAAGGAGTCTCAGTGCTCCTCTGGGTACCATCACAGCCATGTGAAGTAGGTGAATTATACCTGTAGCTTCTGGAGACATCATATTGCCTGAAGCCTCATGCTGCTCCCACTAGGGGTTTGCATTCAAACAGCACATAAATGCAAAGCCTCACCCCAAGAAATCCCTCTTTCTCCTTGGGGAGAAATTCCTCCTTCTCCCTTCTCCACCCCTGAGACTATCCCTCTGTGCGACACACAGAGCTCCCTGCAAGCATGGGCTGCGCACCAAGTCCAGACAATAAGCAACTTGGTGGAAAGCACAATATTCACAGGCTTCCAGGAGCCTCATTGGAAGAATCTGATTATTAACTAATGCGTGATAAGACAGCACAGTATCTTCAAGGGTTCATTGTAGCCTTCTCCTAATGCTTGAGTTTAATATTCCTCCTTACAACAGTCTCCATATATCTTCTGTAACATAGTGGAACCAGTGCCTCAGAGAATTTTTTTTATTCTAGCTGTCAGACAGCTATAGACCAATTAATCTACAAGTATGCACATTTGGGGATGATATTCTCCAGTGACTCAGCAATGTAACAGATGGCAAAATATTTCATATTTGTTTCCATTCCATTTCTATATTGGAAATGAACCCAGACATTTTATTTTTTTGACAGTCAGACAACATCTGTTGAGAACACTGTCAGCTGAATTACAACCTCTCTGGCAGGTAGTTGGGCAGACAGCATGAATTAATTTCAGCTATTCTGTATGTGGTTAAATGTCTTTGTCTACTACATTATTTTCATTACAAGTGCTGGATTTATGGATGCTGACTAGCTTTACATTGTATCCCTGAGAGTTTAAGTTTAGTCTTATAAAGATTTGATGCATTAAGGATTTGATGCTGTGCATGAAGTTGCAATATCAATGGATTTATTTGCACTCATTCCTTAGCCAAGACCAATTAAAAGAAGGGATATTTTTGAGGGGCCAGGCCAGTGGCTTGGAGGCAATGCACTCCACTGCCATGGAAGGAACTCAAGTGTGGGAGTGACTTTGAGGATTTAGTCCCAGGAGCTGGTGTAACCCAGACATATCACAGTCTGAGATATCTGAGCTGAGCAAGAGTCTGCCAAATGCTTGCTCTCCTGGTGCAAGCAGCATCCTAGACTTCTGGCAGTTCTCAAACAAAATTTTTCCTGGGGAAGCAGGTGTGGAAGCTGTAGCCTTCCATGGTAAGAGGATGAGGAGTCTGAGGACTGAAGGAAACCTGATCTGGGGGAAGAGATTTGGTATTTTTCTGCTAAAATAGAATTTGCCTGAGCAGCAGAATTAGTAATTTTCTTTAGGCTTGTTGTCCTGCATCTCATATTCCTTACTTAGCTCAGTCCAGTGACCTCTATTCCTGCCCTTCTGAGCACTATCCATGCTGCCAGCCTGCCCTGCAACAGCACAGTCAAGTCTCCTTCTGGTCCTATTCCCCTTCCACAGTACTCTAAGCCCCCTCATGGTTTTTTGCTGTTGGGCAGGACACTGTGTGATGATACAGAGACACATACATACTCATTTTCTAGAGAGAATATGGCTGTGGACTGGCCAGCTGCCGCCAAACAGATTGAACAGCTGAGTTCTCCTTGCGTTTTCATCAGACATTTCTGATTTTCAGCAAATATGTGTGAATGTCCTCTAAGATGTCTACTGTCTGCCAAATGCAATTAGGGTAAACTGATGGACAGACAGGACAGGCGGGTAAGCACAGTTGTGGAAAACTAGACTAAGAATCACAGTAAACAAGTGAGTAATGAGGGAAATATTTGCAAGACATTGGTTTAATTACTTTTGTTCTATGCTATCCTTTAACTGACTTTTTTTCAGCTCTGTAACAGAAGTTAGATGTTCTGTTTATTTGGTACTTAACATATTTTGCTCACAGCATATGTATGAAGTCATACAAATTACATCCACTCAACCATATGCATAAGTGTGTGCATTTATATATATATATATATGCACAGAGAGACAAAGCTAGCCAAAACCCAAGGGTGATCACTGCTGTTAGTTATTAAAAACCTGAAGTTTAAAAGTTTAAACTTTTTAAAGAAGATTGCTCTGTCAAACTGGGTAAAAGTGGCGTGTACAAGCAGATAAAGTAGAAAAGAACCTTTAGTGATGGGTTTAAGCAAAGGTATATGACAATGCCCTAATGCCTGTCTGTGGGTATCAGTCTGGATGTCTGGCAAGTGACAGGCTGTACATGGCAGGGGCATGGTGTTTTGCCAGTTATCAGGCCTAGCATAAAGGACACAGCCAGCATAAAGATGAACCAATAACCAGATTGTATTTGATACAAAAGGGTCAGTACATGGGTGAGCACTGGGTGTACAAGTCAATCAGGTTATACATAATCAACATCAATCCCAAAGATCTCAACAATGACACTGCATGACCAATAATGAGTGTAATAAACAGTGAAATACAGTCTCCCATAGAAGGGATGGGAGACAACCAGGTCAGCCAGCCAAATACATAAACCCAATGAAGCCACACACTGAATCTCTAGACAGCCTGCATTTACAAAAGCCAGACCTGACTGGAGCCCAGTCCCAGGGAGGCAGGATGTCCCTCCCCAGCAGGAAACTCTACAAAGTGCCTCCACCTCACAGACAGACACTGCCCCTTCCTGTAAGTGGTCCCGGCTTTTATCCCTCAGTGGGACACCTGACCTTTGCTTACTTAATGCAGACACCTGGGCTCATTTACCCAATGGCTCTGTCTGCAAGGCCGGCACCACCCTGGAGGGAAGCCTAAAGGTAAACTCACCCCGGCTTTGTGAAGGGCTGTGGGAATCACCCATATGTTGACCTTAGTTTGGGTTGAAACCCTAGCATTTCACATGGTAAGTCACTGAGCCTCAGATGAGGCCCAGTGAGTGTCCCTTTCATTCATGTACTGTGGGACAAGCAGAAGATAAGATGATATACTGGCAGTTTCTTTTGTGGAGTGGAACTAAGCCACTTGCATTTGCCAGGAGCTGAGCCTACTAATAGAGATGAGCTGTAGGTCAGAGGCTCTGAGTGTCCTGACTTGTGCTTTATCTGTGAGCTCTTGACAAATCTTGGAGGAACTTGACGATTTGCATCACTCACATTAAAATAGAAGTCTAGACAACCCTTCTTTCTTTAAGTCGCTCAGGAGTACCACAGTTTGCTACACAGTCATTGCATAAAGGACCAGCTAGATGAAGACTACTATATGTATTCAAGGCTTCCATCACAAAACCGTTCATGTTATTTTCAAGTGGCTCTAATGTTTTAAATAAGCCCCTATACATCAAGAGACCACAGAAATTACCGGTTTTATTTAGAAAAAAAAGACCTGTTTGGTTCCTCTTCTCATCAAAAAAGGGATATCTAGTTGATAAACAGGATTTTCTTCAATTCTGGATGGAAAATGTGAATAAATATTTTAGATGTGCAGTAAGATGCTACCATCAAGTACCCAGCTAAGGCTTCTTAAAAATGGAAACAAAAAAACACTTAGAAACCTCCCTTTTTTCTTTTTCTTTTTTTTTTTTTTTTTTTTTTAATCAGAGGATGCTGAGTTGCATTGGAGTAATGAATCACATTCCAGATATCCAAAATCTGTAAAATTTCTTCCTTTAATGAATCTGTTTTGAGCTTTATTAATTAACAAGGTGTTAATTGTATGAAAGCATTTCAGAAACAAGGGACAATTTTTGATCCTATATGTTTTTCTAAATGAGCTGTATAACAGCCATTGGTTGTTGGTAGCTGCAGTTCTTTACAGATACTTCTTTTTGTTGTATTATTAGGTTATGAAGGTTTTAATACCAAATACGGTGTTTCTTTTAGGCAAGAAACACAGAACTGTTTAGACTTTGGAAAACAAGGAAGCCTGATTAAGTTCAGAAATCTTTATGCTCCTCAATACCTTCTGAAACAATCCAAGGATGAATTTCTTGCTGAACCAAAATCACCTGGGGCAAAATTTTCCTTCAAAGCTAACCCACATATCTTAGAGTGCAAACCACATCATATCTTTAATAAATTCACCATTTATTTTCTGAAACCTTTGGGGAACAGAGCACTACCCTTAAGATAATGAAAGTGGAAAAGTTAACCTCAATGACACCTTTGCCAACCCCATTACAGTGGTCAGGCACAAAGTCCTAAACTTCTTATGGGGCTGTAAGATGGCTGCTAAATGGACTCCATCCTGTATCCACTTGTGTTTACAGGTGCATAACTGTAATAGGACTCTTACTTTTTCCATGTTTGTGGTAAAAAGATGGAAAATAAAATAATTTAATATAATAAGTCAGTTATAAGGCTGTTCCACCTCCTCTGGAAACAGGGATGGGGAAAATATTAGGAGCAAGGAGTATTTGGTAGCTGGAAAGAATGGGGATGCAGTTAATGCAACAACCCTGCAAGATTTAAAGAGAAAAGCCTGTGCAGAAAAGCTGCAGAACGTGAAATCCAAGCTACATCAGTCACGTAGTCTGTTTAAACTAGTATCTTATCTTTTGCAGGAAATCAGTAGAGCTGGAGGACTTAACATTACCTAGATAGTGTCAGCAAAAGTAGAATGAAAATTAGTGTGGATCAAGGGGTGATGCATATAGATCTTGTAGCTAGGATTTAGGGAGTTGCTGCAGGCAAGTATGTCCTTTTAATTACCCTTCTCACATCCCTTAGATAAAAACAAGGCAGAGGAGTAATCTCAAGAGGAATATAGTTCTCTCTAAATGTGAAGGATATTAAACAAACATTCTACCTATTGAGACTGTAAAAGCTCTTCTCACTGTAAAGTTTGTGTACCATCTCCTGTTTCTGTACTTATGTGAAGAAAGCAAAGGCAAACAAGCTTCAAGATCATGTGGGAAAGAGTTTGTCTATGGATATTTCTGACTGCAGAAAGCTTTCTGGGCCAGCAAGAATGTGAAACATTTCCTTGGTTAGGCTTGACCTTGATTGTGCCTTTCCCAGACCACTTCTTACCACTGTAAGAAGACAGCAATTTCATTATATTGGAGCATGGCTGAAATACAGTAATTTTACCAGAATATAACAGAAATAAAACCATTCTGAGGATGTGTCCACTCTCTGTAGACAGTCATGTACTTCATTCTCTCTTTTTTTTTCTTATCCCTCCCATATTGCTATGGAGAGAGATAAATCCAGTCTATGTGGGGTACTGCACATGACCAGGTGTGAGACAACATAAAACAAAGGCTGAAGGAAGGCTGCAGTGTAGAAGAGAAGGCATCACTGACGCGGCATTTCTCAGATAAGAAGCCAAAATGTAAACAGAGACCAGTTTCACTTACATTCTTTCAAGGACACTTAAATACAGCAAACTGGATGTTAATAATATTGTGATTTGGAGCAAAAGCCCAGCAAAGAGAGTGGCTGAACATGCGCAAGGTGGGAGCTGATGAAGCCCTGAGTGAGTTCAAGAAGTTTCTCTTGTCTTGTGGCTGAAGCTTGGCCAGGGAGGCTATCAACAAGACATTTCTCATTTGTGCTTCAGGTTTATTATTTTGTTATTCTGTTTTATTTGATCTTACAACAAATTAATGCATCCTGTTGAGTGGAACAGTCTGGGGTCTTGCCTGTTACTGCCTGACCAGCTCAAATTGCCACCAATCTGCCTTGTACTCCTTCTGTAAGCAATTACAGCAGTGTGAAGCAGATGCAAAGCTCTGAATCTCCACACCTCCCTGTGTGAGAGTGAGGTGAACTCAAGGCATAAAAGAAAGGGCCCCTCCGTAGGCTTCAGCTGACTTTGCAGTTCAGTTAGAGGAAGAAATCGGATACGTGCTGCCTGACTGACAGCGTGGAAATAGCCCTGACCTTGCCAACACTTGTACCTGTGCCAGCCTGTCTGCATGTGAACTGTCCTTTAGAAATCACTGAGACCTTTTATTTGTTCAGAGCAAATATGTGTTTGAAGGACTGAGCCAAAACGGCAACCTCAGGTGTTAGTCACGTAGCATGCAACACATATCATGGGAAGATGCTGCTATGGTTTTTGCTAGCATGCACAGTAAGAGGCACATCTCAAAAAACAGAACAAGACAGAAGTGAGGGCTTCTGGAGGAATTTTTAACAAAGAACCTGGTCCTGCATGTTTGCATTACTCAGCTCCCTGTGTCATGGAGACTGGGCAGGCAGAGAAGAAGAGATGTAGGGTAAGAGCAAACTTCTGAACTGATCCACAGCTGAGTTGGGGCTTCATGCTGTCCTGACATCCTGGTTGCTGCAGTCATATCCCCCCAGAATATAAGAGGCAAGGCTGTGGCTCTGTCTTCTTGCTTCATCGGGGTGAACAGGGCAGGCGTGTGGACAGGCAGCAGCTGTTCTGCTGTACTTTACCCAGAAGATGTTCTGAAAGCTGTCTGACTCCGATGGGACCGGTAACAGCACTGTGCTCAACACACACAATGTGGCTGGTGTGGTCTGTAAGAGCCAAGGTCTGTAGGGGCCATGGTGCCTGAGGCCACTTATTTACCTCTTGCTCACCTCCAGCATGATGATACCTTTGCAACACTGGCCAACAGCAATGTCTGAAGTGTGGGGGGACAAATGTCTGAGCTAACGACCTATAAAAATTGAGCTTCTTGCATTAAGCAAAGAGGCATCAAACAAGAAAGCTTTAAATTGCACCAAATTCACACTGAAGGGTGCTTGTTGTCTGCCCTGTTTCAAAAAGACACTTCTTGAAGTTGTTTTAATATTTTACATACCGAAACAAGGACCATGTGTCCTTCAAAATCCAGTTTCTGTGCATGAGCTACTATTTTGGGGATATTTGGGGTTAAGACTGCTGTGCAAATGTTTAAAAGACAGTATGTGTAGATTGGAATCACAAATATATAAATGTGGAGGTGCTTAGAATTTCCCTTTCATTTCCACCTAAAACATTCAGGTATTGTTTAACTATAATTATTGCACCTACCACAGGGAATCAGGCTGTAGACAAACAAAGTTTTTTAAAGACTATATTTGCATTTATTTTGAGGTTTTTCTTCACTATAGCTCAAGATATCCTTTTGTTAGAAGGTGGTGTAAGATTCCCTTTATGATGTTCTGGTGCATTGTTGTGAAAAGAATTATCATGTTGCAAATTCAATAACCTGCCTTCAGGATCAGTTAGCAAGAGATTATAGGCCATAAAGGAAAAAAACATTGTTAAACTTAATATCCTCAGTAACAAAGCAAGAAGGGTAAGAGGAGTTCTAAAAATTTCAGAGGTTTTGCTTTTAAACAGCTTTGAAAATTTTGATCTAATTTGAAATATGACTTGCAGATGATTATCTTGCATTCTGTAACACAGAAAGTTTGTTCATAAGTGAAAATACACTGTGTGCCAAGATTCAGGCTGGAGAATGTTTTTATGGCTATCTAATAAACTCTGAAAATAGGGGTTTATAATGGAAATGCTGACTGACTCCTTACTCTAACAAGACTGGCAGATGCTGCTGTAATGTACTGTGTAATTTATAGGAGTCACCTGTTAAGCCATCTGGGACAGAAAGTTTCCCAACTTCTAAAATGTTGGTAACTTGATTAACCTTATGAACTTCATTTTACAATGATACCAAGTGCAGCCTATGCCAGCCCATCATATTCTTGGGCCATCATTTCATATTTATCCAAGAAAGTTAAAAAGAGCCTTGTTAATTAGCCAGAAATGAGTAGTGGTGGAGGTTAAAAAGGTGATGCTGGTGCTTTGATTTATTGTTTATAGGTGTCATATGGAGTGAGACCTGGGGTAAAATAAAAGTTTCTGGTGTTACTCTTCAGCTAGGAAAAGTGTTTTTTTTAAAGGGGACTTGGGGCTTTTAAAAATTGGCTACACTATATTAGTCCATTGGGACATCCACAGGCTGGAATAGTGAATAGAAAGGGAGATTAATGGAGAGAAAAGGATGATGGACGATAGTGTGGTGTCATTTATAAACATCAGCTTGAAAAGCCCTACCTGTGAGTTTATGGGAATAGCAATGTCTCTTGTAGTAGTAAACACTTTAATTTTCCTTGGAAATCAGTGAGCAATGAGAAGCAACATTAGTTCATCTCTGGTTTATTTTTCTTTTTTCTCCAAGTGTTTTTTTCTCATCTATAATAATTTTCCCAGGTTCTTTATTCAGTTTCATAGTACTCTGAGTGAACGGGTGGTTGCAAGCAGTACTTTTGATTCAGCAGTTGGGAATCTTCATGTGATTTAGCATGGAAGATTGTGGCTACTTTGCTAAAAGAGACATCTATTTTTGCAGAGGATGTGAAGTTAAAACTTCAGACGATCATTAAAGATATTATACATGGGAATCAGAGCAGTATTAGCCTTTTTCTCACATTGCAACTGTAGTACTTAACATTTTGCACTCCTATTGAAGTGTCTATGAATGTAACTTGACATTTTCACCCCAACTGTTGCATGGTGTTGCTCAATACACAAACAGATGCTAACATCCAGTGAACATCCAGCTAGCAGTAGTCTTCAGACAGCTTTACAGACAAGCTTTGGCCTTGTAGTAGAGCCAGAAGTTTCTGGGCAGCCAGTTGGAGACTGTGGAGCCGACTCCTATGGGAATAATGAGCATCCCAAGCCTCAGTGCTTTCCACACCATATGTAAGAGGCATGTCGCCCAGCTTTGTCCTCCCTGAGTACATGTAGAGCAGATGAAACGTTTATGAAAAATAAATCTGAATGAGAATCCCAGCAAAAGAAAAACCCCATAGTGCACAGTCAGCTCTCCACCCTCAGGAAACAGGTG
Source organism: Athene noctua (assembly GCF_965140245.1). Classification (NCBI taxonomy): domain Eukaryota; kingdom Metazoa; phylum Chordata; class Aves; order Strigiformes; family Strigidae; genus Athene; species Athene noctua. The sequence goes on along the minus strand of NC_134038.1, from coordinate 26,215,363 downwards.
AAGAAGTGACAGAAACATCCAAAATAGATAGCGATCCCATTGCTTAACGTGCTACTGGCAAGCAGTCAGGAATTACGGTGATAGGGGTGCAATGAGTCTATACAGACATTGTCACAGACTCATATTCCCTGGTGCCTTTTCTTAATTTTAATATTTAAGTTCTTTTCAGAATGCTATACACTATATCAGGGTATAATAACAGCATTAGTTTGTCTGCTGCTTGAAAATATATGAGGATTTAGGAGTCATAGTAGACACACAGCTGAGGATTAGCTTTCACTGTGATACTATGAAAAAAGAAGTTGGTGCATATCAAGTCAATATAGGGAGATGATTTGCCCTCTCCACATATTATTTATAGGGCTGGAACATTACACTCTTGTACTGGAATACAAGAGTATAGAGATGGGCCATTAATATGTGAAGATGTTAAAAGCTAGATCTAAATGCTTGTGTGACTATTTAATGAATGTCTAAGATCTTTCACTTAGTGAAAATGCATAATGGTAAGGGACTCTGACCTCAAGAACTAAGGCAGAGCAAAACTCTGGATGCAGTTTAGCACCAAATAGATACAACAGAGAAATGAGACAAATATTTAAGTGGTGATAGAAAAATAATTGAGCTACCAAGGGGAGAACTAAGTTCTACATCTGAAAACTTTGTACCAAGAATTTTTGGAGAATGCATATAAGCCATTTTTTGGCTTAACACAAAATTAGGTGAATGGAATTATATGGTCTGTGTTATACTTCTGGTCTTTAGGAATAGGAGTGGAAAGGAAGATGAGTTTGAAAGGGAGTTAACAGCCTGCTGCAGGGCAGGTGCAAAAGGAGACAGAGCACAGGCAGCAATTGATGGTGATCGTAACCATTTTTTTCCTATTTTTAGCTCTATCTTTACAATGACTGCATTTAAGGATGGCAAGAGACTACGCACCATTACATAACTATATGAGCAAAAAGACTTTCCCTCCAAAGTACTTAGGACACTAAGCAGATGGCAGCAACATAATCCAACCCAAAGAAGGAAGAAGTGAAATCATTCAGTCAGTTACATTCATTGTGGAAACTCTCTGTGATTCTCTCAGATCTAATGGAAAAAGAAAATAAAACTTTACAGGAACTGCCACATACGTATAACTTTATTACAACAGAGCAGTCAGTTCTCTCTTGTTTTCTTAAGCTGGTATTATTGACAAAATTGTTGTTTGGTGGGGTTTTTTTGTTTTTGTTTTGACTACCTTTTAAAGCATCCTTGGCAGTTTCTTATAGTTGTTCAATATTAATTGAACTGATACTGACACAGAAACGCTGTAGTTTGTAGCTCTGTGAGATCAGATGAATTGCAAACTCTGTCTACTTGCTTTGCAGTTGTGTTTTTCCATGGAGTCAGCACAAACCGTGGTTGAGCGCTTGCATGTGTCCACAAAGCAAGACTGGGAAATGCAGTGCTCCAAAGCTTTCTCGACATAACATCATGGAAAACAGTTGGATGGAGGGAACCAGTGAGGCAGGATTAAATCAATCCATAATGTAGTCTGGGTGACAGGTTCTTCACACTGTTTTGGCCAGGTTTTGGGCTGCAATAAGTCTATGATAGTAGGGGACCACCTTGGGAAAAATACCTTTCCCTCTCCTTCCTTCTAAAGTATGACCTCATTCCTCATTGTCTCAGAAGAAGTGTTTCTCATCTCTAGCCAAAGAACCTTCCACAATACCTCTAACAGTTCTAAATGCACCCAAAATGCCCACCTTTAAGCTACTAGGGAAACTGTGGGCAAACATGTATTTGCTGAGCTGTATTATACATCTCTTGGGAATCTGATCTGTGTTCTGTATGTAAGGTACTTAGGAGGCATCCCAGTCACAGAATCACAGAATCATTCAGGTAGGAAATGACCCCTGGGATCAATGAGTCCAACCACCAGCCCTACTCTACAAAGTTCTCCCCTACACCACATCCCCCAGCATCTCATCTAAACGACCCTTAAACACATCCAGGGATGGTGACTCCACCACCTCCCTGGGCAGCCTATTCCACTCTCTGACCACTCTTTCTGGGAATTTTTTTTTCCTAATGTCCAGTCTGAACCTCCCCTGTTGCAGTTTAAAGCCATTCCCCCTTGTTCTGTCACTAATCACCTGTGAGAAGAGACCAGCACCAACCTCTCTACAACGTCCTTTCAGGTAGCTGTAGAGAGTGATGAGGTCTCCCCTCAGCCTTCTCCTCCTCAGACTAAACAGTCCCAGCTCCTTCAATTGCTCCTCACAGGATCTGTTCTCCAGGCCCTTCACCAGCTTCATTGCCCTCCTCTGCACTCGCTCCAGCACCTCGAGATCTCTCTTGTATTGAGGTGCCAAAACTGGACACAATACTCCAGGTGTGGCCTCACCAGTGCAGAGCACAGGGGAACTGTCACCTCCCTACTTCTGGTCACACTGTCTCTAATACAAGCCAGGATGCCGTTGGCTTTCTTGGCCACCTGGGCACACTGCTGACCCATGTTCAGCTGCTTGTCAGTTAGAACCCCCCGATCCTTCTCTTATCCTCACTGCTGTTCCCAGTTACACATGCTCCCACTGATTAGATATCTGGATACAAAACAGAAGATGCGGTAAGAGTAGGGTTACTTATAATAGTTTGCTCTGTGAAAATAGTTTTCCCCTTTAAATTAATGCGGTTTTAATTTTCAGCATCCCAGTTAATGGTAAGGCACAATTTCAAATTCAATTAACTTTCCAGGTTATACGTAGTTACTGTCAGGGCACAGGTTTGGCAGGGCAGGACCTCACAGCCAGGGCCCGTCCCACCACCCTAGCCAGGAGCAGGGCAGCCGGGGGAGCAGCCAGGGGCACCCCCAGGCATTCGGGTGAGGAGAATGCAGAGCGGTCCCAGGAGAAGCTGTTATTGCCCTCAGGGCCCTGTGAGTTATTGCACATCCACAAAGGCTTTCTGTGCATGTATTTGTGGCTGTGTGTAGAGGTGCCCTGACCACATTGCACCTACCACTTGGTCCCGATGTGCAGCTTCAATCACCTCCTCATCTGCTCACCTCCTGCCCAGCTCCATCCCACTGAAGGATGTCCCTGCCAGAAGCACAGGTTCCTGTGGGTCACAAACTCTGAGTCAGGTGCTCTGCAGTGATACCCATAACAATGTGTTTTAACCAAAAAAAGAGTGGGTTTCACCAAGGTGATCCCTGCCAGGAAACCCTGAATTGAAATTATTGTGAATTTGGTGTTGCCTTCAAATCTTAGTCCTTCAGCTCCAAAATGTGATAGTCTCCAAATCTTGCTGCCAGGGCTTCCTTCTTTTCCGGGTATCTGATAGCAAAATGAGATGAGTATTATTTTTGCTGAAATACATTGAAAAATGCAAGTCAGTGGCTATTATTTTCAGTTTTGAATGAGCAGAAAATAGAAGATTGAATTTTGCCTGCAAAGAACAGGGAAACAATAATGTAGATGGAAGCAACCTTGTCTCTGAGCCCCTAAAGTTTGGAGCAATAGAAATACAGTTGTGTTTGTAGCCTTATTCTAATAATTTGGTGTTCAAACTGAGCATATATAAATATAAAGCAGGGTATTTTATCTTCAGTTTTTCACACTACTACACAGAAACCCAGCTTTTTAAAAAAAGTTTGGAATATAACATTAAGAATATTTTACTTAGATTTTCATTGTCTCTTTTCTTTGTAAATTAATTAAATGCAAAGAAGGTACAGCTAGTAACAATTACAGAACAGTTTTTGCAAAAAGTATGTTTTTCATAGTACAATGCTTTTCTCCCTGTTCCTCACTGAGGAGAACTTATTTATTTTGCCAGATAAAAATACTGAACTAATAGTAGGCAATTTTGTGTGACTTCATTTACAAATCACTTACACCTCAGTTTATAATAATAAAATCCAGGTTTGCATGCCACTAGAAATATGTTCTACCAGAAATCATAGACTTCAGGAAGTCTGAATACTGAAGTATATTCTGTATGCAATATAAAACTTAAAAATTTCCCTCTGTACCATATAAACAATACCCAGAGAAGTGTGGGGTTTTGGTGGAACTGGTTGAATAATATTTTTTTAAAAAGGAGTAGATTGGAGGTTTTGGCTCAGTCCAACAGAATGGCTCTTGCATAAACTACACTGCATCCCAGTAGTAAGCCTGGGAACATGGCACTGAAACTATCTCAGAAAAATGTGACTCAGTGTACTTCTACACTGCAGAGCTGCTTGATCGTTACCTGCTGTGACCTTTCCCAATTGTGCCAGAGCACACATGCATGTTGTGGTATTGCATCCAGTCTGCAAACTTGTGTGTTTGCAGGGACACGCCTTGTGGTCCTTGGTGCTAATGCACTTCAAATTGTTTCCCAGCCTAGCAAATGATGTGTCCTTGCTGTACTGTGGTCTCCGCTTCTCACTGGCATCTTGTGCACAGTCAGCCATCTGTACTGCTAAATCCACTTTTACTGTTGTATGCCTTTGGGGAATAGGGCATGCCTTACTTTTTATTCCCTCAAGAAACTCGGGACATGCCACGGTGGTTTGGCCTCAGAGGTCCCCTGTGCGGCTGCCAAGAAGCAGGCAGGGAGCGGATGGCCATCAAAGGGGCAGGAATGGGAGGGCTGGAGAACAGTCTTATGTCCCAGCAGTGAGGGGAGCTATGGGTCTGCCCATGAGAGAGCTGCCTTTAGGTGTTTTTTTCATTTAGCCTTCATTTAGCCTTGGGTCTCTAACCTGATGTATCTAGAAGTTGGTTCATTCCCTCATAAAATACATATCTAACATCAATGAAATTAATTTCCTTCTGGAGATGATCTCCTCCTTCCACTGTCCAAGCCCAGACAAGCAGCTGGGACCAAGCAACCAACTCACTGGCTTAAAATCAGATGAGGTGCATTCCCACCTGCTGAAACTAGTGCAGAGCTTCAGAAGGGGCAGCATGCTCAGGGACGGAGATATCCTTGCTGTTAAAAATGTGTGGTTTATTTTAGTCTCCATTTTTTTCCTTTCGGCATGTATGCACTAGGTTTTGTTATGCTGGTGCCAAGTTAAAGTCCTCGTTCATGAAATAAACTTTTTTCCTGGATGGGCTCTGCAGTGCTGTACTTGACTGTCCTCATCCTCCAAGTGCTCTCAAAGGCTTCCTGAGGGGCTTTTCCTGCAATTCCTGTGGAACACCCCATGGCAGCTCAACCCATCTCTGATACCCTTCTGATCACTCCTCTCCCAGCAGAGAGAACCCCTTCCCAGAATGAGCTTGTGCCTTGAGACGAACCTGCACAGAGTTGTCCAAGCCTAGCAGCACCCAGATGTCCACTGCCAGATTGGGATAACCTTGTGCTCATTTTCTGGGGTTTCTCCATTACTTTGAAATATGATTGTCTTTAGATGTTTCAGCCAGTGTGTAAACTGACAGTTAATTCTGTCCTAGAGATTAGAAATGCTGCCAGCAGCTAGGTTTTCACATTGGTCTACATACCATCTACATATAACCTCTATAAAATATGATTTTCAATAACTGTTTTTCTCAAATTTGGAAAAGTGTTTATCAAACATTTCAGCATTTTCTGTGTCACTTTTTCACTGTTTTTTTAATTAAACAAATCCATAGGAAAAGATGTAGAATTTCCTGTTAAGAAAATTGGAATAAAAGATTTATTTTCAGGCCTCATTAATCACTACTGTTTCAGTGCCTCTGGGGATCTGTGGTTTCATCCTCCCCAGAGGTCCATGCTCCCTAACCAACTGTATCTCCTGTGAAGAGCAGAAGTCAGTCTGTGTCTTGGCTGTGTTATTCTGCACATTTCTATTACCAGAGATGCTGCTTGCTGATTTTCTCTTGAGACCGAAGTTTGTCCTGTCAATTTTCTTTGCTTTGCGATGAGAATTTTAGCAAATTAAATGCTCATTGCCAGCAACTTCTTTCTTTTCAATTTGTTGCTTTCCCTGCCCTTCCTAATCAGCCTGTTGTTTTTCATGGTTGAGTAAGTATAAATAATTAACACAAAAAATCAGAAATCTCCAGTTGAATGTTATTGAGGCTGAAAAGGAGGCTACATCAATCAAATTGTTTTTTGCAATTATTTTCTCAGTTCCACTCTATAGAACTTTCTAACAGACTTGGGAAACATGGATAAGGCCAGCCACAGCTTTTTTGGGAAAAGAAATGTCTCCCCATCTCCCTCAGATTTTTCCCTGAAGGTCTATTTATTTAGTGTTGAGCTTTGCCAGACCACTTGATACTTTTATTCTAACACGCAAAAGCAGTTACAGTATACTAAATGATTCAGAGATACATTTTGAAGTAATTAAATGCAGGGCAGTGATGCAGAAAATGAGTCAAAATTAGTGTAAAATTATGATAACCACTATGCTGAGTCTTGAGTGAGATGGAAGCTGCAATGCTAAGTGGAAAAAAATGAAAGACTGTATTTTAAGTCACAGTCTTGGAAATCCAAAGATCAATGTTCAGTCCTAGCTCTGTGCAACCCCGAGCAACTCACCTTCTGTTCCTCATCTGCAAATGGGGGTAATAATTGTCAAAGGAGGAAATGTATCAATTTTTATAAATTAGTTCTAGATACTGTGCTATAAAATGCACTGACACCAGGGTCAGCAGGGTTTTCTTTCTTAGAAAACTCTAGGAAAAAATAGTGTTTATGTAGCTTATTTACTTTAGAAAGCATCCTCATGCATGCGCTTTACCTTGTGGCAGAACTTCATCATCCTAGATTCCTTTCACATCCTGAGCGATCCTGTTTATTCTGTGTTTCATATAAAGAACTCTCACTCCTTCCTCCTCTTCATATCCCTTCCTGTGCTCAGGGCGTAATGACAAACAGGATGTAGGACAAAACTTTTGTCATGAACCAGGGTGTAAGACACAGCCTTGGCTGTGAATGCTGGTGGAGCAGGACTTGTGAGACAATGTCTTCTGTGAATTGTCTTCTTGGACATGCCCCACAACCTGCCTGCTCCCGTCCGCACCACTGGCCTGAGATGTGCCTGGATGGGAGGGCTGGGAGAGCTGGGAGAGCTCCTTGCAGGGGTGCAACAGAGAAAAGGGATGAACACTGTTTTGTGTCAAAACTGTGTTCCTGGTGTGCATGATGCTGTGCATCTGGAGCAGGGACACACTAAGGGCCAGAAGTTTGGATACAAACAGTAGCCAGCACTAGTCTGGTCCTCAGAGGAGCCCTGGGAGAGCAGTATAGGTACCCATATATATATATGTCCAGACTATCTCTGAACCTGTCTCTTCCGTGAAACACAGCCACACTCTACAATGACCAGGTTACTCTGATGCTACGGCCATTGTCTGCAAGGTTGTATTTCTCTGGGCTTTTCCTACTCTCTACTGTCTCTTACCTGGTACATTGACTCTGGGCTCCTTGGAGGAAGGACTGCTGTTTAATTCTGTGTCTGTGCAATGCCTCCTGCACTGAGGTTCTGTCCCCTGCTGGTTTTTTGATCATTATAGTAATGCAGGTGAAAATTACACGTGTCACTTCAAGCCTGTTTCCACCAAAGCTGGTGAGCCCTTGGGTTTCTTCCAGTGGATTTATATATGTATAAATGCTAGAGTAGAGGGGGTCAAAATGCTACAGGTTTAGAGATAATCTGTTGATGTGTAATGGAAAAGATAGACTAGGTCATACTTCATTTGCATGTTGTTACCAACTATAAATCCTTCAATAATTTTCATTAACATTTGGTTAAATTTATTAATTAAAAAACAATTTTGAGAAGGTTAGTAACAGAAGGGTTATATTTGGTGTGTCGTGGGGGAAAGAGAAATTCCAGTTTTGTATGCTCAGGTTAAGCTCTGGACACAGCAGAAAGAGGACAAGTAAGACTGAAAATAAGCTAATGCTATAGATGCCTAGTTTCTGGGACAAAAACTCAGTGAGTCCTTGTTTCTGCCAGATCTAAGAATCAGATTCTTCTGAGATGTAGGAGCCAGCAACAACAGAAACAACTCTGATGGCTTGACTTGGCTGTAGGATTTGCAGAGGAACCAGGTTAGGTGTTTGCTTCAGCACCTTCAGGATATGTCAGTCACTGGGACAAAAGGCACACTGGAAAATCAGGAAAAGCTGTGGTGAGGAGAACAAGGTGGTGGTGATGTGTCACCTGCAGATGACCAATTTTTGGATAGTCCAGGCCAAATCAAGATGATTCCTAATTTGAGCAATATATTGGTCAGAAAGTGATGATGAATCTGTACAGAGATGGGGGTCCTGTGAGCAGGTGCAGTTTTCTTCCTTTTCTCTAGGCATACAGTCACATTGATTTGCCCTTTCATCATCAGTAATGTCTTACGTTCCAGTCTAGTAAAAAATGGTTGGGAAGTGCATGAGGTAATCAGGAACAACTTGATTTTGTTCTGTTTCCCAGAGCAGAGGTACCAGTAGGTGGGGTAGTCACTGTTGTTATGGGGGACTTCAACCTCTTGCATTGCCAGGGCCACCTGGCCATGGGATTGGATGCAGTTTTGGACCCCTTTGTCCAACGAGTCCCTCCTCCTCCATTCAACAAGGCCTCCGTGTGTGGGACATGTGCTGGATCCTGCCAGGCAGCCCCACATCGACACCCAAGGCACTACTTGGGCACTGGGGCAAAGCAGAGTGAGAGGGAGGTGGCCAGGCAGTGTAGGGTGGGCAGAAAAAGAAATGCAATGTGCTGGAAGGGAAATGGCAAAGGGAATGAGAGATGAGACCATAAATCCTCAAAAAGCTGCAAAATTATAATAAGCAATTAAAATAGCATGGAGCTATTCCGACAAGAGTGGGAAGAAATACTTAGAAGAAGTAAATAAAGGAAGGTTAGAAAGAAGGATTGAGAGATGGTAGAAGGTAGAAGAAAGGCCAGTTAAGTTAAAGCCAGAGACAGTGAAGAAAGAAGGCATGGTGATGTGAGAAGGAAGAAACGCTTGAATAGCTGGCAGTAAGTAAAGGAGGAGCACACACAGCCCACGGGTGACCAGAGAAGGATGGTGAGATGGGATGCTGGTGAGGGTGGTGAGAAAGTATGGCAGTGGGGGCTCTGCACCAGGGTGTCTCCTGCAGGCCCTCACACTGGCAAAATTCAGTGTAAGCCTGATTTCACCAGTCGGTGAAGGGTCTTGGAATTTAGCTATTTAAGTCATAGCATGCTGATGTTACACAGCTGTCAAACTGTGTAATTTGCATTTATATAACCCTTGTTCTTCCAATCTGGACTAAGAAAAGACTGCACTGTGCCAAAAGCTTTCCTACGTGAAACATGATGAAATATTACCTCACTAACACTGCGTGTACTAAGCAACTTTAATTAATTAGTTGAGAGCCCAAAGGTTAAGCACACATGGATTACCCAGTGTAATTTTTTTGGGAACATGCGTACAAAAGAATGAATCCAGGGTTTCCAGTGGGAGCATTTCCTCCTCCCTGCCTCAAGATTCTCCTTGCCACTTTGAAGCTGCATTGAGATGTGTCTACCCAGTCACAAATGTAACACAAATGCTGCATATGCTCAGTAAAACCCTGTCTAGAAATCACCATGTGATTTTTGCTTGGGCCTTTTTTTCTTTGGGACTGTTTCCTGATTTGTACCATAAGCAGAGGCACATGGAATGAAAATGAGATTATAAAATGCTGTGGTGCACAGGCAGCTGGGGCTTGGGGCAGCCTTCGAGCGTCTGCAGCTTTGGGGACTGACACAGCATGCGCAGTGCACGAAGGCATGAGAGCTCAATGATGCATGCTGTTAAGTGATGTGGTCATGGCTGCACAGCCCTTTCCAGGGCTGCGTCTACCTTCTTAGGGACTTATTTTCATGCAATTTTCTGTTTATATTCCTGCAGTGTCTAGAGACTCCATGTTGCTGCATGCTCTACTAACTTGTAGAGAAAATAAAGTATCTAAAGTATCTGCCACAGAAATCTTACAATTCTCATGATTTATTTGGCAGTGAGGAGTAATTTATTTACTCCTTTCTGGTTCTTTGCTCCCTGCTACCCACTTGTGAAATGTTTATGTGAGCTCCTCTCCGCTAGCTAGTACTTCTTTAGTTGAATTATTTAAACTTTGAATACAAACCTTTCTTTCACTAATGGGTTTCCAGTAGTGTTTCTCACATGTTTCTCCTTAACTATTTCTTTTTGTAAGAGTGTCTGAGGCATTCCCACTGGCAAATCTTTATGAATCTGTTAGAAGAGCAGGTGCTGGCCCATTTTCACCTAAAATCATGGTGATTTGAGCATGGGGGCATGGGGGACCTCGGAGCTTTAATCCACATCTCTCGCCTCTCAGCTGATCCTCCCAGCAACAAGTCTGAGGGGAAAGAAACATCAGGGCCTAAGTTCCCTCAACTAGCTGAGGTAATTGAACCCAGTGCCACATACTAGGTAGGGCTCAATCTGCCAAGTGCTGAATAAAAGGGAAGGGGCTGCTTCTCATACCTCTCTACCAGCCTTTTGTGAGTGCTTTGCCATGTGTTGTCTACATCCTTATTTATGTAAATTATTTCTAGTTGCTGAGTGCTGCTGTCTTTCCCTCATGTACAAAATGCAGGATTTCACTGAACTTGCACTTACTAATGGCATGTGTTAAAGCGGGGCACCAGCACAAGCAGAACCAAGCCCCTTATTTTCACCACTTTTTTTTTTTACCTGAAAAGTTTTTTTTCCCCATATGTAATGTATGTAAGGTGCCTTGAGCAGGATACAAGTACAATCTGTCTCTCTACAGGAGCTCTAGTTTGTATTATTTCCACCTCTGTGAGCACAGAGTCAGACAGGTCCCAGGGGTCAAAGCCAACACCTCAAGTGCCACCTGGAAACCGCTGAAGTTACCTGCTTTTGGAAAGAGGATGACTCTGTCCTTGCATGCTGTCATGTTCCTCATCAGACCCCAGCTCAATGGCATCATGCTTCCCAGAAGGCTGACGTCTCACCCCAAGGGAAGCCATGCACAGTTAAAAGTAAGGACTTGTGAAGAAAGAGCTTGCTAAAAGGGTCTGGGGAAACTCATGTGAATGGAAATGGACCTTCTCTAAAGGGGAGCCCAGCACAGCTGAGGTCACTTTATGTGTGATTAATTTTGTTCCCTTGTATTATGATGGAGTGTGCTTTCTTTGCTCCATTCCTTTTGGTCTGTTTGATTTCCCATTAATTTTGAAGGTCCTTTTGTAAGCTTGAAGTAAATTGTGCCCTTCAGTGTTTTCTAAATTGGGGATACTCAGCACCTTTCAGGTCTGAGCCTTAGCATGGAGCTGAAACAGATGCTAAATAGTAAAATGCAGACATTGTCTCAGTCCTTCTGAGTTTTGTATTATCATGATGTCTGCGTATTTCTCTAAAATAGTCATATGCGAAGGGATGCATTTGTCATTCTACTTATTCTCTGCTTCTCAATGTAGGAAATTGTTCCTCGGAAGTAAGCTTCCCACAGAAGATTGCTTTTGATGGATTTAGTCCAGAAATTTGGCCAAGAAAAATTTTGAAAGTGAAGTCATAATTTACACATTAAATTTCAGGTACAGAACCCTTTTTCAAAGCTTCATTGCTGTTTGAAAGTTAAGTGAAGGTTTGTGCTTGTTTAATTTAGCTTTGATGATTGACTTAAAGGTATTTCTCTTTCTGGCTATTTTGGGTTGAGCACTGAGAAAAATGAGATGGAATGTTTTACTATGATGTATGTGTTTATTCAAAAAAAAAATAATTTTAGGACTAAACCCAAAACCAACAACAAGATATGTGAGATATATTCGGATTGAGATTTTTGTCCCATCATCCTGCTGGAGTGCATCATTCCACGTATGGGATAAGCTGGTTAGACAGCCTGCAAGTCCTGCAGGTTTCCTGTGAGACCAAGGAAAAATATACACAGAGCAATTTTCTGCTAGGAGGATTGACACCAGAGAGCCCTTAATAATGGGTTTTCATGAGAGGAGCTTCACATGAAGGGGGATGAAGGGCTGGTGCAGCAGCACCAGCTTGGATGACCTTGGTACAGCTCCCTGCTGGCCTCTAGACTGCTTCAGCACGGCGGGGTGCAGAGATGTGAGGAGGCTACTATAAGGCGGCCCCTGATGTCTGCAGCTCTGGGGCTCCCAGCCCACCACAGGAGCAAGGCATCAAGAGCAGCATAGCCTCTGCATTGCCACCAGTTTTCCACTGGACAATGTAATGGTCTCCCTGCTCTGCGCACTGGCTGCTGTCAATCACTTTCCAAGGGACTCAACTCCCTTATAATATTTTTGAGATCTGTAGACCCTCAGGTCAAGCTCAAAATTGATGTAAGGGTTGAGGCACCTACATGGACACCAGAATACAATCCTCAGCCAAGTTAGGTGTCTAACTATGCCTTTTCCTTCCTGCTGTTGTGCTTTTGCCTCTTGCTAGGCTAAAGCGTATATTCCAACAGTAAGCATTTCCGTAAGTGGGTTGACACATATCACTCGTGAATTATTATGGGAAACATGGCTGCGTCCACCAGCAAAATTTCTCTAGTGAGTCTCTGTTAAGATGGGGACGGGAGTGATGTGCCCGACTCCCAGTTTCCTTATGCTGCTTCAGATGAGCCCCTGTGCGCAGGAGGTGAGACTGCTGTGTTCGAAGTGCCTGAAGTCACTTTCCCCTGGGGATGGGCTGCAGTCCCCACCAGTTCTTCCTCTTACTTTCTACGGCAAGGAACAAGTGAAGTGCATGTTGACTGATACCAGGGAATCCAACTCACTGCTGCAATGGCAATGTAGATCAGGAGGAAGTGGGTACTGTCACCAAAATAACTTCCCCTCTTCCACCGATTTGAGCTAATCTTTGAAAGTGTGTCTTTTTCCTGAGGTCAGACCTTCTGAATATTGACTTGCTAAATAGAAAAATGACAGGGGAATATGCTCCACATAATTTGTGGGAAATTAACACAGAAGAAACAAAAGTCACATTTTTCCTGTGGTTTTTGTTACTGTAAAATGGCACTGGATGGGAATCCTGAGTACACTTTAATAATTCCCAGATACTAATAAGAAATGATCCAGCAGCTTGTGGTACTTAAGATTTCAGGAAAAGCAACAAATGACTTTGACTTCTTCTGATCCACATCAACAAGACCACAAACCACTGATCTCCTAAAAAATGGTGCATCTAGAAAACCTACTAGACGGTTTTATGAAGGAGTCATTGTTTTTCAAAACAAAATGAATGTGGAAAGGACAATTTTTGGCAAATAATTACATCTGTAATGGAAAACATACTGGCTCATTAAACTACACTCTTAATCTTCCTCATTTATTTATCAGCTTTTGATGGAGCAGAGTCTGGGATTTATATTCTGTCCCATGTCCCACAGAACTTTTGTCCAGTAAAAAGGTCATCTGTAAATCTCACATAGGCAAGTGTAACATTTTCCTACCATAACATCATCTTAAAAAAAAAGACATGGCATTAAAAGTTAAAAGCTGCCGTAAACTTAAGAAAATACATTTGTTCAGCTGAGCCCACATTAAGCTTGATTTGCTTCATTTGGAAACAGCTGAAACTGGGTAATCTTGAGCTTGTAGTGAGAAATATCAATTTAACATGTATTTGGTGTGCTAAGGGCTGCCCTGTTCTAATTAAAAATCCACTGTGTTTTTATGGTGGTATTCTGGAGGCTGTCTTGATTTGCTGATGAATGCTGACAGGACTATTAAAGCTGTGAAACAACTTCACTTGAACGTGGCACAAAATGAAAGGAAAAGCACTGCCATGCTGCTCTTGGGTGTTATTATCCTGATTAAAATTGGAGCCAAGTGAAAATCATCCCTGGGCTATGCATGTATTTATTTATTTATTTATCCATTTAAAATTACTTCATGTTATTGGTAGCTGTGTTTCCCGACAGGAACCCTTAAGGCACTGTGATTAAGTGAAGGAGCATTTCTTATTAACGCCTCTTGTTTGTGCCTAGAAGTACAGGTAAAGAATAATAGAGTGTGCTGTGTGTAAGTGTGAATATGCAATACAGATTGCTGGATGGCACCCTGTCTATTAATGTTTCCTGGGACTATTGGTTATTAAAAATTCTTTTCTCAGCGCAGTTCTGAGAAGCATGTCAGCAGGCCTTTGATATTCAATGGGAATAGAGTCACCTAGATAGAAAATGTCTGTTTTCCCATTATTTGCCGTGTTTTCAAAAATGTAGGAGTCATTAAAATGATGTGTGGACCCATAAACAAAGCAGCCAAGCCAGAGCCATACCAGCTTGGGGTTTTGGGGCCACATCAAACATCTGTCAGTCCTTTCTGTGTGAGATGGGGGAGCAGGCAGGTTAGAAATAAAGTGGACTTCTTTGCACAAGGTCCCAACAACGCTTTTATTTTATATGTAAGCATATAAAGATTATAGGGTGATTTTTAATGAGATGTTTTTTCCTGTGGACTGCCGTCCTCAGCCAGCACACAAGGGGGGCACGTGGCAGGGTGGAACATGGGCAAAGGTCTGGGCATGGCTGGGGAGTTGGGGGTGAAGAGGAATGCTGGCTGGAGATGGGGTTGGCACCGGGAGTGGATGCTGCCTTGAGCCCCAAGGAGAGGGGGCCTCCTCCCAGCCTTGTAAGGAACAGGAAACCTAGATTCTCCTGATAACCAATGTAGAAGTGGGAACAAATGAGCACTCGTTTTCCATCCAATCAAGATATTGAGCTAAAATTAAATGAGGCACAAAGGGATGTGAGGAAAAAGAGTATTTAATTGTCTATACACCAGTGCTCTGAACCTGGTAATAAATCTGGCTGTGTTGCCTTCACTGGATGCTGTCTGTAGGACTCACATGCCTGGAATGCAAAAGTCCCTGAATGTAACCTATTTAGGAAGAGTCAAGAGGGGAAAGGGAATGGCATGCTACGTAAAACAGGCTGTTATCTCTCTCTGAGTCACTGGACATCCTCTCCATTCCCCTCTTCTCCTCCCCTGCTCCCCCCTGCGCAGTCTGCACTCTGGTTTTGGGGGAGTTGTGGTCAGAGGACACCGTGTGGGGAGAAAACAAGGGGGAGAGCAGAGCTTGACAGCATGACTGGCTGCTTTGGTCCCAGCAGCTGGCAGGTTTCCCTGGAGTGCGTGTGCCTGCAACTGTACAGCATGAAATGTCCTTCACCCAGGTACCAGCTTTGGATAGAAAATTGTCCCAGCAGATGGGAGCTCTCGACTGACACAGCTGCTCAGGGCTGGGCTCAATGTTTCTGCACAGTGGAGAAGGGATGGACAGGTGGTGGTTTTATCCTTAGAGTCTACTGAAACTTTGAGAAAAGAGTTTGTGTGTGTTGCTTGTCATTGAACATTTTTGTGTAGAAGAGTGGCTTTGATGGGGTTATGGCAACCAGCTCTGATGCTCTAAGAAGGGGCTACTGAAGCCTGGAGATGGCATAGAAAAAAATCCACTCAAACCATTCAAGTGTTATAAGGAAATGTTTTATAGTGACAAACATTAAAGTCTGAGCCTGCAAGGTATTATGGTGTGATGTGGCTACGCCTGGGAAACCGTCTGGGTATGTCTCTTGCAGTCCCATGTTCCTGGAGTGGTTTCATGAGGTCATGAAAATGACACCAAATGCTTTTCTGTGAGAAAACAGGAGATGCTTCAAATTAGTTTTCAACAGAAATCACAAAATCAGATTAGTGAGCTTTTTTGATGCCTCCCTATACTGTGTGCTGGAATGAAAAAAACCTTAAAATGCTGGAAGTTTCAATTTGAATGACATATTTGCTATCCCATTCTGTCAACATTAAAATACTGTAGACTTTTCAAGACACACTGAATTTTAAACAATTTAGCAGAACTGAGTAGTATATCAGATTTAGTCTTAGTGGATAGAAAAGAAATAATCACAGAACTACATGGCATAATTAGACCATATGTAGGTTATAACTAGATTACTATATGGAGATAAAGTAAACTCTAAAACACATATTCCATAGTATGCTAACAGATTTGATTTTAAATAAGAAATAAGAAGTCCAAAAACATGATAATAGAAATAAAAAATCACAGGAACAAATTGATGTCCACAACAGCCAAAGACAATAGGTTTGAAAACTTAGGAACAAAAAGAATATTGGCCATTGAGAAGAGAAATGGAAGTTACATTGGAGGAATAAGAGAAGTGTTAAGCAAATACTTCTGTTATGTATTTGGGGAAAAGCCATGTGAATCAGTCATATTACATGGTGATCCTGATATGGAAACACTTTCCAGTCCAACAGTTTCTCAGAGGATGTTAAACAGCAGCTACTAAAGCTAGACATTTTAAAATCAGGAGGTCTAGATAATTTGCATCTGAGAGTTTTATAAGAGCTTGCCGAAGAGCTCTTTGGATGATTAATGGGACTTTTCAGGAAGTCTTGGAACAGTGCAAAGTTTTAGAGGACAGAGAAAAAATTACAAGTTATACCATATTAAAAAGGGTGAAATTGCAGCCCAGGTAATTTTAAGCCTTTTAACTTTACACCGATCATATAAAACCCCCTAGAATTATTGATGAAATTCTCAATTAATAAAGAATTGAGGAAGTTAATATAATTAATCTCAAACTCATAGTTTTCAGGGAAAATCTCTGAAACTAACCTGTGGGTTTTTTTGGGGATTTTTTATATACTTACAAGTTGGTTGAAAAGCAAGTGTTGTAATATGTTTGATTTAGTACTGTGTAACATTTTAATCAAGAACAATGTAATTTACTCCCTGCAGTGTACTAGCTGGATTAGATTCCATAATATCATAATAAATGGATCACCACTGCTGAATATGTCTATTTTTAGTTGCATCTTGTAGTTCTGGATCCTATCTGCTTCAGTTTTTCTGACTGAAGACCTGAAAGGAAATCATTGCAGAGAAGGTTTGCAGCTAGTGTGGAAACTGAGGAGAGGTAAGTAACAAGGACAGGTGACTACTAAAAAAGACCAGTCTTCTGAATAAAGCACACTGGTAATGTCACACTTCTGGGAAAACAGAAGATGAGCCTTGCTTATGAGATACATAGATCTGATTTGTCAGAAGTCACTCTCAAAAGGATGCTGTCAGGCAAGGTAACCTAAGTAAACTGATCATCACATCCTTCAGTGTACAAAGAGGGTACCATAGGTAGGAACACAGAGATCAGAAGGGGTGAAGGATTAAATGTTCCATTGAAAGACTCATGGGGTTCAATCTGGTTATTTTAATAAAAAGAGAAGTTAGAATTTAAGGTAAAGCCTTAAGGTACTCTCACTACTTAGAATTGGTGGTTATGTTGCATGAAGGCTCCAATGCTAAGGGGTAGAGGTCTGGTACAGTATGGGACAAAACAAATGTGACGCAGCCTAAGGACTGTGAGCTGCAGCTTGACAGTTTTGAAGTAGAAATAGGGCTCAAGTATTTTCAGAGAGTAATGTTAGCCATTTGAGCTATATTACATGAATGTGGCACATTTCCTTCAATGGACACTTTAAAATCAGTATTTTTAAAAGAAGATGTGGTCTAATTCAAATAATTATTATAGGGAAATTTTATGTGTTATTTTCATAGAGAAGATCAAAGCAGAAGAACATAACAAATTGCACTGGTGTAATAAATATATTAATTTACTGGATGAAAAACTGAGTTTATAATGCTGTCTGGGAGGCTGGGAGTGATAGGGAAGAATTTGGGGAAAGGGATGAAAAGCTAAGGAATCTGGAGAGGCAAAGAGAATACATCTGTCCTGAGCTGGAGACTGGATGAAAGGTTTTGGGTCAGCTGAGGTTACGCTGAGTGTCAGCGACCACCAGAGTATGCTGTGAAGCTTCGAAAGGACCTGTGCTTCCCACATTTTGCTAGTCCTCCCTTGTCCAGAGAAAATCTGCAAAGTGTGCTAGTCCAGTGCGTGTGTCATTCCATCTTGATGCAATCCTAGTGGAACAGGTACATCTTATTCTTGCTCTGGTGTCTTCTTCCCTCATGTCACAAGGCAGAGTGCTAACTCTGAAGCCTTCATTACCACAAACAATAGCTAACAGAGCTATTCATACCATGTTACTTGTCTTTGTCTCTCTTAAAAATTAAAGCTGGCAAACAATCAGTTAGCCTTTCCCCCATCATAATCACTCACATAATTTTTATTGAAAGAACTGCATGTATGTCTGAAATTTCAGTTGCTCAAAGTCTTGGAAATAGCAGGAACAATTTGTCTCCCTTGACTCTATGTGAAATGAGGTGACCTATATTCATTTGTCATTTCCTATGGAGCAGTACAGCATTCAGGGAACAATATAGTCAGGCTCAAGAGCTGGATCGGGGTTTTGCAAGAAGGGGTCACTTGTCTATAGAGCACCTGCTTCTCTGGCTGCAGAAGTTAGTAAGATGGAGTAGATGCTACAGCTGACTGTAGGCAGAGAAGGGATAGTCCTGTGTTTAGGGCAGCTGCACGCTGCTCTGAAGAGCTGCTTTCTATCTTTGCCTTTGCTGCAGGAGACTTCCTAACTTAAGTCTTTTGCAATCTTCACATGACTTGAGTGGAGTTCTGGTGGGTGGCAGTTTGTAATGTACACTAGCATACAGCAAGAGGTGATTTTCAGCTAAGCATCAGGGAGATGCCTATGAAATAAATTAAGCTATAGAGTTACATCTGTAGGGAAACAGTTGAAGACTATCACTGGGTTGAAGACTGTTGCTTGAGACCTTTGTGACAGCCAACCAGGTAGTGCTGAAGAAGCTCTGCTGTAAAAGCATCCTGTGCTGTCAACAAGAAAGAGCAGGTGAATTGATAGCTCTTTCTATGTGCTGTGATTTGATGTTTATGAAAGGGATCTACAATGACCATCTAGTCCAACTGCCTGACCAGAGCTGACCAAAAGTTAAAGCACATTATTAAGGGCATTGTCCAAAAGCCTCTTAAACACTGACAGGCTTGGGGCATTAATGACATCTCCAGGAAGCCTGTTCCAGTGTTTGACCATCCTCTTGGTAGAGAAATGCTTCCTACTGTCCAGTCTAAACCTCCCCTGGTGCAGCTTTGAACCATTCCCATGTGTCCTGTCACTGGATACCAGGGAGAAGAGATCAGCACCTCCCTCTCTGCTTCCTCTCCTCAGAAGAGTGGTGAGGTTGCCCCTCAGCCTCCTTTTCTCCAAACTAGACAAGCCCAAAGTCATCAGCCACTCCTCACAGGACATGTCTTCCAGCCCTTTCACCACCTTTGTTGCTCTCCCCTGGACACATTAAAGGACCTTCACATCCTTCTTAAATTGTGGGGCCCAGAACTGCACAGTGCTCAAGGTGAGGCCACACCAACGCTGTGTACAGCAGGACGGTCACCTCTTGACTGGCTGGTTATGCTGTGTCTGATGCACCCCAGGATGTGGTTTACTCTTCTGGCTGCCAGGGCACACTGCTGGCTTATATTGAACCTGCTGTCAACAAGCACCCCCAGATCCCTTTCTGCAGGGCTGCTCTTCAACCTCTCCTCTCCCAGTTTATACTTATGCCTGGTGTTATTCCATCCTAGGTGCAGAATCCACATTTGGATTTCTTAATAAAAGGCGTTGGGACTTCTTAAATTTAATGCCATTACTTATTGACAGCTCCAACCTATCTAGATCCCTCTGCAAGGCCTCTTGTCCCTCAGGAGAGTCAACAGCACCTCCCGGTTTGGTATTGTCAGCAAACTTAGTAATGGTGCATTCAACTCCTGCATCCACAATACTAATAAATATGTTGAACAGAACTGGCCCTAGAATTGAGCCCTGAGGAACACAGCTGGTGGCAGGTCACCGGTCAGATGTAGCCCCATTCACTACAACCCTCTGAGCCCTGCCCTTCAGCCAATTCTTCACCCAGTGCACTGTGAACACACTCATCCCACAGTTGGATAACTTGTCCAGAAGGATGCTGTAAGTGACAGTATCAAAAGCCTTACTAAAATCCAGAAAAAACGCATCCACTGTGTTCCCTTCATCCACGAGGTGGGTGACCTTATCATAGATATCAAATCAATATCAAATCAGTTCCACAGGACTTTCCCTTTGTGAACCCGTGTTGACTGTACCTGATGATTGCATTATTCTTTGAATGACTTTCAAAGAGCACTTCTGTTTCCCCTGATGCAGCTCTTGGTGTAGTCGCTAGTATGGGGCTATGTTTTGGATTTGTGCTGTTGATAATACAGGGATATTTTTGGTGTTGCTGAGCAGTGCTTACACAGAGTCAAGGCGTTTTCTGCTTCTCTCCTCACCCCACCAGTGAGTAGGCTGGGGGTGCATAAGAAGTTGGGACAGCTGACCCCAACTGACCAAAGGGATATCCCACACCATATGATGTCATGCTCAGCAATAAAAGCCCGAGGAAGGAGGAAGGACATTTGGAGTTACGGCCTTTGTCTTCCCAAGTAACAGTTATGCTTGATGGAGCTCTGCTTTCCTCGAGATGGCTGAACACCTGTCCGTTGATGGGAAGTGGTGAATTAATTCCTCATTTTGCCTTGCTTGCATGCACAGCTTTCACCTATTAAACTGTCTTTATCTCAGCCCATGAGTTTTCTCACTTCTACCCTTCTGATTCTCTCCCCCATCCCACTGGGGGGAAGTGAGCGAGCGGCTGTGTGGAGCTTAGTTGCTGGCTGGGCTTAAACCATGACAGCAGCTCAAGAGAAAATTAGAAATAAGATGTAGGGACATATATTTAGATATTAATGAGAAAGTCAGGCTTTCTTTAAGAATCAAGGTGCCTTTATACTCCCAGTTGGCCTAAAGTATGGCTTTTCACTAAGATGTCTGAGGCTTCAACAAGATGATAATCCAATCCCATAAATAATATATTTCTTAATTATGTCTCCTTTCTTTCTTCTATGATATAGTATCCAAATTATTATCCAACCCATTAAAAATAGGTTGATTATGTATTTCTATATAAATAGAAATGATTTTTTTTCTGTTTTTTTTACTTTAATCACCACACAAACATTGAACAATAATTTAAGAATATTTTGGGGTTTTCCTATTAAGAGTTGTTTTCCTCCCCTATATCTTTCACAGATACTATCAGTGGATCCTATTCACCATGAGGATATGACAGTGTATCCTGGGAGTCATTCTGGCACCCCAGGAGATGAGGTCTTGCCAAGAAATGCAGCCATGGATGAAAGTGGAGACAGGAAATTATTTGCCCACAGCTCCCATGAGATCCTGTTACAACAGCTCAAAGCAGGGTTTTTTTATATATTTCGTATTTTATGGGGGGTTTTTGTTTGTTTTCATGGAGTGTCCACTTGCCTGACCTCTTTTTCTAATGCTTCCTTTTATGATTAAAATGCCCCTTTTCTGTAAATGTTAATTTAGTCACAACCCCCAGACTTTCCACTGAAATCAGTTGCTTATTGACAAAAGGGAAGGGAATGCTCAGAAGACCTGACTGCAGAACCAGCTCCCTGTTACAAAACTACAAGCCCAGAATAGTAACTTAGAAATGTTTTCCCTCGGCTTTTCAGGCAAACCAACAACTTAGGAGCTGGGAAATGCTCCCAGGTGCCACAAGATCAAGGTGCCGAAATTTCACGCCAAGGGATAAAGAGGTGCTTAGACAATACAGCAGGAGGTTCCATATACCTGCACCTATATCAACAATAATCAGCAAAGTGAAACTGCCTTTGAAGATTATTTAGACAGGTCTGTGCTCTGCCCTACGATGCTGAGTTTATAGAAAGGCCCAGCCAGAAAAGCACTCTACACCCAGATATTACAACAAAAGTGACACCCAGGGTAGTAAAATAAATATTTAATTTATTTGTCTTCCCATATCCATCTCAGACATCCAGCTAACTCTAATAATACTTTATAATACTTTACAAATACAAGTATTCTAGATTAATATAAGTGTTTTGATAGATACTTGTGAGTTCATTTTTCACTCTCTGCCCACTGATGGCTTTCCAGCTATTGGGACAGAGTACTGGGAGATGGCTTTTTGCATGCTGTAAATGTATAAAACCTAATAGCCAAAGTAGCTTTTGAAACACTAATAATATCATTCAGTGCTTATATAACTCTTTACATCTTCAGAGACTTTTACAAACAGCCATGAATGAAGTATGGTAATAGCTTTATTGTATTGTAAACCTGCTTTGATATTCCTCCAGCTGCTTCAGCAGGTCTCATCCTGATGTCTGTGGGAACAACACACTGTTGCCTCAGATGACTAACTACTGAAACTTGGCTGTGGAGGGCTGTGGTTTCCCCTGTATCTTCCCCAAAGGCAGGTTAGACATTGCATATTAAAATTGTGTAGGGCACTGCCAGCTGATGGGGGCTCAGCATGGTGAGATGCCGCATACCCAGGGGGTCCCTCCTTCGGAACTGATTTCGGCTGCTTCCTCCTCCTGAGGTCCACAGGTGCCCCCAGGATGTGTCTCAGCCAGCAATACACCTCCGTGACAAAGTATGTCACCCCGTGCCCGGGCCCACGGCGGTACCAGCCCTGGAAGGGTCTGTGCTCCCCAGCAGCTGCTGCAGGCTGCTCCATACCGTGTGAGCGCAGCGAGGCCGCCACGTTCTCATTGCCGAAAGTAAACTGGATGATGTCAAGTACATTTCCCATCTGGCATCTATTAAAAAAATGTGTGTGTGTGTGCGCGCGTGCGCGCGTGTGCATGCCAGTGTGTGTATAAAATGTGGACACACTCTCTGATTTCAAATATAGAACAAAATGCATGTTTTAAATTATGTTTTTATTTTGGCTTTTTTGTTAACTGGAAAGATCCTTTATTTTAGAGTTTGTGCAAACTATTTTACTTAACATATTATCTGTAACAGATTGCATAAGCATGACTGTTATCTGTGTTAGTCATCACTTTAGACCATGGAATATAACTCATGGCAGTCTGGTTTTAATGAATGTTTGAATTAACCTATACCTAATTTCTTGTGTTTTAAAACCTACATCTCATTGAAAGCTGAGCTTTGTTTACTTCCCAAAATTGATCTGAGGGCCATTTGGAACACTTAGTGTATTCTAAAATGTGATCATATCAACAATACATGCTCGAGTTTGTTTTAAAGAGAGTTTTTCTTTCCTAGTTTACATAAATCATTTAAAAAAATCGTTCACTTTTTTGGATCATAATGTACTCACTTGGCTTTTAGACCTACATAGCTCACAGGCCAATTTTTCAAACAGGATTCTAAAGCTATTTGTGGATTACTCTCTGTTTGCTACTTGTAATCTGCATTCCTGAGGCAAGCATGCTAAAATGACTGAGGATTTTCATCGAGCTAAGTGATTATACTAAATAGGGCAATTTTGGGTGCTCTTAGCTTCTGTGTTTAAAAATACAATGCAGAAGAAACCAACACCACATTTTCTGTTAAACCACAGAGGGCACTGTTTGTTCTTAATATAAAGTGACCCTATTATGTAGATTCTTGTCCCTCTTCATTAAGCAATTAACATTAAGAGCTTTAATTTAACCTTTTTTTCTTTTTTCTTTCTTTGATTTAAAAATTAACCAGTTGTATTATACTGATGCACACTCTCATACTCTTTCAGTGTTTGGTACCAAATATTGCCTTGGAGCATCCCTCCTTTCCTTCCTGCTTCTCCACACTATGTGCAGTCAGATACTTTCCTGTACAGCAAGGAGTCTGGAGACATGCGGGAAACTGTCTCGTGATTGTTTTATCATTAATTAGCACTCTGCATTTTAACTTGCTCTTCTGGGTTAAGGTAGGGACACAGGGCAGCACTGGCAACAACTGGAGTCCTCACTTTTTATATTTTTTCTCTGGTGCTTTCAGCCAGGATGCAGTAGCAGAAATACAACGACTGAGTTATGCCAGTTTTGTGATTATTGTTTAGATATCTACTAATTGAAATATTCTGAACAAAACATGATGACATTGTCAGTTTTCTCAAAAGAAAAAAATCTTCCAAAAAACCTGACACAGAAAAAGAAGTCACAAAATGTACAGATTTTCATAGAAATGAAAATTGCATTTTTTAAATGCCTTTTTTTTTGTTTGTTTGTTTCTGTAAAAAATGCTGAAAAATTATCAGAATGCCACGCAAAACAAATTTGGGACTTGCTTTGCTGTTGTGTTCATACAAAGTGGCTCTAGATCATTGCGCAGAGCATCACACACAAACAATATAAACTGTTTATAACATGAAAATCCTAATAGATTAAAGGAGAGAAATAAAAAGTAGAGACTGAGTAAACTGTGAACATCAGATCAGCCGAAATACTTTTTTGTTCACTTGTGCTTGCGTTAACTGTTGTGCAAGTTTGGGACATCTCAGAAGCCCATAAAGTATTACTTATTTTACTGTTGGTTCCATCAAATGTGTATGAGTCCTTAATTTAGCAGTACTTCTCTCCCTCTAACAGTGATCCTTATGAACTTTGCTGGTTAATTTAATTTCTTATTTGCTTGACGCCTGGATAACTTCCAGGATTATTTTTTTCCATTTTACTTCCCCAACCTGTGTATAAGGCTGGTGCCAACATCTGTGAGGTGCTTTGCAGCTTTTGATGCAGCACTGCATGGTGTTAGCCAGACTTAGCAGGTTTTGCTTTCTCAGTTCCTGGCCAAAGAGGGACCCAGATCACTTAGTACACAAATGGTATCAGTAGGTAGTTGCAAGCGCTTGGAAAGAATTACAGCAATTATGGATGTCTCTGGAAAACAGATTAGCCCACGGTCTCCTGATGGGGTTTGGGCGAGTCAGTCACAGATCTCAAGCTTGTAAGTGGTTGTACAGCACCAAAACTTCGGGTCTTATTTGTTGAAGGGGGAGTAAAGGCTTATCACTGTTTATCACTCTGGTTGGCACCACTGTTTCTCTTTGCAGAACTGGAAATTAACTGAGATTGGGAAGGACTTCAGGAGGTCCCTAATCCAACCTCCTGTTCTAAATTGGGTCCCCTATAAGGCCAAACGATGTTACTCACACCTTTACCCAGCTGAGCTTGAAAACCTCCAAGGATGGAGACTGTACAGCCTCTCTAGGCAACCTATTACAATGTTAAATTATCTGAGGGTGAATTTTTTTCCTTATATCCAGGTTGAATACCTCTTGTTCCAATTTGTACCTGTTATCTCTAGTCTTCCCGATATGTCACAAGTTAGACCCTTTAGGAGCTCCTTTTCTCACCAGCCACTATGTAGAGTACTACCCAGTAACCACTGCCCTTTGAAATGGACAATCCAGCCAGTTTTTCCTCCATCTTGTAGTCCAGGCATCAGGACTGTAAAGACTCACGTTTAGACATAAGGATGCTATAGGAGACCACGTTGGGAGTGTTGCTAAAGGAAGCCTTTCCTCCATTGGCAAATGACTCACGAGAAGGGTGCTGTTCTTTGGGCTACATTTAAAGAGACAATTTGTAAGACAGCTAATGGAGACTGTCCAGAGAAATGGATATTTCTCAGCTGTTTTTTAGGGGTTTTCCTTTTAAAAAGATGACACAGCGTGTTGAAATTACCTTCTGAGAGCTGTTCAATCAACTCATCCCTTGCTACAGAGTGAAGGATGATAAATTTTTGGAGGTGTCTTTTAAAGTATGCAGTAGTAAAGGCCTGAACTCTTTTTAACGTAACCTGAATATGAGATTGTCCATACCAGCAAACAGGCAAACTCTGCTGTGCAGCTGGAGTGTTACTTTCCTTGAAGGCACTGCTAGAGATGAGGACGTTGTGCTGCAGGTGAGGTTACATGCTTGTGTATGTGTTTTAAGTTTGGGTCTGCATTACCACGGGATAGTTATAAAAACATGTAAGTAGTTCTGCAGAAGAATTAGATTTTTCAAAATGGTTTTCATGTAGTTCTTTGCTTGTCTGATTTTCAAAAACTGGAAACATAATCTGGGAAATAGGGCCACAAAGTCATTACAAAAGCCCTGCACAGCACAACTCTTGCTGTTTTTGGCTTTTCTTTCTCCTCCATATGCCAATTCATTCCTAGCTATGCTTATCAAGGGATCATAAGCATTTTCCATCTCATTTAATTTTTGAACCTTGAATTCCGTATTCTGTGACATAGAATATTGGAACTGCTTTAATTTGCTAAGTTTAAGCATATCCTGAATATCTAAATATTATTAAACATAAGGTTCCTTTGATTTTTCCTTTTAAGTGACATAGAATGAATTTGTAGAAGAGAAAGCCGTACTTAAGTTATCCATAATGCATCTGTTTATGTTTCCAACTGGTGTACTTTATCACCAAGTCGTTGGTTTATATTATAAAATGATGGTTGTGTAATAAGTAGTTAGCAGAAACCACAGGCACGTCTTTGAAATAACACTAATGGCCATTTTTGATGAAATATATTAGACTTTGTGAAAATGATTTCATGAAGAAATGTATTTTCTTTACTTCCTGTTAACAGTGAGCATGTTGAATCCCTTTAATCTCTGCTGCACAACTAAACATATTTTTTTTCTTATTTGGGATTAGTTTGAACTAGCAAGCACCATTTAATAAGTAAGAAACTTTAAAACAAGTGAATTTGATCAGGGAAGCACTAATTAGCAAATTTTTCACAAAGTGAAAAAAAAAGTCCATGTGTAATGGTTTCAAATAGAAATACAATTATCTGGTAACCTTGGGAATCAGTCATTCTGCCTCTTTTTATTCTCATCTAGTCTAATGGTACCAAGGGTCCTTTTCTGCTAGCTGAGTTTGTATATGTAAAAATTAATAAATAATAGTAAATGATAAAGCATGTTGGAAGGCCCAAGCATGATGACGTTTTTAAGACTAAGATTTGCCCTGAAGGGATTAAATCTCTGGGTTTATGTAAAAGGTGCAGCCAGTCCTTAGCAATTTACAACACTGCACTATGGATAAGTTTTCTGGCATTTCACAAGTAAATCTTCCAATCAAATTTAGCTTCTTTCTAAGCTAAAATTAGATGTAACTTGGATCCGTAGTTAAAGATGTGATCCTTGGAAAAGTTTAGCATGTATTTTTGTTAAATGCTCTTGCTTTAAAAAGATACTTCCTCTATGGTTCAGCTATAATTCATTGTGCAAGATGATATTTTGCACAGGGTATATTTGAAGAAATAATTTATGATTAAGTTTTTACGCACTGTTGTATTTAACTGCTTTTACAAGCAGTTATGCTGATGCTACACATTTTCAGTCCTGTTCAATTTTGCTAAACTTTGATTACTTTTTCATGGGTTTTTTTTCCATCCAAATGAAGATCACTTGCACAATGCAGGGGGAGGGTTGTTTTGGGAAAGTCCTTACAAAACTTTTACAGCTTTAAGAAGTCAGTTCATTAACATATTTGCTCATTCATATTCCTGACATTTTGGAAAAAAAACCCCCAGCCTAATTCAGAGTCCCACCAGGCTTTAGTGTTAGGACTGGCCATATGTCCTTTGTTTCATGACTGTACCCTTGGTTATCTTCATGACATAAAATCTGGGTATATTACAAAGTTTTGAAAAAAATCCAAACAGGTCTGTGTATGCTTAGCAGAGGCTTCTTTGACATAAAGATCTAAAAAATCGGTTTTGATTGTACATATCTTAATTTGCCTAGTTTCAGCTGCCCTGCACAGGGCAGGGCACATGGGAGGCTGAGATGTGTGGAAGTTGGACAGGGAGTCTGAATGAAGAGCCAGGCTTCAGGACCTGAGGTTGTCAGGACAAGGGGACAGGAGCCATAAGCAGTGCAGGGAGAGCTTGGGGCAGGGTACAGTGGGAGGTTGTGGAAGAGCATGGATGGGACAGTGGGAATGGCAGGAGAAACCAAAAAGAGGGAGCTTGGGATGGGTGTTTGGAAAAGGGATAAAGAGTCAAGGGTGAAGCAGAGATGGGAGTAGGCAAGGACAGGTGTGAGGGAGTGGAGGAGGACAAAACAAGGTTGGAGCTGAAGGACAGAAAAGTCTACACCAGCTAAAATCCTCCTCTGAGAGACAAAATAGAGGCAAACATCCTGAGATGGTTTGGGCTTTTACAGAATGTTTTTAACTTCTAGTTTCATAGGTTTGAAACAGTGCATTCTTCAAGCAACATCAAGACTACAAAATGAAGCACTGAATAGTCAGTATTAAATGCAGATATTAAGGTCACAAAGCCTTCATTTGGCCCCCCTTTTCTCTATATATAGGTCCAAATGACTTGCTTAGATGATCTGTTTTCCACAGAGCTGATGCTTCTGTCTGCACACAGGGTAAGTATAAATTCGTAATTACTGAGCAGCTATTAACACTGCTGCATCCCTTTGATGCTCAGTGAGCGTGTCCCACAGCCGATTTACTGTGCCCTGTTCAACCCCAGCTCTTATGACAGGCAGATTCATTAATGTAGGTTTGTTTTCTAGGGATGAAAATGAGTGTGATATAGATGTATTTCTTCATATTAATCACTGCATCATTGAAACAGTGGATTTTGTGATATGAAGGGGGTATTAACCCAGTTGTAGAAATGGGCTGATAAAATATTTAGGAACTGAGACCAGAAGCGATTATTTATATTGGTCACCCTTTCTGAGAAGACAAATGTCTGCAGAGTACATAATGTTAGATGGACTTAGCTCCTGGGGACTTGTATCTGGGAATGCTTAGGAGTCAAGTGCCAAGATCTTCCGCCAGCCATTCAGCAAATGAAGTCTTTGCAATTAGTGACTGCATGTGAAATGTCTGACTTAGAGCTGGTATCCAAGTTTTCAGAAGCTGCAGGCATGAACTTCTCTGTTCTTCTTCTACAGTTTCCTGCCTCATTCACTTTTAATATCTTCGAGGAAGGAAGAAGTCCTACAGATAACAGTCTTCTTTTCATAATTTTTATCCATTTCTGAAGTGTATTTGCCCTGTGAATTGAACAGGATAAGGATTCTGTGGTAAAATACCATATCTAATGAAAACCAGTAAAATGCTAGTTAAATGTTAGTTATGCAGGGAAACTTAATTTAGATGTTTCCTGACTATTGAATGCTTCACTAGTTTAGTTTATTTTTAGCCAAATTAACCAGATTTGGAGAAATAGCAGCTTCCTACAAGTTTTGTGAAGGCATTTCATTTGAGATTAGTGGTTCAGATCGATGCTCCTGCTGCAGGAAAGCCTAGAAGACCTGGGCTGCCTAAATGTCACATGCAACCTGCCCAGATCATCAGCCCTGGCTGTTTCTTGCACTCTGGGCTGTCCCCCACAGCAGAGAGGGAGACTGAGATTATTTTGGTGGGAAGGAAGAGTAAACAGGGGACAAAGGACACAAGGCTGTAGAAAACCAGACTCATTAATTCTGTGGTCAGTGGAACAGTGTGTGTGTGCAATGATGACTTAAGCTACAAAATCCTTAGGGTTTTAGAGGTGACTCTGCCATTCACAGCCTTTCATCTGCAGATAATGTGTATATAGTACTTTAGGGAGGGACATTGCTAGAGGTTTCTCTTGCTTGGCCTGTACGATCCCACTCTGTTCAAAGAAAAGATACAGGAGCATAGTCAAAAGTTTAGACACTGAGATTGAGGACTCTCTATCCTATCACACACTCCACAGACAGTAATAAAGATCAGAATTACCAGCCAGCTCCTGCCATTTCACACTCTTGAGTTATGACCAATCTAATTCAAAACCACAATTAAGCAATAAAGATTTTAAATGAGAAATTTTTTTAAGTGCCCATTGAACACTAACTCTATCTTTAGGAGTATCCAGAGATGAAAAATGCATAAGATGTCTTTATCTTAATCTAATCTGGAACCAAGTCATTAAAATAATTCCATTGTAACTACATAATTATTTTATCACATTATTACACTGCGTTATGTAGAGTGCTTGAGGATCTTGACCATGCATTTCTTATCTGAATTTAACTATTTTTTTCTAAGTATAATATTAACTCTGTTTTATTCTTAGTTTTTTACCTATGAAATTAATCGCTGATATTTTTAATTTTTCTTCAGCTAATGAGTATTTTGTTTGAGAATCCAACCTAATCTTTCTTCTCTAGAAGAATATGATAGGAGGAGCATTATGCTTATTAAAATGCTTTCTAGGAGAGATAAAATCTAGTATTTCTTGGATCTTGTTATGGTCCAGGAAATAATAAGATAAAAATAAACCCAAGATGGATATTATATTTTTAAATAGGGATGCAATGACAGTGTTTCCATGTGTAGCCTTTGGACTATACGACCTGCTTAGCATGGCCTAATGGCAACAGGAGTTTTGCTATTTGACTTTCTTGCATCCAGGGATTTTGCCCCATGTAATGAAGCATTTGTTATCCATAACTACTTCAGTGTGAAGATTCACATGAAATCTATTGGGAGTTCCCTTCAGAAAGCTGCCATTGGTGAGGTGGATGTTGAATAGTCTCAGGGAAGGAGATTCACATTGAGAGAATCTCGTCCGTGAGAATACAATGCGGGCGCTCCCTGGGGTCTCTATGCTTGCATGAATAGGAAGGATTAAAGGTTCAGGCTTATAGCCCATTTGTCATGAAATACTCTAATGATGACAGAAACTGTAGACTAGCCTCATATAGAATATCTGTAAAGAGCAGAGTGAAAAGGATATAGTGAAGCAATGGTGCATGGCCCTAATTTTAGAAGTATTGAAAGTGGGAGAATTCAAGGAGTTTATGACAGTAACGGAATATTTAGGTTTGGTTTCCTTTCCTCTCACCAGTGCAAAACCCAAGCACTAGAGGCTGCATCTTGAAAAGCCCATACAAGCATCTGGATATACTTGCCCTCCCTCTGTGTCCCCAGCAACCTCTAGGAAATACAAGAATTTTAGTCCAAAAACCTAAAATAGCTCAAAAACCACAATATGTAACAGGAAGAAAGCAAGAGATCATTAATGCCCAGAAGCAGCCGGGATGCAGCTGGTGAGAGTGCTGTGATGCTTCTGCCTGTCAGCCTTCGGCAGGATGGGGTAGCAGTGCCAGGGATTGCTGAGGCACTTGCCAAGGGTTCCTGTCTGTTGGTAACCTAGGATCTACGCGGGTCCTCGGCTTGACCCTGATCCTGAGGCATGCTGAGGCTGTGGGGCAGCTTGGATGGTGCAGGACTGGCGTAGTCAACTGCTCTGTTTCATTTCAGATGGAAATGTTTTGATTTTTCCCTCACTGAAAAAATGTTGGAAATTCCAAATGTGCATTTCATATTTCAGCTGGAACTCAATGTACCACAAAATGGAAATTCACTCTTTGTCTAGCTGTAGCATGGAAGGAGGGGCCTTTGAGGAGATGAAAAGGAAAGGTGTAGCCTGATCTTCGGAGGAGAAAATGGGTGTGAGGCTCGAGGGCCACAGCTTTTCTATACAAATAGAGGTGTACTTCCTAATCTGAACATTTTGTGTTTTAGACAATAAAAATATGCTCTTTGCATCTTTTTACTGAACACCTGGAATTTTTCAAAGGGATATCTATATCAGTCAGGTTTAGTTACAGGTCTGCAAAACACAAGTGGCAGTCAGGGAGGGAAAGCAACATGTTTTAGGACACGAAGCAGCCCTCGTCTGCCGGGATGCCTGTTTAAAGTATAAACTCATATGAGAAAGGATAATCTTTTTTCTGTATGTAGTGTGGTGACCAGCAAGCTGTTACAAATCAGTAATAATCTATGTATGCTCTCTTGCCAGGCACAGCTTTTTTACACCAAATTTTTCCTTGTAAAATCATAGCATGGTGCTACATGTCTCTATCCTGGCATTCAGTGAAGTGCTCCCTGCTGCCTTTGAGATAGAATGGTTGCACAGTGTGAAAATTATCTGCATGCAACTGCTATGTGGGCAAATGTGAGCAGTAACTCCATGAGAATCAGTCTGGTAAAAAAGAAAATAACACACCAACTTGCCAAGAAGATTAAGCACAATGGCTGAGACAGGGCTTGTGGGTATTTATCAGATTATTTACCATCACAGGAGGCATACCTTACTTCTTGTGTTCTCAGCTAACTCATGTGCTGTCAAAGGTATAACCCTTTGGGTAGGGAAGGTAAGTACCTTGTTTAAAAATGGTCTGAAGGAAGTTCCTGAGCAGAAAGTGTAAAACGTCTGTTCAGTTGGGCTACCTGGTAAGATTTTAACTTCTGTGGTTTGCCTGTTTATTCCAACAGATGTTTTGTTGTTTCTGAAATCTCAGAATAGGAAATGCCTCAATTAACTTAATTTAGATAGTTCAATTTCAGTGGTACCCACCGTATTTTGCATTTTATAGTTTGTAGATAGGAAGCAACATCTGGACTTGTCCCAGTGAAAATGGGATTTCCTGCTGTTAATACATTTTTTGTATTTCCTTATACAAATATTTTTTTATTATAGAAAGAAATCATATTAATCTTCACTGTGTGTCTGGACTGTAGATTCAGACTTGGAAAACAAGGTAATTTCCAAACACTTGCAGTACCTAAGCCCAGAAGTTGCTCTTAAGTGGCATCAGTGCATTGGCTTTGGAGAGCTTACAGCTATTTATATGTTCATGAGTCTGCAGGAGGAATGAAGCTGAGAGTGCAATACCACAACCTCAGATTTGACATCACTGGGAATCTAAATCTGTCCAGTTTACCATTGAAATACGGTACTTGTGGGTTTGCTGGCTTGAAACATGGGTATTTAGTGAAACAAACATATTGGAAATTAGGTTGTTATTTACATGATTACTCGCTAGTCGTATTTTCCTAAGCAGACCATCAGTGCTCTCTGTGAGCAGATGGCTATTTATGCAGCTGTCCTGCCAGGTTTTAGGGGACTGTATTTGATGCATTTGTAAGGTTCATTGTGTAATGTAATCCAGTCCTCAAAAATTCTACATTTTTACAGTCAGAGTTGATTAAAGCTGACCTGGCAAGGGACCAGAAAGCCTTTAGGAGGATTAGTGGTTATTAGTGTCATTGTGTCTTCTACTGTAAAAGTTGTGGCTGTGTTATGAGCAGCCAAGCAGGCATCGCCCCGGCACAGCTCACCCCTTGGAGCACAGTGGGGAGAGGGAAGCTGGGACCCGTCACTGGCAGGGCTGCCCAGCTCCCCATGGAGCCTCGTGCCTCAGCTGGCCTCCACTCGCCTGTGCGTGAGTCCCCCTGCTTGTTAGTAAACACCAAGGAGCCCCTCTGTAGGCAGAGGGCTTGGTGCCGGGTCCTGGCTGCCAACCGAACGCTGTGGCATTGGGGCTGGGCAGGTGGCCATCAGCCCAGCTGCCGTCCCCGTCCGGTTGTCCTGACTCACCTGGGTGGCAGCGGCAGGCAGGGAAATCACTCAACACCCGACTCTGTAGCACTTTGTCTGCCTTTCTTCTCTTTCTGCTTTGTATACTGCAGTGGAGAGGTGGCTGGCGCTGAACTTTTTACCTTCGAGGCTAAGTATTTTGTGTGCTGGAGAAAACGGACATTAAAATGATTGTGAAATAAATACTATCACTAGGGCAGGTGTTGGATCTATAAACAGTTAATTGCCAGAGCACTGCACATGTCGACTATATCTTTTGAGATGTCTGCCAGCTAATATTATCTGATAGCAGCTCATTCAGTTGATGAATCTGTCATTTTGCAATTTAGCTACCAGAATGTGTGATGGGTCAGGTCAATCAGCTTGCATGCTGTTATTCAGAAGAGCTTCACAGTTTGCAGTCATCTGGAGGCGTTAGAGGTATAATGCAATTAATATTTTACAGTCATCCTGACAAGAAATAAACTTATGGTAGAAAAATCAAAACATGTTGGTTTCCTGTGCCTTTGAGACTCATGTTGAAGCTGTTTTTAAATCATGGTAAGAGTAATAAAAACCCAGTCCAGACAAGGGTCAGCAAACATTAGAAGATGGGGCACATTGTTCAGAGAATATTTAGCCAGTGGTTGTTTGTAGAAACTTAGTGAAATCATATTTGTGTGCAACATCTGCGTTCACCACTTTTCAGCTGGTTCATGCTTTGATAATCATTGCAGAATTTTGCTCCAGGTAAACCAGTTGTGCTCTAAAAGACATACCTGGTACTCAAAAGTGGATCAACGATTAATGGTGAGAAGAAATAGTGGAGTATGTTTGAAATAGGCAGAATTCATGCCTACTTTTGTACTGATTTGCATTTTGAGGTGTTCAAATTAAAACTGTTTTTCTTTCTAAGTTCAAAAATGTAACAGTACTTGTGAGCTGGTCCATGGAATATTGTTATTTCTTTTGAACACACTCTAGTAGATCGTAATAGCTTCCATAATAATTTCAACTATATTTAGTATTTTTGCTATT
Organism: Athene noctua; assembly: GCF_965140245.1. NCBI lineage: Eukaryota > Metazoa > Chordata > Aves > Strigiformes > Strigidae > Athene > Athene noctua. The sequence continues at coordinate 26,181,191 of NC_134038.1, read as the reverse complement.
TAGTAGGACAGAGGATGATTTTCACCTGAGGAGAGTGCATTCATTCAACAAACCTAGAAAGAGACCATGGAATTTGAATGGGAAGTTATCTATATAAGGCAAAAAAAAAAAAAAAAAAGAGAGAGAGAAATATGTTGCTTTAGAAAAACGTTACCATCAAGGTTTGTGGTGGAGTTGTATTTGAGTCCTAATCTTTTAAAAAAGCCCCTGCTAAAGCAGATAACTAATTTGCTATGTAGTCAGGCTGCTCAGGTTACCCCCTTGATGTTTTGGGCTGTGGGGACCCTCCTTCAGGACTTTGTTGCTCTCAGTGGCCACAGCCGTGGGGCTGCGGATGAATAGGATGGAGTGGCAGGAGGGTAAATGTGAGAGCTTTGTGTTTTTAGACAGTTCTTTTGCTTCTAGGAAAGTTAATTAGGAAGTGAAACCTTAAGCAGTTGACAGTGTGCATTGTTGGCTGCTAGTGCTCTGTGACAAATACCACTGAAAGGTACTTCACTTTCTTTTGTAAACAGAAAGGTAAGGAATTTGGACAAAAATGTATTGGTGAAGATCTGCTTTTCATCATGGCCTAACCACATAGTAAACAACAGAAATAACTTGTTTTAATAAAGTATGGTGTTGAAACATTTATCAGCAAGCTCTTTCTCTCTATTTCAAAGGTATGTTTAGGTAAGAGGAACTGTTGCCTTGAAGAAATCCAATCTGAAATTTTGTTATAACATTTTCTTCAGGTCAAGGTCAGGAAACTTAAGGAAAAGTTTGACTTTTGGGCCATCACACAATTACAACTGAGTTGATTAATACAGTATGCTGAAACAGCCATCTAAGAATTTCTTAGTATTTTAAAAGTATCCCAAATAGTAGTTACTCACATAAAATTATTCTAGTAGTCACATTATAAAAAGCATGACTTCATTTTTATTGTCATTTTTTGCATGTAGCCATGCACAGTTATGAGGCAAGTGTAATAATCCATGTATTTTAATTTCTCTATATAATAATAAAAAGATTAACATACCTTTCTGTTATGGGCTAGATTCCCTTGAGTGGCACCAATATAAGTCTCTGGAGAATTAATAAACTAGGCCTGGGAACTTCAGAGTTAAAGCCTATTAAAACAGTTCTGCGTAGTACTTCAATTGAACTAGACTTTAGTGGTGTACTTGTGAAATCAAATGGAGAACAGTATGGAGGTGGCTTAAATCCATGATAAATGCCCACTTCAGAATAAAGGTAGCTGTGTTTTGCCCCAGCACTTCCAACCTCTGCAGGTGGAGCCGCTCTGCACACTTCTCTTATAGGCTTTCACAGCATGAACAATACAGAGTAACATAGCAGAATATTAGTTATATAAAGACTATATAAAGGGTATGGCATTTGTGGAAGTAAGACTTGTAATTCAACAAGTAGTCACCACAGATGACTTCTCCAAGGGGCTGAAAAACAGGGAGGAGAGAATAGCGTCAAGACCTGTATGTCTCCAATACATGCACACAGGCTGGTCCTTAGTCTCATACAGGAGATGGCGCAAAGGATATTTTCTAAGCAAGACCCAGGCTCTTCACAGTCTCTGTCCCCCTGGACTGCCCAGGCTGGAGCAGCTGTGGCTGTGCAGAGATCTCTGCAGCTCACTTAGCCATGCTGTCCCCTTGCTCATATCCATTAATCTCAGTCCTTGTGGTAATGCTACAGTTTCCTCAGCCACACGGATATTTTACAATGACTTTCCCTTTCTCCAGTTTTCCCTACAGAAATTTAGTTCTCTGTTATGTGTTCCCGTGAAGTGATGCTCTATCTGTTTTTGCAAGGCTGTGCAATACCATTTATATTTACTCTACAGAGTGAGCTATTTGTGAAGATTTTCAGAGGATCATTTTAAATACCAAATTATTCAGAAACTTCCACATTTTTCCACAAGAAACTCCCCAAATACTATTAGATGTAGCTTTTGGAGGGGGGGGTGGGGGGTGGGGGTGGGGGTGGATGTGCTGCTTTTAAAACCGGAGTAGGAGGATTTTCAAAAGTCCTTAGTACTGGCCTAAATTTCTTCCTAATCCTTCCTAATGTTCTTAAGGATGCAAATCCAACACACTGTAAAAATTACAGCAATTTAAATCTAATTATATTGTATAGGATAACTATGGGGTAATGGTGCTTGAGTAAGGTGAGCTGAGTAAGATAAGGACTTGTGTAAGGTTAGGTTATACTATTATACATCAGAATTGCTCTTCAGGCACTTTAAATGACACCAGGACCAAGTGGTACAGGGCTAAGGGTATGAAATTAGCTTGCTGGTGGCTCTTCCTGCTGTCTGACTATAGACGAGCATGGGGAGGAAAAGAAGAAGACTGAAGGACTGCAGGAGTGCAGGTCTGCCCTTGCATGCATTTGGGTTGAGGAGAAGGATTCCACCCTTATCAACCCCATCGTGAGCTCATTCCTCATTTCTTGAGCAAAGAGGAATGTTTATTCAGCTGAAACAGTTTCTGGGAAAGAGGCTAGAAGAAGAAACCTCTGCGTGACAGTCTTTCTCCTTATCGTCTATAGTGGTGATGTATCCATGCAACATGTGCAGTGTGAGAAGGGATGGGGAAGGATGGCCAGCTACACAAGGGGTGGACCTAGGAAAATAAAAAACTTGAATGCACAGGGGATTATTATCCCGTTTCTCTGTATCTACAGCAATATTCATGGAACTTAGCCTACCAAACCTTAATCAAAATAACCTTTTTCACTTGAGTGGTTGATTAACCCCCAAAGGCTCCATCTTTCAGTGAGTTTAAGAAAATTCAAGTAATACGTGTGGAGTATGCAGTGCTGATTTACACCAGAGTATATATTAATAGCGGTGTCACTGGATGGAGGCATGGGGAAGATCTGGGAGCAAACCATGAGGATAGTTGCTCCAAGTCCAGCACGGGACAGACAGGGAACAGCTGAAAGCATGAACAGCCTTCATACTCCCATATGGCTTTGTGTGGGAGCTAGCAGATTTGGAAGGGTGTGATTAAACTCGCAGGAGCATCTTGCAAGGCCTGGTGCAATCTGAGGAACAGCCCCTTGACTGATTTCTTCTGGGGACTGCTTTTGCTTTCGCAGCATCAGACCTCCTTGCTATGCCTTCTGATCCTGTGCAGTGAGTGTCTCTATGAACGAAGCAGTGTCCTTTGGCTGCATCTCCTTATGGAAATTGCTTTGACCTTTATTTTCATTTGTTGGCCTGACTGCTATCCTGTCCCTGAAGCGGAGTGTGGTTACACCTTTCTGCTTAAGCTGGCATGTTTAGTTTAAAACCAGAAGAAATTAGAACTACTCAGCTTTCTAGAAATAACTTTTCTTCTCTCTTTATCACCTACAGAATGCCTGGAGAGTTTCAAACTAATAACAAGATTATGTAAGAGAATAGGAAATAAAAACATACATATATTTTATTTCTACAGAAACACCCCTGTTGCATTTACTTTTCCAACACAGTAAATGAGCCTTCTATATACTTTGGCACTACAAAGCATTTCAAAGATACTTCTGCTAAACACCAATACCATATCTATCCTTCTAAACCTCAGTCTTCAGGAATGTATATGTTATATAAGTGGAACAGAAAAGTCTGCTTCAACATTTTGAGCAATCAGTTTGATTCTGGTCACAGCAATTACTCTTTCTGTCAGCAGGAGTAAAATTTACAATCAGGAAATCAGAGAGTCAAACATATTCCTGTATAATGCAGCATAAGCTGCACATAAATTAGATCACCTCGCTGGAAAACCTGCTTCCTCTCATTTGCCTGAGCAGAGCTGGGCTGCCTCCACATGCCGCACAGAAGCGTGCAGCACGCTCAGCCCTGACCCACGGGCAGGTGGAAGGAGCAGAGTTGTGGTGAGGACCATGCTGCCATGGCAGGTTCCTGCTGTGCTCCCATCCCTTTCCCTGCCCATCCTGAGCACTGCTGCCAGAGCTGGCCACCCCACCATCCAGCCTGATTCCTTCCCAACTCAGATTGCAAATGAGGGCTGGGGGAAGAGCTTGTCTTTCCACCACATGGGCGAGCTGTCCTGGCCATGAGTTGGCCAGCACTTTTGCAAGTGGAGGGTAAGAAGAGACCTCTGAGGATGCAGCCTAAGAGGGGCTGGTTTCAGTCATGAATGCAACCCTGGCTACTTCCCACCCTGCACATAACACCACCCTGTGAGCTGGGCTGTGAGACAGACACAGCCTTGAAGAAAAGGGTTGCCTTTGTTGTGTGTGCTGCCTGGGTGACCTAAGTGAGTGAGCTGCTGAGGAACTGGCCCAAGGAGGGGACAGAAGGGACTTTTCAGGCTGTGGCTGATGCAGAATCTCACGTGCTAAATGCACCTCTAAATGCTGATGCTTTGGTCCTGGGAAGAGAAACGCTGCTTGGCTTGTCTGCCAAGGGCAAGGAAGGAGGAGCATGAGCACCTCATCCGGACATTTATGAGACCTTGTTTGAGGTCTGGCTGGATGTCTCATCTACAAACATGGGGAAAAACCCTAAAGTGCTTGGCCTGGGCAATTGATCCTTCCACAATTGCAGTCACCATTTTAAGCATATGGGCCTAAAGAAACCAAAACCCTTGGGATGGGATGTTGGGATTCAAGAGGACTTTCTGTGAGTGAATGGACATGTGAGCAATCCTGCATGAGAACAAGACTGATAAGAGCCTCAGCCGAGAAAGAATGCGATAAGGACATAACCCTGAATGAGGGGGGAGAAACTCAACGAGACAAACAACCCCTGGAAGGGGTTGGGATGGAAGAGGAAGTTACACAAGGCAGGAAGCCTGGCAAGGCTGATGTGGCACTTTTTATCCAATCGTAAGAAGGTTTAAAGCGCGGGCTAAGTTAACTGTCCAGTCTTGAGGACTTGTACTGCATGTTACTCACGTGTGCGGGAGAACATTATAAAAGGGCTTTCTCAGTTGTCATAAATGGGCATTGCTTGATCACATTGGTCGTGTGCGTGCTCAGCTCTCCCACAATGGGAGACTTAAGCCACTTCAGAAAGCTCCTCTTGTTCTCTTGCAGTTGCCAACCATGTGCTTCTACCTCTACAAAAGTAAATCAGTGTTAAGATCTGTCTCTCTTCCAAGTGGGATTGTGCTCTGTAGTGCAGAGTCACAGGCATCCAAGGTTTGAAGGCTAGGCAAGAACAGGACCAGAGCTAGGAAGGGCCAGCACTGCATTGTCCCATGCAAACCCTGCAGCCCTCACGGAAGGTCCAGCCTTCAAAGGGTAACAGAAATGAGCAGCATACCAGATATCCAAGTTGTTCTAGTGAATTCAAAACACAAGGCAAAAAATAAGTGAAAAATCATCTCTGCATGTAGTTTGGAGTAGCAAGGGAGTGAAGGAGCAGAGCAGTAATCATGCTAGCACAATCAATCCTGAGAGCTGCTCTCAAGGCAGCACACAAGCCTGGCTCCCTCTGAGCCCACTCGCAGCCCCCAGTCCCTCCTGTAACGTGAGGAGAAAGCAGAAGAGCAGCTGGCCCAGCTGGAGCAAGATGGAGGTGCCCATCCTCCTCCCCATTCTTTTTGTGCCACCCTGGAGATGCACATCAGTCCCAGCCGCATTTCTACCCTTTTCTGTCATCTTCTCTTCAAGGGGCATCCAGATAACTTCATGCATTCATGTCTGTCTTTTTTTTCTTTTCAGGAGTAAGGAATTGATTGTTTTCCTCTTTCTTCCCCATGGGTTCATTGGAAATGGCAGAGGAAAACAGTGATCATCCAATTTATGTGACACTCAGGTATAGGAATGGGAAAGTGGGACTTCTGAGGCTGGTCTGGACAACGTAATTAAAATGATCCTTGTGTAGCAGTTGTAAGCTGACCCTTGGCAAACAACCTGGGTGTTCACGTCAGGGTTTGGAAGGGGCTTTCTCATTTCTTAACATGGGTCTTTCTGCATTTTAGTGCTTCTAAAATTAATTTTTTTTCTTTGGAGAATTATAGTGGTTTTATTTATAAAGTAGTATAGATTTTGAAACACTGACTTCATCTTCTTTCACTGAATTACCTATGTCCACAAATAGTTCAGAATCAGAATTCCTTTCCTACGGAGCTAAAAAAAAAAAAGAAAAGAAAAAAAAAAAAGAAAATAGATCTCATTTCAGTTGACAAGAATCAGTAAACTGGTTCCCAGATCTGGGAACCTTTCCTTTTGGTAATACATAATCCTCTCTGACTACATTCATTTAATTCTTCAAGCCCACTCTGCAATTCAGTGTGTTCTCAGGTTTCTACCTCTTCATAGTACATTTTTAACACGTAGAAATAATGTCTGAAAGCTAATTATGTTAAACAACTTCAAGGTAATTTCAAACGTATTTCTTGTAGAAAAAAACATTATTCTTGTAGAAAAAGTTGCTTCTAACCCTAAAAATAATTTCTGGTAACAATTATACAAGGAGTGCCATAAATATTTCTGCTCTACTGAGAAGGATTTTGCATGTAGAAAAATAATATCATTAACTGTTTTTATCATAGCAACAAAAAAAGAACCAGTTGAGGTTGAGTTGTGGTGTATTCAGCCTCCTCACTCACAGGCACCCATTAGAGCCTGACCGTCTCTAAATATTTATAATCCAAGTGGATTCTATGGATAAAGATGATGGATTCAGCACAGCTTTGCAGTAGTTGCTGGGGAAGGGGGCACCTTGTATTCCTTCCTTCCTTCCTTCCTTCCTTCCTTCCTTCCTTCCTTCCTTCCTTCCTTCCTTCCTTCCTTCCTTCCTTCCTTCCTTCCTTCCTTCCTTCCTTCCTTCCTTCCTTCCTTCCTTCCTTCCTTCCTTCCTTCCTTCCTTCCTTCCTTCCTTCCTTCCTTCCTTCCTTCCTTCCTTCCTTCCTTCCTTCCTTCCTTCCCCCACTCTCTGCCAAGACGTGTTACAGAGGCTCTGGGATCTCCCTAGCATGATCCCTCTCTTGGAAAGGTTGTGATTGGGAGCAGGATCAGCCTGACCATGGGCAGGGGGGCTTTGGGACAGAGGAAGCATGGGGGTGAGCTCCCTCTCCTCTTCCCCATACAGGCACATAACCCACAAGGTTGCTGACCTACGAGGTTTGTATGAGCAACCCATAGGTGGATTCATGACAGTATGAAGCACTTTGTAATGCAAACGTTGGCAACATGCTGCAGAAGTGTAAAGCCTCTGAAACGGGTGGATGGATGGGGAGGGGGGATGTCTCCTGTCCATTCCTATCCTGTAGCATAAGATATTGCTGCCTGGGAGAGGAAAGAAAAGTCTCACCTATAATAGTACAGGATATTTCCCAAAGGCACTATGAAATTTTTTTTTTTTTTTTTCTGTTCACTGTGTACATGTCAGTATATTTTAAAGTAATTTCAGACCTTTTTATTCAAATTCTATAACAGCATGTCTTTCTGCAACTATCTTCTATTTATTTCATTTGTGGTTATGTTTTGTGGTTTTCAATATTGTCTGGTAAAAATGAAGTTTATTTTCATGCTTACATCAAAGCAAAGGGAATCTGATATGATAAATGCACCTGACAAGGCCTAATTTGTTCATATATTTTGAAATTAATCATTCATGTAAGTCAAAAAACACAACTGGAGATCATGAAGAAATGTGTGGGAAGCATATCTGGACTTACTTATAACTCTGGAAGAATGTGAGAATTCCCACTTATTAAGCCAAAATATAATAAATTCACAATGTAAAATACAACTCCAAGTAGGCCAGATAATAAACATGTTCTAATGCAGGGCATGCAGCTGCTCCACTCTGTTTTTTCCAGTTGTTTTCTGTCTGGTCTATTTACTTCCCCTTAATAGCTGCAGGACATATTTATTGGGATCAAAATTTTCCCTAGTTGTTTTCAGCACGAATTTCTGGTCCAAGGAAATGCTCATATCTTTGAGCTGTTTTTCTAATAAGAGCAGAAAGCACAGCAAATACTAAATTAAAAATTACATAAGCGCATTGCAAAGCAAATTCACTGGATTTCAGCTTTCTGGGAAGATGAGGAGGGGAAGAGGTAAAGAACCATATGTTATATGCATGTACCACTTGCCTGAAATGGCTGTGCACTTCTGCAAGACTTGGGGTGACCCCAGGGGCAGCTGAGGAGTGAGAACCCCAACTGACTGATGAACTTGGGTCAGAGGAAAAGCAAGAGAATGAAGGGCAAGTCAGATATGTGGAAGGTAAAGTCAGGCAGAGGCTGAATTGGGTTTGACTTCAGTGGTAGTTGTTCCTGTCCTGTATAGGTTGATGGGCCCCAGGTTACAGATGTTTCAGAAAACAAAGCCAGTTGTTGAGGGAGTATATGTGCAATATTAAAAGTTTTTATGGAGTCTCTCTCACCCAGGCATATGAAGACAATTTTTTTGTATGAGGGAGCAGGTGAACAACCCTGCTTATTCAGCAACACAGAAATAAAAGTAATGTGACAGAAGCAGGGAGACCTTCATGGGTGTTTTTTTAAAGTACAGTGAAGGGATGTGGGCATGTCCCCTACAGATAGTTATACAAAGGAGAGATGTTATTCTTTGTAGCGTTACTTGATGGAGGTGCACCATTTGCAACACAGAAACCCGTGACACTTGCCTTTACCTCTCCTGTGTGAGGCGGAATGAAGGGGAAACAAAGAAGATCCTGTCCTGGAGAAAAAATTTTGTAAGTTTGGTTGTTCTGTATGCCAGTTGCAAATGCTGAGACAAATGGGCGTCCTGACAACTTCTTTTGAAGTAGCAAAACAGAGGTGTATGTTGTGGGAGTCTCTGGCCAGTTCTAGGATGGTTAGTCACCATACTGTGCCTGGGAGACTGTGCTATATATTAATTTTTGCACTAAGGATAAGTAAGCACTGCACTTTGCACAATATGCTGCTCTTTGTTTTAATAACACCAGGCAACTTTCATACCAGGAAAAACATCCTCTTTGTAAAACCAGGGGCCCAAATATTCACCCGTAACAATAAAATGCTCTCTGTGAAGTGCTGAGTGTGAGGGAATTAGTTTAAAAACACTGGCCTCAGTGGAGGATGGAGGGGGAATATGATAAGACACTGGACTTAAGTAGGGGTCAGGGCACAGGTATGCAGAGCTTTGAACATGAAAATGGAAAGCGCCAATGTAATGTGATATCCCTCAGACGAGAATATCTGCAACTCAGCAGAAATTTCAGCCGTATGTGGCTGTGTGCCCCTGTCACAGACTTGGATTCCCTGTGCGAGCAGATGAACTTGAGGGAGCAGCCCCAGCTACTGCCTGTATAAAGTGTGTTTCTGATACACTGATGCCAACAAAGCACAAGTTATTTGGGCATGTTTTTTATGGCAATCCAATCTGTAATGCACACAGCCCTGGCTGTTTTACTCCCAGCTCACGTTGGTATGGGTCTCTGCATCACAGCTCTCCCTCGTGTTCTCTCCACAAGCCACGGGGACCATGATGAATATTCCACACCAGCTTTCTGAGGTATGAAATTCTTATGCAGTTGGTCTTAGTCAGTATGAAATCTTCAAATCCTCATTTTTTGTTAGAGGCATTTTTTGTCATAGATGTGTATATTGAATGGAACAAAGACATAGATCAGATTCACATGGTTCCAGGAATGTTTTCACAAGTTTTGGCCAGGACTCTTCATCTAGCGACTCTGTGGCATAACACATCATTGAGTTCATTATCTGCGGGAACACATGGTGAGGCAATCTCGTTGCTGAAATGCTTTAACCTGCATATGTGTGCCATGAGATGGACCTCCTAGGTGTACTTTGTGAGGGAGGGGGAATTAGATTAACCACTCCCTGGTGATTATTGGGGAGGAGTGTCTGGAAAGAGATCTGCCAATCAGAGAGAGACCTGGGGCTGTTGACTGACAGCTGGCTGAACAGGAGCCAGCAGTGTGCCCAGGGGGCCAAGAAGGCCAAGGGCATCCTGGCTTGTGTCAGCAATAGCGTGGCCAGCAGGGACAGGGAAGGGATCTGACCCCTGTACTCGGCACTGCTGAGGCCGCCCCTCGATTCCTGTGTTCAGTTTTGGGCCCCTCACTACTAAAAGGACATTGAATGACTCGAGCGTGTCCAGAGAAGGGCAACGAAGCTGGTGCAGGGTCTGGAGCACAGGTCGTACGGGGAGCGGCTGAGGGAACTGGGGGTGTTTAGTCTGGAGAAGAGGAGGCTGAGGGGAGACCTCATCGCCCTCTACAGCTCCCTGAAAGGAGGGTGCAGAGAACTGGGGATGAGTCTCTAACGAAGTAACAAGCAATAGGACAAGAGGTAATGGCCTCAAGTTGCCCTACGCAAGGTTTAGACTGGATATTAGGAAGCATTTCTTTCCAGAATGGGTTGTTAGATGTTGGAATGGGCTGCCCAGGGAGGTGGTGGAGTCCCCATCCCTGGAGGTGTTTAAGAGTTGGGTTGACATAGCGCTGAGGGATCTGGTGTATTTGGGAACTGTCAATGTTAGGTTAATGGTTGGACTGGATGTTCTTCAAGGTCTTTTCCAACCTAGATGGTTGTGTGATACTGATAGGATTTTTGCCATCTACTTTGCTAGGGTCAAGTTGGGCCTTTGCCTCACAAATCCCTTTATTGGACAGATTTCAATGAGCAGATCAAATATCGGAGATTCTTTTGAACTACTGCTACCTTCTACAATCACTGGATTCATAAAGCCATTTCAGATCATTTATATGTCCCATACATTTCTGAGAGGAGTGCAAACCAGAAAGTCTGCAATTTCACGGCTGTTGTAGGGCTGGGTATGGCTTCATACATACAGCACTGTCTCCTGTATATTTTTATGGAATGGGATTAGAGGAAAAGGTTAAGAGACAGGATGGAGCATTTATCTTCTTGAAAATGAAATATACATAACAAAGAGGATGAAGATAGAGCATCTCAGGTTAGTATGGTGTCAGTGCTGTCTATCATCTTTATGCATATATCTTCCCTCAAACCACTTTATATTTGCTTGTTTCTAATCCACATGCTTACTTGCAGGGTTATGACTTCCCATTAAAACACATCTGTATTGTCTCATGTATTTTCTCAAACTCTTTTTTCCTTTGGTTCTTTTTTTTGATACAGACATTGGGAAAGGAAGATATTTTTATTGCCTGGTTTGTTTTTTCATTCAAATAACAATTGAATTGTCTGAATACGATAGCTCAAAATTGTAACCTAAATCAAATTGCCTTGGAAAAAATAAACCAAACAAACCAACAAATCCAAAGAAAGGGTGCAGAGAAGCAGCTGAATATGGCATGGACTGAGGACAGGACACATGCTCCTGTCATTCCTGCAACACCCAACAATATCCAACACACTGCAGGGTGGGGAAAAGAAAACCTGTTTTTTTGAGCTGATACTTAAGTATTCGTATGGATTCTGCTTAGACTGGCAGCAACACTTAAATGAACAGTCTTGTGAAGAAATAGACACCAAAGACAATGTTATTCCTGTTGTTTCCATGGCAATGGACATGCTTGATGGAATATATCCATCACGTGTGCTCTGTAACCATCTGGTTTAACAGTCCTCATTTCAGACACTCTAGGAATGAAATGTAGGTAAACTTTAATCAAGTTTGCAATTACTGTTGTCCTTACAGAAATTATTTAGCATGATTTTGCAGCTGCCTTGGCATAAAGCCCAAAGGTCTTTTTGGGGTTTTATTGCCACTTTTAAGGAATAGTTTAAGAATTGTTATTGTACTTTAGCTACAGATGCCACTGTTTCTTCTTGGTTTCTTAAACTGTGTTATAATGACATCACATTAAGATTTTTTTTTTTCCAGGCTCCAAAAAGGTCACAGTTATTTTTTCCAAATGGCTCTGTCAAACATAAAAATTAACCATACTTTGAGCTGGATTTTCTGTATTTGTAATGTATGTTTATGTTAGAGTTTCTGTCAAAACAGGGATTAAAGATAAATGTAGCTAATTAAAAGAACATTTGCTTAGAGCTCCTGGTAATAGATACCTCATTGTGGGGTCCTGAGGTAAAGCTTACTTTAACAACTGATTCAGTTTATGGGATTGTGTTTGAACATTATAGAAGGCTATTTCAATTTTCCAAATTGTGCATATTAGCCTGAGAACAATCAAGTTAAGTCTATAAGTAAATTGCAGAAGAGAAGTCAGGGTGTACACACTACCTATGTAAAATGTTCTTGTCGGCTCTACTTCCTACACTTCATCATTTCGAATAATGCTTCCCAGCAGTATATGCAAGTGAAAACTGGTTTTACAGAAAGGAAGAAAATCTATCTGGTACTGGAGGAGTCAATAAATTGCAAACTGTAGTGTAAGGTAAAGAAAAAAATGTAAAAGATTCCATATCAAATTAGGTCATTGTTTCTTTCTATCTTACTTTATTTTACAAACAGCTGTGCCCACAACATTAATTTCATTGCACAAGACATCTGTGTTATCCTAGGGACTCCTATGCTGCGGAAAAGGTCAATGCCAACTGCGATTGCATCAAGTTTCCATAAAATTCAATGGCCAATAATATTTTGTGCTTTATAAAAAGCAAGTAAAATAATAATGTATTTGTGTAGCACCTTTCATATTAAGGGATTTCAAAGAGAACTACAAACTCAATCTGTTAGTTCTTATATAAACAAACTCCCATTGATTTCAATAAACGTATGCCAGAATAAAGAGGACAGAGGAAAGGTGTCAGGATTTGGCTCTATATACTGCATGCAGCAATCACTTCATCCACCAATAAAGTTCAGTCACTTTTTGGATGGGACTTGGCAGTTGTTTAACATGAGTGGTCTTGAGCTGACTCAGTTTAAATGGAAGGATAAACACAAAAATACTTGTCTAATTAAGATTTCAGATTTCAGTGGATCGAACTTTGATAAATTAAGAGAACTGGTTAGGAAAGACAGCTGGGCTGCGTTGTTCAGGGTCTTCAAAGTGGAGAAGGTTTGGAATTGCTTCAGGTCAAAGATTCTGAGGAATATGTTAAAGTATCACAAGCAATGGTGAAAACTAAGCAGGGATGTGTTTCAGACCTGGCAGGGGGAATTACTGCCTCGGGAAGAATATTTGGAATAAGTAGGGAGCCTACAGGAGCTGAAAAAAGGACTGCTCTACAAGGAAATTCTTGATGCAAAAGTCAAAGAGAATGGAAAGAAAGTGAGAACTGGCTGATGTCAGAATGAGTTTGACCTAGCAAGCAGTATCAAAAGAGCTTGTGCACTGCAGGTAAAGAAAAGTGGGATTTCTGTGCACTGAGAATGGGATAGAGATTAAAGAAAGGTATTGACAACCTGGACACAAAGTGTGATAAATCCTTTGCTCCAGTGTTCAGCAAGGATGATAATATTGACCATGAGGACAAATAGGAAGGGATCATGAGAATGTGGCATTCAAATGCAAATTTCAGCTTGAAAATTCATTTTGAGTGGGACATGTTGCCTGTCTCCATCCCAAGAGATTGAGAGATGTGTTATTGAGAACTGCAAGCTTCATAGCACCTTTGGGTGGAGCTAGTGTTGGCACTGCAGGCCAGAAGAGCAGCAAGGAAGCTGTCAATATTTAAACGTAGGAAAAGGCATCTAGACAGCCATGGACATATAAGTCTGACCTAAACTGTATACAAGTCCCTACAGGAGGATTTGAAAGAGATCCTGCAGGAGCACTAGGAGATAAATTAAAAATAATAAAATACAAATAAGGTTTAGCAAAGGTAGATCATACTGAACTGTTATTTCTACTTAGTTACTGATTTTATGGACAAAAATAACGTGGAAAATATAATCTATCAAGATTTCAGGAAAACATGCTCTGGAAACAAATGGACCTTTACAAGTCATAACAAGAGGAATCAGGAGAGGAATTGTAAAGTAGGCAACAGGAGACATGAAGGTGGACAGCAGCAGGGTCTGTGAAAAGGGAAGGAATCAAACCAGACTGATTACCAATACTGATTTTGTTTAATACCTTCTCTGTGACTTGATGCAAAAATGAATAGGTTCATGACAAAATGTACTGATATGAAGGGTTTAGAGGCATTCCAAATACACATCTTTTGGAGAGAGCAGAGTCCAAAAGCCCAGATAAGAATGAGAGAAAATATAATAATAAAATTCCTTAAAAATTCTACTAGAAGCTCAGAGCTCATCCATTTGTAAAAAAGTTCAGAAACAGCCTCTTTCATTTGTTCATCAAGGATTGACTGAGAGACATCAATGTGATGTAACCATGAAAAGACAAACGCAATTTGTTAGTGAAATTATTTCTGGAGGGGACAAAAAATACTTACATCACCATGCAGGGGTCTGGCTAGTTCTCTTCTCAACCACTGGCTTAAGACACCATTTGAAAGCCTAGCAGATGCAGGCAAAGACTCAAGCAGGTTCAAAATAAGTATTTTTGTCACAGAAGAGCTTGTCTTTCTCAGTCTGGCAAAATGGAGATAAGAGGGAGGGCACAGGGGAAAGCAGCAGGGAGAAAAAAAAGTCATTTAAGCTAAATTAAATATTTTCATATGTACAGTGAGTGTAAACTGAGAAGAAACAATTTTAAGATGGAAATCAGGAGGCAGCTCCTCATTGTTAGAGCAAGTGAGTTTTGGAATATTCTCCAGTTGAGTAACAGAGGCCAAAACCCAATAACTTTTATGTCAGGGCTTGAAGAGTGTATGAAAGAAATTATACAATGTGTTTGTTTGCAGTAACAGGGGAGTCAACTTAATGGCCCAGAAAGTTCCTCAGAGCCCTGGGTTCTGATATCCTCCACAGCAAACACTGTTGCTGTATAAGAGATTTGAACAGAAATTAAGAGCAGTCCTGTTGAAATTGAAGTGGGAATTTAAGTTCCCCTAGAGTAATTAGCCTTGCTGTGTGTGGTCGGGACATGGAAGAGGCATTTAATGGCTGTGAATATCAGTAGGTCCTTAAGTGGTGGATGATATTATAAATTATTAGGATATGAATATACTAATATTCATGTAAGTTCAAGGGATATGTCCTTTTGAACAGCACCTATTAATACAGTGTTGAGATACTGGCTTAGCATTCACTTAGGTGACAACTGCCTATGTCTGAATGTCCCTGGCTGTCTCCCAGATATGGAGGAACCAGAAAATAACACAGCTTGTCTTTCATTTAGCAACAAAAAATGTTCTGTTTGTAGAGATAGCTCTGAAAGCACAAACTACTATCAAAATAATCCACTTGTTAGGATTAGAGACATGCAACGACATGGCTTTCAAGCTACAGGATACCAAGTATGGCAAAGAGAGGAAGTCGAGATCCATTTCCCTAAATACAGATACACTTTTTCAGAAAATGAGTCAATTAAATTGGAGAATGTTCTTAATCTGTTGTCTTAATATCTCAGTTGTAGCATGCAATTTAAGCAGAGGTCAGGGAGAGGTATCTTGAACATCACTTTATGAAACATCTTGAATGTAGGCAGAAGTTTTTTGCCGGCACCAACACTGCCTGGCTTATGAAATTTGTTGGGAATTGTTTTCTAACAGTATTATAACATGAAGCACTCAGTGATAGGTCTCTTTTTCTAAACTACTAAAAAACATTAAGAATGAATTATGTTAGAGGCATGCCATTAATTGTGGTGTAATTTTCACCATGTGTATAATATTTAACTGCACATTTTGTCACAGTGCAATTATAGGAAATGTTTTTCCAAAATGTCTCTCTGTCTATATATACATTGTGGTTGCTCTAATTATTTTCCCCAGTGATAATGTACAACATTCCCAGGGTCCTGTCTTATAAAATATTTGCTGATAGACAGGATACATAAAAAGTAGTGTAGTGTAGTTTTCTCCTAATTTTATACTTAGTTGAGAAAGAAGTTTTAAAAAGTTTCATGGTCTGTGCACATATATTTGTCTCTGCCTTTTCATTTGTATTAGACACATGTCCCGTATTTTGTTTTCAGTGCTATGATGCTCTAAGTCCCTGAGGTCCCTAAAACAACTGAGTGAGATTAACACTGGAAAAATGTATAATAATTTGCCTCAGAATGACCATGGCTATTCGAAGTATGCTGTGCAGTGTGGTTCTCTGAATTTTCATGTGCGTTGTATATGTGGATGCAATAATGATGGGCACGCAATTAGTCAGCAGTTGGCAGACGCTGCACAAGTCACTGCTCTACACTTAATCTCTTCCTGGAATCTTGGGAGAATAATATTTGCATTGGCTTATAACCAAAAATCATCTTAAATACAACTTGATTTTGTATATTTTACCCAATTGTATAATTGTATGGACAAAATGTGTATATATTAAATGGCACATACTACATGGAATTTTCCCAAGTATAGTATTAACTATTTTAAAAACCATTTGTCCTGACATATGGTATCATTATGTGGCCAGCACACCTGTCTGGCTAGATAGAAAAAAAATGCAAAAAAGAAATAAAAAATGATCTGATTCTTCTCTTACTTCCACCTGGCAAATCAAGAGAGATTTCACTGATGTCGTTATTCTTAGACCATTGTACATTTAGCGTAAATTGAAGAAGTATCCTGTCTGTTGTCTTATCAAGGTAAGAGTAATCTTTTTCTGATGCACCTAACCTCCCTTTCCCCCCTGCCCCAAAAAAAAAAAAAAAAAACCTACACAAAAACCATTTAATACTGTGGGTCATATTTTGTAAAACATGATTTTAGAAAAGCTGTAAGATTAAGAATTGTTAGCTATATCATTGCATCACTGAAAAATGAGACTTTGAATTTTACTATAGTTAGTTTGAACAAAATATTCACTCAAAAGCTTTGAAATAACAGACTGGTACCACATGCATTAAGTTAGACCCACTGACCAAGCTCACTGAGAATTTAAATTCTGATCTCCCACCATGGTTAATGTCAAATAAATCAGAATAAGTCAGTCTTGTTGCTTGGGCTTTATGATACTTCATAAGACATCTGAATCAGGTCCTTTTCTCAGTTGTATTCAGTCCTCAGGTTTATCTTCTGTCCATCTAAATATGTAGAAAAATAAACTTTAATGTAACCAAGTCCGGGTGTACAATAAAAACCTAGAATTTAGAAGACTTGACATCTGTGTTGCTGAGGTCCATGGAGACTTCTTCATTAGTTTTGGCTGGTTCGGGGTCAAGCCAAGGCACAGGCTTTGTGATTCACTCTCCTCCAGACATGGATTTACCAAACAATCAACACCACGATGACATCCAGCTCATTTGTCTGTGCCTCATGGCTGTCTTCTTCCCAGGAAACCAGTATGAGAGACCTAGTCATTCTGAGAGTAAACAATACAGCCATAACTATATAAGCTAAGACAAAGAGTTCAGAGTTTCTTCAGTTTTTCTGTTATGGTTTCATGAGTGGAGTCATAGATAAAAAGTTCTTCACACTTTTTTAGTAATTGTAAAGGTTACAAAGTTCCAGTAAAAACTTACAACATAACATGACAGGAGAAGCTTCTGAATGTATGAAAAAAAAATATTAAAATCAAGCATAATGGACTGGGGTTTTTTCAACAAAAATGGTGTATATTAATTTGTTAGCTTTAGATTAAGATTTTTTTTCATATAAATGCACTTATTTCAATGTAAACGTTGCTAGAAAGAGTAAGCCAGAATAAACGCAATGCTGTGGTGTTCTTAGTGTGAGCATCCAGAGACCACCAATAGCAGCAGTTCACCAGTGTTCATTAAGTCATACCATTTTTTTCTTTTCTTTTTGATTTACAAGTCTTAGTTTCAGACATTAAAAGGGTGAATTGATATATTATCAGGTCATAAGATCATTACTTCAAGCCATTGTACAGAAAAAAGTCTAAATGTAAAAAGAGATGGGAAGGAGGGCATTTAAACTAAGCTTCAGAAATATTTTCTAACTTTGAGCTCTTTGTTTTGGTTTTTGTGTTTTGGGGGGTTTTTTTGGTGTTTTTTTTTTTTTTTTGTGGTTGGGTTTTTTTTTTGGTGTGTTTGGTTTGTTTTTTTTTTCTTTCCCCAGGAAAATGAGAATTGCTGAATCCTTGAGACTTTTAAAGTTAATCTAAACGAGACATTAAAAAGTACAGGAAACAATCTTTCTTTGGCAGGAAAAGGGCAAGATGACTTATTCTTTTCTAATGACTGATTCTATTTTTTTAAGCAGTTCTGCCATCCAAAGGGCACAAAGAATAGCAATCGTGATTAGTTACAAGATAATGATACAGGCTCTTTTATTTCATGGTGCTTTTACTCTAATTAATAGAAAAAAAAAAAAAAAAAAAAGGATTGAGAAAATGTTGCTTTAATGCTTTATGCATGAAGGACTCCTTGATGATGAGCTTTGTGAAGAACATCCCCTGTGCTGCAGAGACAGATGTTTTCTGTGGCCCTGATTCAATAAAGCAATCCTGTTCAGGAAAGCGGTTAAGCCAAAGAATATCCCAACAACCTGAGGATGAGAACATGACAAATTTTCAGTACTAAAAAGATCTAAAAGCTCATGTTTTAATGTGACTTCTTTGACTGACGTTCAGCCTCCCTCAGATTATCGAGGGAGGAATAGAAACCAGGTTAACTGGGGGCCTGAATGGATGTACAAGCTTTTATAGATCTGATTTTTTCATTACCTATAAACTGCTCCAAGTCTCAGACTAACGTCAGGTCAGATTGTTCCAAGCTTGGCAATTATTTCTCCTCATCCAGTTCTAAATCTCCAGGTTGTGGCCTTTCCTGAGACAGAAAATCCATGTCCAAGTGACATGTGACAGCTGAGCTTCTTAATTTTTATTGGCCCTTATGAGTCTAAAATTAAGAGCTGGATGACAACACACAGTTCTATGCCTCGTCATGATCATACTTAACTCCAGAACCTGCGTATAGATCCACACATACATCTATATAATTTTTACAAAAGGGCTTATCAATTTTTTATTTGCAGTTCAGCCATGCTGCTGCAGGTGTGGGAGGAACTCCCCTTCTAACCAGGTCATAGTGGTTCTTCATGGTTACCTTTCCAGCAGGTTGTGCCACAGATTGAAAGACCTCATGACACAGGTCTATAGCATAAGACTATGGCCAAGGGAGGAGGAGATAACACAGCTGAGTCAGACCCCATGAATTTCTGAGTACCTGCTGCTCCCAGTGACTGCTTTGAAGGTTAAAAGCAATCAAGCACTAGATGGGATCCGTCTAGTACTCATAGTCCTCTCCATACCTTGCTTGTTGCATTTTCATTCTTATCTAATTCTTCTCCAACTGTGGACCATCTAAACCACACAATAATCCCTTTCCCTGCCTTAAACACATCCCCATACTACTTCTGTTGACCAGAGTTGATGCACTTACATCCGCCAAATTGGGAACCTGCTGGCACTGGCCAGTCTAGATGACTGACCTCTGTTCTGGTGTAAGATCTGTTAGTTCATACGGGGTCCATATGGTAGTTTTCTCCCTGCCCTTCCCCCTTCCCTTCTTCTGATTCTCTGAAGGTCTGGGGTTTTTTTATGTCTTTTGCAGTGTCTCCCCATGAGTATTTCACTTCTGTTGGCACTTTCTGTAGCAGTATTAATAATGACATTTTGCTGGCACAGGGCCAGCTGTAAAAGTTTATGGAGTAATTTTGTAATAGAGCTGCAAGACCTTAGCAAAAACCCAGCAGGTGAACAAGCTTTCTCCCTCACTCCTTTAAAATAAAAGCTCTCCCGTTCTGCAAGCTTTGCAAAGCCTTTGCACCAGGGTTTCTTGGAGGCAAGATGTGCATATTTTAACGTGACAGGTCTAGGAACCAGCGTTCTCCTGTGGCACTCCCACCTCCAGCTGCAAGGCTGTACCCCTGGTCCCCATCTTGAGCCATGCTCAATGCAAACACTGAATATAAAATTGCTGCTTTCCCCTTGCCCTCCACCTTCCAGCTGCATATTCCCACCCTGGTTCCCTGCTTGGAGCAATGATTTAATAAATATATCTACAATAATCATCAGCGCCTCTGTCTGCCCTCCCCCTCCCAGCTGCAGTTTCCCACCCTTATTTCTCTTCTGTGCCATGATTAGTACATATGTTTAAAATAAAACTCATCGTCTCCTTCTCCCTTCCTCCTTCCAGCTGTGGATTCCTCCCCGCCTCCACCTTACCCAGATTTTCAGCTCTGGTTTGTAGGCATATTTCACAGAAAAATTGAACCTTTGACAATGCCTCCCCTTCCTCCTGTTTGGCATTTCTCCTTTGCAAATTGAACAGGGGGCTTTAATATGAAATCAGTTCGTAGTCCTCAGTGGTGCTGACATGAAGCCCATGAGCAATCTGAAGAGAGCAGAAAGATTCCTCTGTATGTGAATCCCTTTTCTGCCAGTATCTCAGCCATGGGGGTCAAGATCCTGAAAGATGAGGCTGTAGACTGGACTGCACTTCTCTGGGGAGAAAGCGAAGACTTTCCTGATACCTCTTGGTTCGGCCATGTGACAAATGACGGTATGATGAAATAGCTGAGGCTGGCTGGCATCAACCTCTGGTCCAACCCTGTGCTCCAAGTGGGGTCAGCTGCAGCAGGTTGCTCAGGGGGGTGACTAGTCAGGTTTGGATATCTCCAGGGCTGGAGACTCCATGACCTCACTAGGCAACCTGAGCCAGTGTTCAACTATACTCATGGTAAAGCAGTTTTTCTCAAGTTTAAGCAGAATTTCCTGTATTTCATTTTGTGCCTGTTGTCTCTTGTCATGTCAGTGGGGACTACTGAGAGAAGTCTGATTCTATCTTGTTTACATACCCCATCAGGTGTTTATACACATGGATAAGATCCCCCTGAGCCTTTTCTTCTACAGGCTGAACAGTTCCAGCCCTCTCAGCCTGTCCTCATATGTCAAGTGCTCCAGTACCTTAATCATCTTTGTGGCCCTTTGCTGGAGTTGATCCCATATGTCTGTGTCTCTCTTGTACTGGGGAGGCCAGACCTAGGCACAGCACCCAGACATGTCTTGCGAGTGCTGAGCAGAGGGGAAGGATCATATCTCTTGCCCTGTGGACAGTGTGCTTCCTAATGCAGACCATCAGGCTGTTGGCCTTCTTTGTCACAAGGGCACATTGCTGGCTCACGTTCTGCTTGTCCACCAGAAGCCCCAAAGGCCTTTGCTGCAAAACTACCTTCCAGAAGATTAGCCCCCACTGTGCCCTTGTGCATGGGGTTTATTTCTCCCCAGGTGCAGTACTTTGCAATTCCCTTTTTCGAACTTGATGAGATGCCTGTTGGCACATTTCTTCTGCCTTTCAGGGTCCACCCGACCATCTGGTGTAACAGTCACTCCTCCCAGTTTTGTATATGCTGCAAATTTGCTGAGAGTTCACTCTGTCCCACCATCCAGGTCAGTAATGAAGTCTGGGTCCAGTATCAACCTCTGGCACACGCCACTAGTGTCTTGTCTCCAGCTGGACTTCATGATACTGATCAGAACCCTTTGGGGTGGCAGTTCAGCCAGGTTTCAGTCACCTCACTGTCCATTTATCTAGCCTCTACTTGATCAGTTTGTCTCTGAGGATGTTACCAGAGACAGTGTTGAAAGCCTTTGCTGAAATCAAGACAAACAACAACTATTTCTCTCCTCTCAACCACTGAGCCAGTCATGTCATCATAAAAGGCCATTAGGTTGCTCAGGCATGATTTCCTCTTTGTAAATCCATGCTGATATTTCATTATCACCTTCTTGTCTTTTGTATGTTTAGAAATGTTTTCTAGGTCTATTGGCTCTACTGCCTTCTAAGGGATTGAAGTAAGGTTGACTGGCCTGTAATTCCAAGGTGAGGTTGAAGATGATGCCCTCCTGAAGAACGGAGTGACATTTGATCTCTTCTAGTCCTCAGGAACCATGATCTTTCAGAGATAATGGGGAGTGGCCTTGCCGTAACACTAGCCAATTCTGTCAGCCCCTGTGAATGCACCCCACTAGGTCCCATGAACATATGTATGTCCAAATTTTTTGAATGTTCCCTAACATGATCCTTCTCTACCAAGGGTAAATCTTCTCTACTCCAGACTTTGCCATGGGTCTCAGGGGCCTTGGATTCCTGAAGACTGGTCTTACCGGTAAAGACTGAGACAAAGGAGACATGAAATACCCCAGTCTTTCCACATCCTTTGTTACCAGGTCCCCTGCCCCACTCAGAAGTGGGGCCACATTTTCCTTAGTCTTCCTTTGGCTGCTGATGTACCTGTATTTCACATCCCTCACTAGATGGACTTGGGCTTTCCTAACCCATTCTCTGCACATGTGAACAGTGTGTCTATAGTGCCTTTGGGTCACTTGTCTTTGCTTCCATCTTTGCTTCCCTTTCATATTTCTGTTTTGTCAGGAGCTCCTTGCTCATCCATGAAGGCCTCCTGCTGCCTTTACCTAATTTCCTGAGGCTCAGGGTGGACCATTCTGGAGCTTAGAGGAGGTAATCCTTGAAAATGAACCAGCTCTCATGGTTCTCTCTTCTCTCCAAGACTGTCTTTCTTGGGATTCTTCCAAACAGATCCCTGTAGATTCTAAGTCTGCTCTCCTGAACTTCAGGGCTTTGATCCTTCTGCTTACCTTGTTCTCTCCTCTTGGGATCCTGAACTCCACCATTTCATGGAGCTCCAAGACTGTGCATGACCTTCACATCCCTGATCAATTCTGCCTTGCTTGCAAGTATCACATCCAGCAGAGCATCTCTCTCATGAATTCCTTGATCACCTGTGTCAGGAAGTTGTCATCTGTGTACTCCAGAAACTAGAATTGCTTATTCTTTGACATATTGTCTCTGCAGCAGATATTGGGGTGGTTAAAGTCACCCATGAAGACCAAGACCTGCAAATGTGAGACTTATTCCAGTTACTTGAAGAAGGTCCTTACCTACTTCTTCCTGATCAGGAAATTTGTAGCAGTCACCCAACATAACGTAGCCTGTGTTGGCCTGCCTTGTAATCCTGACTCACAAGCTCCCAGCTGGCTCATTGTCCAGCCCCAGGCAGAGCTCCAGGTGATCTTGCTGTTCTCATACAAAGGGCAACTCCCCCTCATCACCATCCCAACCTGTCCTTCATAGAAAGCCTGCACCCATCCATGGCAGTGCAGCAGTGGTGGGAGCTATCCCACCATAGCTCTGTGATGCCAATGAAATTGTAGCCCTGCACCTGCATGCAGACCTCTAATTCCTCCTGTCTGCTCCCCATGCTGCTTGCATTAGTGCAGTGAATTAGCGTGCTTCAGAGAGGCACCCGATCATGCTGATTCCCCAGAATAGAATTGAGAACTCTCCCCACAATGCTATCCTGAAAGCACTTCCTTATTTATGTGCATATACTTGAGGTGGCCTCCCTTCAGCCCTGTTTGGTTGATTACGCTTTGTCAGGGGGATCTCATATGTGATTCTAGTGTTCCTCAACTGTCCTATGGTTGTAAAAAACAAATCCCTGTTGTCAACACCAGCTGTGCAACCAGCTGTTGACCCACAGCATCTGTCCTCTGCCCCTCAAGCCCATGGCATATGGGAGTGGAGAGACATAAGGAGTTTTTTATTTAACTGTCAGGAATGAAGCATGTGGTATCTTATGGAAAGTCTTGTGGACTTGCTGCCCTAGGGAATACTTTTTCTTCCCAAATTCACTCAAAGTACACACACGCACCAAGGAAGGGACCTTCTCTTCGCTACACACTGGACTTCGCAAGGACTCCAGAGAGTTGATGAGATTTTGGGCTAGACTTGGACCAATGAGAGACTGAAAGCCAGAAATCCCTGTTTGCACTCTGCAGCAGTAACACCCCTGACTAATCTCTACCTGCCTTACCCTGAGAGATGCTGATAGCATCGTCAAGCTCCTTGTAGCAGGCACTGGGATGGCGCTCTCTATGATGCAGATGAGTGGGGCAGGCTGAATGTACAAAGGGACCGTTTGGGACTGCAGAAATCACTCAAGGGTAATATTGAGTCCACAGAAAATAATTTAGTTTTGTTATAGTTGTGACTGGAACACTTTGGAAGTGATCCAGGGGGCTACAAATTGTATGGTCTATCTTATACTAGTGCCTTTTGGGAGCAATCCTACAGAATAAAGGGCCACCAAAATACAGTGGTAGCATTATTATGGTACTGATAATAATTGGTCTTGATGGTATCTTCAGAACCACACATAGTTCAAGTGAATTCTTCATCCATGCAGCTTATGTACTGTTCATCTGGGCTTTTGGGGAATGACAGAGCTGCTGGAAGCATGATGCCTGGACAAAAACGGAATGGTACCCTCTATTGTGTCACATGGAGCATATCAGTTTTGCTGACTTTTCTGCAATCAGGGCCATCATCTTCTGCCCAGTTTAGGGTGGCCAGCACTGCTAATGGTGCTAGTGAGGAAAATCCAAGGTTGGTTGCAGGCTGTGTTTAATTGCATTGCATCAGTGCCTTGCAAAGTAAAGGTGGGTTGAAATTCCATGCTGCCAGACAGTGTTGGGTGAGTTATTATAATTGTTATTCAAAGAAGCTAGTTGATAAGAACTAAAAAAAAGGAAAAAAAAAAGCTTCTGTTCCACAGTGTTTCTAGTTGGCTGGAACAGATCAACATCTCATCTTTCACCTAAATAGGAATCCCTAGACTCCCTCCACTACTCTCATTTCTGAGTCAGTCTCTAGCTGAAACAGCATTCCAGAAAGAAGATAAGATTATCCTTGATCAAAACAATGTTCTTATTCTCTATTCTGGCTGGACAAGCTCTGTGAAGGAAATGGCTGCTGAGAGAGGGAAAGGAGAAAAGCCAACGTTACACTACCTTGGGACCACTCCACCTTCTGGAACGGAGAGAGCTGGAAGAGCTCTGCATCTTGCAGAAATGTGCACTCTGCTCCACTAGCCTCCACTGGCCCTACCTCAGCTCTCCCCTAACATGTTTTCAGCATACTGTTCTCCAGGCCCTTAACCTGTGCAACAAAGAGCTGTTTAGTATGCAGACTTATACAGAAAGCCCAGACAGAAAACCCCTCTAACATTACTGTTTTCAGCACAAGAGAGACCTTTGGCCCTATGGTCCAAGTACAAGAGTAGAACAAACATTCAGTGGCTGCAGAAAGCTTCAGGTCAGCGTAATCACAATGGATTGAAAACTCACCAAATACTCATTAATCAGAAGCACAGAGTCTTTGTTCGATGACCAGACCAGCGTCATCTGGTAGAAATACTTAAAGTCCCTCAGTATTTGTTATTTGTCAGCAATTTGTAGCTGGAACAGTAACACCTGCAATAACTACGGATGGAGTGCAGCTCATATCATGACCTCCTGTATGGATTCATCCGAAGCACATCAAAGCTGGGAGGGAGTCTTTGGCTTCAACTGTCTTTCAGTCAGGCATTAATCTAATGCACCATAACTATCTCAGACAAACTCATTTTTATATCAAACTGCCATCTGAAACTGTCTTCTTTTTTTTTTATTGCTTCATCAAAATACATCCAGCTGTTCCTGTGCTTGTATCAGTACAATTTGCCCCAGACATTCCAATGGAAAATTGTATGCATATTGTCGTGGTTCAGTACAGTAAGTCAGTAACAGCTGAATCCATTTTCTTCAAACTCCCCTTATTTTAAATCTAATGAAAATCTAGAGAATGTGATTTGCTTGTCCTAACTTAATTAGCTCAGTAATTTCAGGATTATTAGCACTGGGTTTTTTTACTTCTGCTCAATATGTTTTGAATTCCACCACTTTGCTCATAGAAAAATGTTGTTACACAATGGGTTATTTTAAATTGTAAATGTCCAGCAAACTTTAAACATGTATTAGGCTAGTACAATACAAAGAGAAAGTGGCTGTGATCTCCACTGCTCCCAGCTGCTATTGGCTACATGACATGATAATAATAATAATAGCTTGCATTTCTGCAGAATATTTAGCTTCAGGAAAAAACTTGAAGGATGTTGGGCTGCTCTCAAGTAATTTATGAATTCCATATGTTTATAAGTGTCTTTAAATACCATGAGGGATTTACAGTATGAAAATGTGTTTGGTCCTAGGAGGTGCTGACTGTCCATGGGCATGGAGGAATATAATTGCATTTAGGACATGCTGCAAATGCCATCTGCTTTAATGTCATACATTTGTGCAGCTGTGGGGTTTAGCAAAGTTGGATGAGGGAAAGGCTGTCTACCTTGACTTCAGTAAGGCCTTTGACACCATTTCCCACAGCATTCTCCTGGCAAAACTGGCTGCTCGAGGCTTGGATGGGCACACGCTTTGCTGGGTAAAACACTGTCTGGATGGCCGGGCCAAAGAGTTGCGGTGAATGGAGTTAAATCCAGTTGGCAGCCGGTCACGAGTGGTGTCCCCCAGGGCTCGGTTTTGGGGCCACTCCTGGTTAACATCTTTATTGATGATCTAGACGAGGGGATCGGATCGAGTGCACCCTCAGTGAGTTTGCAGATGACACCAAGTTGGTGGGTGTTGATCTGCTCGAGGGTAGGGAGGCTCTGCAGAGAGACCTGGACAGGCTGGAGCCATGGGCTGAGGCCAACTGGAGGAGTTTCAATAAGGCCAGATGCCGGGGGCTGCCCTTGGGCCACAACAACCCCCAGCAGCGCTACAGGCTTGGGGAGGAGTGGCTGGAGAGCTGCCAGTCAGAGAGGGACCTGGGGGTGCTGATTGACAGCCGGCTGAACAGGAGCCAGCAGTGTGCCCAGGGGGCTAAGAAGGCCAATGGCATCCTGGCTTGTGTCAGCAATAGCGTGGCCAGCAGGGACAGGGAAGGGATCTGACCCCTGTACTCGGCACTGGTGAGGCCGCCCCTCGATTCCTGTGTTCAGTTTTGGGCCCCTCACTACAAAAAGGACATTGAATGACTCGAGCGTGTCCAGAGAAGGGCAACGGAGCTGGTGCAGGGTCTGGAGCACAGGTCGTATGGGGAACGGCTGAGGGAACTGGGGGTGTTTAGTCTGGAGAAGAGGAGGCTGAGGGGAGACCTCATCACCCTCTACAGCTGCCTGAAAGGAGGTTGCAGAGAGCTGGGGATGAGTCTCTTTAACCAAGTAATAAGAGATAGGACAAGAGGGAATGGCTTCAGGTTGCACCAGGGAAGATATTAGGAAGTATTTCTTTACAGAATGGGTTGTCCCCATTCCTGGAGGTGTTTAAGAGTCAGGCTGACACAGCACTGAGGGATATGGTGTAGTTAGGAACTGTCAGCGTTAGGTTAATGGTTGGACTGGATGATTTTCAAGGTCTTTTCCAACCTAGATTATTCTGTGATTCTGTGAAAGTCTGCTGACCTGGAGACAATGTATCCCAATCAGGATACAGGGGAGAACCAAAACTCCAGGGCACTGAGTCAACAACTTCTGAAGGAGACAAGGAATGAGATTAAAAGAAATGGATTTGCAGGGAAAACTAATGAAGACATGCCATGGAAGTTCTCTGCGGAAGGGTGACAAACTTCTAGGTAAGATAGGTGTATTAAACCTGCTGCTTTCAAAACCTTTTAATGTTTTGTTCTAAAGGATTAAACTGTGCTGTGGTGTTAAGGCTGGCCCAGAATATCTTTCAGAGGATGACTATTCAGTCCAAAATGAACTTGCAGGATAAGGCTGACAAGGGCACAGGTTACTGCAATCCAGGAACCAGTCTAAGGCCAGGAAAACTGGAGTCTTCCTCTCAGGGAGGGATGAGGTGCCCTCTGAGGGACCAGAATATCGGGAAGGAGAGCAATTCAAACTATAAACACCATCCAAGATAGGGCTGAGGGTGGGGGGCTGGAAACTGCATCCTCCATTCATGTGGACAGTCTTTCATGACATTGAAAGTTTATGACATATACAGATGTGTTGTCTGAAACAAGAAAATACTTTATTTTGATGTTTTCAGTGATCACATTTCACTTTTCCTGTTCCCAGATGAGAGAATTCTGCTTTGTTGAAGTGCCCGAACCACTTCAGTTAACATTCATGTACATCTCTGGATGACATGGAGAGTTTTGTAGTCTGAGTGTTGCACATCAATGTTCACCACTGTGGGTACATGACCAAATTTCTTTGTGATCCCTTGTACGTGGCTCTGGGGTCCATTGGCTCCTGTGGGTCACCACAAGACCTCCTGGGAGGGGGAACGTTCCTATTGCAGGGAATGTAGTCTGGCCAAGGGGGACCTGTAGTTTGGAGGGAAAACATCATGGACCACCTGAGTTAAAAGCTTTTATAATGGAAAGTGCTGCTACTGGGAAAACAGAATAAAGCTGGGCTGACTCAAAACCAAATCAGTTCAATAGGCCAGAATGCACTGAGAATGCTGAAGCACTTTAAAATGACCTTTATGGTTGTTTTTTTTTTAATTTTAGTGATGCAGTACTGAAGTGTTTCGTCACATAAAAATCCTTTGAAAGATCATTTAGACAGAACCAAAATAACCAGCTCTACTTAAAAACAAGTTGGATTATACAGCAGACAATGTAAGTAGGCTCATATGTAATCCACCAGACCACAGCACATCCCAGGAAAGTCATTAAGCCTGAATCCTGTTTCTGTGGAAGTCAATAGCAAAACTCCCACTAATTTTGCTAAAGTTCAACGCACAGATGTGTTTTTTACACTCCTATAAGGGTGAACAAAACTGTCTGTTTTAACCATGAAAAAAACAGGACCACACCAGGACAAGCAAAGATCTTCTGTGAAATTTTTATTGTCAAATTAAAGAGTCATGTGATTTAGCATGCTGATGACTATTGTCCACAGTGCATTCCCTAGTTATTGTGCAGAGCAGATGGAATGAGAAGGTTCATCTCCTCTGAAGTGTTATAATTTTATTTTTTTTTAACAATTTTTCAGGCAAAAGAAATTTTAATCTTCTTCTTCTGTATTTAATTTCTCAGGGTCCTATGAAACCTAAAGAGAACTTTTTGTAGAAGATAGGGTTCTGTAGAAGATAGTGGAATGGTGTTTTCCTCGTTCTGAGTAAATGGTCAGCCTAAAGTTACCATTAAGCAAAAGTTGATGTAAAAGCAGTATCTTAAATAATACACTTCTCTGAAACTATCTTCATGCTTAAATAAAGCCATACTCAAGTGTTTGAATTTGTCTGAGTTTTCCCTTCCCAGATAATGAAATTATAGGGGAAGTACTGATATCACTTAAGCCTTTAAAAATAATAATAATAGTAATTATAATAATTCTATTATGAATAATATTCATTATTAATTATTTTTATTTAATTAATGACAAAATTAGTAATAATAAACATAAATAAAAATAACAAACAAAAAGCAATAGAAGACAGGCATTTTTGCTGAAAACCAGAGTTTTATTTTCTTGTGATGGAATCTGAAAGAAATTTCTAGCAGTTTTATCTCTATTTTGGAATTTAATAATCCTGCCTCTTGGTATTTTAGCTGAACTCCAGCACATCACTGTCCCACCAAATTTTCTTATTTTTATTGTGTCCACGGAGTAAACTAAGCTTTCTACACAGTACCATTTTTCTGAAGAAAGTGCAAGTAATTAATTGTCTGCCTTGACATGAGAATTTTGGGTAATTCAAGTTTCATACAAAGGTTTTCCAGCTCTGTTTGGTTGTACCCTGAAGGTGTGAAGGGCTGACTAGAGCTGATTGAAATTGAAATGGTGTACAAACCTCCTTCTGGTTCTCGCACAGTGAGTTCTATCCCATATTAATTTCCTTAAGCCACAGGTATTAGAACAGAAATCAGATACTTTGATTTTAAAAGATGTTCATATCTTTTGCAAAAAAATCCTTTCCAATTAAATCTTAAAGAAAATTAGATATTGCCATTCACATTCTTCAGCCTATTGTCTTAAATACACAGTGCAACACCTGTGGAAGCTTGTGCTGAAATGACCTTCATTAGCTAGGAATCAGGTGTGTAAAACAACCTGGGATGTCTTTCTATAGTGGTGCTGCCAATATGTTACTCCACTCAGTGTTAAGAGCTTTTTTTCTTTTTTCTTTTTTTCTTTTTTCTTTTTTCTTTTTTTTTCTTTTTCTGGACAACAGGACAGCAAATCTCATAAGAATGCAATGGGGAGTGTCTTAGCCTTTGTCAACACTTATACTAAAATTACTAGAGGATTAGACGACAGACTCAGAGGTAGTACACATAGTGTCCAAGCAATTAATCATGCTTCCTTTCTTCTGCATTTACAAGGTTAAAGAGGTGTTGTGGTTTGAGGTACCACAAAATATTATTAAAGAAAGGATAATGGATGTTCAGGGGGAAGTAAGCATGTAAGGGGGTAAATTCTTACACTTTCCATTTAAAATTAATATTTGGGAGATGTCAGAGTCAACAGTGAAACCAGATTCCCCTTCCATCCTAGCATTTGCTGTCCCACTGCTCTTGAGGTCATGTGAGCCATTAATTAGATTCTCTCTTTACCTTTTTCTCAAGCCTCACAGTTTTTTGCAGTGTCATCTTCTTGTCAGCTCCTTCTATCCCAAATCTGCCCCTTCTTAGAAATGCTCACCAGTTCCAAATATCCCCATAACATGTGCTGAGACAGGGTAAACCTGAGACTGAAACAAGTATTTTACACCTTAGAGTGGCTTTTCAAGTTCTTGAAAATCCTGCCATCACAACCTAAGCTCTACAGGGTGCCCAAGACATAGAACTGCCATCATTCACTTTTCATAGATAAAAAGATTACTCAAGTGGAAAAAATCAAGTCTCTCCATTTTCAAGAGTGAAGTCCCCATCTCTTGAGTACCAGCTTTCTGTAGGAGTAAAAAAACGCCACCCACCTCTTTAGACAGATGGCAACCTCCTTTCGTGTATCTTCCAGGATGTTTTGATTTGAGCACTGACCTTCATTGGGCATAACTTAAAATGGCACTTACGAGGTTTCATTTGACTTCCTATAGTTTCTGAGCTTCCTTGTTCAAACACCCACAGGTTACCTTTTTAATTTAAGGCCTGAATGAAAGGGAGTGTGAACGGGAAATTGACTGGTGGAGTAACACCCTCGAACCCCTGAAGCAACAGGAAATAATGGAAGCTCCAAAGGAGGCAGGAAATCCCTCATCCTCTTGCTGCCAGGCAGAAGGAGGGGCCCTAAGAGATGAGGGAGGCTGGAAATAGGTCCCTGCTCGGGGAGGCAGGAAAATCCTCTCCCCACCTCCCTCACCCTCCATGGTGCCCTTTCACAATAGATTCGGGGCCCTGAAACTTTTGAACAAAGAAGAGAAGGAGGAAGAAAATGAGACAAAAGAAGAAGACCAAGGTTCACCAAGGCCAGGTCAATTCAGACCAGGTATTAAAACCAACTCTGAAAAGAACCCCAGAAGAGTCATTGTAGTGGGTGACTCCACTCTAAGGGGTGTCGAAGGCCCCATATGCAGACCAGACCCACTTCATAGGGAAGTCTGCTGCCTCCCTGGGGCCTGCATCAAGGACCTCACAGCAACACTCTCTACCCTAGTGAGACTGAAGGATTACTACCCTCTCCTGTTTTTTCAGGTAGATAGTGAAGACATCACCAGGAGGTGGCCTAAAGCAATGAAGAGAGATTTCTGGTCCTTGGGAAAACTGCTTAAGGGGTCAGGGGCACCAATTGTGTTCTCCTCCATCCCTATGGGTGGGGGGATGGATGAGGAAGATTACAGGAGAATTCAGCAGATGAATGGGTGGCTCCAAGACTGATGTTACCATCAGGGCTTTGGATTCTTTAATCATGGGTTGGTATACAGGGCACCTGATCTTTTGACATTAGACGGGATGCACCTGTCCCAGAGAGGGAAGGGGATTTGGGGGCAGGAGTTAGCTGGGCTCATTGACAGAGCCTTAAACTAGATTTGAAGGTGGAAGGGGGCAAAATATCAGCCCATCTGAAGTGCATGTATACCAATGCACACAGCATGGGTAACAAACAGGAGGAGCTTGTAGCCATGATGAAACAGAAAAATGATATGTTGTTGCTATTACAGAAACATGGTGGGATGTCTCCCATGACTGGAGTGTGCCAATTGATGGGTACAAGCTCTTTAGGAGGGACAGACAGGGAAGGAGAGGTGGTGGGGTGCCTCTGTATGTTAAGGATGGTTATGATTCCTTTGAGCACAGGTATAGTGAAGACAGGGTTGAGTGTCTTTGCATTAGAATCAGGGGGAAGGCCAACAGGGCAGATGTTGTAGTAGGAGTCTACTATGGGCCACCCAACCAGGACAGAGAGATGGACGAGATATTTTATAGGCACTTAGGTGAAATCTCACGATCGCTTGCCCTTGTTCTTGTGGGTGACTTAACTTCCCAGACATCTGCTGGAAATACAACATGGCAGAACGAGACCAGTCCCGGAGATTCCTAGAATGTGTGGGAGACAACTTCTGACGCAACTGGTGAGTAAACCGACTAGAGAAGGTGCCCTGCTGGATCTCCTCTTTGTGAACAGAGAAGGGCTGGTGGACGACGTGGAGGTTGGAGGCCAGCTAGGGCACAGCGATCATGAAATAATAGAGTTCTCTATTCTTAGAGAGGTCAGGAGAGAGCTAAGCAGAACTGACATCCTGGACTTCAGAAGGGTTGACTTTGTCTTGTTTAGGCACCTGCTTGAAAGGATCCCCTGGAAGAGTCTCCTGAAGGGTATAGGGGCCTAGGAAGGCTGGGCACTCATTAAGAAGGAAGTGTTAATGGCTCAGGAGCAGGCAGTGCCCAGGTGCTCTAAGAGAAGCCAGTGACAGAGAAGACCACCCTGGCTGAACAGGGAGCTTTGGCTGCAACTCAGGGAGAAAAGGAGAGTTTACAGCCTTTAGAAGAAGGGGCTAGCCACACACAGTGATTACAGAGAGGCTGTGAGGCTATGCAGGGTGGAAATCAGAAGGGCTAAAGCCCAACTGGAAATTAATTTGGCCTCTGTAATCAAGGATAACAAGAAAAGTTTCTATAAGTATGTCAGTAGCAAAAGAAAGTCCAGGGAGAGTCTCCATCCCCTGCTAGATGCAGGAGGAAATTTGGTAACAAGTGATGAGGAGAAGGCTGAGGTGCTTAATGCCTTCTGTGCCTTAGTCTTTAATAGCAAGATTAGTTGTATCGATGAAATCCAGCCTCCACAGCCAGAACACAGAGACTGGGAGAACGACCCCCCTGCAATCCAGGAGACAGTCAGTGACCTGCTGCATCACATAGACGTACACAAGTCTATGGGACCGGATGGGATACACCTGAGAGTGCTGAAGGAGCTGGCTGGGGTGGTCGCCAGGCCACTTTCTATCATCTACCAGCAGCCCTGGCTGACCGGGGAGGTTCCAACTCATTGGAAATTGGCCAGTGTGATGCCCATCTATAAGAAGGGTCGGAAGGATAATACGGGAAATTACAGGCCTGTCAGCTTGACTTCGGTGCCCGGGAAGTTGATGGAGCAGCTCATCCTAAACACCATCATGCAACGCATGAGGGACAACCAGATGCTCAGGCCCAGTCAGCATGGGTTTGTGAAAGGCGGGTCCTGCTTGACCAACCTGATCTCCTTCTCAACAGAGAGACCTGCTTATTGGATGAGGGAAAGGCTGTGGATGTAATTTACCTTGACTTTAGCAAGGCTTTTGACACCGTTTCCCACAGCATTCTCCTGGTGAAACTGGCTGCTCGAGGTTTGGACAATCACACTTTGCTGGGTGAAACACTGGCTGGACAACCAGGCCCAGAGAGTTGTGGTGAACGGAGTTAAATCCAGCTGGCGGCCGGTCACGAGTGGTGTCCCCCAGGGCTCGGTTTTGGGGCCACTCCTGTTTAACATCTTTATTGATGATCTAGACAAGGGGATCGAGTGCACCCTCAGTGAGTTTGCAGATGACACCAAGTTGGGTGGGAGTGTTGATCTGCTCGAGGGTAGGGAGGCTCTGCAGAGAGACCTGGACAGGCTGGAGCCATGGGCTGAGGCCACCTGGAGGAGTTTCAATAAGGCCAAATGCTGGGGGCTGCCCTTGGGCCACAACAACCCCCAGCAGCGCTACAGGCTTGGGGAGGAGTGGCTGGAGAGCTGCCAGTCAGAGAGGGACCTGGGCGTGTTGATTGACAGCCAGCTGAACAGGAGCCAGCAGTGTGCCCAGGGGGCCAAGAAGGCCAAGGGCATCCTGGCTTGTGTCAGCAATAGCGTGGCCAGCAGGGACAGGGAAGGGATCTTGCCCCTGTACTCGGCACTGGTGAGGCCGCACCTCGATTCCTGTGTTCAGTTTTGGGCCCCTCACTACTAAAAGGACATTGAATGACTCGAGCGTGTCCAGAGAAGGGCAACGAAGCTGGTGCAGGGTCTGGAGCACAGGTCGTACGGGGAGCGGCTGAGGGAACTGGGGGTGTTTAGTCTGGAGAAGAGGAGGCTGAGGGGAGACCTCATCGCCCTCTACAGCTCCCTGAAAGGAGGGTGCAGAGAGCTGGGGATGAGTCTCTTTAATCAAGTAACAAGCGATAGGACAAGAGGGAATGGCCTCAAGTTGCCCCACGGAAGGTTTAGACTGGATATTGGGAAGCATTTCTTTCCAGAAGGGGTTGTTAGGTGTTGGAATGGGCTGCCCAGGGAGGTGGTGGAGTCCCCATCCCTGGAGGTGTTCAAGAGTCGAGTCGATTTGGAGCTTAAGGATATGCTGTAGGTGGGAATTGTGCTAGGAGAACGGTTGGACTAGATGATCTCCAGGGTCCTTTCCAACCTAGATGATTCTGTGATTCTGTAAACATTCCGGAGTAACTGATTTGCCTTCAGTTTACCTATCTCAGTTCCTGAGATCCCAGCATTCAAAGCCTTAATCTGACACCCTGTTACTCTTCACAGGTATCTGGGTATGAAATACTGTACTGGAGGGCACTGAAGAGCTGAGACACTGTTGTCTTATCTTCTTAACCAGCCATTTACTTGGAAAAGTTAATATGAGTGTGACTGTATTATGGGACTGGGAGGGAAAGGCAATTTAACCTTTGTATAAGGAACATCAGGGGTCACTGGTGTCTCCTCTTGAAAATCTGAAATAAAGATTGTTGTGTATTATATATGGCAGAAAGACTGAGAATATACAGCAAATGTGGTATCAAGGCTGTGATGTAATGTGAAGGAGAGATGACTCATCCCATGTTGTACTATGGGACTGCAGGAATAAAACAGTGGGGAAAAAAAGGGGAATAAAACAGAGAAATGAGAGAAATTCAGAAAGTAATACAATTCCAGGAACTAAAGTATTCTGATACTGGAGACAGCAATACTGTTGTAGAAGAGAGCAAAAGAGAGATATAGATGTAGGGATAAGGAAAACAGGATGGAAGAGATAGCAAAATCCAGAAAGGATCTGGTATAAGATTCAAGTCATTGGTCAAGTCAAGAGAGATACATTCCCAGCTACCCATTAGATAACAAAACCCATCACCTACGGTTTTGTTTCTTTTTACAAAATACTGTGTGAATAGACTTCTGGTCCAGGAGTGCAGGGGTCTGACTGTCTCAACACACTGCTCCTGCCCCTGCTTCCTATTGTAGAATTCATCCTGTGCTCTCCTGGAGACAGACACAGAGCTGAAAATACACAGGATCTCTGAAGTGATGCTCCAGTGCCAAAGACAACATCTTATTATACAATGTGGAGAGAGCTGGCAGTCATCACAGGTTTGAGATCTGAAGGTTACAAGCTTAGTGCGTTCTCCTGTGCTCATGGTCTATGGATACTCTTTGGACATCTTTAAATTTAGTTTTCTTTCCAACAGCTTGTATGGGCATTTTGCATGTGGAGTGTTTAAAATAGAATGAGAAAATAAGAAAAAACCTGAAAGCCTTGCAGGTAAACTCAAGGTTGTGTTCTTGGACAGTTAGGGATGCCTCCAGGTCAACTTGTGTCATCTCCTTCTGGAGTCTGGTGCACCCTCTCTCCTGGGTTTGGTATATTTAGGGTGCAGAGAGGGTACTGATGCACTAGTGAAGATTTTTTATTTTCTTAAAACTGATCTATTGCTTGCTAAGTCAATCCATGTCCACAGTGACACAGCTACTAGTCAGTCTTCTAAAACTCCATGGATTAGCAACAGATGTTTTCTCAGTTGTACAATGGAAAACATTTTTTTCTTATTCTGAAAGAAGCGACGTATTTCTCTGGACATGGTACAGTCTGCAATGGTTTGGGTATGGTCTTCATCCACAATAGCTTTGGTAACAACACATATAATATAAGACAACAATCTTGCCTTCAGTTATTTAAGAGAAACCTGACTCCACTCCCGAGACAATATAACTCTGGCCAAAGGAAGTTCAGCTGGCTTCTTCTTTCTCTGAAAAACAGACCACACAATTGTGGTAGATAAAAGAGTAGCCAAAAAATTAAGAGATCATTTTCAGACAAATATATATTTTTTTTTCAAATACTGTTTTTTTTTTTTTCCCAGTCCTCCCACTCTTTTGATATGAACTACTGCATATGCTTCGTGAAATTACCATATACTGCTTAGTTTATTTTTGTAATAATTGGATTTTATTTCATTTGTTTGCCTTTTGACCCTGTTTTGTTTACAGAGAGATTTAATGATCAAGGGATCTCTAGATTAGAGTCTCTTTAACGCAATATGCTTTCCATAGAAAACTGGAGGAATTTCACTGACAGTATTGACACTGATTTATCCCCACAATCAGACAAGTACTGAAGTTACTACCAAGCGATTTTAGTTCCTCTGCTACCTTTCCTCCCAATACTTTTTTTTTTTATCAGATCACTTTGTTAAATTCAGTTAAAGCTTGAAACCAAATCATGTGGTTTATTTTTTTTTTTTTTAATCTACCAACTTGGATTTTTTTAGTAATTTCATAGCTGAGTCAGGTTTGTTGACCCCTGTAGCTGCTTTCTCTTAAACAATCTGCTGAATTGTACAATGCACATCTGAGTAAAATGTTAGACTTGAAATGCCATCAAGCATATTTTATTTCTGAAACATCCTGGTACTCTAAATCACTCAGTGATTTGAAAGTCAATGGAATGAACCTCAGGAGAAATGAGAAAACTAGATTCACTGTTAATCTGATATTTGGAAGTGACATTTCATTCTGCATGTGGATGCTGAAAAAGCTGCCAAAACCAGGCTTTGCTAGAATATCATAATTAGTGGTTCCTCTAATCCCCAAATACAACATTGTTTAATGAAAACAATATATTCTTCAGTCCCTTCACTCCACCATCTATTGTTTTATACCAGTTATTTATAAAAGGAAATCTCTGACTTTTCAAAATGAAATAATTGTATGGCTACTTGATTAATTTATTTTCACTCTGCGTTATCAGTCTTGATTTAAACTGTGGGTCATTGTGTTCTGATTGTCTCATATTTTAACTGGTCAACTCCTTTTTCTTTGGCCTTTTTTCTATCAAAATGAACCTCACTTTTTTTTTTTTTTTTTTTTTTCTGTAAGAACCTCTATACTTGTTATGCCACTGTGCTCTAAAAGTGACCTTGTCTTGTTTGGCATACTGACAGCAGACATAGGCTAGTTGGTGTCTGAGGCATGTCTGGGTGCAGATGCCCGTGGCCAGACATAGTGCCTTGGTTGGAAATCATTCCTGGCTGAGAGGTCCAATGGGTCACTCCCTTCATGAAAAGTGTTGGTGCTGATAGCACTGTGTGACATGAGCTCCTGCTCGAGGTGAATATGGGTTCCAACTGACTGCTGCAAGAGATTAGTAAAGGTATTTTAAGGTAGACATTCTCTTTTTCCAGCTACTATAAAAATAGCAGTGAGCGAAATGTAGATAATACAAAATGTCGGGCAGTTTACCAAGAGGCACAATGTACCTAATCTTTGGTGACTGAGCTGTTGGATGGAGAGCACTGTGCTGTGTCAAGGGGCGTGGCTGTCTGAATTCAGTTTTGCTATTACACATACAAGACTTTCTCAGGCAAGAGTGCTGACTCTTCCCTGTACCTCAGTCTCAGCCCTTCTTTCTCAGAAGATCTCACCTGCTTCTGAATTGCAGGTATCTGAGCCTGTGACTGATGTCTGTGATCAGTGCTATCTGCCAGAGAAGCAAGATCATGCTGATACCAACAGCAGGGCCCAGGATGTGTCCTTTCAGCCCTGTGCACCAGTAACCAGAGCTGCTTTCTGCTGCATTTCTCCAACCTAGCAGCTCTGGCCACCATGGTATCTCTGAAACCAGAAGAGGCACTGACTCATCCAGTTGGATTATACTTAAGCTGTTTCA
This sequence comes from Athene noctua, assembly GCF_965140245.1. NCBI lineage: Eukaryota > Metazoa > Chordata > Aves > Strigiformes > Strigidae > Athene > Athene noctua. The sequence continues at coordinate 26,143,091 of NC_134038.1, read as the reverse complement.
GACTAAGGACCTTCACATTTTTGTCACATATTCCAAACTATTCCCAGGCTCACTGGGTTTGTGTTCAACTGCAAAACAGTGTTTGTAAGCTGAAGGAACCCAAGCTTTGTATGTTCTTGGTGAAGGGCTTGGCAGGGCATGATTTGTAACAGCAGCATATTGTTCTTGCTTGGCTTTAAATCTTAGCACTGCACTTCCTCAAGGAACTATCTGACATCCCAGAGCCTGGGAGAAAGGATGATGGTCCTCAGAAATCTGATGACAGTTTTTTGTGGTGATCATTGCTCATAGCTGACCACTCTCTGGTTTGGACCCACCTGTTGTGTGGGCACCCTGCTGATGTTTAGAAGCACTGGTAAATCTGTTGGGTGTTTGGTGAGGAGCTGTCTCAGAACTGAGCCCTCTTTAAGAATATCAGTTTTCCAGGCTGCTTGATAAGGTTTTTAAGCTATGCATTTCTTTCCAGAGTTCACCATTATGACAAACCTGCCTATCCTCTGCTAGTCGGAGCAGGCATGTTAGTGGTGGCCCGCATATACTGAAATCTGTCTATATGCTGTGCTGTTGCAACTTCTCTTCCAGGTGTGTTATTTTCATTATAGAGCATTTAGATTAGTGTTACTGATTGTTTAACTTCTTTGTAGCAGATCTAGTTATTTCCAAAGCTGCTTGGAGCCTTTTGTCATGCTATTTTACTGTTTTTCCTCATCTGTTTAGGCTTAAGCACTCTGTATATGATAAAAAATTGTTTTATTTTCCTGTAAAACACCTTGGATACTGAATACAACCCATATGGCAGTTTGAGGAAACATCATCTCCCAAAGAGGGTGTTGAATGTGCACAAATATGTGCTTGTTTTTCACTAAGGGCACCTGCCAGAACCCTGCTGACACATCAAGTGTAAAAAAAATATTTGGCATCAGTCATCTCCTCCAAAATTTCCTTGTAGATATTGGAAAATACACTCTTTTATGTATTTATTTAATTCTGTATGATATTTCCTGGTCCTCATGGCCACATCTATACTGGAAAAGTAAACATGCCATGGCATGTTCTCTAGTACCAAGGCCAACTGGAATGGATATGACCTGAGTCCATGCTAGTAAATTTGCTGTTCCTCAAAACAGTGACAAGTTAGTAGGGATGGGCCCTGGAATAATTTAATCTATTTATAGAAACATAATCTGAAAGGACTAAATCGGAAGTCAGATTGGGCACTACCTAGCTGCCTTACAGCAAGAGGGAGGTGGCAAGAGCAAGAAGTAGGGAGGTGATAGCAGCAGGAGAAAGAGGAGAATAAGGAAGATGTTCATGTAAGTGGCATCCTCTCCTCCCTGAGGGTGGAGGCAATCTGAGGAGCCCAGATTGCCCCAAGTATGCTTCTGCTGCATGCTCACAGGAGGGCTGGCCAGCTCTGCTGAGTGAACACTCAACTCTTCTCTTCACCATGTCAGTACGCAGTGCCCCAGAGCAGAACACAGAGACCTGTGGAGGGGGACAGGCATCCTGAGGCAAAAGCTGGTGGCACAGAGGGAATACTTGGCATGCAAAAAATAGTCACTTCTGTCTGTTCTTGCTTGTCCCATGGGGCTGTGTGTTGCCGGGTCTGCTCTGTTGCCTGTTCAATAATGTAAAATAGGCTGGGCTAGGTCCTGGTGGCTTTGGGAAAGAAAGAAGGGAAAAGGATCAAACAGGCTGTTGAAGGGACCTTGCACAGTAGCTGCCAAAGGAGGTAGCATTTGCAGACCAGTTGCAGGCTAGCAGGTGCTGGGACTGATCAGTCTTTCAGACTCATTCCTGAATTGGACAGAATTTGGTTCCATCACTTGAAGAGGTACTGGGCTGGCAGTGCTGGAGCGAGTGCATGGTGGAGGTTGGAGCGGTGTTTCTGCAGGTGCCTGCCATGGCAGTGCCTTGTCTGACCCACAGAGGGATGTCACATGGGGTGACCACTGCTGACTGAAGCACCACCTGGGACTTTGGGGTGTGCATTGGCCTTGGAGAGGGATGGGTGCTCCTGGCTCTGCAGGCTGTTCCCAGTAGGCCTCCCTGATGAAACCCAGGGGGGTCATCAAAACGTTAGGCAATAGGTACCATCAGATACACATAGTGACACAAGGGACAATATAGGACATGAGCAATCCAGAAAATGAGCATATTCAACTCTGACATCAGCCCTTTTATCTATTTATAGCTAGAGGATCTTTCTCAGGGCTTGTCTTGTGGTACTTTTTCATCCTTATTTTATGATATTATGTCCTAGAAGTTTTTATTGATTTCCTAAGTATTTTGTCCCTTGGTCTCTTGGTGAGACCAAGAATTTGGCATGTTCATAAGCCAATGAAAGTTTCACCAAAACATAACATATTGCAGTTAGATTTGATAAACTGTTTTAGCTAAAAAGGTCAAAAGTTCTGTTAATCACTCTGAGTGCAACATTTTGCTGGTTTGTTTTATTTTATTTTATTTCAAAATGTATTCAAAACTAATGTATAATCAAAATAATTCATGTTAGAACGGAATTTGTTTTCAAGTAGAACGTTTGATCTAAAACATTTGTTATAATTTTCTAAAAAGTGACCTCGAATACTTTATGCAAGACTGACTAGAACGTGAATAGGCATTGATTTAAACATTAACTTGTTTCATTTTGTTTCTCTTTTGTACCTCTTCTCCTCTAAATGCTTCTATACAAATATTTATATGTATTGTTGGCAATCACCAAATAAGAATGTAAAACTACACACAACTGAGTTATAGTTGTTATTTTAAATTGGCTACTTCTAACAGTAATCATTTAAGAATTAATAGTAGCTATTATATCTAGCTATGTAATTATTTGGTATACTCCCAAATGATAATCTGCACTTAAACTCAAGTGGCTGAAAGTATTGTAATCTATGAAGGAGCACACACCACTGCACACAAGCACCTGAATCCTTACCTAAGACTAGACCCTGAAGCCCTCTTTTCCCGCAGCTTAGGTTTTGCAGCATCTAAAAATGTGGAGTCAGTTGTCAGCAGTCTCTGAGTGGTGGTGGGGTGAGGCTCTTCCCAGGAACACTGTACCAGGGCGGGAGCTACCTTATGCCAAGAGTGGGGATGCTCCTGGAATGCGGCCCCACTCAGGGCTGCCTGTGTGCTTTGCAGAAGCTGAGTCCTGTTGCAGGAGCAGGTTCCTGGGGGACCACACATCGTCCCCTGGGACAGACACCCTCTGCAGCAGTATTTAAGGTGGCGTATGCTGTGCAAGCTCTGGGGCTGAGAGCAGCACCCATGAGTGACCTCATGGTAACAGGGCTTGAACAGCACTGCCTGGTGTGCCAGGCTGGGTCAGCACCAAGGCTGCCACACCTGAACCATGCTCCGACACAGGACGATGACATGCCCTGTCCCTTGCTTCTTTCCTTATGCACACAGTTCTGTTTCCCATGCATGTTATTCATGAGGAGACATAATCTTTTTTTGAATGATATTTGGAGCAATTTCAGCCTGGTTAGGAAAATACATACTTCATAGAGACCAAAGATTTCTCACTGGAATCCATATTGGGTTTTACCCACTAAATCATAGATAATGGGTCTAATACTGAGCAACTATCAGTACCATGAGCTCTCTGTGACCTGTGGTAATGTGAGACAGGAATTTAATCTTCCCCTGCAAACATGAGCTCCTCTTCAGCCCTGTTACCTCCATCGCTGGGCTCGGGAGCAAACTGCTGAGCTGCAGCGCGGTCTGCGTCTGGGTGTCTTGTGTAGCTGACAGCATTCGCTGACACTCTCTCCATAACCCTCAGCAACACATTCAGCTCTTCTGCTTTTCGAGGCCCTACTTGCTTTGATGATTTAGTGTCCTCTTTGATTCTGGCCCCAGGCTTGGAAAAGTGAATGCTGCCAACCTGCTTGGAGCCTACAGGGTATTTTACAATTAATAGCATCCCTGTTGTTTCCTCAAAGATCACTTGGTATTTTCAGCCTGAACTTATCTTTGCCATTGTTTCATTTCCCCTTTGTTTCCCCTAACAGCCTGTTTTGATTTAACTCTATGTGGTCAGACATGACATAGAGTACACGAAGTTGTGTATAACATTTGAAAAGCACATGATCAATTGTCTTTATGTCATTGCAATTTGCACATTGATGCTTGCTTTGCATATTACTCTTGCTGAATTGCCATCAGACCTGCACCTGCAGTCTGGTTCTAGCTGGAGACCTGCATATTTGCACCTCAAAGTGCCTGGCAGCAAGCAAAAAATTGAATTAGTCAATGCTTGGGCCGATGGCTTTCTTTTAGTGCTTTTTCTCAAAGGAAAATTGGCTTTGGTCTCAACATTTTCTGGGAACGTCTGTTTTTTGCAGAGACTTACTGAAGTTTACTTTTCCCAGTTTTCACCACCATTGCTGCTCACTTTCCAAGCAGTATTAATCACCCCAACAAAAAATACCGACCTCAGCTTTTGAAAGTGTACCCCCTTAGGTGTCTTCTTTACGAGCTATGAAAGTCTGCATGAGGTTGCCCAAACATATGTTTGTGTATTTAACATCTCTCAAAACCTGGCAGATGTTACCTGCTCTATCATGTTACGATGCAGAATTTTCAGGTTGCTACGTCTGGAAAACTTTCCCCTGAATAAAGTGTGGGCTTGCAGCAGGCTGATACTTAGCTCACACAATCTAGTGCTAATCTCTTGGCCCATGTCCATAAAGCTGACCAAATCATGAAGACCTTTCTCAGAGAGGTATTTATTCTGTTTCTTTAGTGAGGGATAATTAATAGCTTTGGATTCCCACCAGCCATTTGAGTGAATGGACAGGACAGCAGGAAACAAGGATGAGTAACACTGGAGTCAGAAGTTCTTAGAAAGAGAAGTCCTCCTCTGCTTCAACATTATTTTGGTTGCTTATCGCTTCTTGATGTACAAAACTTGGCTTCCAAGCTATGATGCTAATAAAGGGCCACATTTTTTTGTGCCTCTAGCTCCCCTGGCTTTTCCTGAGCTTCCACCAGGGATTAATTTGGCCCAAAGCATCCACTCACAACTTCTATGCTTGCGGGGGTAGGCAGGCTTTCTGGCATGTGCTATGCCGAGTCATTACAAATTCGGTCTCTGGGACACAGCTGTGCTGGGGCTGCTGCTCTCTCTCACAGACACTTCATGCAGCCTCAGGCTGCTGACACTGCTCGCCTCCTTGCTGCCTTTCCACCTTGCCTTGCCTCACTGGGCCAAAACACAGTTATCGCTCTGTTTGTCTCCCTGCCCTTTCTTCGGCATCAGCAGCACGGATTGCTGGGCTCCTGCACCCGGTCATCCTTGCGCCCTGCATGCGAGTGGCTGCCAGTGGTCATTCATTCTGCTGCGTCATATGCAGCTTTCTGCTTCTTATAAAACAGATGATGGAGTTTGAAGCAGCACTGGGCGCCTGACTAACACTTCTAGGATCTCAAGTCTTCCTTTGACAGCACTAATATAAAGGAGAAAAGCTTTCTAATTTCACGTGTCCAATTTCTGTGGCGTTACTTTTCTAATATAATTATTTTTTTTATCTAGTAATCCAGACAAAAGAAAGATCTGGTGGTTGTGACTAGAAATAAGCCAGAATTTGAACAATTTATTCCCAGTGCTGGCAGTTCTCGATTTTTTTTTAAAAAACACCCGCAAACCCCAATACAAAACTGTTTACTGCTACAGTAAAACCCAGTAATTAATAAAAATAATAAAAAAGTAAATACCCTTCCAGACTGTATAAAAACCTACTTGCCACTAGGGGAGAAATAGAAAGAAGTTGATGAGGGAAAGGTATGGCACTACAAACCTTGACTCTGCATTCAGAGCTGGGGTTAGAAGGGAATTAAAATGAAACAAGTCCTAAATTTCCTTGGTCTGGGGTTTCACATTAGCAAACCCAAAAGTTCTTGCCAATTTTGCCAATTTTTTTTTTTAAGTTTTCAAGTCCCCAATTTTATCTTCTTTTACTTTTGTCACTTTTCCATCATAAAGCCAAATTTTGATGGTAGAAGAGATTACAGTATTTTGCGTAGATTTTCTCAGACATGTAGATACCTGCAGTTTAGTCCTGAACAGCCACAATCACCCCCTTTTGACCAAAATGTCTCCTGTGATCCTCCCTGAGCAGTGGGTGTTAGTCACTGCTCTATATTTGCATATGAAATACACCAAACAATTTATGCTACTGCTTTCCCCAGAGGTTATAGAAGAGAAGGTGTTTGCAATCCATGAAGGTCTCCATTCCTTTCCAGGGCAGCTCTAGAGAGACATGGCAGGTTTTTTTCAGCCAAGCCTTATGTGTGCCACCCTCCTTGTCCCCAGTCTAAGCCACTAATTGACGGTGTCCTTCATGGAGGCAGGACACTATTAAACTTTTTGTGGGGTCAGTAGGCTTTGCTACAAAACATCTTCTTCTCTTAAATCTGAGCCCGGGTTTAAAATTTCACACCAGCTTCCAACACTAGCACTTTCGTTTTGTCTTTTCACTTGACAGAACCTGACCTATAGATTTTTTCTCCTTGCAGCTTATATAGCTAAAACACATCTAAAAGCCAAGCAGCCCCTACTTTGTCATGTACTTTCACAGTACATCTTGCTGTGAGGATCCTGGAGGCTTCTCTGCAGTGTGTTTGCACTACAACATTCTCTTTCCTTTTCTTCAATCTAAAAAAGCAGAAGGTCCCTGCAGCCTCAGCAGAAATACCTGTGGCACCACTCACGAGTGCTGCCCGCGCACTATCCCTGGCATGAGACGGCAGGTCGCAGAGCAGCACATTCTGTTTTCCTCATTTCTGCTGTGCAGAGGTTCTTTGAACATAGCCTGTGCCTCCAGAGTAAAACCTAAGATATGTCAGGCTGAGTTAATTTGTGGGCTAGACAAGCTTAACAGTATCCCTGTAAGGGTTTTGCACAGAATGTACCGGTGTCTCCAGACTTGGAAAGAGTTCACTTTTCTGAGTCAGGCAATGGGAGCCAAATTCAGATGTGAATCTGAGTTCTCCAGTTCTGGAGGGAGTCTGTGAGTCGGTGTATTTTACACCTTCTTCCGCCTCCCCTCATCCCGGGAGTGCATTATGCTGACCCAGCTTCCCTCAGATTTAGTTTTCATTTAATGTTCACTGAGATGCACTCAGGCTCACATCCACCAGCCACAGTATAAATCCCCCGGCTTTCTACATGAGCTCTGAACCTGGCCATCCAAAGCTGCATTTAAAGAATTTAAGGAAGTCTTAAGTTAGTTAACCCTCCACCAAAGGGCTGAGAGAGACGAGTGGAGCAAGTAGAGCAGCTAATAGGAGAGCATAAATTCAAACTGGGCTTTTCCTATTCTTTGCTTTCTGACTCTGTTGAGTGAATATTATTAGCTGGCCTAAGATACTAACCTAAGATACTCCTAAAAGTATTCTAAGTTTGTGTTTAAGTATTGAACTGGTGAATTTTCTGATGTATTTTTTGGGCCCCTGGTCCTATGCTGACAGGCACCAAAGACCCCAGCCAATCCAGAGCTGCAGAGGAAAGCTCAATGTGTAATCTCGTCCCACCACCTGAGCTAGGATTGGCATGGGCCAAACCTTAGCTAAAGATTAAATATTTGTGTATGCCATACTAATGTATATACGTTAACATGCATCTCATTATCAACAATGTAATTACCAACACTTTTCTCATTATTTTAATTACTCATAAATTTAATTGTCAACATATATGCTATTGATATCCTGGAGACAGCTATTTACAACCTCACACAAAAAGAGAGATATACTGAAAAGCACATTTATAGCTAAAAACTTAGCATACATATGTCATCAAGAGTATATCTCATTTCCTATCCAACAGTGACTACACTTTGAGGCACCTTGGATATTTTGATTTAGATTACCTAATCACTCTAATACTCCGAATCATATTTGCTCTGTCTTCACAGTTGTGCAATAACATTGTCATGAATGGAAAGAAGAGTTTGGGTCTATGTACCTCTTGACAGGTAGAGGCTTTACAACATGGGTGACAGAAACTGCTCTGTATAACTTTGAAATAACAAGGACTTTGGTATTAAAGCTTTACTGCAAATTTTAGAACCGTTTGCTGATGGTAACATTTGAAGGAAGCATCCTACAAAGACTCCACTTGCACTTTATTTGAGATATGGCATATCCAGTTGCAAACACTTTGCACTGTAGATATCATGTACCAATGCTGATCTTTTCCAGTGTATAATGCCACTGTATGATGTGTCTCATTGACTTACCAAGCATGTAGGTTACCACACTGGGAGGTTCTGCATCTTTCGAGTTGTTCAGATTTAAGGAGCACTCAGATGGAGAAATAAATTCACCACAAGAAAAAGTTCTTTGTCCATTCAGAAGCAAGGCTGGTGACCCTCAACACAGATCCTCTATGGTGACTTTGCTATCTAGCATGGTGGCATGCTTACACTGAAATCAGAAGTGTGAAGCACACTAGATGCTCATATGCTGTACCCAAGCCAGCTTTGAATGGCCATTTTGCAGAGTGTAACTGTGGCAGAATGAGAATAATGCCTGAAAAAGAAGTCTGGATGAAGTCTTAAGAATAAGCTCTTTGGGGGATATTTGGCATTAAAAATAACAAAGCTACTTGGAAAGCTTTACCATCAAAATTGTCAGTGAAATAGTTATGGTCACATTGGCTTTGTTCACATTTCAATTTAACTGTTTTGATGGAAAAGATCTTAAATTTTTTAGGCAACCTATTTTCAGAAATGCTTGTGGGCACCATGCTGAGAAAGTCCTCAGGGAGAGTAAGAATTGCACATATCTTATGGGGAGGAACAAGTTATTTGCCTGAAATAGTTTTCCCATCCATGTCAAAATTGGTTGTCTTTGGTGGTACTCTACACTAGGATTACCTGTGGTGTTCTCACTCTCTGGATAAATAACACGCTTCAGTTTCCTGGGCTGCTAAGCTGGTACTTTTCATCAGCACTAAATTCACATTGAAAAGAAAAGGAAATGAAGCCATTATACTTTAGTTAAGGAAATGTTCCAAGAAAGAAAATAGCATAGCCTTAATCCTTTCTTATGACAAAGGGACAGTTTTCACAGGTTACACATGATAAAAGTATAATTTTTCATTGGGTATTACTGTCAGAGAGCCATAGAAAAGATTTTGTAAAGGGTGTGATTTATTTTTATAGAAACAGTTTCTCCTTCCAAACATGAATTAAAGTCAAGGTTGTATGTGCTTGAATTTGGACCAGTTTCTCATATATTATCTTCTTCTATTGCTTGCTAAAGTGGAAGAGACAGAAGGCCCCATGAAGAAAACATCTCTCAGCATCAGCCAAATTAGGGAACACATGCTTTGAAATGAAGGAAAGGTGATCTCTCAGGGTAGTTTATTCCATCAACAATTTCCCGGATTCTCAGGACATTTGTAAGTAGTGTAATCTCAATTTCCTTTTCCTCAGCACTTTATAAAATTGAACATATGTGAAGAAAGGGGAAAAATAACTGATCATGTTTAGGTGTGACTACACTACTGCTGTGACTTAACGATTGAGTTAGAACAGGGCTCTGGAAATGGCAAGGACAATGAACTCTCTCTTTTTTTTCCTTGCTCTAATGACTATCTCCTTCAAAGATTAAGGAAAAATACAGTTTCCCTTAGCAAACAGAAGGCCTGCTTTTCTGACTTTGAATTAAAAAATGGAGAAATTTGTAACTGAGTTATTCCTTTTTAATTTCTGAATTTTTTTATTTCTTCTCCCCCATATTCTTCTCTCTTTCAGTAATTTACGAAAGGAGGAACGATGCCGAAAACAAAGAAATTATCAACAGAACAGTTTTACCTTTCTCTGCTGCTTTTAAATGTCAGAAGAAGGATTAACTTGGCGTTTAGATCAACATGGAAATCAGGTACACATTCTGCACAGCTTTGTGGTCTGTGACAGGTTGTTTAAACTTCCTGTGCTTCACTTCCCTTTGTACAAAGGCTGCATAGAGTACCCAACTTGGACTACTCAACTGATATTTGTTTCATTCATCTCTGTGAAGCTCCAGGGAAAGCTGTTAAGAGCACAGTATATAGCTATCATAGGCTGATGTGTCCTTCTTTTTCTAAGGCGGAGGAATGCTGTTCATAGATGAGGAAGAAATCAGTTGTTAGTATCGTGTTCATGTAAAAGACACTACCTAGCAGTATTTGCTCAAAGAAGGCTTTGTAAACTTGGGTGTAGAGCTGTTTCCCTACAGAGCTTTGTCCCTGCCACCAAGCTCAGATTGCACTATTCCTTCTCGCAGCCCTCAACCTTTCCTGGTCTTAGATGTTTTACTGTTCCTGAGGATGTATCCCACCAGTGAAACTCAGCTGGATGGGCAGAAGGGACTGCCACCTCGTGCTCTCTTCCCTTTCCAAATCTCCTTTCTCATCAGTCCCTTCCCACACGTATAGTTGCCCCATTGGGTTTGCTGGTGGGGCTGCTTTGGTATGTTTTCCAACCTGTGTCAGTCCAAAACTGCCAGGCTACCTAGAATACTTTTTTTGTTTGCTAACCTGGATGAATCAGATAAGGCAGTGCTCTTGTGAGTATATCAGCTGACAGACTTGAGTGGGACAAGGGAGAGCAGGTGGGAATCCTTTTACACCCCATAGTGGATTCTACTATAGATTTTGTTGGGGTTTTTTACAAATGGGAGCTGGGGAAAGAAAAGCACACTGAAATAAATGGTGGTTGGGTAGCTTCTGCAGAAGCAGGCAGGAAAATGAGCAGTTGCAGTCTACAGGAAAGGGATCATTTCCACCCAGAACTGACAAAGACAAGACCAGAACAAATTAATCTATTTCATATCATGTTCTGGCTCTAGCTGGTTAGCAGCACAGCATTCTTTGTCATTTCAGTTACTGTTCTCTGATACCTTGGTAGCTGAAGGTGATCCCTTATGTAAGTAGACTGCATTTCCCCACTCACTTATGGTGGATAACAACTTCTGTAGCCTGAGAAAACCCCTAACCAGAAATGAACATCAGAACAAACACAGCTGGGACAAGTTGCTTGCTGATACGAGTCAATAAATAGTCACTGCTAGTCTGAACCTAGTTCACATCAATGGTCTGGTGCACAGTGTGATTCTGCCATATGCATACTCAAAGGTTTCCCTGTTCCCATTTTCTGCTCACTGCAAAACTGAACAAACCAATGAAAATATAGAAGTAAGGTTTGGATCCTGTATAAGAGAGTGGTTTTTGTTCCCCCACGTCACTTTTCTCCTTTGACAACAATGTGGTGCTTTGTCTCCATACAGCAAATTGTATGAAGATGACGGTAAATGGAGTTTAGTAGCTGCAGATCTGGATGACAGGCTCTTCCCTTGCAAGAGAGCTTAAAGAGCTATTAAAGGGCAAGAGAACCACAGAGCCCCAGTGCAGCTGAGCCTGGGATTTCTGCCAGCAGTGGAAGCTGTTGTTAGTTGAAGGCTGCCCAATCTGTCCAGACTTCATGAGCAACTACAGGTTGGGGTCAGATCCAGAGACTCTGAAGCCCAAGGTGAATTGCTGGGTCTTGATGGATTGTATTGTGGATGATTGGTCAATGTGCCCCTGAGAGCAGGCTCTCACATCTAGCAAGAAATGGGTCGGAGCCTCCCATGCATCCCTGAGTTATGCATCTTTGTAGGTCCCCTAATCTTTTGCATCTCTGCCAGCTTTCTCAATGGAAGGAATGATGCACCAGACATTTGAGCATCACTTACACTTATGAGTAAGCACTCCCCCCCCCCCTGCTTGATATCAAGCAGAAGTTCAATACTAGGGCTTGCGTCATAGGGACTCCAGTTCCTCCCAACCTGTTTAAATAGCCAGTTTCAAATCTACAGCCTGAGCAGCAAAGTCTGCTAGAACAGCAGTTTTGTCCCATCAGAGTGCTATGTCAGTCAAACATATTCTGAGTGCTTATAGCAGTGCCATGAGATCTGCTCTTTTCTAACTGCTCTTAGATGAGACCATGGTTAGAGTTGTTTTCTATCATGAAGATATAGACACAAATTTTTAAATTTTTCATTTATGTCTCTATGTCTGTAGTTTTGCTCTCTCTTTAGGGTTCAGAAACTGATGCAGTTTCAGAACTGCATCTGAACATCACAACAGAATGTGCAAAAGTTGCTTTATTCTTCTTGGATTCCTTGATGTTGAGGTGGTTGGCTGGCGGCCCTTTGGACAAGTTCGAGTGCATGTACCCATAGGTATATAGGTCCAACAAATACCAATAGGGGCATCATTTTAAGTAACATGTACTGTATTCAAGGGATTTTCAAGGAAGTTGCATCCCACTCCTTTGACAATTGGGAAATTAACTGTTTTAAGTTAGTTCCTTGGTCACCAGATAGTGTCTCTTCTGCTGTGAGACAGTCCTCCTGTGAGCAGGTAAGGCAGCTTTAACTTTGTTCTGTGCTTGTCAGCTCCAGATAACTGTAGTCTGCTGAAGAGAAGCACTTGGCAAAGATGAGTGGTCAATTCAGAAGTACTGATAGTTCTATCTGATCGATATTTGCAACCACTAAAAGGCCGGAGATGACCCGTGCAAAAATAGTTCAGTCAAGGCAGATGAGAAGTTGCTTAAATTTCTTTTCATCAAACATGTTATGTAAGATGAACAAATAGATCAAACCAGTAGACTCTATTAACAACATTTTCCAGCTTTCAATTGGTGCATCTTTGCTCTAACTCACAGGAGAAATATGTTCTCAGTTGGAATGTGCACGTATCCTTATCCTCTGTGGTACAGCTCATTCTTGTTTGGAGGCTTTCTTGCACAAACTGGGAATGGTCAGACTGAGAAGCTTCCAAGTGTGACACACTCCAGGTTTTTCTTGTGGTGTGTCACTCTCTTTTCTTCCTTTTTCATTGTACTGCCCACTTTTTCTAATGCTTTAACTGAAAAGAAGACAATAAAGGAGGAATTTTGTAATTTTGATAATGTCAGAACAAAATGTTTCACATTTTCAGAATTCCACTTTCCTCCCCCACATTGTTTGGCTGAAACAATTTGCTGAATTCAATCCAAACTCCCAAATAGCTTTAGTTGTCCTGCATTTTTTGGCAAGTAAACTATTTGTCTAAAAATTTTTGTCTGGCTCTAAAATTTATCTCAAAGTTCTCTTAAATGAGATCTAAAACAGAACAGTTGTCACTGCCATATTTTTTGGGAAAAAAAATGTCTGTCCTCCCATGGTTAAAAGCATCATGAAACAGTGACCCCAAAAGCTTTGATGTTAAAGTTGGTAGTCAAACACAGCACAAATAATTACAGGCTTCCTACTTTTGTGCCCTTGAATTTTCACTGACTTCTATCCTCACATGCTCCTAAACTGTGGCACTGCACTTCTGAATATGTGCTGTTTTCCATCTCAGAGGAGACTTAACTCAATCTTTGTTATACATCCAGTATCTAGGTTGTATAATATGTAATTAAATAATGCTTTTTATGTGGTTTGGGGTCCATGGATAAAAGACAAAAGAGAAATTCAAATTGTTGTTCTCAGGAAGTTTATTACTTTGTGTTCATGATATACTAACTCTGCAGACTAGACTTGCATAAGTAATTTCACTTTTTGTAACATCTCTAACTAATCATAGTTGCAGTATGACAGATCCAAATTGGACAGATGTTTCTTAAAAATGAAATGTCCAAAGGCAATAGTGTTGAAGTTGCCAATGAAAAAACAAAGACATCTGTACTTTTTAACAAATTTGAAAGTGTTTTTATTCCTTCTCCTATGTTTCTGTAATTTTAGGTCATGTTAGAATCAGTCTGTGTTACTGATTTGTGAAGTCTATTGTCTAGTGATGTCAAAAACTGCAAATGAAATCTATTTAATTTGGTATCACTCTGTGAGCTTCACTGTGCTTTCCAAATATTTCTTCATCTCTTCTTGGGGTGACAATCTCTCATGGGCTGTTAGACCAGCAAATGCATATTTCATGCACTTTCATGTGTCTATCAACTTACAGCACAATTCCCGTGCACCTCTTTTTATCTTTCTTTTCTGACTCTGGTGTTCATATAAAAAAGACTGATTTGACATATCCATGCTAATTCAGTCTCTGTATCTTAGGGAGATTTTACAATACGATATTTCTGTTTCACATTGCTTGCTTGTTAGTTTATGGGTAATGGTGTTTTTCTGAGTAATAGATCTGATGAAATCCTCACACTGGTGATCTAATAATTTTTAATAGGGTAAAAAGGTACAGGCAAGAGCCATATTACCTAACAGGGTCAGGCTGTCTTCTACTTTACTTTGTTCCATTCTGCAAGAAGGCTGATGTACTGGAAAATTCAAGTGATTTCGAAGTGTGGTATCAAAGCCTAAGTAGAACAAGACTGGAGTGTGAGAGAAAGAAAAACAGAGTGAATATTTGTCTCACTCTGTATACACTTAATTTATTTTGGGAGGTGTTTCACTGAAATCAAAGTTGCAAGCTGTCACCCTTACAGAAAAGACCATTACCTTGCAGGATAAGAAAGACAGTCAGGGGGACAGTTCTACTGCAATATAAAATATAAATACCATATAATAGATGTATATTTTTCTCTATCTCAGCTTTTAAGTCCAGAAAGCACATCTGGTTTTTTGTACCCATTTTAAAAAGACTAATCTGAAGCCCAGGTCCAGATTTCCCAATAGGCTGGAAAATGGGTGGACCATTTTTTAGTGGTAGTCTAGCACTTCTTGACTGTAATTTTTTTAAACAACAGGTATTTTGGTTTCATGTGAACATGATGCAATTTACCCTTTCAGAATCTGCCTTCCAGATGTGTAAAGTCTGTGATCCTGGACACACGTGGACAGAGAAGCGGATGCCCTTTCCAACAGGAGCCATTGGCTTCTTGTATTATCAAAACACCCAAGCTCTTGGCTGTCTGAACTCGTGGAAGTGAACTGGAACTTAACTTAAAGTATCACTCTTTTAAAAATTAATTTAACTAATATGTCTCACATATAAATAAACATTTCAAGATGCATAGGTATTAATACAGCTTACTCAAAGCAGAATTGAAATTGTTTTCCTTCTCAGATACATTATCTACATTTTCAAATATACCTTGGGCTTCCAAACTATGGCAATAAGATATTTAGTGTTAATTTTACACTAAGATTTCTGTTATAATTAATTGTTTAAATGGTGACTTTTCATTTTTCTTTAGCAAATCTTTGAGGACTGTCCATCAAATTATTAGAAATTCTATGAAGTCCTTGAGACTCTAGAATGCTGCCTTCAAAAAAACATGAATGGGGCTAGACACTTAAACTAATCTTATTTAATGAAGATTTAAGTATTCATTTTTAATTTGAATATTGTCATTAGAATATATTTAAAACCTCAGCTGGATGATTTTTCATATTGTATTAGCAAATTAATGTTATAAGTAAGCGAGGCTTTATAAAGATAATACTAACTAGTTTATGACTACCTTTTGAATGATGATCCAATGTTTCATGAGCTTTTATTGCTTATTAATCTAGCATTAAAATGGAAAGTAAGAAAACATCTTAGAGTAATTATTGACCTGTTCATCAGCTAAAAGAAAAACCTGAGGTAATTAAAGTTCATTTAATAAGTGCCTGCCTACAGTGAAGACCCCATAGGTCATGGCGTTGGCGGTAGAGCGTTGTCAGCCCTTGCAACAGTCACTTTAAGAGGGTCAAAGTGGGTTCTGCCTCTTCTGCCAACAAGGAGGGACAGGAATCTGAATTTTTGTTTTTCTCTCCCCAGGTACATTATTTAAAGCAATTTCATTCCCTCAAATAAGAAAGGTGGCTCTTTAGACTGTATGGTCTCCATGCATTGTGCTGCTGCCTTAGTGGGATATCAACTTTAATTCCACTGAAGTTACTCTGTATTTAGATTTTAGTAGTGAAAGGAGCCTTCAGCAGTTCAAAGTGTAGTTAATGCTGCTCATTTCATAGTCTGACTGCCTAAACTGTACAACCTGAGACACATAGAGAAGGGCAGAAATGGAAGTGGAGGAGGTATTAAAAGGAAAAAAAGCCACTAATAAATGATTCATACAACTGCATATCCGGGTTATATATATGTACACACATATATATATATACATGTATATTTGTATATACGTATATACATGCATACACACACACACACACACACGTATAACCTTTTTCTACTGAAGCCAGTGCTTTAGCTTCAGTACACAGTCACTGGTAAAAGCCCTATCTATAATTAAAGGTAAGACTACATCTACTTCCAACTTTTACCAGAGGCTAACAGGTGGGAGGGATTCAGGCTTAGGGTTTTAGTTTAGCTAATGCCATCCTGTGCATAGAGACCATTTGATAGATTTGAACCTTGACTCTAAGTCCCCAAATAGTCAGGGTCTTGATCTGAAATTGTGGTTTAGGCTCTACCTGAACTGCTCCATCACAAAGATGCTAACACAGCATTCAGTAAAGACCTATTCTGAGGTAATATCAACACATGCTTCATTCTTTGGCTACAATGCAATTCTTTGCTTTGTTTCCCATGACACTTTTTGTTGTTATTGCACAAGGCTTTCCAAAGAGTTAAATGGTAGTATGTTTACTTGAGACTGATAGAAAAGTTCTTTCAGGGCTCAAAAAGCATTTCTGTATTTCTAAGAAGCTTTCAAAATATGATGGCCAAAATATTTTAAATATGTGTCCCTGTGGTGATGTCATCCTCAAGGGAAACATACTTCTGATATGAAGTATTCCCATTAGGAATTTTGGAGATCTTGCATCTGTATTCTTAACCTCAAGAGGTTATCAAATGATAATAGTTAATTGTAAAATGGGATGTCATCTAATGGAGTGCTGGCAGGCATGTTGGCCGGTAGTTACAGGTCATTGCACAAATATTTGTAGAGGAAGTGAAGGCTTCATTTGGCGTTAACAATCAGACATCTTAGACAAATATTCATGAAGTGAATAATGTTCTGATTCAGGCAGAATCAAAGCCTTGCTGGTCATTTTGGGTAGCACAGCCATGCATGCACACCAGAGGGGCAGAAAAGCTGTAGCAGATCTCTGGGATTGAAGCCTGCAAAGTTATTCCTGAGCTAGCCGTGACCCCCCAGCTGCTGAGCATCAGGAACACTGCACTGTTATCTTGACCACCAGACTCACCGTATTTAGGAAATACTGACTCTCCTGTGCAAGGATTTGGGAAGTAGCAGCCTGAAGAAGGAGCCCTGTGAGTGGGGAAGCCCAGCACAGAGAGTACCTTCAAAGGCTAAAGAGGAGTCCATGGGTGAACGTCCTTCCCTTCCTCCCCCAGCTGAGAAAATTGGATGCTGCCAGGGAAGCTTTGCTCCCCTTTGGAAGGAACTTGTTTCTCCACAGCAGTGACAGTGACCGGATCTCCTGTCCCAGAGAGGCAGCATTTACTCCTGTGTTTCTGACCTGGCACCAAGACACTGTGGTACCTGCCTGAGGAGGCAGCTGGTGATAAAACTCTCTGGAGAGAAGTGGTTTGAGTGTTGACTTTCATAAGGAGTAGTTTCCAGTGGCTGACCCTCTCCTGCTCCTTCAGCCTGCAGCGAGGAGCACTCCACCTCGGCACATGATTTTCCTCTAGCAGTGTTAGCAGACAAGAAGTGGCAGATGCTATAACCCAGTTGGCCACCAGCCGGCCACCAGCCGGATTTGAGCACAGAGGGTCCCTCGAGAAAATTAATCCAAATTAACCAGAGATGCAAAGCGGATTTACCAGCTGTAATAAAGCATTCATCTTCAGATTTAGTTTAACTCCATTATGAGCGGAATTAAACTATGCTGAAATCAGGTCACTTTAATTCTGAATACTAACACACCCACAAGAGTTTGATGTGGTGTAACTAACCCATGTAAAGCTAATTCAGATTCCAGGTTTGTCCCCCTGCAGACAAGGCTATGCTGTATCTCACAGTGTTACTTCAGCGGTAGAGCTGACTGCAGGGAGTGGGGTCCTGCCCTGATACACCCCCTGCTTCACCCAGTAGAGGAACTGGGGCAGAAGCAGGCCTTAAAGGTTGTTTTCCTGATGAAGCAGATTGGAGCACTCAGGCCTGCCAGTGGCACTGTCTTCAAGCAATGTGAAGCACCACGCAACATGATATAGCTGTGCTGGAAGAATGCAAGCCCACGCTGTGCGGAGGCTGCGGGTTTGGCTGCAGAGCCTGCTCCTTCCCCACTCGCTGGGGTGATGATGGCCCCAGTGTGAACAGGATTCCTGGGATGGCATGAGAAGTCAGATTCCTGTGATGAGTTGCTCAGCAGAGATATCAAACTGGCTCTGATTTCCATGGGGTGCCAGCAGTTGACTGCAGTTAAAGGCAGAGGGCCTTGTGTGCAGGAATTCAACGCCACTGAAGCTGGCTCTGCTGAGGAGACCATGACCGTACTGGGTCCTGCCATGTGTGCAGCGTAGAGGTGTCTGATCATAAAGTGGCAGGAAAATTTAGTCTGGTCCCTGGTCCGAAGTTCACAGTGAGCTCCTCTGGTGTTTGCTTAGTCCTTCTTCAACCCCAACCTCAATTTTAAGATTTAAGAGTTGTATGGCAGATGAGGCCTATGATCTGCAGCACAGTGCTTGGGTTGCCGAGCATGCTGGCTCTGCTGGCAGCAGGTTTTGAGCTGACCTTTTGGGCAGAGCAAGTCTCACCCCTCTGGCTCTCATCTCTTTCCTCGGTGGTCTGTCTATGTCTGACCCACTTGCAGCACAGTGCGGAGGCCTCTCTCAGCTCCAAGAGATGCAGCTAGGATGCCTGAGTTGTGTGTCATGCATGATAACAGATGCCACAGCAAGCTGTTGGGAAAGACCTCCACATTGTAAGGAGCCCTGCTTGGCACAGCACACCTCCTGGGCAGCTCAGCACCATCATCCCTCCTCACCTTGTGCTCTGCCTGCCCCAGACCTGCATGGCAATAAGCATGGGAAAGGAGCAGTCCCAATCTGGTGCCAGCTCTCTCCATCAAACTGGAGGTTTCTGAGCAGTGGTGTTCGAAGACTAAATTAGGCCAGCTTGAAGTAGCTTTCTGACCTGAAATCTGTGTGTCTGTCAGATAGACAGATGACAATACCTTCTCTTGGTTTGAGGCACCTCTGTGTCCTTGCTGTGCAAGCCATGTTGGAAGATGTCCTCGTGTACTCAGAAATCTCTTCTGGACTCCTGGAGAGGGAGATAGGGGGTCACTGAAAGTACCAAGTTTAGTCTTGGACTTCTTTTTTTCCACAGTTCTGAGGATAATCCAATGAATTATACATCTTCCTAATTGGCAGGTATTATACTGATATCTTAGCTCCTGCTCTTCAGAGAAAGGCACACACATAAGAGTTTAAGAGGCTGGATCTTAACCTCAGATTGTTAAACTTCATGTTGTTGCCTTAGCAAGACCTCATTTCAATAGACAGAATCAAGAATAAACCATGTATTTCTTATCTCACCTACATCAGTGTATTACATGTAAAAAATGAAAAGGCAGAAAATATGCTGGTGGTGGTATTTTAGAAAGTTTCTTCATATGGATCTAAAAGAATATATTTTCAAAATTCTGACTCTTAAGAAATGTATTCATTGTTCTTCGCTTATGAGATGCACACAAGCTTTTTCACCCTCTTGAATAATACTCTGATAATCATCAACAACATGCAGAGACTTACCCATGTGGATTGAGACAAGATTTAAATAGATCAATGTACAATTATTTTTACACTGTAGACTCTAAAAAACAGCAAAACTTTGAATTGTCAAGCAAGCTAAGACATATCTGAGGTTGATGCATCCAAAACAACATATAATGACTCCATCTTGGGCTTTTTATATCCGTTAGGAACAGCTAAAATATGCCTCAGCATCAAATGCTGTAAATTTCTGCTGGAAGAAGGCCACAGAAATCACAGGTGAGTCATTTCTCTAGTTCTGCACCACCACGGATGCTGAAACTTCCATGCAGGTAGCCAAACTACCATGTGCAATGAGAAATCAACACTCACATTCTCCCAGGCATGACAACCAGAGTAGACAAGATTTGCCTTTCTTTCTCCCATGTGAGCTATGAAAGATGCAGGAAGTCTCCTCTTATTGGGCATTTCATTTATCTACACAATATGTACAGCTCACAATACCTCGTAAGTAATATTGTTGTCATCCCAGATGCAATCAGTTAATTCTTATGATAGTCAGATCGATAACACCATTGGGAAATCTACTTAGATTGTTCTCTCAGACTGGGAAAAAGTACAGAATAATGATGAATGCTCAAGAAAATGTATGATTCTGATTCATTAAATTATATCATTAATAATGCTTTGTGTTGTAAATATGCCACTAAGAGAGACCTTCAGAATCTAATCAGTTTGTCACAAGGTTGTCCAGCCTTTCAAAGGCTGGGAGATTAGGTGCCAGGTTTCACTCATGACAGTCCATGTTTTAAATAACAGGTGTCAGAGAGCCTGTGAGGAGCTGTTTGACTCTTACATCTGTATGTTGCACTGATTTTGCTATACTCCCAGCCCCAGACAGGGTCAGCAGAAAAGACAGTAGGCTGGGCAGAGATGCCTGGTATGCCACCAGTGGGGCTTTTCTGTCATGAATGGTAGGACCAGAAATCCCCGAAGAACAGAATGTATTTTCTTGATATAGAAAGCAATTTACACAAAACAAAACCAGCTTTGAAAAACATAAAATAGTCAGGTCGAATTTCTGTATCTGCAAAGTAACAAAAAATTGCAAAGAAATGTATTTTGTAGTCATATTCAAGAAACCACTGAAATTGTCTACATTTCTACCCTAAGGGTGAAGAAACATTTACATAGAACTTGACTGGTGTCATTGCTATTATTTTCCAGAGGACTTCATTCTAGAAACTGATTTTCTTTAAAGTCATGTTCCTTTTTATAATTGTATTTACCTTTTTTTGTTTGTTTGCTTGTTTTATGCCGCAAAACAACCAGGAAGTTGCATGTTAAGGGGTTTTCTTCTTCTACACTTACATAAGGTATTAATAAGTAAAATCTGACATTATCTGGCTCTTTGGAGAATCACTAGAAAAAGCAAGGATTGTTTACTTTAACTTGTAATAATTAAAATGATTGGCGGCTCTTAGGTTTTCAGTAAAGTCTTCTTCTATTAAAAATATTAAAATTGAAGCTAAATGAGAGTTAAAACACTATTTAAAATATTTTAATTAGCTTAAAATTATTGTCTTGCAAAAAGCTTTGCAATTGCAACACCTCTTTACTAATCCCCCAGTTACTGCATCTTCTAGCCTAGTGGGAAAGTGAACAACTAACATTTAAAAATTTTTTTTAAAATTTATTTTAAAATCTGAACCAAACTAACTCAAAATCTTAAGACCCTATAAATAAAACAGAAAGAAACAAGAAATGAACAGAAGTTCCCTTCCTCATCTTTAATTCACTAGTACGGACATGCTTAAGTTTTGGAAAAGAGCTGTTAGGATGTCTAGATTGATTAGTTCCTCTCGAGTTGCAATTTTTGTGATTGATAAGAAGTGATAGAATTTGGTTCACCTCCCTCTTCAGTTCAGATGTTACTGCCCCTATCTCACTCTCACCTATTCAGAGAAGAAATGTCATATGCAGCATGCTATTATTTTTTGTTCAAGTGAAAGGACATGTTATTTATAAAACATACTCGCTTTTCCACACCTAAAGGGCAAACCGGAGCCTTTTGACTTTCCACCTTTCCAGATGTGAAATTCCAGATCAGACACCAACCTAGAACAACCTTTTTTATGGGCCATCTCTTCACCTCTCTTCCATTTCTTTTCGCTGCCAATAAATTGCATGAAAAGCAGTTCTGGCTGTCTGAACACTTTGTCTTGGAAAGAGCATAGCAAGTTTTGAGTGGCCTTCGACTTCCTAGTGTTTCTTGGTACAGAAAGATTTAGCATCAATAAGGAAAAATAAGAAAAATAAACAGATAAACTTTTCTTCTAATTTACAGCGCAGTCTGATAAAGGAACAAGTTGCACCTTATCAACCCCCCTCTCCCCCATTAGAAGGAATCAGGTCCAATTGGCCCAAAGTTTCTAATTTGAGATTGGGAATAGTTCTACTTAAGCCTTAAGCTTTTTTATAATGTTGAAAGTCTTATTCTGTCAGCTTGCCCATGTTGTGTTGTCTAGAAGTATAAATCTAGTTAACTCCCTAGAAAGGGTGTCTTTGCATAAAACCAACAAATAATACTTAAGGGCACCAGAATCTTCTACTTTCACCGCTTGGTATCTTCACTCAAAAATATCTTGCTCTGTGGTGATTCCTACTGATTTCAGCTAAGTGCAGGCAGTTATTTTTGATCACTGAGGACAGTGGAAATTCTACATTGTCCACCTTTCGAGGAAACATCTCACAGTGTTTTAAGGAAACATCTCATGGTGACGCAATATGGCTAACCTTTTGTAAATACATTTACCTTGTTTCAAAGATGCAAAAAACCCACAGTGAGAAGAATGAAAAACAACATTCTGAATATTATTGAGTACTGATAAGTACTGAGTATTGAAAGACATTCAGAATTTTAAGTATTGAAAGTTATTTAAACTTGAACCATTAGGGGAAGGACATTACAACCCACAGCTAAGTGAGGAAAGAGTAGTCAGTGGAAAGAAAATATTGCAGGGTAATGGGACCAAGGAAGGCCCCAGGAATGGTAAAAGAGAGTGAAGCCTGCCTCAAGTATAGGTACACCAAAGCCCAGAGCCTGGGAAACAAGCAGGAAGAAGTAGAGCTCTGCATATATTTATAAAGCTACAGCATCACTGGAATAACTCAGATGTGGTGGGGCAGGCTCACATGACTGCAGTGCTATAATAGATACAGGCTCTTCAGCAGAGGCAGGGAAGATGAGGGTGGCTTGTCCTCTACGTGAAGGAGCAGTCTTAATGTTTGGAGCTCTTGTATGGGGTGGATGATGGGCTGGGTGAGAGTTTGTGTGTCAGGGTCAGAGGAGAGCTCAGTGAGGACTGCCATTGTGGTAGGACTGTGTTAGAGACCACCCAAACAGGGTGAGGAAGTGGCCAAAGCCTTCTTTAAACAACTCAAGAAAGTCTTTGGATCAGAGACCCTGTTTTTTTTATGGGGTATTTCAACCTACTGACATTTTCTGGAAGAGCAACAATGTGGGATGAAAACAGTCACAGAGGTTTCTGGATGGGATCAGGGACAGATTTTTGGCAGAGGTACTCAATGGACCAACCAGAAATGATGCAAAATTATATCTGCTATTATAAACAAAGAAGAAATTGATGGGAAAGGGATAATCAATGGCAAGTGCTATTTTAATACCCACAGAATAGTGGAATTGAAGATCCTGAAGGAAGTGAGGAGGGAGAATAGCTGGGCACAGGCTGCAGGCTTTGGTTCATTCAGGAAATGGACAGGTGGAAGCCCATGGGAGGAGCTCTGAAGGAAAAGAGCTCGGGAAATCTGGAGGGGACAAGAAGCAACAGATAATCTCATTTTCAATGAAACTGAAATAAATAAGTTTCCAGTGGAGTATAAAGAGAAACTTTTTCCAGTAAGGACAATTGAGCAGTGAAACAAGTTGCTCATAGAGGTTGTACAATCTCTATCCTTGGAGGTTTTCCAGACCTGACTGAGTAAAACCCTGAGTAACCTGAGCTTACCTGAGAGCTGACCATGCTTGGAGCAACAGGTTGGGTTAAAAAACCTGTGAGGTCCTTTCATACCTGAATTAACCTGTAATGCAATGAACATGGTAGCAGTCTGATGGAATCAGCTGGCTGTGAGATCTAACGCCAAAAATCTCAGCTCTGTTCACCCTGACTCCAAATATTCATCTTGATCCAGCTTTCTGGCAGAATAGTGGTACAAAAATAATTCACTTTTAAAGATGACAGGTAAATCTTAAAAGCAAATAAATTGGTAGGAAAGAATTGGTTGGATCTGTCTTCTATTACAGAGATTACAGGTGAAATTCAGCATTTGGTTGATGGGTAAAAACTGTGACTACTAGACTCTTCTCCCAAGGATTGTGGAAGGGAGTTTATATACACTGCTCCAGGACAAGGTGAACCAGCTGTCACGGAGAAGACTGTATCTCTGGCTT
This sequence comes from Athene noctua, assembly GCF_965140245.1. Taxonomy (NCBI): domain Eukaryota; kingdom Metazoa; phylum Chordata; class Aves; order Strigiformes; family Strigidae; genus Athene; species Athene noctua. The sequence goes on along the minus strand of NC_134038.1, from coordinate 26,118,993 downwards.
TCATAGGATTAGGTGTTCATACACCAGACTATTACTGTGAGTTTAGCAAGTGACTGTTGAGTGTTTCAGTTCCAGACCATCTCGCCATCACATTTTCATGTGTGGAGATTTTTGGATCTTATAGCGACTCACCACCTGTAAAAGCAGACAACCTAATGGAAAAAAAGAGCAACCCTTAAAATGTTGTTTTTCTCCACAGCTCTGCAGTGTAAAGAAAGTTATAAAAATACTTGAAGGAGGACTTGTTTTTTTGTTCTGTTAACTCTTTCTCGTGCCATCACAAAGCCATTGTCGAAGCACAACTGGAGATAGGCTAAAGAAATTTGGGATGTTGTGTTTCCAAATGTCACACCAGCAAGCTAACAGCTGGTCTTCCCTGTTTGTTTGCTGAAGAGTTACATCTACAGTGAATTCAGCATTGTCAGTGAAGCAGGGACAAATGATCCCCGAGCACTCTGATCTCAGACAGAGGCTGAGATTAGGAGTTTCCTGATTAAATTGAGTTGTTGAACACCCCCATCCTGGAGTTCCAGGGGGGCTGGTGTCCAGCAGCAAGGGTCTAACAGGTGGAGATGAAAAGGAGAGAAAAGAGATTCTGAAAAAAAAAACAAGTTTCTTAGGTGCGTCTCAACAGTGTGCAAGGCTTTAGAGAAAAACTTGAAGAATAAGAAAAGATGGAGGTAAACAAAAAGTAGAATAAAGTACAAAACAGATATAACAAAAGTGGATCAAACCAGACTTAAGGTGATACTTTCTTCTGCATATTTAGAGCAAGGAAATTGCATGTGATATGGTTGTTACCTGCTCCAAAATCACTAGGATGCAGATTCTTTTTTGTACAAACATGTTGTGTACAATTTTTGTGCGAAAACCATTAAACTCTTTAAACAGAGAAGGTAATTGCCAGTGGTATTAAAACTGGTTGGAAAGAGGTTGACAGAATACATGAAGGATATTTTTTACCTCATCTTACAAAATGTTTACATTAATTGCTTTAACACACAGAGAAATAAGTGTATTAATGGCATTTGTTGCTGATAAACTGGGAAGCATCATCAGCTCAGAGGAAGTCTGCAAAAACAGCAAGAGGTTAAAATAACACAGTTCTTGTGGCAAAGACATGATTTTATGTACAAAGTGCAAGATTCTTCTGGTGTGGTAGGAGTTCATTACTATGAAATGACAGAAGAGAAGGCAAATCGGGTGGTATTGGTCTGCTGCTATAGGGTATCTGTGAGCCATCAGTGTCATACACATGAGAAAAGGTTTATTTGTTCTTAGGAGATTCCAGGTATTTTCAGTAGTAGGAAGGAAGGATCAAGGCTGCTGGCAAAGCATCCTGCAAAGACTGTGCATGAGTCGTCTCCAGCCAGAAGGGCTGGGAAGGCTGGAGGAGAGAATGTTTCTTGTGTGAGGTGAGACTTCTGCAGTTCAACCTCCTTAGCTCAGCAGAATGAAGAATGAAAAAGGATATAACTAATCCATAGAAATACATTGCAGGAGCATCAGAGTGAAACAGTGTGTTGGAGGACACTGTTCATGCAAGAACAAGGGGAAATACAGTGCATGCATATAAATATTTGGTGGAAATTAGAATAAATTTCCCTGTAACAGGGATATTTTTGAACAGACATCCAAGTAGAGTAACAGAGACAGATGTCTGGTCTAGTTTTATATTTCAATAAATGTGCTTTTTCAATCAGTGTTATGTGCTCAGGTTACGGACATATACAGATTAATGGGTTTACAGATATAACTGTTTGTGGTGGATGCTTATTACAGCAGCCTTTCTGACCATTTATGTCACTTTCTGTCCCCTCTTATTCTAAATCATTTAGAACAGTGACATGGGGGTTAGTGTCCCAGATTTTAAATCAATGACCTAACTACAGGACTGGCTGCTGCAGCTGTAGGTATTTTCTTGCTTTCCATTACTCTTCCTTTTTAACTCAGAAGCTCTTCATTTCTCTCTTCTTGTGAAAGAATAGAGAAAAATTTAAAAATTCACAGAAGCAAAGGTGGCACTATGAAGCTGCGTCCTACCCTGAGAATTACTTCTGGACTCAGAGTGCTTCAACTCCACCTGTTAATGGGATATGGGAACACAGTTTAATTACTTGGGGAGTGCCGCGTAACCTCCATTGCTGGGGTGGGACACTGGGGAATTACAGACAGCATTGCTGGCAAATACTGTTGGTGGGATTTATTCAGCAACTCTCCTTCTGTACTAGCATGCTTGGTGCTGGCCTTGGATGATCCTTGCACATCACAGCCAAGGAACCACCTAGGTAAGGCCCAAATTTGTTCCAGCTGATGCTCATAGTAAAATTTTCACAGTGACCTGTAAGAGCTGGTGAGCTGATGAGAAAAAAACTATAAGGTATTATTCCAGAAAAGAATGAGTTTATTCTTGCAGTCAATACCAATATTTCATCCAATAACTTTCATATCTAAGCTTAAGGAACTTCCTACAGTTTTTCTTTTTTGTTGATGTGTGATTTTGTTTTGAACACATTGTAAATATCTTCTGGAGAGTATGAACAGTGAAAAAAAAGAAAAAATCTTATCCTCAGAATCAGGGAGAGTGAAAAGTGAGATCTAGGGATCAGAAAGCAATGCTGACTCTCTTTTACAAGATACTGAAGACTCTGTGAAAATGCACAGAAAGCTCTCACAACTTTCCACCGTCTGACCCATCAACTTAAACTTTCACTCACAGTTAGGCTCTGATTTCTCCAGATAATGAAGTTAACTGATTTCCCAAAAGAGATCAGTCAACCCTAGCAAATGTGCAAGATTCTCAGCATTTCTGAAGCATTTTTTAAAAATTAAAACTGCTTTAATGTCTGTCCATTTAATTTAAGTGCCCACACAGTATTATGACAGCTTGACAAATCTAGCTCCAGTTGTGCTATTAACACCTTTTGCATCTGATTCTTCATAGCATCAGAGAGCACAATAAACTGTTCACGTAAGGAAACTTGTTTTAGGTAAGATATAAATTCCACCCGGGTTCCATGTCACAAAAAAATTTATGTATAATTTTATAATTCTGATTTCTTGTAGTCCAGTGTTACCTACCACTGTGTGCTGTCCAAGAGAGTGCCGTTGAATTATGGTACTCTGTTACTGATGTTGGTCCAGCATTCCAGTTCAGCTATAAATTAATCATCATCAGAGAGTCATTATATTGAAATAATCCTGCAGGCATTCACTCTGTAACATCACTGGGAAATAAAAGTGGTTGCTGAAACTCAGTCTCTATTTAAAAATTTATAGTAACATTTCACTTTTTATATTCCTGTTAAAGGTGTGGATTGTTAATTTTTCTACATTAAAATTAATCTCCACTGAGGCTAAAGCTGGTAAAATTTAGAGCGATGGGTGCTTGACAGAAAATATTAACAGTAGCTAGGAAGCAAGAATAATTTGTTAGTAGTGAATCTGTGTCAAAGTCACAGATTTCCCCTGGAGAAACACAGCCTTTATATCAGCTATATATTTTTATTACACCCAATTTCAGTTTTCTTGTTAAAAGAACGTCTCCTTAAACCCTTGCATTTCTCCTGCTCCACTCCCCATGGTTCACAAGTACAATAGTGAATGTAAGTTACAATAAAAAGGTCATTTTCTTCTTTCAGCAACAGTAACACAAGTGGCTGCATTTCCTGATTCTGGATTAAGTTCAAGATTTCAAATACGACTGGGCTCGTTTCTGATTAGAAAGTTTGATATTTATCACAGACTTTCCTGTCTTCCATATCCAGTGTGAGTGAGATTGTAAAAAGGTAAACTGAAAGGAACCATTCTTTTATTCAGCAATTAACCCCATCTGAGTAAATAATACGGTGTTGTGCACTTGAGCCTTCGCTGTTATGCACTGAATTCAGAATTCAAAACGGCTTCAAAGCCGCGTTCGTGAAATGATGACAAGATGCTGCAGAAACAGCTTTTCATGTGGAATATAATGCAAGTATTGTGTTACATAGTACAGTAACAAATAGAGTATAGTTGTAATGATATAGCAGATAAAGTGTCTGGAAGTACTTACCTGAGGGAAACTCAATCTTATTTTACTTCAGGGCCTGAGGCTTATAAACACAGTGTATGGTCTTGAAACTTAAATATTAGAGGAACCATTTTATTGGGGGGGGAGGAGAAGGTAATGTTTCTTATTACAGGCAAATAAAATCTCTGTGCCCAAATATAAGACAGAAATAGTCCAAATTCCTTCAGATGGTGTCTCAGCTTGACTTTTTTTTTTTTTTTTTCTGCAACAGACTCACAAAGTCTAAGAGAAGGAAAATAATGCTACTAGCAATCCTGTCAGGAAAATAGCATGGATGGGCACAGGATATAGGGTAGAGCCACACAGTGAGGGCTAGATTGTACTGTCTGCCGTGGGGAACACGGAGATGGCTGGGTGGAAAAGGGGGTCCTGCCCGTGGAGAGCTCTCTAGTTCTCACCTGTGTATCCTGCACCAGAGCCACAGCACCCATGGAGATACCCCCATGGCTTTAATTAACAGGATGTGAGGGCAGCACAACACAGAGCAACAGGAGTGGGCAGCTATATCCATTGTAACAAATAAAGCAGGACCAGGGTACAGATTCACAATTGTATGAATTATTTAATTATTTAAATGTACCCTGGAGTGGCTTTTGACCTGTTCTGTTCAGTCCTGTCCCAGACATTGTCAAGGCATGTTTCAAGACTAACATACACCAGAAACTGCTGCTGAGAGATGCTCTGGGCATGGCCATTCTGCCTGGGAGGTGAGATGGACCAGCCACACGGACATGAGCGAAGATCACACGGGTCCTTACCCATCAGTCACAGAAACCTCACCAGTCTGGTTTATTTAATAACAGAAGTGGGCCCAAATTTTGTCTTTTCCTTCTCCCTCCTGTATCTGTATCGAGCCAGCCTTAGTCTGAAAGAAAAAAAGTTACTGAGAATGCAAATACCTGCTCTGAGTCTGAAGAGAAACAGAAAGGCACTGCATATTTCTTTGGATATTTTCAAGACACTTCCACAACTCCATGCATTCGATGAGACTCTGCCAGATCCTAACAGAAAACCCTTCTGGGATTTCTTCTGTGGCTTTCACTGACTCCGGGTCAGGCCATGGCATGTCTCTTGTGGTCCAATTGGGACCGCTATGTTTGCCTCTGCAGGAGAAGAAGGGACACCCACCCACAGCTTGGCAGGGAATGTTGGTCATGCAGACAGATCATATCCTGTGCCCCTTCATGCACAGGCAGGCAGGCAGGTGCAGGAAGAGGCTGGCCTTCTCCCTGGGCAGGAATCAGCAAGGCTGAGAACTTTGATAGACAAACACTGGGCAATCCAACTGCATGAGGGAAGACATAACAGCCGCCAGCCAATTCTTACTCCCTTTCCTCCATGCTCTGTTGGGTTTTCCTCCCACCTGGTTGATCAGCAGATCGAAGCACACAGCTTAGCAAAACCACACTTTTGTTGGCAGAGACCACATGCATGCTGCTGGGACTCAGGCTTGCTGGGGAAGCTATGCCTGTGCAGGTTGATGGGCCACTGTTGTCTAGGATAGCTTTGGTCTCAGCATCAATTGTATCACCCTCCTCTGATTCTGGATGCTATCCGTGGAAAATATGTTAAATAACTTTGTCTGCAAACTGAACAAATCCAAGTTACCTGAAACTTGGCACCTACACAGCAAGCTGAGCAGGATCAATAGCTATTTTTCAAAACACAAGTGTGGCATGCAAAGTTTTGGAAAAAAACCCCGCTCGGAATGGTTCACACTGTTTTGAAATCCTCTGTGCAAATGGTTCCCTTAGAGACAGTTATAGGAACATCTCAAAGAGAAAAGGGTGAGTTTGAGAGCAGCATAGGAAGCCCAGCCAGGTGGAGCTGTGTAGGAACACTTTCTGGCCATTGTCACTCTGGCTGGGCACTGTCTAACCAGAATCTCCTGCAGACATTTGGAAGAGTGCTCCTGCTGTGCATTTATCAGCTTCATCCAGAAACAGTGATCTGGCATGTTGACCTGCTTTGGTTGAAGCAACAAAGCAGCTTCAAAGTAAACTGAACCATAGAATCATTCAGGTTAGAAAAGACCTCTAACGTCATCGAGTCCAACCGTAAACCTAACACTATCAAGTCCACCACTAAACTATGTCTCTACACATTTTTTAAATACCTCCAGGGATGGTGACTCAACCACTTCTCTGTTGCAATGCTTGACAACTCTTTTGGTGAAGAAAGCTCTAATGTCCAATCTAAACTTCCCACGGCACAACTTGAGGCTGTTTCTTCTAATTCTGGCATGCTGACATGCTTTGGTTGAAACAACAAAGCAGCTTCAAGGTAATTAGTATACACATGTGACACAGCTGTTGGACACCAAGTGATTCCTGGCTTTGGGTTATCTGTTACAGCCAAGCTGCTTGCTGGCACTCCACATCTCTTTGAAGGGACAAGCAGAAGAGCAAGTTGTGGGGGACAGAGCATTGGTGTGTGGGGTGATGGGATTGTACTGACAGATGACAAACTACAAGGTACTAACAATGATTTTCAGAGGCATGAAGATATGACTGACTGTGCTTAGTTATCCACATGTGATCTCCACCTTCACATGGCTTTTTTGAGAGAGGGAGTAATTTTTCAGGATCTCGAAGTTTGGACTCATCCCCATGCTTTTCACAGCTCTTGGTGCTCTTGAAGAGCTTTCTCCTTCCTCTGTCAATCACATGGGTCATCTGCTCACCTAAAATGGGCTGGAGAGGTGCTGGGACATCGAGGCAGGATAGGAGCTCAGCTTTTAGAGGTTGTACCAACTTACACACGTGTCTTCAGCAGTCTGGTTGTTTCTGTGAGAAGCTAAGACAGAGTTACTATTAATTGAATTCTAAGCAATTTGGCTTCGGGGAAAATGATGCGATGCTTTTTTTCTCTGTTACTTGATGCTTAGTATGTTACATGAGTGGAGAAAACTGTCAAATAAATATGGCATCTCATTCAGTCCCATTTCTCATTTAAGTCTTTGCACAGACCAGTCCACCACCATAGATGTTTTAGACAACTGACAAGTCACTAGTTATGGTATTAAATATTCAGTGAAATATGTGTTTCTCCCCTCGAGTCATTATCTGGTTTGAAATGTGAGGATTTCTACACCTGGTAGGATTAAGAAAAATATATGTAACACAACTATAAAGATTCTTAATATCTGTGTAATTATCTGATTGCATCTTTTAATCCTGCAAAATTCTTGGCATCTTTGCAATGAAGCATATTAGATATACTAAGTGCCTTAGAAATACTAAGAAAAAGACCGCACCACTTGTTTATGTATGGAATATTATGTCATGAATGGATTCAAGCAGATAAGTCACAAAGAAAAACATACTCAAAGAACACAGAAGGGGAAATTCCATTACCTCTGACTTCTTATTAATTCATATTTTTCCATTAATTTGTTTAAATAGTTTGTTTTACTCTATAAATTGAACATGAATTCAAGTGTTAAACCAGATTGCTGGTTTGTGATTTGTCATTCATCACATCAGGGTGGTTCCCTCCAGAAACACTTGTAATGTGACTTTAAATTTCATTTCCTAAGATATTTTTCTATTAAGATTTGAGCATTCACTTTTTGCAATACACAGACAGAAAGGAGTGAATGTAACTAAAATAGTCATTTAACTACATGTTATTGTGATTAAAAAATTTTGTGATAACAAAAAATTAAAATTATGAAGAGGATCTCAACTAATTTCCCAGAGTTTCTTAGGATTATGAAATTTGGTTTCATTTAGAAAAATCTGTGAGGAGAGGAAATTTCTGGGTGGAAACATTGTGGTTTTAATAAAATTAAAAGTTTTGAGTTATTTTTAATTTGAAAAAAAATATATAATGAAAATCAGAAAGGATTCACTCAGAAAATATAAACCCTGTCACTTTCAGCATTCTTAGAACAATTTCCTCTTTTAATTCCTAACAAAAGTTATAAGAAAACTCAAACAGTTCAATGAAATCTTCCAGTTTTGTCAGATCCTAATTTTTCCCATGGAAAGAGTGTCCATCCATATTTCCTTAACATCCCTAACCTGAACAAGAATTCACAGACGCTTTTTGTTATTTTATTATTTATTCTCAGGTAGCGGATAAAGCAGCTACTGTCTTTGCCATAGTTTATTGGTCTGAACCTGGTCTATCCACACATAGTCTACAGCTGTAGTCAGTAATTAAGCAAACTTGTCTATGAACAGAAAATTAATACTACATTTTTTGTCCAGGCAGCACAGAGCAGTTATCCTAATGCTGACTTAGTGCTATAATCAACTCCAGTCTGGAGGAATGAGAGCGTTTTCATTCCATACTTGTTCTCTCCAACGAAATTATTGAAAAGGTGTCAGATACCGACTGTGAGCAATTCTCCAAAACTGAGCAAACATCACCAGGGGTTATATCCTGCACTCCAGACACAGTATGCCTGTGAGCCATCAGACAATAATGACACAGAATTGGTCAGAATGGACAGAAACGGGCTTCAAGGGGGGACTTCAGTGTAAATTCAATGCATTTAGCTATCAGTCCTTGAGTCATCCAGCCACTGGTATCTGGATCTGTTTTGTGACTTCACTTGATTTTGCAGAGAAAGACTCAGGCTTCTCATCCTGCTCAAGTCCAGATGTGGAAATCACAGGTGTGCTTAAAAAATAAATGTGTTTAAAACAGAAATATCAAAATAAGATCCTCTATGTGTATGAAATAATTCTACCCAGATTTCCAAGGTGTTTTGGTTATTCTTTTATATACTTACATTGTAGGCCAATATTTTACTTCCCTTTTATCACCCGTTCAACAGCTGCTGGGGACCCGGGGGAGATGAAAATACAGAATTCCCATGAGAACGCCAGTAAAGCTGGCAGCAGAATACCATGCAGATGGAGGCATAGCACAGTATAAAGGCTGGAAGCTGATGCTACATGAATTCAAAGCAAGAGTGGACTGAAAAGCTTTAGCAAAGGCAAGCAGAAAGACACATCAGTTCCGCACAGGGAAAAATGTACGCACACTTGCAGGAAGATGCTTGTGGGGAGGCAGACCAAGGGAAGACCTAGCACTGTTCCCTACATGAGCAGTCGCTTGCTGTGTAAGGAAATAGTTTCGCCTCTTTCACTTCACAGCATTTATTCCACTCATCTGTAGAGACTCTGTGCTTCCCACCTGATGGCCGCTGGGTATGGCTTACAGCATCTGGCTGCAGTTCAGTCTTCTGAGGACTGACCATACCATAGATCAGCTTGGTGTCACTGTGGCAGTGGTCTGTATGGACATGCCCACAGAATGAAGGTGGTTACCACTGCAAAGGCGGGTAGTTAAAGTGACATGGGCTGCATACAGATGCAGGAATTTAGTTTTGGGTTTTGCATCCTTCCCTGAGGGCTGTTCACTGACTCTTCTGAGGCAAAAGCAGTGAACTGCTGGGTCGAGCTACAATAACTAAAGTGTTAGAATTTTAAATTATTGGAGTCAGGGTTCATAAGGGGATAAAGCACTTATTAGACAGTTTAATTCATCTGTGAAAAAGCAGACTAACAGTCACGTAGCCTGAAATGATCACCACACACTGCAATGTATTTCTTACAGCCAAAGGTAGCAACTTTCAGACACGTTCTTCATACCTCTTATACTGCTGAATTTATAAAATACAGGGGTTTTTTTATTTCCAGTGTTTACTTATTGGCTACTCCTCTTGAGATTAAATTTTTTAGGAACATATATTCTACATTTCTATTAGAATTCGTATGTGTGATTCCTCAAACTCAGCTGAGATTAACAAATTCCATAGGAGATGAAACTATTACATACACTGCTGCAGTCAGGGGGCATCCATAAGGCATGCTGGTGAAATGTATGTATATCCAATAGATATTTTTAGTGCTGTAATTTAAGTGCATATGCAAAAATGCCTATGCATTTTGAAGAAGAAATATGGGGAATGTCTCTATCAATATGCACACCCATTTTTGAGGAGGTTACTTCTATACTCCCAGTGAACTGGAAAACTTGGGTAATACTGAGAACACATCTGTTCAGAGACCTGTAGAATCATTAGGAAAAGTTAAAAAATATATAACTTGTGCCAAGGAGTACCTCAGCATGTACAAATGGTAGACTACTTCCCCAACTGAGGGTGTTGGAAAAGGATCTTGGGTTCAGAAGAGAAAATACGGTATTTTCTGCAACTTTCTCTTGTACTCCATACCAGTGCTATTACCATAAACATCCACATAGCTTTGGTGTGTTCTGATAAAGCTGGTATTAGCACTGCCAAGTCTTTGCTGAAGTGAGAAGGAGGCCTATCCTGTTTCACAAGGAGCTTCATGGGACAAGGTAAGCACAGGCAGCCAGGTTGGAAGAGAAATAGATTATTTTATAATCAGCAACCTGCTCTCCATTTTCTTTAGCCATAACTGTCCCTGTAACATTAAGATAACATCATCATTGCTGACAAGAAGTTCAGGCAAAGTTAATGCTGTACTATCAACACAGGACTATAGACTTTGAAAAATAATGTGTTTTGTCATAACTTCTTGGAGACTAACTAGCCTATGACTGACAGGCTAATCACGGGGAATTTTTTCAGCTATGAGTGTGTGAAACCACATTCATGTTCTTTTTGCATTAGCTGTGGGACATCTCAGGCTTAACTCGTATTTCTTTCAAACTACTTCTAGCTCACTGTAAGACAGCTCACAATCTCTGCAAGAATACAGGGGGATTTTTCCACTCGGAGTCAATTGGTACATGTACTCTCTTCAGAGCTCATCCCCTAAAGCATGAAAGAACAACTGCAGCCAGAATGTGAAGGCAGAAGGGACACACAGGCTTTAAGATGGTATCGAATTTTCTCAGCCTGAACCCTGACTTCTTGCTTCTTGATCCACAAACTGGGGTAAGGACGGGATTCCCACTCCTCAGCTTGGCAGAGGTACTCTCGGATGTGAGGGGTTGCCTCAAAATTCTCATGCTGGACTTCTTTTGACATATCTCATCTCTTGGGTTTCTAGATACTCGGCATCTCAGCCTCCTCTGTTCTTTGCCTGTAGCCTTGTCTGCTAAGCAACCTGAAGACTGAAATTACCTAGTTTAATCAACCTTTGATCCTAAAGAATAGAAAAGTATTTCTGACATCCTAAGGCTTATGAACTAGCAGAAGCCAGACTTGCTGATCTAATAATTCCTTTTGGTCCAGAAATTCAGTAAGATCTACATCAGGAGTTTTAGTTCCCTGAAGTCAGAGTCCCTGAAAAATATAGTCCAAGGTAAATGGCTGTTGGCTGTGTGGAGTGGGAGTTACATAGGGATGGATTGTCCCCATAAACATGGCAAAGGGGCTCCACATGCAGGGGTACCCTGGAGAGAAGGAGCAGGCTGAGCCAACATCTCTGCCACAGCATTATTTCCCTTTCAGCACTAAACCCACCCTCACTTTCTGGAGGACTGGGGAGGCAATAAGGACATCCTGCTCTCCTCTGGACTTACCCTTGCTCTCCTCTTTTACTCCTCCACTGCCTTTCAGGTTGCAAATTGCACTGGATTAGGTTCCTGTGACCTGGCTGGAAGGATGAGTTTCTTACCAACTGCTTGGTCTTGTGACCGTGCAAGGATCATGAAACCTTTCAGTGAACATGCAGAAGGAAAAGACTTACAGGCTCTCCCCAGAAAAATTATTTCCTAAAGGAGGAGTTGCAAACCTGTAGCCATAAATGCTGTGGTCCCACCTATTCTCTCTTGATGCCGACCTATTTTGATAACTGTACTTCTTCCCCATTTGATTTTACAACGTCCTGAGAGTTATCCTACTAGATAAATCCTGTTTTACTCTGAGAACAGCTCAAACTGGTGGCAGAGTGGACCATTCAATGCTTTTAAAGCAATTCTCTTACAAACATGCAGCACTCAGCAACATGTTCAAGATCATCACTATTACTTCCATGAAAGTGTCACCAGGGGACAATGAAGAGGGCTAAATACTAGTCTGATACTTGTGTGGGAGTTGAATTTCAAGCTCAGCCCTGGCCACTAGTGACTAAAAAGATCTAGCTGAAGGAACAATGATATAATGGTTTTCATTGTGACACTGGCAGGCCATTTGTAAAACAAGGATAATGATAATTCAACCTTTGAAATGCACACAGGGATCTTTGCATGAAATGCAATTTGTATGCGTAAAGTATTTTTATTACTAACAGAAGATACAGTTCTGTCAAACATTGGAGCAGACCAGTCTTGTTTTCTTTCTGTGCTGATGGGGAATTGCTGATCTCAGATGGCAATAGGACGAGTGATTATGTTTTCAATGTGTTTGTTGCACAGGTAAAGTTAGAGTTAATGCTTAGCTTAGAAATAGGAGAACAGTCTATTTGTGTCACAGATCTTGATGTTTGAAAGATGAAAATAACAGATTGTGTTTGAAAGGTACACTACAAACAATGGCAAGACTGAACATTTGCTAGTCGTTTTGTTATGGTTTGTCATAAAATGAACAGAGAGAGAGAATAATGGGAATAGGCAATGATAAATTCATCCTCTGCAATGTGGAATCCAGGAGTGTTTCTCCTGCTGGGACAAGACTCAGATGTGCACCATTTCCAGGCAATCCTGGCTAGTTCTGCAGAGGAAACCCAGGCTCAAAGTCAAGAGGGAGCCTCCAAATGCTCCAGGAGAGCCCCAGAGCAACCTCTCAGGGGACCAAAGCTGTGGAGGACACCTGCCACACAATACAGGTCCCGCCAATATGACCAAAGAAAAGTTGTATTTGCATTGCTTTGGTTTGGCAAAAATTGCATATCGCTTGACTGAAAATATCATTATCTCAAATATGAAAGTATTAGTGTTTGGAACATTCCCAAGTGATCGTGCTTAATGACAAACCTTGGCAGCCTCTAGTAGACATTTCAGCAACGACCCTTTACTGCTAGGACAGTATAATGAAGGAAACAAAAGCTTTAGCATGATTTTTCCTGAATCTCATGGAAGAGTTAGCTTACAGTAAAGAAAAATGTGTAAAAAGCAGACCTTTCAGCTATTTCTTGTCTGGAACCAGATTCTTCTCCCATGTAAGTTGATGGCAAAACCCCATTGACTTTTATGGGAGAAGATGATACACTAATTTCTCCAGGCCACAGGAACTCAGTGTTGCCAACGTGAAGGAAATGGCAAGTTATTTCTTACACTGACAGTCACATTCAGCCAAACAATGGACACAAGCTTACAGATTGTTTTAAAGTCAAAGAAAATTATGGTGATAATTAAAACTTACATCCCGTGATAAATCACTGTTGGAGATCCTTGCAAGAGTATCAGGAATAGGAAAGAATTTCACAGCCACTGAAAGAAATTCTGCTTCTACTTGAGGTAAAAAAAAATGCATTCTTCACAGATAGAGGAATGAAACACAGGCTTGGCAGGGAATAGCTAAGAGATAAAGATATTATGATGTAATCAGGCAGTAATGCTTCAAAGGAATAGTAAAAAAACCCCCACATTATTTCCTTTTTATTGTGATTAAATGCTTGTAATAACAGGATTGTTTTAACCTTGCCAATATTCTGTCAGTGTCTATTTTATTTAAAAGAATGAAATAAACAAAAGGCTATTATTACAAGGAATTCAAGCTGAAATGTTGAAGCCTTATTGCTTATGTGATTGTATTTAAAATTGAAGGTTGTATGTCAAAGTGAAATGCTGGCACATATATATTTCATGAGAGCTTTTGGACTTGACATATGTACACCTGTGACAATAATATCATCAAATAATGGAAATATTGTATATCTATCAGAAAACAGCAATTTAGTAACAAATTTGTATAGACTTATTACAGATTGTCAGAAACAAGAATAATGGACATAATACAAATCCAAACCATATGTTCCATGAAAGAGTATGTCCTTCCAGCATTTTTTAAAGCTATAAATTATCTATCACACTACCAATAAAGGACTGTAGAGGTAAGGTTACTGACCCTGAAGCACTGACATGAAGTTCAGGATCCAACCCCTGCAGCTTAGCACTTCATCCAAATTTCCAAATGTGGAGGGGAACTCTTTTTTCCTTTTCCTGTGATGTTTTCCCACAGGCTACTCTGCTTGCTGATGTTTCCATGATAATATTCTCCGCATTCTGTCAATTTACATTTAGTAGCTCTTCTACAGTAACAGGAAACTTTTAGATCATCTCCTCTGTGCATACATACAGGCGTTGTGTATGCTCTGTGTCCTCATAAGCATTCACTTGGCTGGATTGCTGGAAAATTCCCCCACACTCAACTAGCTAAACATGACAGTCTGGAGGTAGCGGTGCCCCAGATCTGGTCTTCATATGTGAGGAAAAGAACTGTAAGGAATGGTTTTCCTTCAGCAGAATTAGGGGCAGAGTGGCCTGAGGGCCAGGCTCTGCAGCAGGAACCCAGGTCCACCAGGAGGCTGAACATCCACAAAAGTGTTGCTTTGATACCGTGTGAGCAGGAATGAGCAATGTACCCAAACGACAAAGACAGGCAGAGTAAAAAAATACTAACAATGGAAAGAAGATGAAAAAAGTAGAAAAGATGGAGATAAAAAGAAACTGCGGAAAGCTGAAAGTGATTTTTCATTACATGCAGAAGAGCAGTGGTGACTTTGCTACCATTGTTTTTTGTTTGTGCTCATCTTGCTACTTCCTAGTTCTGGCCAAATCCACCTGTGAAAGATTATGGCTCACATTCTCAGGTGGGGGAAATCAGCCTAGCTCCATTGGGCCCAGATGGCAATACCACTCCTGTAGCTGTTATTACTGTGCCGTATGCCAGTAGTGTGGTCAGCCACTCTAAGACATAAAAACTGAAAAATAGAAACTGCTGGTTTCAGCATACTCTGACTTTAAAAATTTCCTGCTTTCTAAATACTTGAGACTTACTGTTACAGTAACCCTGATTGCTCCACATTTCAAATATTTCTGCATTATGCATTGCACTGGAACAACACTAGGCAAACAGGCTGTGGGTTGAATAAGAAAACTAAACATGGGAACAGAGAGGGAGACATCCAAGATAGCTCTGAGACTCTACAGTCAAGAGGCTTTTCTATACCTCACATGATATCAGTCTTTTTCCTCTCTCCAGGCTTCTTAGTTTACCATCAAACCAGATGACCTACACTCTCGGAATTTCCTTGCACATGAAAATTGCAGAAGGGCAGCCCACATGACAACATTTTTCCTTCTCTTCTTGAATTTTTAAAAACTTCCCAGAAGCAGCTATTTGTGCATGGAAACATGGATTTGCAATTCTTACGCTGGTACTGATCCATCATACTCAGTGCCATGAATGAGAGCCCTTCCACCACAGAAGCATGTGTCATTTCGTACCTAAATGTGCACCCCTCCTGTTAGACAAAGCAAAACTGTCAGCCCTATCCAGTTACTTATTTACTCACAATGTTATATCATTTTCCTGTGGCTATAGATGGTCTCTTGTGGGAATGACTTGTTTTTTCCTCCTGACTGTTATTGCACATGATTACCCTGGTTTGTGTTCCAGGTCAGGAATGCCCCAGGGGTAGCTCTGAGAACGGTTCTCCAATTTGCTAACAGGATCATCACTTACATGCAAAATACTCTGAAGAGATTTTGCCATTCCTTATTTTTCCTCTCTCAGTTAAAATATAGAAACCTCTGAATAATACAACCTCTGGAAGGTTCATTTGGGGCAATTATAACTCTGTCAGATAGGTGCCTCTTGAGGGCTTTGGAAGCTGGATGCTTTCAGCTTTGTTTCTCATTCCTGAAGCCCAAATATTCACAAAGGCACCATTTGCACAGAGTTATGATACCCATCTGCACATTTTTCTTTCTCTGGGTGAGGGGGAAGAAACTTAGACATAAGGAGCTGAAGGGAAGGTCAGAGACAGACACGGTGAAGAGGAGTGAGATGAATAAAGGCTTTTCCATCCTTAGTGCTGAGCCCCTTTGTGTCACCTTGGCACATGCTTGCTCCTATGTGAGACTTTTTTACCTTGATGGAATGGTGGAAACATGTAATGTAATGGGCGTAGATGTATTTATGAGTACTAGATTACTTTAAATCTTTTCTTTCTATCTTCCTTCCTTCCTTCCTTCCTTCCTTCCTTCCTTCCTTCCTTCCTTCCTTCCTTCCTTCCTTCCTTCCAACTGGTTTTGCTATGAATACAGATCCTCTGAAACCATTTTTCTAAAGAAAACCATATTCTATTGGTATTTTATCTGGGAATTTCCCCTCCATTTCATAATAAAACTAAACTTAGGTGGTTTAGTATAATCTGATTTGTTTTGATTTAGGCTGGCATGGAAGCATTAGGATCGTCTCAGGGTTTTGTAATTCAGATTGCATGAATCAGCAGACATGCCTAAAACCTTTCAACAAATTCTGAGGAAACTACAAATTTGGCAGTTTTGACACAGACAGTAAACAAGCCAATATTTCTACGTTTTTCATGACCAGTGGTCTCACAGTTGGTGGTGGGAGTGCTTACAGCTCTCAGTACAGGGAGATCAGTAGGAACTCAGCACCTCTGCAATAAGGCCACAAGAAGACAGACTCAAATCTTGATGCTTGCCCAGAGATTCCTTGATGATGAATAACAGACAACAGCTCATATATCCTAACACATAGAAAATATTCATATAAATAAAACAGACCCATATATAGTGAAAATGTTGATGAATAATTTTTGTCAATTGCAGCTCTCTCATGCTTGTTTTAGGTTTCAGCAGAGCTGCCAAAAATTCAGTCTTCACAGGAGTTCATGGGAACATTTTCTTTGGTTTTGAACTGTGTGGGTTTCGACCTGGTAAACTTCTGAATACTGCAAAAATCATGGAACAAAACCTATTCAGAGTTCTTAAACTCCACTCATTTTCTGAACTGAAGCTGAGCCAAGCTGGAAATGTCATAAATATGTTGATGCAGAGCTAGAAAATAACCCAGGCTCTTCTCAGAGCCTCTGGAGTCCAGGAGAAGATCTTGATTATTGTGACCAAATTTGTGTGTGTGTTTAACAAAAGTTGTGGCCTAAAGAACACTAGTTTTAAGGTTCCCTGTCCATAAGGGAACTTGATTTCCCAGCAATGGTCTTCTGAAGTATTTTGGCAATCTAGAAAGACAATAATTATTAATTTCTTATGTAAAATTCCTACACTGAACATCTCCTGTGTGATGAGGAATGCTCAGGTAATTCTTTTTCACTGTCTCAGATACATGCCAATACATTTTTAAAAATTTGATAAATTACACAAATTATGTTCTTTTTATTAAAATTTCTCTTGGAGACTAGAATGTGCACTGATTCTGACTATCATAGAAAATATTCTTTAAATCATTATCATTGGGTGTAACAGCAGATTATTTTTTTTATTTTTAATAACAAATCGTTATTATGGTTTGCCAACAATGCAATTTCAGAGCAACCAAAGTGACCTATGAATTGTGCAAAAAGAAGTGATGTGTGTGTATATGTGTGAATGGGATAATGGGAAATGGGAATATGTGGGAATGGGAAATCTTAAAACAGATCACTGCTGTATCTGGATGGTTTCACTGTAATATCCCACTGATCAGAGCACTCAGTAAATTCTTTGTTATTAGACTTTGTTTACTTGAACATGAACTTTATTATGTGGAGTGAAAACTGAATAAAAGATTGGAAACAAATGTTAATGGTAAACAGCAATATACTGAGTTGGAGGGAAGTCTGCATGGGTTATGAGTGATCCTGATTTTAATTAATGGCTTTATTTACATATAAAAGCATTTTTATATATATATATATATATAAATATATATATATATAAATATATATATATATATAAGCGCCTAGCATATTGAAGTAGTTAACAGAATGATTCTTAAATTACTGGAGGTTGGTAATGCGTTACCAGATCTCCTGTCTCTCTATCTCAGGGCTCAATTGTGTTTCATATGCAGATTTCCTACTGCAAGCTGCACAGAGCACATGAAATCAATGGCACCCAGGAACTGAGAACCTGTATTACTTTTCTCCTTCCTGTTTTTCTGCCCTGGGCAAATTCTTAGTCTTCCTCACATGTACACTGGTGAGGACACAGAAATCCTTTCTCTAAAGGGACTTTCAGAGTTGGAAATAGGTGCAGGAAACAGCACAATTAGATTCAACCATGAAAACAACGCACACTAATGTATCTTGGGAAGAATCATCCTAACTGCATAATCAGCAGGAGGGAAATACTTGGAAGCCATTGAGTTTATAAATATTTAGGAAAGATAATAGATAATGAATCAGATATGACATATCAATAGCTTGTCACAGCAAAGCTGCAATTGTGTTTGTGAATTGTGTACACAGAAGCATCTTGTCAGTTCTCAGGGAGGTAATTTTCCCTCTCAAGGTGCTGCAAGAGGCTTTCCTCTGGGATTAGATGCTCAGCACAAAGTCCCTACCCCAACAAAGAGTGAGAGATATAGTTGATGATATAGAGAGAAACTGTAAAGATTCAGAGAACTAAATACATATGTTTTAACAAAGCAAAGACTACACATGATGGAGTGTAGTCAGAGGCAGAGAATGATATGTTAAACCACTTTAAGCAACTGCAGGGTTTACTACAAAGTCACTCACATTTTCACCTTGGATGCCAATCTCAATACTTGAAATGTTTCTCTCTCCTGTCATACCTGTCCTGATCCTGCACCTTGTTTCTTTATTGTGAAAGAGATTGCAGAAGTATTCAGGATAAAGGACTGGAATAGAAGCAGAGATGTCTTATATTACACCAGTCTCCCTGACTTACACTGGAATGGCATTTCTACTCATTGGTCAATCTGGCCAAGAACTATGAAATTTCTTACTCTAACAGGAGGAGAGTAACAAATTCCAATGCCAGAAAGATCTGTGTCTTTTTATTCTTCCTGCCAAAATTGTTATGAACCTTGTTCTCTAGTCCATGTGGCCCGGTTGGAAATAGCAAATGTTGTACAAGAGCTATCTAGGATCTCCTAAAACCACAGGATTAGCAGCGATGTTTGGGCTGGCCCTGGACCCATGCTAAACGCACGGAGGAATGAAGCCTTTTACCATTGCTCAAAAGAGTCTAGTGGGTGCTACCTAGGAGCACAATGAAACCTTTGGAAAATCAGTGACACGTGGAGTAAAAAGAGAAATGTCTTAGCAGTGAGGTCTCCTGGAACGATACCTAATGAGAGGCCATCAGTTTTATCATTTGGTAAACTCTTCAAATTACCCTTGAAGGTATCACAGAAGAAGATAGTTTTTATTTCTAACCCATCCTCCATAAGAGAAAGGAGACACCACAGATATCTTCCTTGCCAGGTGTCAGTATGAGGGTGGATGGAGGGATGTGTTGAGAATGTGCTGAAATAAAATATGTCCCAGCAGCCTTGGCTGTGACCTCCTTGAATGTGGTTTTTCTAACCCACATTCCCCATTTCTGCCATGTTTTAGGAGTCTGCCTTGGGGGGGTGGGAGAGAAGCTTATCTTTTCTTTCTTTTGTACTCTGCCTTTGAAATGGACTTTCTACTGTTTACTCCCTACTCCCTATTGTGCCAATATTACATTTAAAACATATACTGCTAATATGGTAGACACGGTATACAAA
Organism: Athene noctua; assembly: GCF_965140245.1. Taxonomy (NCBI): domain Eukaryota; kingdom Metazoa; phylum Chordata; class Aves; order Strigiformes; family Strigidae; genus Athene; species Athene noctua. The sequence goes on along the minus strand of NC_134038.1, from coordinate 26,099,326 downwards.
ACTATAAATACACCAACAGCATCATGTTCTTTCAACACAGGTATTGAGTTAGCAATTTTCCACATATTCCAGTATAGAGCTGCAGGTTTTAGATCATATTCACATTGTGCTGCTAAATTTTATTTGTAATATTAGTATCACCGTGTATCTCCAAACTAGTCTGCAACTAAAAATGACAAGGACTGCAAAAAAGTAGACGCTGTTAAGGACACATTGAAGTTCATGTGTGACCATCTGACTATTGAGAAATCCCAGTGATTAAGAAAAAAATCCAAGAAAAATGATAAGGACCCAACACAGTCATTTTAAAGAGTCCCAATTTTGGTTATTTTATGGATTTTCCTGGTGTTAATCTGAGAAGTGTTGTAATACCGAAAACTGCTAATGTAATAGCATATATGTGTTGTATGCTCTGGTCAATCCCAGAACTAGACAGCATTCAGAAATTCCTAACACCTAATTCTCTTTCTTCACTTAATGTTTAAACTGTCATGATCTAATGGAAAAGGAGTCCCCACATGAATATTTGGGCTGGACTGAGTCTTGCTAATATCCTTGGACAGGCTCAGAGTCTTTTTCTAGCTCACAGTGACATGTTGAGGCTCTGATCTGACACTGTGAGATGTTCCAGGAGTTGCTCTGCAGTGTCAGGGACTGTTCTCCTGTAACCCTGGGGTCCACAAGTTAACAGCTGGGAACTTTGCACTATCCTGTTCAGATGGGTGTGTATTATGCTATTCAAACCAGAGTAACACCTAGAGGGTTCAGACAAGATGGGTTAAGCATTGTATGAACATGTAAAACAGACAGGAAAATGTTAAGAAGAAAGAAATAGCATTGCTTCCATTTGTAGGGGAAAACTATGAACCAAAAGCTCATTTTCAAGGAAACCAGGAGAGTTTTGCACATGGTCTGAATGGTTTCTTCAGACTCCTTTAAAATTCCAGCTAAAGAAATGATTTAGCTTTCAGAGCTAAGTCCATCTGAAGTCAGCTGACAATACAAGTGCTAAACAACTCTGGAAAACAGGCTTGTGGCAATTTTCCTGAGTCACACAGGAACTCTGAATCCCATGCACTTGAGCTTGGATGTATGTGTTGCATTGGTTGTATATGTCATGACATGCTTCCACAGAGAAACGTTTTCCTACATAGTTAAAACATGTGCAGTATCTCTTCAAATGCTCATATCTGCAAAACGGTACAGTTTTAAATAAAACTTTTCAGTTACAAGAAATTATGCTTCCAGTTAAACTGTGCTATTTTCTTCTACTGACTCTAAGAATATGCATTACTTCAACAGCCATAGCAAATACGGGTTTGAAGGTGTTTAAACAAATGTACACTTCAGTTGAAAGCAGCTTGCAATAACTAGATTCAATAAAACATTCTAATTGTAGGCCTCATGTTAAGTCCTGAAACACATTTTTTGGTCCCCATGTGCCTTGTTTCCAAGATGGTAGCACCTGGAAAAACACGCAGTTTGATTTTTGTAATAGATGTGAGCTCTGATAGTCAGGACTGCACCGCACTGCCTGCTTTAGAAGTGGTGGCAATGTTGCTGCAGTTTAAGTGGATGTCTTTTATGCAAGGGAGTAAGAACATGTTGGGCTATGAAACACACTGCCAATATACAGTTTCTATGCAAAGTGAAGAAACTAGCAGCCTCCTTCAGTTACCAAGACAAAACTTTCTGAATATTGTGCCAGCAAAATGCTGTTGCTTTCACTAAGCCCATTTTTTGACTAACTGTTCCTGCAGTTGCATCTATTGATTCCTTCAGGAGAAAAAAAGGAAAAATGGGACAGTGCTTTTTAGTACCTTCCCAAGTTTACTGACATCCTTACAGAAAAAAATGCAGTCTTTAAGATGAATTGAATTTTTAACAAGATTTGACTAATTTCCTCATGAAGATTGCCTTTTGCTTCACATCATTTCCTGTGGTGAAAATAATCTCAGTGGTCCATGACCTCTGCTTCCTCATCACTCAAAGCTTAAAGCAAAATCAAGTGCAAAATGTGAGAAGTTGATCCAATCCTTACATACGTAATGTTGTTGGATTTGTTCTTTTTTTTTTTTTTTTCTGTTGAGAACCCTTCTGTGTTATTGTTTGCTGCTTCTGATGGAAGCAAAGGCAAATGGGATGAAATGAGAGAGATGGGCAGCTCTTTCATGAAGTGCAGGTGAGGGACAATGTCCCTCCTGTGGCACAACAGACTGTAGAAAGCTCACAAGTTGTTCCTGCACCGTTGTATCCACAGCTGCCCTCCACAGCAAATTAATCCAATGTTAGTATTCTGTTTGTTTTCACACCCGCTCCACAACCAAACCACATGTGATAATTAAACTGGATGATTAAAAATGATGAGTACAGGGTGACTGGGGGCAGTGCTTCACCATAAAGAACACGAAACACCAAAAGCACTGAGAAAAACGAGCAGTAACAGGCAGACCCCAGGCAAGCTTTCCCACAAAGCTCTGCCAATACGACTCGGTCCTGATTTACAGCACTCCTGTGGCTCCTCTCTGAGCCTTGTCTGCTCCAAAAACTGTCAGTGGTGTGAAACAGCTTTAGGAGTTTTTGCAGGTGGAGTCCTCTCCACTCAGGCTAAGTTAAAGTCTTATGTGTCTCTGGACTGTAACATTAAAGGCAGAGTGGGGGAAAGTGAACACATCTTGAAGGAATTGATCCTACTCTCTTCTTTGCCATAGGCTTCCCAAGTGAGTCTGGATAAGCTTTGTCATCTCGCTGTCTAAATTCCTTATCTGTAGCCTGGGGACGGTAAGAGCAATATTGCCTACCTGTTGCATAGCAGGGAGTGTGCTGGTTAATTACTGAATGTTTATATAGTGGGGTCAGCAGAGAGAGTGCTATATGATAGCTAAATATTAGTATGAAATCACAGAAGATAACTGCACATATCCTCCCTCGCACAGCATGGTGATATTTTATCTAATTGTTATTTCAAGCTACATTCTCCAAAAGCTGAAAATACTTAGTGTCTGTTTAAAAGAAATATTTCAAAGAACACATGCTGGTTTGGGTTGTTTCCCACTGGGCATAGCACCTGCACACAACTGACACTGGTGAGCTCTTTGCTTTAATAGAAAAGGTAAAATGAAGTGTTACTTCTCTTTAGGCTCTGTTAAAGGGAACACTATTAAAAATACTTGTTCCTTAGCCAACTTTTTTTCCTTTTTTTTTTTTTTTTCTGCAGTTTTATCTGCTTTGGTGTACATCTGTGCCTGAATGTGTTCCTCTTGTCTTTGTGCCCTGACAGACATCTCCCACCAGAGCCAAGAAAGGAAGGTTTATGAGACATGTGCCACTTTATTTTGGAAGGGAAGGTTTTAATAAAAAATGGGGCCATTTTTGGTTGTCATCGCAGCCACTGTAGTGAGTCCCTGCAGGCAAGGATGGCTGTGATGCAGCAGGGGTGGGTGAGTCAGGGTTGATGGGTCCTAAATTGGCTGTACAGGTCTAGAGGTGATAAACACCTTTTATCACACAGCTTGCCATACTCTTCAGGGTGGAAAGCAGAGTGGTAGCAGCTGCTGCAGCAGTTTTTTCTGTAATCCCCTGTAGTGGTGTCTCAGCTTCCCCAGGCTGGCAGCGACAGGACAGTTTTCTCTTCTCAAGCAGAGCAGTGTGTGTTCCTCAAGGCACAGGAGAGCATGAAGGCAAGACCAGCATGTCTCACCTGGGCTGGCACCTGTGTCTCAGAGCTGCCAGCTGCAGTGTGGTGTTGCACAGACCATTCTGATTCAGGGGCAAGATCAGTTGAGATATTTTTCTTCAAAAACAAAGATCAAGAGAGACTGCTCTTTATTACTGACATGGGAAGTAGCTGACAGATCTGAGTCAAATGCACGTAGGAACCCTTATAGGTATAGAGCCTTGGGGGATAATATTACCAGCAATATAGAAGGGACAAAACTAGGCTGTTTTCTGTCTTAGCTGTTAAGAGCACCAGGTGGACCAGCAGCTTGGAGAAGTATGGTGATGGGAAGCAAGTGCTACATGCAATTGCTAAAAAAGACTCTTTATCACCGCCTGTAGAAGTATGGACAGGATGTTCTGCCCTACAGCTGACAGAAGTCAAGAAATTATTATATCAGACAGACACTTACTATGCTGGAGACACCCTGAGGAAATGGTGTCCATGGGGGCTGCTTTGCCACTGATTCCCTGTCCCTGCCTGGCATAAATTCTATGGAGAAAATATAGAACAAGGTTTGGGAGTGACTCTCCTTGAGATAATATCTTTTCTCCTTCTGCAGTGGGGGAAGACTTGGTAGCACGCAGCTATGTGGGGGTTTGTGGCATGGCAATGGGAAAAGCTCTAGTTTCCTCTCGGTGCTGGAGATCTGGCAGCTGCAGGAAGGGTCAGGGTGGGTCTGTTGGGTGCTTCTGCAGGTACAGGCACAATGGGAGGGGTCCTGGTCCTTGTCAAGATGGGGTTGATGCACACCCCCTGGGGACAGACATCTTAGGGACATGTCCATGAGAAGTACCACCAAACAGTGCTCCATTTCAAGAAATGTCATTTCCCACAGGCACAGTCAGCCTGCTGGCCTCCCTACAAAGGACCCCCCCAGAATACCTCATCTCCTGGTAAGTTTGCCTTCTCCCACTCTTCAAAAGATGTTTTCTTTTTTACGTCCTGTTGTTCGTCAACCTTCCTTCAGCCTTGGACTTTACTTCTCCAACACCTCAATCACCTGAGCAACAGTCATTGCCTATGTATGGCCTTTTGAAAACTATCAGAGTCCTGAGTGTGCTATTCCTATTTAGAGAAAAGGGCACGGCGCTCCTCCAGGATCCATTTGTCTTCCCAGGAGATACGCCTGGGGCCACTGGCCACTGCTATGAACAAGAAGACTGTGCCTACTGCCTAAACCACAGGTTTTGGACTCAAACATGATATCCACAAGCAGACTGCTGAATTTACTCAGAAAGGTGTGCAGAGGAGGACTTGAGACAGGTATCAGAAGAGGTGTAGCACAGCTTTTCTACCAATACCCATCTGGGATGGAAAATGAACCTGGATTCCATCTTGCTCAGGCTCCTTGTGGTCACTTGCTGCCAGAACGATATTTACTGATTTGAGCAGTTCCCAGAAGCAATGCTGAAGTATAACAGATAAATAGATTTCAGGTAGTGCAGAAGCTGATTTGGGATCCTCAAGCACACTATGTACAGAAGAAATTCCCCATGTTCTCCTCATGATGTACTTCCCTTCCCTTCCCTTCCCTTCCCTTCCCTTCCCTTCCCTTCCCTTCCCTTCCCTTCCCTTCCCTTCCCTTCCCTTCCCTTCCCTTCCCTTCCCTTCCCTTCCCTTCCCTTCCCATTGCCTGGTGAGATCCCTCGGCACATAGGCAAGGGAAGTAGAGCACATCTTGCTGCTGCTTACAGCCCTTGCAAGTGACAGATATCACACCGATTTAGAACAGCAAATAAAGCCTCGGAAGTTGTAACCTGCACACAGATGATCCACAAAAAGGGCTGCATTCCCCCAGCACACTCTGAGCAGCCCTCAGTCATCTGGACCAGGCACAATAAAGTGTTTGAAAACACCACTGGCAATGCAGCATCCTGCTCCAAACCTAGTTTTCCTTATTTGTCTATTAATGGGCAGGTATAAGAGGGAGGAGTGGAACTGCCTGACAACATCAGAGTCGGGCTGCAGCCATCTGGCAAGGCTGGAGGTGTCTGATGTATGTGGGATTTGGAAAGGCCAGAGGACAAGAGAAGGCAGTGATAGCAGAACGATCTGGATATGGCCAAGTGCTTTAGTTCACTGAACAAAGGAATCTCTTAACCTGCCAGGGCTGTGTCTTACCCCTCCTGTTTTTAGCATGATTCTATATCCAGTCTGAAATATCACAAGCCATAAAGAGCCATCCAAGTACCTTCACATGGGGAAGGGAGAGTCCTTGGTGGGACCTGTGTTAGAATATTCCCCCTAGCTTTGCTGAGCACTTTTTAAAGAAGTTATTAAAACCTGTCAAGGGTGGAAAAATAGGGAAGTTGCTGAAGGCCTGGGGAAGGTTTCCTCCCACTGAGAGACCTACAGAGATGGGTTGTCCAGTCTGTTAGTGAAGGAAAGGGACTACACTGCCCACTGTGACAACAGGCTAGAGTCTGTGGCCTGGGAGAGGCTGAGAGTCCTCTCTTCAGAACTGAAAGACAGTAGAGCCAAGATCTGAGAACTGCAGACAGACAGACTAAAATTAGAAGACACAGATATTCAGCAGAAGGGATGGAAGAGGTGCAATAGCAAAGTTTAAAGGCTTGTGATGTACAGAAATTAAACTAGATATTCTTGCAACCTTAATATATATATAAAACTAAAAATATTAGGTATTGCAGCTCTCTCAAAGCCCAGGTACATGAGAAACTTACAACACATCTGTCAGTCTAAGAAAATGTCTCACCTGACAATGTCTCTTTCTCCACAGCAAATGTGAAATAACTTGGTACTTTTTTTGGTGAAGAATATTTTAGTGAGGGATAAACTCAGTCACATTATCTAAGATGTGCAGCAACGTAGAAATATCTACACAGACTGTTACTACTAGCCAGCTGGCACAAGATAACTTACTTTTTCATCATGGGCTTGACAGCAATCACAGAATCGTCTAGGTTGGAAAAGACCTCGAAGATCATCCAGTCCAACCATTACCCTAACATTGACAGTTCCCAACTACACCATATCCCTCAGCGCTATGTCAACTCTACCCCTAAACACCTCCAGGGGACTCCACAACCTCCCTCAGCAGCCCATTCCAATGCTCAACAACCCGTTCTGGAAAGAAATGCTTCCTGATATCTAGTCTAAACCTTCCCTGGGGCAACTTGAGGCCATTCCCTCTTGTCCTATCATTATTGGTATAATGGTTAAAGAGACTCATCCCCAGCTCTCTGCAACCTCCTTTCAGGGAGCTGTAGAGGGCGATGGGGTCTCCCCTCAGCCTCCTCTTCTCCAGACTAAACACCCCCAGTTCCCTCAGCCGCTCCCCGTACGACCTGTGCTCCAGAGCCTGCACCAGCTTCGCCGCCCTTCTCTGGACACGCTCGAGTCATTCAATGTCCTTTTTGTAGTGAGGGGCCCAAAACTGAACACAGGAATCGAGGGGCGGCCTCACCAGTGCCGAGTACAGGGGCAAGATCCCTTCCCTGTCCCTGCTGGCCACGCTATTGCTGACACAAGCCAGGATGCCATTGGCCTTCTTGGCCCCCTGGGCACACTGCTGGCTCCTGTTCAGCCGGCTGTCAGTCAGCACCCCCAGGCCTCTCTCTGACTGGCAGCTCTCCAGCCACTCCTCCCCAAGCCTGTAGCGCTGCTGGGGGTTGTTGTGGCCCAAGGGCAGCCCCCGGCATTTGGCCTTATTGAAACTCCTCCAGTTGGCCTCAGCCCGTGGCTCCAGCCTGTCCAGGTCTCTCTGCAGAGCCTCCCTACCCTCGAGCAGATCAACACTCCCACCCAATGTCTTGGTTGTGTTGCCCAGATATCTGTGGAAAGGTCAACCCAATCTCCTGGGCTGGAAGAGCAAGGAGTCTGGCAGAAGAAACCTTCTGATGGCACTGCTGATGATGCCATCACCTCCACTCTGCAAGCCCAAGAGTGAATTTGGCCAGACTGAACAACTTTGTGTCAGGACATAGTGATCCGTTTGGGCCATGTCTCTGCCAAGAACATCTGCTATCAACACCTCAGATACTAGATAGTTTTCGAAACTGCCACCATGGAGTGAAAACCTGCCCCACAAAACTACTTCAGTGGGCTCCAAAGAAGAAAAAAGCAAGTGTCTCATCCCAACCAGGGAGATAGATCCACAGGGCCCAGTGTCTAGTAGTAAATAAAACAGAAAGCACACACAGAAAACACCCATTATGATAACTAGTTATGAAGTTTATCTTTTATAATTCCAATAGAGATTTTTGCTCAGCTGTGAGCGGATGTGTACTAATGGCTGGATTTAAAATTATTAAGCCCAAACAGATCACAAATGCATTTTGGCAATGTAATCCACAAAGTAACAGTTAAGACAGAACATGCACAATAACACTAATATTTCAAGAGGGATTTAGAAAGAGATGAGATTTACTAGTTGAGAGTGAGAAATAAGATTTGATATTTAAATATACAGGGATTTAAACATTTGGATGAGGAAGTAGGAGTAAGTGCGAAAGGCTTTCAAAGTTCAAAACAAAAGAATTCTGAAGTCAGCTCTTCTTAGCAGGGCATGCTGAAGTGAGTTATGAACAATCATGCAATTACAGTGATTTTTGTACGTGTACAATAAGTCAAGTTGCTGCATATTTGTGTGCACTTGTGGTTAGTTGCAGCTTTTGCTAGTAGTAAAATTTTTTATCTCAATACCTCATATATACTGATATGAACAACTCTGTGGCACAGTGGAGTTACCTTCACTGAGTATAAGTAGCAATGAGGTTATTAGTTCCAACCAGGTTTAAGTCCGTATGGATTACTTGGCATCAGTGCAGTATTTGATCAGCAGCTGAACAGAAAAAATCTTTAAGCCCCAGTACAGAATGCAAGTAGTGTCATCTTTTTGGAGAGATGAAGCTAGAAGTGGCTGGAGGGCCAAGTCAGGATAAAGTCTGGCCACAGAGCTGTAGGGCTAAGTTAAGGTGAGAGGAGCATATACCAACAATACTCTGCAAGTAGCAATGGGTTTTTCAGATTTATCCATGGTTAGTAGTATGTAAAATAATTTATCTTACCCTTTAAGATAATTCGCCTTAAGAAACAGAGGTATAGACCTCACAAAAAAGACCAACTTTTTTGGTGTATTTTGAAAGGGGTTTTACAAGCTGAGCAAGTACTACAAAACATATTACTCAAATCTTTGTCTGAAATGTCTGTTGTCTTGGTATGATAAGCATACACTTCTGTCTGTGCTGCCGGAAGATGTTGTATGAAAAAGATTGACTAGCAAGTTCTTTCATGGAAATAATGAATGTTGCTGTGTCTGCAGGTGCCCAGAAGAATTAGTATATGTGTTAGGGCCTGGATACATTCCACTGAAATTTTGGCAACTAGACTGAAGTCTCTCAGTTAAGAGTTCATCTTCACCTCAGTTTCCAGTGAAGAGATGGATTATTCTAGAAAACAGTTTACCTAAAATCTGAATAACTGTGAGCATCTGACTCTTTCTCACATAATAGCACAGGAGAATTTTCCTGATTCACTATGGGGTCTGGTCCTTCAGTTGCCCAGACTGGGGACTGTCTGGACACACTTGTCTCCCTTCTACATACTGGAAAGTGTCCCATGGCCACAGGTTAGGCACCACCAGCATTTCTAACTTTGAGAGCTTAGCTCAATACCCAACATGAGATGAGACAATGCTTCAATGGACCTTGCTCTAAGAACTACCTCCATCCAGATCAGATCATCTTCACACTCATTCCGATTTAATTCACCCCATTACAGTTCTGAATTTTGCTTCTTGCTGCCCCAGTAAAATCACTCATAGGCAGGTGGGGTGCCAAGAGGTATTAATGAGTCTTGATTAGCAAATAGTTTTGATTACAGAATATCATGTAGGAAATTTTAAGCACAGAAAATCTGCAAAAGAGCGTTAGAAGCAAATTTCACCTAAGATGTTGCTCAGTGCAAGCTATTGTCTTTGCTCTAGACTGTACAGTACCAAAGTGGGCAGAGCTGCACACTGCAGGCAAGAGGTCCTCAAGGGCAGCAGAAGAGGAATTCCACCCTAAACAAATTACCTTCCCAGGGGCTTCTGAAATATTAGAAGCCCTTGAGCTAGGCAGAGTTTGAAGGAGTGGGCTATTTCTAGCTCTTAGCCTCAAGTTTTGAAGGAAGCAAGAATAAAAATGAATGATGCCTCTACTGATGAACACAGGTAGGTATTCACATCTGCATGGACTAGGAAATGTGGGCACAATATGTGTGATTAGGAAAAGGCAGCAATAAGCCAGCACATTCTACATGGGTGGTCAGGATACCACTGTAAACACTTTAAAAGGATTCAGTAAGGGAACAAAATAAAAAGCATAACTTTATTAGAGATGGCAAATACGGTTTTATGAGGTATGGGTCACGCTTAATTAAGTGAATGATTACTTTTCAAAGACATGGTTGCCAGAGTAACTATGGAAAGACAGAGACACTTTACAGCTGAATTTTCAAAAACATCCAATAAAGTAATTTCTCAGATTATTAATGAATGTTTTGAAAATAGCCCTATTCAGAATAAAACTGGATCAAAAGGGTAAGATTTTTTAAAAATAATCCATTTATGGGCTGGTTTTGAGAAGATACATCTTTTCAGAGATCAGAAACACAGTTATCTTCACATTTTCAGCTTGTTCATATTCTCTCTGCATATTGTGCAGGTGCAGATATTTCCATGACTAGCATCAACAGAAAAAGGAGGGAGGGTTTCAGAGTGTGATAGTCAAGAGACACCCCAACTCCGGGTTTCACTGTTGTGCTGAGATGAATGTCCCCACATTTCATATGTCATGGTGCCCCACTTGCCTATGATGTGCAAATGCTAGTCACCAACATCTTTCTGTGGTGAAATAATTCCTCCAGTAGGAAGCTGAGGTCCATGCAAGAAGTTGCGTTGAGCAATTCCTGAGTCAGATGGTCTTTGCCGGCCATGCAGACTTCAGCCCAGCTGTGAGACAGTACAGATGTGGCTTACAAGCCTCTGGTTCACTCCTTACAGTGAAATTTTGAGTTAAAAGAACATAGCACTATTGCAGAAATAATATGAAATTTTGGTATATGAATATTATTTTTCCCAATCTCAGGTAGATAATTTAACTTCATGATAAAGTGGGCATTTAAAGAAAGTTGTAACTTTAAGAACGAAAAGATTAATCAAGACTACGGAATTTAATAAGTCACTTTTCCTTGCTTCTGTTTTGAACTTTGCCTTGAGTGGTAGCCACTTTCCAAAGTACTGGAAAGCAAGTTTCCTTCCTGTCATTTATTCTGTATCTGGTTCTCTAAGACCACAGATTTTTAATGTCCAGTTCTTTAATGATTCCCCACCTGACTAATATTTTACAATATTGGCTAGCAAGAACTAGCAGATCAGCTTTTCTGTTTTTATTAGAGTTCCTCTGTCAAATCAAGAAGAAAACCTTATGAAAGATTGTTGAGTGGTAAAAGGCAGAAAAAAGGAAAATATAATTCCCCTTCCCTAAAATTCTAACAACATTTGGAAAATATTAGGGAATATAAAATTGAGAAATATTTTATAATGCTCCAGACCATGGGAAATAGGTGGATTTGGAACTGGTAAAAACTCATGTAGCTCTGTTTAAATTAATCCAAATTTTTGACATATGATGATCTGGCCCAGAGCTAATATCTTCTAAATAATACTTTTTCTTATTTTTGCCTATGCTGATGAAGTCACTGCTCTGTGCCAAAGTATCAGTGTGTTTTGAAATTAATATCTCACTTCAGGAGAGGATACATTCCTTGTTACATTAGCCCTCTGGATTCCTGTAAAGTATTACACTTTGCATTTCAAATTGAGGGATGGATTTGGACACAAGCTTTCTGTTTGCCGTTTTATTTGACAAGCTGTGCCAGTCTATTATGCTGATCTGACAGAGTATCAAATGATGAATAATAATTTTATAGACAGGATGGACTGTAACGTTTATTTTAAAAACAGCTTCCAAGGAGATAGCCCTGGCTGGGAATCTCCCTGCTGTCGGTGCTGGGCTCCTCCCCAGCCTGCTGGGAGCCAGCTCTGTCCAAGACGGAAGGAGGAAGCACAAGCCATCTGGCAAGGCAGCTTTTCTGTCAGAAGAGGAGCTTTGAATGAAGTTACCTTGGTGGTTAATGTGGGTGCAGTTGCTGAACAATCCTGGTCCTCTCACATCAACTATGTGTTAGAGAAATGAGCACTAGGGTAACTTTTTTGCAATCTGATTTGCATACCACACTGGTATCTTGTGAGGAAAACAAACTTCATTTCACATTTTCCTCTAACTGGTTAAGCTATTGTAAATTCTCCCCATTTTCACCTACATTGCACAACTGCAGTAGAAATACAGTTCTTCCTCACCTGCTCCCACCAGGTCATGTTATTCATCCCACCTCTTGCTGTTCTTCCATTTAGCTTGGTAATTCTACCTGTGCTGACTGTATTTACCAGAAGTCTGACTGTCCTTTCTCTTCAAGCCTGTGAGAAAATATTGAGTTTAGATAAGGGTAAAAATCCAGGAGGATTGGATTTTGGAGAATGTAATAATGTCATAAACTGAAGTAGGAAGACATTTACACACATACTAAAGCCTCCAAGTTGAGAACAGTCAAGCAGTGCATCAGGCTGCCAGAGAGGTTGTGCAGTCTCCATCCTGGGAGGGTTTCCGGGCCTGACTACAGTGAAGCCCTGAGAAACCTGGTCCGAATTTGGTGTTTACCTTGCTTTGTGCAGGAGTTTGGGCGAAGCCTTGGCAAATGAAGGCCCCTTCCCACTTGAATTATTCTGTAATTACATGAGAGTCTCTTGAAACCCTGTGAGAAATAATCGGTAAAAGCCACATTCTGCCCCTCGAGAGACTCCAGCACAGACAGCCCTGAGGGCACTGATGATGTGTAAACAAGTTTAGATAAAGTTAAGATGGTTTCAAGAGTCATGACGAAGTTTCACATATGCACCAGAAATCTAACAAGTCTGCTCTAAAAAGCTGTCTTGCAGATACATGTGTTTTCTTTAGGTGCTATCTATTAATTAATATTAACTGGATAGCTGCTAAGACTAAGCACGTATTTCACACCCCTGGCTATACATAAATCTTTTCCCAGCCGTTATTTCTCACAGGCATATATGCTAAAGATAGCAGCAGTTTGCTAGTGTGTCACAATATTCTTGTCCATATATTCAGGTAATGTATTTAGGCTACATCTAGACTAGCTGATTGAAAAGAGTTAGGAATTCTATCTTTGACTTCTGAGGAGATATTAATTACTTGATTCTAGCCAGGGACTATTGGCTGGAAGAGAGCACAATCAATAACAGGTCCAGATTACTGTTCAAATAGCACCAACAACATGCAGAAGGTGGGATGGGGAGAAAGACCAAGGTCAGTAGTAGAAAATGCATAGTCAGTTATTCAGCATTAAGTATTATGTGGAAATTGGGAGCTCATGAATTAGGTATAACATCAGACAAGGATGATGTATTAGTTCCAGAGTAACTACAATTCATTAAAGTAATAACAGCATGAAAAAGTTAAAGGTAAGGTATTTGCAGGAGAGGTGTGAATTGCTGCTACACTGCACAGATGTCTGGCAAGTCTTCACCTGAGAGTACACACTCTGCTCATTGACTATGCTCAGGGATGGTGAGTTGAGACCAAAACAGAGGTAGAGAAGATCTGCTAACAGGACAAAGGCAGATACCACAAGAGAAGACTTAGAGCATGTTTTTCAGTCCATCCAAATAAAAAGACCCTGAGACAGGATAGAAAATTATTTACAAAGGGCCTTAAGGTAGAAGTGAGAGAAGATCATTTAAATAATAATCTGTACCTACTTGAGAATGAGTGGCTATAAATTGGTTCTGAATGAACATAGAATTTGTAAACATACATAGGCAGGTTGTTTGTAGCCATGAAAGTGGGAAGTTGTGGAAGAGCCCCTCCGCAGGCATCATGGAGGTGGCAGCTCAGCTGCTCAGGTAGATAGATGTTGGTATGTCCATGGAGGAGGTACCAGTGGAAAACCAACTCAGTGACTCCAGCGGTTTTATGTTCCTGTTTTCTCCAAGTTAAAAATATCCCTTAGCTAATATACTACCATGTATTATATAAATTGAGATGTTTGAGATGTTAGGATATTTAAATTGTACAGTATGTTTTCAAAGTAAAGCTGGTGCTAGGGCACCTAACCCAATTCATCCCTGGGGTAAACTCCTTGTTGCTGCTGGGTTGGACTGTTACTGTACGAGGTCTGGCAGCTCAGGGATGGCACATAGCTTGAGGAGCAATTCCCCCTCTAAGGTAGGTATATCTAGCTGGTACATCAAGCCCCTTACTCCCTCCAACAACAACAAAAATCTGTACATGGAATGCCACTGAATCAAAAGAGACACAGTGCACAGCACTGCAGAAGCTGTGAACTACAGAAAAGGCAGCAAGTGGCATGGATAAGGTTTATATATGTTAGGCATGAGCCCTTGCTTAACTCCTTGGAGTAATGCAGCAGCTGATGGCATTTAAGTAATGCAGGCTCTGTTTTGTTTCTCTTTGCTTTTATGTTTCCCCTTAATGTCCACTGATAGTGTCCACTGAAGCTAACCTGAGAGCAATTTGGTTTTATTACTGTTGACACTGCTATAATTATTATCTGTACAGTTTTAACATAATTTCTAGTATTTGCCATATTAAAATGGGTGGCTGTCTCCCATACTGATGAGAAAGAATGTTTGAGAAACACAATTTGTTTTCAGTTCTGTGTAGGGCTGTTGCAATAGCAAGAAAGAGGACATGGTAATACAGTCCTTTGGTCATGAAAAGGGCTAGAATATAAACCTTCAGTTGTTACTGCGTAAGGATTTATTTGACCTTAATCTGTATTGCAGAGTTCAGATCATGCCGCTGTTTGTGAAACATCACATTTGAAATCTTTCAAACAGGGCTTGTGCTTAGTGATGTCAGTGTAAATACATTTATTTAAGTGGAATTGCTTATCCCATTGATACAGAAATACTTGAGATGACCTGAGATGTCCATACAGAGACTTATGGTACAGGAAGTCTGAGTAAACTGTGCCACCTCTTCCTTCAGTAATTTTGAGATGACCTAAATGAACTGCCATTTCAAAATTATAAGTAGGGTTTGATAAAACCAGTTGAGAGGATACTGAGTGTTGCAAATCCATCTAGCCAACATATCTTTCTGTTTTGTCTTTTATCCATCTGATTTCTCCAACCTTCACCTTCCTGCTTTTACCCACAGTCATTATGTCTCCTCTAACAAGTCAACTCTGATTTTGGTCTTATTTTTGTTGTACTCATAACAGCTCAACTCTTGACTCTATGGTGAGATATGACCATTCACACATTATGCAGCAGATCTATGGACCTGATGAAGTCCCAGTGGTATCTTGATAGCCAAAGAAATAAAAGGAATTTTAAAATGTGCTTTCTCAGACAGCAAATCTTTTAAATTACCTAGCCACAGCCCCACTGTGATTCAAAAGAGATCAATGAGAAAAGAAGAAACTTCTGCAACACTCAGGCTTTTTTTTTTTTTTTTCAGTTGTAGCATCCCACTTTCTTTCAAGAGCCAACTAGTCAGTGGTACAGTGACGATCCTAGAAAGTTCTAGGCAAAGAAAAGTTAGAAAGTTCTTTTTTGGCTGAGACACCACTTAAGAATCATAGTTCTACCACAGAAATAGGACAAGAATTCAAGTTTGAGTGCAATTTTAAGGGCGAGCCTGTGGATTTGGAAATAGGATTGCCCTTCTTTGGCTATGGGCTTACTCTGCTGTAGAATTTGAGTTCTGAAGAAACTGGCTGAACTGGGAAGTTATACTGACTTATCAACTGGGACAGGAACTACATATCCAAAGGATTTGGTTTGCCTGGAGTGAACAGATTTTTTTTATTTTAACTTCAGGACATACAGAGGGACACTAGCTCTCCCTTACTACAAGAGTCACAACGACTGCTGCATATATGTAGTGGAAAGGTGATTTTAAAAGCATGATGGCATGTACTGTGTTGGTTTCCAACTGTGATGAAGTATCATGTTGAGCCTCACAGGCCATTCATCCTTACATGTTGAAAACATGAGGCTTTGTCAACCAAAATAAGGGTGGGTTTATCAATATCCTGAAAGTCTATTAGAATTTTTTCCAAAGAAATATGCTTCTCATTAACAACAAATCTTCTAAACTGTGCTCAAAATGCTTTACTGCATGAAAAGGAATATTCAGTACTTCAAAATGAAAAAAACCCCACAACTCATTTAATCATACCTGTACCTGTTATCTACATCATCCCATGATGCTGACGGCCCCCCTGTGAAACCTAAGCATGTTTCCTGCAGTAAACTTACAACCAAAACGAAATGCATAAGACCGGATTCCATAGCCTATGGAAAAAAAAGACATGACCATTCTGGGTATTTAAGTCTCTTTCTTCTTCTTTTTCCCTAAACTCAGCTCTTTAAAGCACCCTCTGCCATGTAGCTTTTGAGAACTGTTCTAAATAGGACAAGGCAATATTACAGTAAGACAGACCAGACTTTGCTTTTTACCCCCCAAAATCTTGTTTTTCTTATTAATATCATGACTGAAAGGAATGTAGTTTTCCCAAAAAGCCGAGTCCATCTTCAGGCCTTTGTTTTACTAATTAACTACGCAGCTTGCGACCAGCCCATTCCTTCACCTTTGTGTTTGCACTCAGGGATGATCCTTGAGGACTGTTGGTCTTCTGAGGCAGGATCTTGCTTTGGGCAGTAACTTCCAACTGCTTCTGTTCTCACTATGCAAAGAGACGCTTAATTGCTACTTGCATTTAACCCAATCGAAAACTAATTTGCATGCCTGGGACTGACTGATCCCTAAAATTAAACCATATGTTTAACAGCTGTCATTAGCTGCTTTCAGCATAGCGATGGGGTAGTTTAGGGAAGGTCTTAAGAGGGAGCAACCATGTAACAGGGAAAGGAGGAGTGTCCTCAAGTGCCTCTAAGTTCTCTATTGATTCATTTATGGGTTATGTTACTTTTAAAGAGTGCTGTGCTGCTGACAGTTCAGAGCATTGCATTTTTAACAGGGGAAAAAAGTGTGTCTGGGAAAACTTTTATTTGTTTCTGCAAGAATATGTTGGTTTGGATCCCTCAGTGACATCTGCCTGGGACAGCAGCGTTGCCCTCTCGAGAGGTTGAACAAGACTGGGAGCCTGGAGAGCCCCAGTCTGCAGCAGTCTGGGCTTGCAGTGCTGGCAGCTGCCTGGCCATGCTGCCAGGATATCTCTGGGTTGGATGGGAAGTGCAGGGCTGGGTGTCTGGCATAATAGTAGTGTCAGGGTGTGCTTCCCAGGGCAAGGACCTGACAGAGCCATGATGGGGTTTTCTAGCCCAGGGAACCAGGCAATGCCTGTGCTAGGGCAGCACTGTGGGTAGACTTCCCCTCCTGTATGCCTCCACACATGCATGTGGCTCCAGGGAGCTGGGAGCAGGTGTGGAAGGGACAGGGGATTTTTTAATCTGGGAACAGCTCTGATCCATAAGAAGGAAAATGCAGTACTTCGGACCTGTTCTAGACTAGTGCAGCCAGAAGGATTTCTGAAGGGGGCAAAACTTTCCCTGGTGTTTTCCTTTTTTCCCCCCTCCAGCCTTCATGGTGAAGAAGAGGCAATGAAAATCAGTTGGGATGGAAAAGAAAACAGCCCCGTGACCTCATGGAGGAAAATGGCACATCTCTCTGGGCTTTACTGCTTTGCTCTGCATTGCAGAGTAGACAACCTGCAGGTCCCACGCCCCAGAAGTTCTCTTGCTTCGAAACACAGCAGCACTGAGGCCCCTTCGTTGTCACAAGTGCAGTGGGAGAGCTCTCCTTCAGCAGAAATCTGTTCTGCCGGTGACAGCAGGATGAGGAGCAGCCATGGTGGTCATCTGAGGCTGGAGAGGGCAGAGGGATGCACAGACATCATGGTGCAGAAAGGCAGGAGAGGCACCTTGGTCAGTGGGGCAGAGCACAGGCTCATGCTCCAGTTACTGCTTCTTGATAAATTATTCAGCTCAGCAGTGCCCCAGGAGCAGCCTGTCTGCACATTTCTAGTGCCCACCTAATGCAATGTAATTCAAGTTATCTTTGCTCACACTCAGAGAACTCTTGTAACAGTCAGCTCTTGTTCACTTTCCTGGGATAGCAATGTGTCTGTCAGCACCTCCTGCTGCTCAGCTGATGCATGATGGCTTGCTAATCTGTGACTCTTGGGTGACTCCAATGGTCTCAGCACTATGATGTTCATTCTGCTCCGGGAGCCATGCGGGAGAGATGCAGAAGTGAGTAGCAAGCTAGACCTTAAATACAAGAAGTTCCTTTAATTTATACATACAAATATGCATATGCATTTATTTATATGCTATATTTATACAGTATATCTCTGTTTATATATGTTTACATATAAATATACCTGCTCACTTTGTGTATATATATGTTTGCATGTCTGTGTGTATATATGTATGTGTGAATATGTATAAATATATATGTACACCTGGACAACACATGAACTAGATGTTCAAATTCAGAGTATTTGGATTCAGAGCACTCGTGCTGGGTGTTGAGTTAGATGAGGATTTACATTTATCAACAGTTCTTGACTACCCTCTTGCCATAGGAATCAGAGCAGTGTTTGGCTAGAATGACTAGGGTTAACTAAGCTGACAGCTCCTCTGAGAAAATCTCGAGCCAAAGAAAGTCAAGACGAGGTGGAGGGATGGAGGGGAAGATATATGAATGATTAAAGTATCTAAAAGGAAATCAGTAATTTTGAAATGCCAGAGCTGGAAGCAATTAGTGGCTGGCTGGCAACTTGCAAGAATCAATAAAAAAAGGATGCAATTTCTAATAACTCAAAAATAAAATCTGCTGATAAGTTAAGAAGGAGCTATAGGGGAAAAAAGAGGTGAATAGGAAACTAAATCTGTTAACAATTATTGTCAGTGCCAACACTGACTTGGAAGAGTCACGTTTGTTCTACCACCTCCACCCAGCCAATTATAACAATATGTATTCACCAGGCTCTCATGACAGGAGCACCCACCAATCCCACTAGCGCTAAGAAGCTGCTGGCATTTGTTTTTATTTTAATTTATCACTCAGCTGTTTCGAATCACATAAAGCTAAAACTTGGCTTACAAGTTGTCAGTTCCAATGCTAATCTTTTGTGCTTACTGCATGTGTGCCTGTGTGATATGTATATTTTCTGAATTGTAAAACTGCCATGGAAATTTCCCAGTCTGGATATGAAATCTCTTCTCCAGCCCTTTACTGTAAAGATTGGTCATGATAAAGCTATTAACATATGTTTACTCCCCAAACAGGAGCCTGCCAGATCATGCAAACTAG
This sequence comes from Athene noctua, assembly GCF_965140245.1. Lineage (NCBI taxonomy): Eukaryota > Metazoa > Chordata > Aves > Strigiformes > Strigidae > Athene > Athene noctua. Next base: position 26,080,216 of record NC_134038.1, on the reverse strand, counting down.
CTGAGTCTAGTTCACCATCCCTTCACACAAATTTAAGAAGCTAACCTGGAGTGGCAGATCAGATTGTATGTGTGTAGGGTCATCCTATGCAAAGTTATGATCTCCATGTGATTTTCTTAATTTCTCTAGCCAGGTAATAAACAGCACAGGCATGTGATAAACTGCATTTATTTTTCACCTTTTGAACTCCTCACTTGTTCCCTGCCCACTAATCCATTTCTGCTGGGAGCGCTTCTGGCATTACAAACCTCTGAGCAGCACTCAGACAGCCAGTGCTCGAAAAAAGTCCTGTCACAGATGGTTTCCTTCTTTCCTTTGTAAACATGGAGTTTCCCTTTTTATCCTCCTCCTCCCAATTACACTAACACAGAACAGAGAGCAGCAATAGGTACAGGTTGTAGCTAGGGGGGCTGGCTCATCAGCCAGAGACAGACGTGCCTTTTTGAGGTCCTCAGTTTGGGAGTACAGATATTCTGGTATAAATGGTAAATATCTTGTGAAGTGCTTTTTCCATAATGTGGCAGAAACAAGATATATGGTAGCTTGCTCTGGTATAAATATTATGTTACAAAAATCACTCATGTCTTCAGTGCTTCAGAATAATTTTGCTGGTTTTGGCCCCAATCCTGTAATATGCTCTGTATGGGCAAGAAGTCCTTCCTCCTGGACAACTGAAAGATTGAAGCTGTATTTGGACCATGTAGTTGAAAGCATTCAGCTGCCTCTCAGCACTGATGAGTTGCTTTTCATTTACCTCTAACTTAACTGAGCAAGTTCCATTGTAAGTAATACACTGGGAACTTGTGCCCTTGTTTGCTCTAAGACGTAAATGTGCCACACTGGGGTCCCAGAGCTGGGGATGAACTGTGAGCCCCTGGTTTCCTTCTTCCAGTGTCATACCCTGAATCATTTGAATCCTGCCCAATTTAAGTCTGTTTATCTCTTGATCCTGATATGACAAGGGAATCATTGCAGTAATATGAACTTGCAACAAATCATTGTATGCTCTGCTAGGAGGATAAGGAGTAATCACAGTACTCTGCGTGGCAGTGGCATTGCAAGTGGTTATGTATTTAGCACCTGACCCAGCTGGAGGGGCTTCTGAGAGAAGGCAATTTGTGCACAGTCCATATGCTGGTGGAGCAAATTGCATATATATCACTGGTGTAAAGTGCTCAGAAGACTTTCCACCATCTGTACATATACTATGTACAGCAAATCCAGGCTCTCTTTCACACCCTCAGAGAGCCCAGACTCTGTACGACACCTGTTATGAGCTGGGACTTTGGACTTCATGTACATTGAGATTGACTTCACATCACAGATCATGAGCCTGCATGCCCTGCAGCCAAGATGTACAACCACTCTGCCTACCTCGTGCCCAGCTGAATGCAATTTATTAAATAAGCTGATAAAACCTAATGTTTTATTAAGCTTATAAAACCTAAGGTTTTATTCTGATACAAGTTTTTTATTTGGAGAATCAACCTATACTGACCTGCACAGCAAACACATGCACAGGCTTTGGAAGGGTTTTTGAAAGAAACACAGACCAATCACTCCTTCAGTAGCCCATCAAACAAACAAAACTAAACTAAATCGCACTAACCATTTCCCCACCTCATTTTCCTCCACGGTCCTAAGCAGTCTACGGAGTTACATTCAAGAGTTCACTCTGGAATGCGGCTTCTGCTTTGAACTATGGGCTGCAGTTTTCTGCCTCCCTCAGCTGTTTCCACAGTTAAAACAGACCTTTCACCATGAACAGCTTCAGCCTCATCAGTCATTGTCACACAGAGATTTCCTTGTTCTTTGGTTCTGTTTTCTGCTCTCAAGCCTTTTTCCTACAGATATCCTGAAGCACTGCGATTGCACCTTGCATACATCCAGCTCATTTTCCCATGTTGCTTCTGTCTGAGTGGTGACAACTTATTCCCATGGTTTCTGGGCTGGGGGAGGTATGTCACAGGCAGTTCTATCAGAGTAAGGCTGAGTCTACCTAACCCTTTTCATACAAGAGAGCAAAATTTTTGTAAGATGACCTCTTATACATGCAAGCTCCCAGCCAGAACAGCACCGATTCTCATTGCACTTAGGGGAAGTTTGCACCAGGCTGCAAAGTTACAGCATTTTCCTACCTACCTATAGACTGGAGCATATTAAGGGGAGAAAATACATGCATTGACCTATAAGGGATTTGTTTAGCTCTGATTTATTAAAGGTCACTCAGCATGAAACGATTAAAAAAATAGCTCATGTCTCATAAGTGTATTTGGATTCTTGCAGGTACATTAACCTAGCTGGATAAACATAATTTCTTTGGACTTTGGGAATGCATTTAGTGCTGTACCACACATCGGTGCAATCTCAGTAAGTCAGAAAGTATTAGAGGGATGGTAAGGCAGGAATTGTCAAAGGCGACAGTTCAGCAGCAGGTTGGGGAACCAAGAACCTGCAGAATACAAGTGAAAGTGTGAGATATTCACATTTCATTTATTTAAACCATGCAAATGTTCAAAACTCACCCGTTGTTCAAGATTTGGAAAAAAAGTTTTGCAAACTAAGACCAAGTGGAGATTTCTTGCATGTTTGCGTGTGCACGATAAAAGTGTGAGATGCTGCCTGTCTCCCCAGGTGAGTGACTTGTGTCACTGGAGCTGGCCAGAGTGTCGGGGGGACTGCAGAGCCTGCTGGCTTCACCCCCATGCTTCTCCAGCCAGTGCTGGGGAAAACAGGGAGCTGCGATACACCAGCCGAGTGGAATCTCTCTCCCACACTTCAGAGGGGAAGTATCAGACTGTCAGGCACAGTCTGGTCAGCGCTCCACTCCTGGGATAGTGCAACCACATATTGTCCTTATTTGGGCTGGATTGCAGGGTTACGAGCCAGTCCTTGGACTTTTTTTGCTTTTTAACAAGTTCATTTTGGTGAGACAGTTTTTTTCCCCTGTAAGGAAAAACCCCACAAATATTTTTAGAGCTGGTTAAATTATTTGTTATGAACAGATTGTCCAATGAATTTTGGCCTTTTTCTGGACATGAGTCATTCACAACCTTATTTCAGTGGATGTATTTGTTATTCATAAAGACTAAAGGAATAGTTTATGCAAAGGAACTTAAGTGTCTGGGTTATTCCAGAACTGCTTGGGTTTCTATTAGTGTCTGCTTTTCCTGGTCCAAGATTGCTTATCTAGACTATGGAGCAATGTGTCTTCAGTGTAAATAGTAATAAAGGTGAAGAGCAGCCAAAAAAATTTGAGGGAGTAGAAAATCAAAATGGACTACTACTTGTGGTAAAATCATGTTAACATTTGGTTTCTGATGTTTTTGAGGATAAAGCTGTCGTCACTGAAACCATTGCAGACATGGAGCAGTATCAGTCAACAAATCACATCAGGAAATAAAGATCAGTATATCCAAGCACAAAAAGACTGAGTTGTACACCCAGCAAAGGACCTGGGCACTCAAAGTTTCCCCAGGACAAGGGATTTGAATTCCTGCACAGTGCCTGGTCTCCCTCTAAGTATCCTTGTTTGGGGTAAAGTTTTCTAGATTAATAGCTTTCTTTTTTACTCTACCTAGACAGCTTAGTCCAAGCAGGTTGGCGCTTGCTTCTGGCACAGGTTAATAAACTGGATCAGCAAGCAGTGTTAGGGTATGATTTAGGTTCTGAACATCTGGGTCTAGTAGACCAAGTTAATTGCTGGACTATAGCAAGTCCTCAAGGCTAGGATGAAGGTGGGGAAAGCCCTAGTGTCATCACAGACTGGGGATGAAGGGATTGAGAGCAGCCCTCCTGAGAAGGACTTTGGCGTAGTGCTGGATGAAAAGCTGGGCATGAGCTGGAAATGTGTGCTCACAGACCAGAAGTCAAGTGTATCCTGGGTTGCATCTGAAGAAGTGTGGACAGAAGGTCGAGGGAGGTGATTCTCCCCCTCTACTTTGCTCTCATGAGACCCCACCCGAAGTATTGTGTCCAGTTCTGGAGTCCTCAGCACAGGAAAGACATGCACTCGTGGGAGCAGGTCTAAACGAGGGTCACAAAAATGGTCAGAGGGATGGAACACCTCTCCTATGAAGAAAGGCTGAGAGAATTGGGATTGCTCAGACTGGAGAAGAGAAGGCTCCAGCAAGATCTTATGTCAGCCTTTCAGTAATTAAAGGGAGTTTATAAGAAAGATGGGGACAAACTTTTTAGCAGGGTCTGCTGTGAAAGGACAAGGGGTAATTGTTTTACACTAAAAGAGGGTAAATTTAGACTAGGTATAAGGAAGAAATTTTTGACAATGATGGTGGTGAAACACTTGAACAGGTTGCCCAGAGATGTGATACATGCCCCATCACTAGAAATATTCAAGGTCAGGTTGGTCGGGACTCTGAGCAACCTGATCAGGTTGAAGATATCCCTGCTCCTTACAGGGACGTTGGACTAGGTGAGCTGTAAAGGTCCCTTCAGACCCGAACTATTCTATGATTCTACATCAGCAGGGACAAATGCAGGTATTTTTTATGAAGTGTTGGTGGGTTACAGTTAGAGCTACTATTTGGGGCAGTGGCAGCTGCAGAGCCTACATGTAGATGTGTGAGATACATCAGTGACCCTGTCTCCATAGCCCACACTGCCAAAAACACCTGTCCTCACCCTCAGCTAAAGCACATGCCAGTGATCCCAACTGACCTCTGTTGGCAGACACTTTGCAGAGACTGCAGACTTGTGCAGTAAAAGTACCTCTTGGTGCTTGGTGTCTCAAATCCTATTTTAATTTCTAATCCTGACTTTAACCATCCCAACAAACCCTAGCAATCCAGTGAATCACACTGACCACTTCAGACTCCAGGTCTGAAATGAGGTTTATGAACACCCTACAATTAGCAATTATCAGCTTTTCAGATCCTGTTTTCATAAACCCTACCTAGAAGCTATTGCATTGCTCACTTCAATTAACAAAAGCCATTCACAGTACCCTCTTTTGAAACTCACTTCAGTGTAGCTCAGTGGAGCAGGTAAGATCCATCTACATATGTAATCGTATTGCCGATATCCTCCAGCAACACAGTTCAAATGCTGGCAAAATTATTTTAAATTACTACGTATGAAAGCTAGCCTCCACCATAAACAAGGCATAACTTCTAAGTGCTAATTAAATTACCTTCTCTGTTTACTCTTTCAAACTGTTTTTCTTTTCTTATTTTTAACCATATATTCTATCAAGTTCTACAGAATTTACAAATCCGAAAGACAAAGAACCCCTTAAAAAAATTAAAAGAAACCATATATTCTCTACAGTTAAAAATCAAAAAAGACTAGATTTTTTTTTTTTGTCCTAAAGTATTGTATTATAATTTATGGCTTGAATTTCATTGATTACATTTTACTTACTAATTTACACGTGTACTTTTCTTCTTTTCCAAGGAGATATGTGCAGAGGATTTCAGCCAGGATGCAATTGGTTTAAATATTCTCATCTCCCAATCCTGTACGCAACCAGGCCTCATACTTCCCTCTCTCATGACTAAATATAATTTTCTTGGTAGCTTAGAGAAGGCAAATGCTAAAGAAAGGTGGAAGGGGTGTGATTTCATAATTTGGAGAAATAGCCTGGAAACTGGGTTTGATATACATTGAGATTGGTGTAATCTTTAGGCCACCTAGTAGCCCTCAGAACCTGAAAGTATCAATTAATGTGCACCTAATTTTCCAATTAGGGAATGACCATATGTGAATTATTATTAAACTTTAATAGCATTATAACATTACTGATGCCCTCCTAATGGCGCCCTTAAGGCACACTGTCTTACCCTAATCAGTTCAAGGAAACATAGTGAGAAACTGAACCAAAAGACTTCAGAAATATGGATGGCTAGTAAAATAGCTAATCAAAATTCTTCATTATGTCTGTTCTCCTTATATTCAGAGCCTGCCAATCCACCTCTCACCTTCTCTGGGACATGGAAGTTCAGCACTGCAATTATTGAAAAAGTAATGCAATTTATTGCAACATTTGGGCCCATATGAAGATTTGCATTCCAGAAAACCTCAAATTTCCTCATTTTGCAAGCCTTCTTGTCATATTGTTCAGCCCACATGAGTGATAACCTTCAATATTACATTTAATTCCAGGTCATTACACACTTTCTCTTTCTGTATTTTCCTCCTCCGCACTAAGGCCCACAGCAGATTACCTGTAACAACTCTTCGAGGTGAGCCCTTGCTCGCAAAACATGGTATGTTCTTTTTCAGATAGATTATTCCTAACATGTATTTTCTCCTACCACTGTTAAACATCTTTTTACTAGAAACCATGCAGTAAAGCAGACCTGTAGTGTTTTAACCTCCATGTTGGCATTTAATCATGTATCAGATACAAATATCATGTACCACATTGGCTAGTGTTTCATCCTGCTAGAAATACATTGCCTGACTTCTCTAAACCAAGCAGATAGATACTTAATATTTACCATTTTATGTCTCCCTTTAACAGGTACCAGTAACAGTCAGGTCTTCGGTACTCCCTTGACGATATCATCTGTGTATTTCACAAGTAGGCTGATGCCAGAACAAAGATAGGTGTACAAGTCAAATTACCTGACATACCCACAGACTCTGACATGCTTATCTCATGACATATTTGCAGGTCTGAAATTCCACTGAATCCACCACTACACCAAATAAATCTTCAGTGCTGTGAGCAGTATCATTACTGCAGCACACAGATCTTGCTTAATACATCTAGAAATTTGTGTCTGACTGCTTTAAGGAAGGGTTTGGATGTTTTCCAGGTGACCTGTGTAGATGCATATAAATGTATATGTCTCTTTAAAGAGTACCTTAGACCATGAAGCTGACCAGAGAATCTGTGAAAATGTTAAATTTATTAAGAGTGTGTTGACTGCTCTCTTTAGCTATGTGAAACTTTTATGGATGATACTTCAAATCTGGCTGCTGGTTGGATTCCAGGTATTATATGTAGCTATGTATGGTTATAATAATACCGCTATAGGATTTGCTATAGGAGATATCTGGGGGGTTGCATACGATTGCACGCACATGTGTCAAGTCTGCAGCAGTATGGAGGGCCACAACCGAGTCCAAATTCTGAACCAGGTCTCAGCCATGTTAGCTGTAAACCTGCAACTTCACAGATTCGAGATAAAATGCAACAGACTGGGAGATACAGTTTTTAGGGCTTCTGTCATATTCCTTTGATGTTTTTGTCTTCTCAATATTCTTAATGTACTTTAGAGTACTGAAGTCTACTGAATCTCTTCAGGCTGAAGGATTTTATGAAACAGAATAACATCAATAGTCCCAGAGTATACCCCTCTGAAAACAACCTATAGAAGTCTTCCCAAAGGTACAACCATTGTGCAGCACTCTGGAAGGAAGCAACTCACCAGGTTAGGTTAAGATATCATAGACACCTGCGAGTTCTGGTGAGTTAAGTAGAAAGGCGGTACCGGAATCACCTCAGCCCAAGATGTTGCTGCTAATACCCAATTGCACAGACTCATATAACCAAAAAGATTAAGAAAAAGTCCCTAATATTTTGTAATTTTAATTGTATATGTGAACACCTGAGTGCCTGGGTATAATTTGGTAGGGCTTGAATCATAACTGTATATTTATAATATTTATTTATGAATGCAAACTAAGATGCTATACTAAAAATACATTTCTTGGTCATAAAGTACTTTTTATAGGGATTAAAGGGTTTCTTTCAGCCTGTATTCTAACTAACTGTAATGTCTAGGCATTTCTCATTTCTCCCTGTCTACTCGTCTTAATAAAATTGTGAAGCAATTTCAGTGATTTCTTGAAGAAACACTTGAAAATCATTATGTCACAGAGTGGAAATGAAAAACATTTTTGTATTGTAAGGTACTGAAATGATGTAGTGAAATCTTATGAAAGGTTAATTTTAAGTTATATAATTAAGTTGTTGTGATTTAGATTTTTGTTTTCACTAGGAAATAAAACAAAATTTCTCTTTGCTGTCAATAAAAAGACAACCAAGAATGATTCTGCTCCTAGTTATACCAGGTCCCTCACTTGTGTTAGTTCTGATCTTCAAAATAGTAATGGCAAGAGACAAAAGACTTCTTCTCTCTTGTGTTATGGGAGAAATTCTAAATTTGAGATTCGGAAGATTTTGTTGCCTAACAGCATAATTAATACAATAGAAAACCTCCATTGGATGATCCTGGTGATCCCTCAGCAATTCCTCCTAGTCTTGATTTGAAGTATGTCTAGCTTGCAAGCTTTGAGCACCACACACAAATTTCTGAAGAGCTGAATATAGAAAGATACCTTACAGCTTAAAGAAAAAAGCTTAATATAATTGCGATCACATAGTGTAAATCCTAGGTAACAGCTTCACCAGTCTATTCGAATTATTTAAGATGACAAATAGAGGCAAAAAGAAAATGTCAGAAAAAATGTTAGATAACTTTTCTCATGAAATTACTAAATATATGTTATGTGATTGAATAGTCTGGAGCTTTTTGACTTCAGAGATAATGTGTATTCTGTGTGGGTTTTGTGTTTTCTCTTGGGAAGCTCCTACTGTCTCACACCCACCATGCAAAGCAGAGCTGCTACTACTCTGCTTCAGATTCTTTATTTTTTCCTATAGTTTTTGGACATACTGAATACGCTAGCCCCAGAGAGCAAAGTGAGCAAATTTTTAATTTGTCTTTTCCTGTCTTTAATTCCCCTTTGTTTGTAGTGGAAACATGAAAAGGCAAAATCGTATACTTTTTCCTAAACAGGATTTTACTTTAACTGAGAAGTGAACGAGAGTTAACCTTCGCACTGGAGTTTTGTTTGCAGTTTTCTTGGGGGAGACTGATATACCAGCACTGTATCTTCAGAAAGGTGTTGCGGGAGAGATGGAGAGACTCCATCTCTTGGATCCGAGTGAGCGTGTCAGAGCAACTGTAGTGTGTGGTCTGTGGTCTCCTCCCTACTGGCATGCACTAGTAAGATTGGGCTGTGCTCAAATGCTTTTTAAATAAGCTGTCACATAACTTGGAGAGACTTCATGTACACTGGAGGACAGGACTGGCATTCCAGAAGGGTTGGAGATTTAGTCTGAAAAAAGTAAGATGCTATCGAATGTATAGTATTTTAAGACATTTTAAACAGGTAGCATTATAAGATATTTTCATGAGATAGGACCAACCAACTACTGAAATGTCTTTGGGGAAAAACTGGCTTGACAGCTCTTCTGGCTGTAGTGGACGGCAGGCTCCTTGCTGGTGGATCATGCACTCTCTGTGTGCACCGAGTTGTTGCGACAATCCAGTGCTGCACCCAGGCATACGAATGGTGACCACCATTACCAGACCGCCTTTACCAGACTTACTGTATGACTAAGTCCTCTTTCTGCTCTTCTCAGCTTCACCAAAGCCTCTGCTGGACTGCTGCCTCCTGTTTTAGTGCCACACTTTGAGGCAGATGTGAATCAACCAGAAATTCTTCATCCAGAGAATGGTAGAGTCTGTAAAAAAGGACAGCGAAGGAAGACTCAATAAGTTGGAGTTACTTACCCTGAGGGAGGAAATCTCCAGACTAAAATAGGACAGCAAATATCAAAGATAAAAAAGGCTTCTGTTGACCACAAAAGAAAAATTTCTTCTTTCTGTCTGCTGTGGTTGGGACAAGAAGTAATGGACTTAAATTGCAACAAGGAAAGCTTTGGTTAGAGAGGAGAACAAAATGTTTCTGTCAGCAAGGCAGTGAAACCCTGTAACAGATTACTTGGGAGGGTTACAAAACGTCCCTTGCTGAGGGAGATGTAAGGATATGCCAAACCAACATCCATCAGGATGGCAAAGGTGTGTATTTCTTCCTGTGCTGGAACTTTGGACTGGGGTACATCCCCTCTGGAAGGCCTTTCGAGGCTTCTGAGTCTACCCAGGAGGGCAGAGACCTCTGTGTGCACACGTGTTTGTGTGGGCTTCCCAACTGTCTCTTGTGGGAGCTATGACACTGGTCAGAGTGATCTTCACTGTGCACTGCATAAGGCACTTGTGCTGGTCAGATCAGCCTTGGTCCTTCTAGCCCTTCTCCCAGACCTGTTTCTCAGTATTGTTCTGTGCAAATACCTCAAGTATGGCATTTCCATTGGAAGTAGAGGGCCCCAGGGCTGAACGCCCAGCATATGAGGCAAAGGAGTTGCTCTCATTTGCTCCCCTTCTGCAGCAGACGGACAAGTCCTCTCCTGACCAGCAGCATGGCCCTGGTATGCAAAATGGTGCATGCCCGCCATCCCATGACCCAGCAAGGGTGAGGTTTGAACCTTGGCTTCCTTCATTTGCAGAGGGAATTAAACCTTGGGCTCCCACTTGTTGGATGAACTCTCAATGCTGTTCTAGATCACCAGGCCATTTTTATCCTTGGTGACTTTGATGGATTCAGATATGGACTATGACAATGGTTATTAAACATATAGCACCACATACAGTTTCTGAAAGTGCCTTTCTTTTTTAGAATACTCTTCTACTAAAAAACCTTAAGTATCATTTCCCACCTACATGAAAATAAACCTTAAAAAGCTTTCCCATGTTCCCTTTCTATATGTAAATTGACCACACTGTGGCAAGGTCCAGGACTCTGGCTTCGGTGCCTGCAGTTTCTCTTCTCTCCGGGCAACCAGGGTTCTGTACTGCCTAGCCTTGAAGATTTGTGGTTAAGAAGCTTAGATATCTAAATAATGTATGGATCAGCATACAGGGCCTTTCATGTAGTCTGTGTTGCAGGCAACAGTAGCAGTCTAACACAGGCATTCAGGAATTCTGGGTTTGCTCATGTCTGCTTCTTTGCTTGTTGCCTTTATGTCATTGTGTGGGATTTTCCTTGGCAGAGAGCTCTATGTTAGAGATGATGTATTAGCAATGATGCAACTTCTTCAATCATTTGAAAAAAAATCCCTGAAATTCTTGCCCTTATCTAATATAGTACAAAGTACATTTCAGTGAGGAGCTCCTGGAAGAGGAGCTGGGAGTGTTTGTATCTGAGTAATGGTGTGTTTCCAAGGGTGAGCATTTGAGGTGGGGTGTTCTTCCTCCCCTTGACTGCAGAGCCGCGTCAAAGGAGCCCCTTAATTTTGGACTCAGGTCAAGATGTCACTTAAATACATACCTCAGTGTAACAAAATTCCTGGATTTTGTTCTGTACCTGGATGGAATAGTCATTTAATGCTAAAAACGTGGTTATTGATATAAAGAAAATTTATCTGGGAAGAATGTCCAGTCCTTCCACAGATCCACATATTTCACTGTGCACACATTTCCTGGACCCAGTATTTTCCTCAGTCAAGCTCCACTTCAGAAGTTACTATTAAAGTAACTTTAATACTTTACTATTAAATAAATATTTAATAATAAATATTATTAATACAATATAATATTATGTCTACCTTTCCCCCAGCCTTTTTCCCAAGGCAGTGAATTCCTAGGGCTATTTTTTACTTGCTTTCAATTCTGACAGAATGGTTTATGACAATATTTTATATGAAATAAGTCATGGGTCTAAATCCTATCCACTACTGCAAACATAAAGTGGTGTGAGTACAGGGGGAAATTAACAAGTGAGCTGAGTAAACACACCCAAGTGGTGATGCTCATGATGATTTTGCAAAGAAAAAACAAGACTCTAGAGAGGACAACCGCGTATTTGAGGTTAAAGGGTGTTGATTAAAAAGACTCTTTTGAAACCAGGCAATGCTTACTGCAAATATGAGATGTGATACAGTAGCAAAGGTGATATAAGATCATCTTTTTCAAGACCAAGAAAAGTAGGGATGACAAAAATATGTACATTTTTAGAATAGTTAATGGTCTTTATTCTTCTCTGCAGCTATGATTATTAAAAAAAATCAGGTTGATTAGAAATGCTTTATTTGTATTGTTCACTGTTTGAAAGTGAGATACAGAAAAGAATGCAAGGGCAGAAAAATAAAAAACCTTTTGAAATCTAAATACAAATACATGCTAAGTTTCTGCTGACTTGAGGTCAGGTGGTCAAAATCAGCCTTGCTATAAAGAAGCACAGAGGGAGAAGGGCATGTGTTTGTGAGTGCATAATCTGATCTCCAACATTTTTTCATGTGAGAAACTGAAACAAATGACAAGTTCCTGACAAGAGATTCATCATATCACATTTGCAGTGTTATCAGTGAAGAAGGGGTGGTAACAATGTTAATAAGTAACAGAAAAGACAAGGTAGGTAGCGAAACCTGTTTAACATACCCATCAAGAGCAAGTGTAATAGTTGGCTTAGTTTTAAACCCACAAATTTAGAAAAATGTGTCATGACAGTTTTAACAATGCATATAAAATGTCCTTTCATGGTAAGAGAAAATATTTAAAATATTTAAAAGCAGTAACACAGTCTATCATCTTGATTCATAGGTTCATATAACTCAAACTTGCCTCTGGATGTACAAAGACAATGTCAATGGGCTGGTCTGGATGGGAGCAACAGGAGGCAGAGCATGGGGGTTACAGGAGAGAAATGCACGTCCCATGATCTGCAGGTTATATTCCAGTAAGGGAGTCTGAAGCTCAGCCCCTGAGTTTTACATTGCATTTAAAACACAGATCTTCCACCTCTCTGCCCAAGTCCCTCTCTGGTTCTATGCTGATTTATGGGCATGGGTTAATAATAATATCTTCTTATTATTAGATGGCTGGAACCAGTGGGAATATTTCAGCAGATCCATTCTTTGGTTCAGTTTTGCTGTTTGAACCAAAGGCTCCTGTATCACAGGAGATCCTGCTGCCTTCCTAGTCATGTCTGTTTTAATCTCTTCATTGAAGGGCAAAGTCTGTCCCAGGAGTTATTTGGGGTTTTGGGGGCTCAGAGATAGCAGAGGGTTGTCTGGTCAAATGACTCCACCTGAGAGTCTAGGAGGCTGCAGGATGCACCATTACGAGGAAATTGTCTGGCTGGCTCATAGAAAGTGTAGAAAGGCTAGACTCCAAATACCTGGAAAAAAAAATCCATGACTTGCATTCTCCCTCCTTTTGTTGATTTGTATGTATGAGCTGGAGCATTACACACAGATAGAAAACAGTAGCTTCTACAACCTCTTGTAGGGTAGATCTGTATCACACAAATGCAGTATCTGGCACTTCAGTGGGTCATAGGCTGACACACCTCTGCACCTATCAGCACATCTGGAATGTATAAAGCTCTGTGGTTTCTGACAGCTCTTTAAAACATACCTCTTAAATTAGAAAAGTAAAAATAAGTAACAATTTATTGTATGTAAGGTTTAAAGAGGATGACATTACTGACGTAACCCAAAGACTTTTCACAGTAAAATGGCAAAGCATTTTTCAATACTTAATTGTAACCATTGTTTCGTCTTCTAAATTCTTTTTCTTGAAGGAACCAATACAAGCCCTTATAATGCATTTATTGTGATTGATAATCAATACAAGATGACATTTTCAACAAGGAAAAAGCACTTTCCACCTGGTGGGAGGAGAGAAAATATATTGTTTGGCTAAAATATATCTTGTAGTCGTTCCCAGAGACATGTATCCAGTAAAACAGGAGGAAATACTTCCTAATGGAAATAAGAGAAGAATGCCGGGTAGAAGTGATTTCAAGTGCACACACCTTCAGCAAACATGTTCTTGATTTATAGAATATAGACCACATTTATTAATATTGCCAAGTGCAATAAATTGTGAGGGATTTCATGCCGATTTGTTAAATGTAACATATTTTAAATAGCGTTTAATGATATTTTTATTTATGCAAGGCTGAGTGAAATGGAGATCTGGTTCTCCTTTTGACTGTAGCAGTCACAGCGAGAGTCAGAGGCATGCATACAAATCAACAGCAAAGAAACCACTGATGGGGTACTTTCCTGCCTGAAGATGTGAATCTGTTCATGCTTATAAGAGTCAAATTAAAGTAATAGCACATTGAAGTTTGGCCACAAGCACAGCTGCACCATGAGTGTGTTTTCAGGTTCTTGTTTATAATTCAGACATGATCCAATGATATGTGGGAGGGCTTACTGTAATCTGAGCTAGAGGTTCCTCAGGCTGAGCCAAACTGGGCAACACCAGAGCAGAAGAGAAAAATGAACACACAGGACCTTTTTTTTTTTTTTTTTTTTTAGAGCGCTGTGGAAACACAGGAGTTGTGGAAGGACTGCTGCTTTTCAATAATTAGGATTCAGAAATTAAGGAGAGATTGCTTTGAATGTTTAATTTTTCATTTATTTTTTACCTTAAGAAAGCTACTCTTTCCTTGTTTTTTTTTGAATGATCATAACAAGAAATCAGCCTTTAAAGATGCTCAGGGGTGCAGCAAGAGTAACTCCAGATAAAACGTTATTTCAAACCTGGCTTTAGAATACATAAAAGAACAGAAGTAACATCAAAGATGTGTCTTGACTGTTTTCCACTGGCATATTTTGAATTGAATACATATATGAATAGATGTGAACTTCTTTAGAATATGTTACATTCTACCGTTTGCAGCACATTTTACACAGTCAAGGATACTGCGACTTACTGCCTGGCTGACAATTCAGACTTACTGGCTGCACCTTCAGGCAGAGGCAGTTTGACTGTATTGGGGTAAATCTTGTGATGGGTGGCTAGGAAATTCCAGCATTTCAGGGACAATATGAGTGGAAACCAACGCAGAACAGGCCTTGGTTATGGAAAACATTTTGCAATGGCCACAGCCAGGAGACCACTGTTTATTTTCACATCAAGAGCTGCAGCAGACTATGTCTTGATGGCATTTCGAAAGAGGGCAGATAGTGGTGGATTTCTGCTAACATGGTTGTTAGAAATGACCCCTCAGTTCAGCGATAAAACTGTGAAGCTGCAGTCACATCCCTGTGTGATGGAACCACATTTGCTGTTCTTATTTGAACACAGCTGCAGCTAGTATCCATAATTCAAACTAAGTGCTATTTAGGAGGGTGTTTGGAAACCCGATTAGTCTTCCAGCATTGAGATTTATTGTTTCCAGATTGGAGGAGACTTTTCTTTTATAGTTTTAACGATTTAGGGTAATTGAGAGAAAACATCAAGTGGAGAATTTAGTATTTAAAAACGTCTGAATAGAACAAGTAACAAAAGTCAGATTTATTTGGGTAAGCCTGGTTTTGCGAATTCACCTATTTATCCATTTTCCGAATTCCTTTTTGCAGGGTGATAGTCACTGCTCATGCTTTCCTCAGGTGGCTCAAGGGGTGCACCTCTCTACAGAATGTCTGGAGAACTGAAACCCAGGGGTCTGGATCATGAACCACTGATCCAGACGTATGCTGTCCTGGTGTCATGCCCACTTTTTGCACACATCTGTCATTCAACTGAGGGCATACCATGAGTGGCAGGAGTCATCTCACTCCCTTTTGCCTATCCAGGAGGTATCTGTGTAGTCTAAACTGGACACTAAAAAGAGATAGGTACTTCCATGGAGAGATTTGTGCCATGCTTATGTAGCTCTCTGAGACAGGTGCGATCAATCAGTCTAACTTATACCAGATTTTACTCTTTGAGATAGCTGAAGACTAAGCCTGGAACTCTTAATTTTCCCATATGGAGCAAGAAGACCAACTGTCTCCTGCACAGAGTAATCCACTCTTTAATACAAAGAGAGTGTCCTGCTCTTAAGTTTTACAGCATCTGTCCCAAAGGGCTGTCGTAGCTTGGACCTCTGGGCAGGATGAACAAGTGTGAATGCAGATAGTGAGAATGAATTTATTTGCTGAAAGTAAATTGATTGGGTGAAGGCATGGAAAATCAGGTCACAGTTGCCAAATCTGTGTGGGCAACACAAGGTCTTTGCTGAGGAGCTGGAAAAACATCCTGTCCCACCTATGGCCACTTCATGGTGTTTGGGCAATGGACTAAGCCACATTCCCCCACACGCACTGTGGATACCAGAAAGAAAAGTAGGAGAGGACCTTTATGTATATATCTCCAGACAATTCAAAAATACATCCTGGAAAACGATCTCCCAGCAGCCAAACACTGTGCATCAGCTGAGGGTGATATGTCCTGAGGAGGCAGAAGCCAGGACACAGACGTGTAAGGAAGAAAAGCTATTATATATTCCAAAACAAACAATAAACAGAGGTGCCTATTGCAGCCAGAAAGAAGAAATTAATGATAGCAGAGTCCTTTCTCTCTGTGATCTGTGTTTGGTTATTTGAGCAAGATGAAAAAAGATGGAAAAATAAAAGTAGGCCAGTTTGGATGAAAATACATCTGCAAATCTACTTCCTCTGGCTACATTGGAGATGAATTATAATTGCAAAGTGTGTATTTTTGTGGTTCATTCCTTGCTCTTCTTGAAAATAGTTTAAAAAGCAAATGTGTTATAATTTCTAAAGAATACACAAGCAAAAGATGTTTATGAAAATTTATTGTGGGTTTTTTTTTTTCACAGCAACCTTGAGCTGCAACAGTCAATAATATTGTATAAATATTTGTTTGTCGAATTAACATCTTCAGCTGATTTGCAGCCCCATCTGATAGGGGATAAGGGGGAATCTCAGCAAGCTCTCTAGCATCATTTGCCCAGGGAACAAAGACCTTTTTCCTGGCAGGGATTATTGATTAGCTGATTTTGACCCCTGGCTGGTGTTCACTAGCCAAAGACTTGAGAAGATGTTACTGTGGGGCTGGGCTGGGCTGGCCAAGAGATGAGCATAGACATATTATATCTTGGTTTGCATGTGCACAGCTGTGACCAGCTTTGCCAAAATCTTTACTCATGGGTAGGTCAGAGATAACACACACTGTGCAAGCCAGTTACCACTGAGCTGCTGCTTCCATCTCTCATGGCAGAGGTGCAGCTGTGACTATTTGCTGGTTTATTTTCCAGGATAAGTTGTCATCTTCCTAAATAATATGCAGCTGCCCATTTCTGCTCTCTGGGTCATTGAAACTTCAAAATGAAGGGGAGAGGACACAGACTAGCAGCCAGCACCCTCTCTGCTGGTACCTGCATGCAGGAGCACATACGTGCACATCCACAGCAACCATTCTCCACATATGTATGCAAACAGAAACCCTTTGGCACAAGTGTTTATGAAAGCAAATAGAAAGTCTAAATCACACTTAAGAGAAGTGGCTTTAAGTGCAGTGACAGAACTGGAAGGGACCTTGCTGGCTTACTAGATTGAGTCTCCTGAAGGTCACTGACAACTACTCATTATAATTCCTTTCTCAGTTGATAAAGCTCAGTTTTAAAAGACTACATTTACAATACTTCACTGTGCCTGCTAGTAGTGCTTTCTAGAGCCTCTTTCTTCTGTTCATACCACTAGCAATGGTCACAAATGCTCTCAAGGATTTGTCAAGCTCTGCTGATGACTTATTTGAATGACAGCTACTTTAACTATGTTTTCTTACTTGACCAGATTATATTTCCTCCTGTTCTTCATGCAAGATTCCCCACTGATTTTGGCTTCACTACTTCTGTAAAGACAACAGAATTGAGTATTTTAGGCTGGAAATAATCTTTCCTCTTTTTAGTAATTCCTTTCCACTGCAGAAGAGAATTGTTCCTGTTGTTGTACAGGCTAACAGCTGTGCCGACTGCAATCTCCCCTGGAAGCAAAACCACAGAAAAGCTCTTACCTCTGCAAAGAAACTTTCTCTACTTATTTGTTCGCAGGGGAGATGATTTTGACTTGCAACCAGAAACTGAAATGATTCCTTAAAACGGCTGTGATGGCTCTCAGGAGGGTCTGGAGTGTGAGGGGATGCTCAAGGTGTTTTGAGTGTGCTTCTTGGAAGGGACTGCATACCTTGTACCATTTCACATTCCTGTAAATAAAGGCACAATGCTGTTTTAGTAGTACTCTTGCTGCAGACTGAATTTAGATTAAAAGAGCAGGCAAATTTCATTAGTTAGCCTAGCTAAAAATTAGTTAGCCTAGCTAAAAACAGCTAAAATTACCTGTTGGTAAATATTCCAAGGACTAGATCACAGTGGAAAGAAAACTAAAGGCATATTTGAGTTTATAAAGCTGCCTAATTTTCCATCATTTAATGAGTATCTTCTTTATCTCACAACTTACGTTATTCATCAAGTAATTCATTACATTATTTACTGGAAAGTAATGGCACCATTTACCAGAAAACTAGCTTAATCTGCTACTCATTGTTTTCATCCATTATATAAAATTGACCTTTCATCTTTAGTGCTGTGCCTTTCATGAAGCCTTGCCAGAAGAACAAGAAATCTATCTGATCAGACAGCTGTGAGGCATCCAACATAAGTAAAGGGTGGTGGTATCATCACCATCACATTCAGTGATAAATTAGTCCATTTCACAAAACCGCAGAGCTAATGCTGTTTGCATGAAGCCAACAGTGTACAAATGAATGAGGGAGGCTCGTGTCCTGGCTTGGGGTTCATTTAGGAAATGGTTTACAATGTATCTGAAAAGGGTGGTAGGGAAACATTCAAGGACAGTGGAATGTGATCACACAAATTTGGAATTTGTCTTGGAGGGCTTGAATACGATTGCAGATAGGTATTGCCCAAAAATATCTGGGCATTTTGGGATATGTCTGCCTCCTTGGATGACCTCAAGTCACCAGAGCAAACTGTTCACCACCCTTCTCTAAAGCAAAGGGAAGCAGAGAAAGGAGGCAAAACTATCAAATCAGCAATGTGGCAGCTTTTATGATCATCTGACAAAGCAGGTTGGTTAGTCCCGTTGCCTGGAGGACAGCATGCTTCAGGGGGATAAGAACACAAGTTTTACTTTCCTTTTACTACAGCTAAATTCATGTCAATACATGAACCACAATTTCCATGTGGCATGATGTAAGTAAGCATTAGCCTTGGTTGATGAATCATAGAATCATAGAATACCAGGTTGGAAGGGACCTGAGGGATCATCTGTCCAACCTTTCTGGCAAAGGCATGGTCTAGACAAGATTGCCCAGCACCCTGTCCAGCTGAATCTAGTAACAAAGCCTGAGCAGAAGAACTGGCAACTCTGAAAAAAAGCTAATCCCAGCCTTTCTGAAGTCAGTGAAAGGCTCTGGGATTTCCAGGCTGTGGATCCACCCCGTGGAGGCAGGCCTTTGTTAAATTACCTGGGCAGCTGCCTCATTAACCCTGTTAGGAGAAAGTTTCATGGGTTTTACACTTTCTGTTATTTTAATTTTTGTCTGATCTAAACTAAATTTCAAGTATTAGCCATTTTCATTTCAGGCAAGAGTTTGAATATTTCAGCAAATGGAGGAATGTACATGTCCCAGCCATTAGGAAATCAAAATATTGGATTTAACAGCAACTGCAAAAAATCCAGAACCCAAAAGATAAGAATATACAGTAAAGGTAAGAATTACAGTATATGCCAATTGAGAGGTTAATGTTTTGAAAGATATGAGTATATACAAACAGGATTTGGCACGTCACCTGTCCTATAGACAGTTGCCATGTCTACTCAACTACAGTAGACAAAGCGAATACATGGGCTGTTTGTCTTACATTAGAGAAAAGATCTCAATATTAGATTGCTGATGCAAATCAGAAAATACTGGTCTAATATCAAGTGCGATCATTTTAACGTCGTTGTAACCTGCAGAGGAGAGGCTGTGCAGCTGCATGGCCACTGCCTGCTTGTATCACATGGAGCATGTATTGCAGCAAGCAGGCGCAATGTGGCTGGGGAGGAGGGAATACTCTTATTAAGCCCTTTCCAGACTGAAGTTATAGATAATTTTCCTGTAATTAAAAACAGAATCTGTCTATACCCAGTCTGTACAATGCAATTGACTCCAAGAACTTACGAAGACACCTGCTGCCTCAGTGATAAAAGCCTTCCAATATTTCTTTCTGGATAAAGAATAGTGATGAAATATTTAGAATGGTACAAAGTCACATTTTTTAGAAATTGCAGGCATTTATTATTTCCACTTTTGTTACAAGTCCAAGTAAACATTTTATTAGACCATAAGAGCACACCTCAGAACTTGATATTTTAATTTTCATTGGGAAATGCAAAATCATTATTTTACAACTGACCAGAGAGATATAGTACAATTATTACTGTTCAGGGAGCATTTTTTGTAATGTCAATTTCCTTACTGAAATCACTGTAGCTATTTGTTTTGGGGCATTTTCAGACTTTTAATAGAAGCAGGTTAGCTTTGTGTGGTATAAAGCACTTCTAATATAAACAGTATTTGCACACAACATATAGCATGTGTAAAAATTTTGGAGGACTTATTTTTGAACTAGGTTGACCAGGTGAACTGTATGCACAACTATTGACTATTTGTACTTTGTATAATTTAAGATGCCTTAATTAAAATATTTGCTCCATCTCTTCCAGTTTGCATTTTCAAATTTTGCAGTCCAGTTAACAGTTCCCAAAAAAATGAATAAGTCCAGATGGCATATACATGCAGCATGGTATATGTTTTAAAATAATTTAAGGCTCTTAAAGAGTGCTGTTTTCTTTAAACAGTTATCCTTCCTGATTTTGGGCTCATTCACCGAGTAGTTAATGCTTTAGTGCCTCTCTATGTAGAAATATAATATTGGCTACAGATATATTAACAAATATTGCTCTGCTGTGCATAATTTTCTAGGTCATTAGGAGAATTTTCCTATCCTGTGGATGACAGAACACTACTACTGCTACTGCATCAGTGTGGGATGCCAGTTGGCATAGACTCTGTAAGTTATCTCTAGAAATAGAAGCAATTGAGGGCAATTCAGATTCTTGCTCTGACTCACCCTCTGAATCATGTGTTTGAATAACCTGGGATTCATGAAATAAAAGACAAATCCAGAAAAGTAGAAGGTGTGTATGTCAGATCTCCATCCGCAAAAGATCTTGTGCAGTCCAAACGCATTGCGTCCCCTGGGGTAAATGTGTTAACCAATGGAGCAAACAATAAAGATCAATAAAGATCAAAGATCAGTCAGTCCTAAAGATCAAAGAAAAAAATCCTGAAAACATCTAAAGTGAAATCCAAATCCTCATCCACTTTGAAAAGTCTGCCTAAGTTTTGAATATAGCCCCTGGGGCTGAGTTCGGGATAAGAAAGTGGTAATACCTCATTTTTGATCAGGTACTCAAGTACAGGAGGCCAGTGGTGTGGACTGCGTTATTGAAATATGAGTCTATTAACCTAGAGCAGGAATTATGTCTTTTGCCACGGCTGGTGGTGCCAGCAAGCATTTTCAAACCAAAAGCTTCATCTGAGCGAAAGCAGTGACTGCCAGGAACTGCTGGGACAGATCTGACTGCATGTGTGCCTGAGACTTCAGAGATGCCTTCTCTGGAGCTTTTAGTCCAACCAGCTGCTTGCTTGAGTACAGCTACTTGAAAGTAATTCACATGAATTTGGTTTGAGAAGCACGCCTTATCCCTGGTGCTAGGCAGAAAAACACGTTCCTTACAGTCCTCTAGGACATGGATCCAAGTGGAAATTGGCTCAACACCCCGTCAGATCACATAGTGAATTATGTTTTGAAACTGTATTTAAAAACAAGCAAAACTACTCTGAGGGTGGGAGTACTTACAGACTCATACTTTAATATATTAATTACATTCATTTGTCATCACTTGAACCTAAATACCCTTGGACTTCATTAAAGTTGCCAGAATCCCATTCCCCTCCCACAGCTGAATGTCCAGAAGTAATCTGTTTAAAGGAAAATTAAGTGAGAGACTTTTGGAATCCCACAAGATCCCAGGGCAACAAAGGTGAAGAGGGGGAGAGACTGCAGTCGGACTTTGATGCATGAAATCAGTGCAAGGCTGCAGAATTAGGAGCAGTAGAGCTAAGCTTAGGTGCTCTTAGTGTCTTCAGGAGAGCAGTAGTAGTCAGTGTCATGAGACCATCAGTGCTAAACTCCTGCCAGGCACCATGCATAGGACAACAGGTTCTTGCAATGGTAAAACTTGCACAGAGCACAGACACAAGATTCCTTGTCAGCTTTTATTCAAATCATTTACCAGCAGAAATATTGTCTATGTCTATTCTTTCTCTGACCCCAGGATTTGCCACTTTTGGCTCTGAAAAAGTGTCTGATACTGGGCTAACTTGCTCTGTATGCAGAACTGGGGAACCTACCCTACCACTGCCCTTTAGTGTGTGGAGAAGTGCCCACCAAACCCACCAGGGGATGAAATGGAGGCAAACTGCTGCTTTGCTGCTTAGTATAAACCATTTGCAATAAGCCCTTTCCCCAGCTTTATTTGGAAGCTCTCTGCCCCCATTTGGGGCACAAACAAAGGGTCTGGCTGTGTGCATACACATCTGTGTTTCTCTCCTTACCCCTACCCCTGGCACAGAAATCCAGTACACTGCTGGGAGGATCCTACATGGACTGGTTTGGGTGAGAGACTGTCCAATTCCCAGCCACACTGCTCTCCTCTTGTAGGTCACCTTGCTCTCCACCACTCCCAGAAAAGTTCCAGGGCAGATCCCATCTTATGCCTCCATGCCTGCAGCCTGGAAAACTCTTGTTCTTCCATAAATCCAACAATGAAATACCTAGTACATTTTCTGAGCAATGTCAATGGCTTTATCATTGGCCTCAGGCACACAGATGGAAATGGAAGGGCAAAACGCCTGCAGTCCTGTGGGTTTGGTGTAGTTCAGCAAGGCTTTGCGGAAGGGATAGCTCTGATAAGGACTTTCACGTAATGCTGCTTCTTGCACACATTTGAATGTGTGGTACCTACATGAGCCTCAGGCTTACAGAGAAGCACCTTCCCAGTTCTTTCATCCCTATCGCTCTTTGTTCAGTCAAGCATCCAGCAGAGTGTCCCATATATAGGTCTGTTCACGATCATGTTGCTCAGCTCATATTTTACTTATGCCATATTCATATTGCATATGTATCATCTTAATTGTTTCATAATGTTGTATAAATTGGCCAGTATAATCAGCAATGCTGGATTGTATTAAGCTAAGTCTTTTTGAAATGTACTGAAATATTAGTTCCATATGATAAAATCCATAAAATACAATCTAGATGCCAATGAGATTAGGAAAATGGGCTCTTTTCCACTTACCTAAATACTGGAAAGATACACAAGTTACTAGCTTTATATCAAACTAATGATCCCTTGAGGCTCTGGTGAAGGATTTAGGAAGTGGGTAAAATGAATAAGCCTCCCACCTCCACCTCCCACCCTCACATACTCCTGATTACACAAACACACCCTCTGAAGGGCACTGAAACCTTCTGAGTTCAAGACACAAAATGACCCCATGAAAGGCACTGAGTGAACACTGAAGCTGTCTTCACAACCCATGGCAAAGTCTACACTGGCATTCACAGCCCGAGTGCTCCCAGCTTCAGGAGTTGCTCAGCTACAGAGTTTTGATGTATAATTCTGAAATTTCAAATACTCACCAAGGACAAGTGCTGGAGGCAATGTCTAGGGGAAGAGTGGCAAGAAAAATATGCCTTAGTCCTAATTCATCTGGTCCTCATGAGATGAAATTCACTTGGCCAAATCAGACCTAAAAGACACAGGTATTGTGCCTCCTGATCCTCCCATGGGAACAAGAGAAGAACAGGTTCATGTCTCCCACACATGCAGGCCAAGCAGCAGATCAGCCTGGAAGGATTAAAAAGCGTATGAGATACAGTGGCAAAGTGCTCTTCTCGTTGACATGTTCCTACACCTCCCAAGGTGGCAAAATGAACCCTACCAACCAGAGTTCTTCATTGCATTCCATCCCGGGCAAGCACTTCTCTAGCCATTACAGAAGTACACAACAAGATTAATAATCGAAAACTTTATTTATGAGTTATGATTGCTGAGTATTTCAGCTCTAGAATCCAAGGATCTTTCTGTGTAACCCCTCTGAAAGAGCCAAAGCTGATATTTCTTTAAAAGTTTTCTAAACTGGCTTGGCCAGCAAGAGAATTCCACTATTGGTTTTGTTGAAAAAGTGAGATATTAATAGTTTTGGGATTATAAATATCAAATTGTACAAGCAGCTTCCTCCTAGTGGAAGAGTGAGACTGAGAAAATTCAGCTGGTGAGCAAAAGTTTTAAAAAGGAACGCAGAGGAAAAGCTTGACTACTTACAACACAGATTTGTCGAGAAACATGCAAACTTCAGGAAACATTTTTTTAAAATGAAGATTTTTCACTTCATTCAAAATAGACGATGCAGAAGAGAAATCAATTCCAGCCCCATCTTTCCAAGCTGTCTTGGCTCTCCCACAATGACAGGAGTAAAAAGCTATTTTTGTCCTCAATCTGCAGAAATGAGTCAGTGCATTCAAGGAATAGCTCTGATGAGGAAGCCTGGGCCAGTTTTACATGGTTACCTCTTAGAGCAGAACTGATCATTATTCAAAAGTCACTATTATTCCAGTACTGAATAACTGAGGTCATAGGTTCACTTTGAAGGAAAATTCAGTTAGGAGAAACTAACTGCCACTTTTTTCATTCTGGGCCATTTAGAGCAAATTGTGCAGTGTAAATGTTGCATCTTCAAGGGGTTCTCAGGTTCTAGGACACATTCAGAACAAACTTCAATATTAACCCTTAGGCTTGATTTTTAAAAAGTATAAATACACATCAAATAGGTTACAAGTCACTTCATTTTAGCAAACATCATTTCCTTTTAGATGAGGAATATAATTAGTGTTGCCAGCCCAGCTGAGCTCTCAGAATAGACTATGAGCTGCATATAGATAATTCCATGAAAACACTACTGGAAATTCAAATACTTATCTAATCTTTACGTCTGGCAACTTACACTACATTACTGATTGTTGGTACCAGTGAAGCATAGTATAGCTTTTACTTCCAAAGGAAATTAAGCCAAGAAAAAGAGTGCCATTTAGTTCAGAGGAAAGATGTTCATACATTTTTATACTTTAAATGACTCCATTTGAGAGCTTGGAAAATTAAAAGGGCACTCAGCCAAAAATAGCTCAATGTAATTCTACTGAATGCAGGCTAAATAAGGATCAGCCTTATCTAACTTCTCAGAGGTACATTAACCAGAGACACTGTATAAAGTTCCAAAACTATCATATGCCTAAAAGGGATTAGGGGATAACTAAAGTGAAGAAAACCAATTTATTCATAATGTGAAACAACAGGTCATAGAAACTAGGGCAAGATAGTTCCAAGAGAGAGAGCAAGAGCAAAACAAGAGTGGAGTCCATTTGTTTAAGGAGGGATGAAATAGCTTTATGTTGAATCACTGGACAAAATGCTCTGGTTTAAGCTGAAACTATTTCCAGGTGTATAATTTATGTAGGGAAAGGAAATTCTAATAATCTGCTTTTAGTAAAGAAAAAAAAAAAAAAAAAAGGGAATGCTAATATATTCCCTTACAACTAATAACCCGCCAAGAGGGGGAGCCAAACCTCACACCTTCATGCGCTTGGTCCCCCAGAGCAAGGCTGGAGAACTCAGCTGAGGCTGGAGCACAGCAGGTTGCCCTCCTGCCTGCCTACTTCATTCTCACACCAGTGCCTCTGAATTGTCCTCCATCCTCCTGCCTGCAATCTCAACCCCTGTATGAACAACGCACTTGCCATCACTTGCCACAGGCTTCATAATTTTACTGGTTCTCTATTAGTGGTTCTTATTCTGAGGAGAAGACAACAAGGTATTTTGTTGAGCTATGTAAAATTCAGCTTTATGTATGAGATTTTCCATGAAAGCCAGCAGTTTCTTTAATGCTTTCATGTCTACTGATCTAAGGTTCAACTTCCCTGGAGAAAATGATTACTTTGATATTGACAATGAAGACATGTTACTGTTCTTACATTTTCTCTGTGAAAATGCCCCAAAAGGAGCAAGATTTCATTTGCTTGGTGTCTTAGACTGATCCATCCCCATACAAGAAAAAGATCTGGTTTAACTCATAAAGATATAATTAGGGAATCATTTGCTGAGTTCCAACAAAATAGGGAAGCAAGCAAAGCACAATAAGCATCACTTTTCCTAATGCATAAACAACACACTAAGTTTTAATTTGTATTTCAAAAGATACATGTCAGATATCAAAAAGTAAAAAGATAGTCTGTTGGCAAAAATGTTTATTTTATAGACAAAAAAGTGTCAAAATGAAGATTCAGAAAAACTTTTAGAAAGTATTACCTCACAGAGTATGACACCCAAGTACTGATGATGATTTATGTAGAAAAGGATGAAGTCACTAGGATTTTTTCAACTCTGTCTGCAGTATTATTGCCCATTCCTGTAGTACTGTGTGTGTTCACAACATGCTCACAAAATGTCTAACATGGCACCTCTGTAAACTCAAAATTTGAAAACCATTTATACATTTTTCTTATACAGTAATTAGGTTGACAATCAAGAAAATAATTCATGTAATTTCTAATGATCAGAAATATAGCAAGAATTGCACACATAGCAGTGATTTTATTTAGGAAAAGACTGCAAACTTTAAAAGCAGAAGCATTTTTAGTATTAAGTCTGATTTATGTATGCATGTCTGACAATTTCAAAGTATCATTTCAGAAAGCAAGAAAAATCTGGGTACATAAAGGTAGATCTCTTATTAAGATGCTTTTATTTAAATACCTCACGAGTAGAAAACTCCATCACATGCCTAGGTCAGTGGTAGTAATTCTTTATTAAACCTTTTTAAAAATGTCACTTTTTTGATGATTGAGCATGTCTAGACTTAGTTTCCAACAAATGGATTATTCAGTATGAAAAATCGTATCTCCACATGGCAGTTAACAAACCATATAGGTTCTTTTCTTGCTTAATCATGCCATGGTTACATCTGGTCTTCTAGCTTCTAGCTACAGCTTGTGTACAGTCATTTACCTGATCCCTATTTCTTTTTCACTGTATCAGTGAAATACCATTGGATATCATTTAACATCAGGTAACATGAAGTACAAACAATAAATAGGAAGGAGCTTTTCTCCTTGGAATGCATGTGAGATCTTCACTTCTGAACAGAGTAGGAGGTTTGATACTGATTTCAGTGAGGCAGGATTTAAATCAAAGGTTGTTTATACATAAGCAAAGGAGAGCAAGGCTGGGCTGCAGAGGAGAGCTCTAAGAGTAAGGTCGAGCACACATTTGCTAAAATCAAATGGTTACGACATTTTGCCAACCATAGCAAATGCCATAACTTTGCATTCCTTGTCAACCAAGGCCTTGGTGGTCTTTGTTAACAGGATGCAACTGAATTACAGCAGTGAAGAAACAAGTTTTTGTGACTTCAAGTCCAACAGAAGACCAGTGAAGTAAGTGTGAAAACAACCATAACCCTTTTGGACTATGGTGCTCTGATACACCCAAAAGGCTTAGGAAGCACTTGGGGTTTTGATGACGATGATAATACAAGCAGGCTTTGCCTGATAAGAAGTCATCTGAACATAAGGTAGTCGACCTGATTGGGTACCCATGGTTCTTTAATATATGACTAGAAGTGTTCACGGGGCTGTCAAAAATCCCAACTTTTTAATTAGATGGAGAAATATATTAGGAGGAAGTTTCTTCTCCTAGAACAGTCACAACCAGTAATACTGAATCTGCAGTGACCCAAGATTTTTCCTGGGCCAAATCTACCTGTTCTTGGATCAGACAGGCAAACTGTGTAACCTTAGGGTCACTGCAATGTCGTCAATGTGTTTTACTAGATCATGAAACCTAAGGGCTGCAGTAATTTTCATTTTTGTAAAATGAAATTGAAATAATATTCTTCCAGAAATGTTTTCTGATTATTTTCTAGTCCAAAGGGACCTAAACTGGGTTGGTTGAATAATGCCCATGTGGCCTAGAGAGTAATATAAGCAATTAAGGAGAAGAGGAAAGGACCAGAAAACATGGAGCCATCTCATGCCAAACCTAAGTGAAGCACACAGCAGGGAGGAGAACAGCAGTTGGCAAAGCTTATTGAAAAGAAGAAACAGTCATCTGAGATTAACCTTAAATGGTTCCCTTGACTTCAAAGAGAAAAATTAACTTCTTTTTGAAACTGCAAAACCTGTTTTTGAAATCAGGAACAACTCACAAAATTCGATTCAAATTCACAAATATTTGAGTACCTCCCTAGTTTACTCTTCATCAAAAAATTGCTATTTTAACCCCAAATATTCTGGTACCATGTAATGGGGAAGAAGGGGACAATTGTTCTTCCCACCTGCTCCAGGGAGTGAAAGTGAGCGCCAGCAAATAACCTGGTTTGGCTGTTCCAGGGCCTGTGAAAGAGAGGTCTTTTTGCACTCTGTATAAATAGACTTTGTCCCCTCCTGGGAGGCTGGACTTTGCAGGGGTTCATTAGTTTATTGGTTGTGACCATACTTCTGGCTGATTAGGGTCTGGATTCAAGTCTCTATCACCACTCACCACTCACTAGATACATCATTTACAGTGCAGATGAAAGACAAGCCAAGAATATTCCTTCCTGGCACTCCTGAATTTACACAGGGTTTTCTGTTCTGGGAATAAAATTCCCTCCTCCTTTGGCGTCAGATCTCACATGGAGCAGCTGTCGTGGCAGAAACACTCAGAATCCTGGGCAACAGAGCAGGAGAGCAGTTGGAGACTCCAGGCAGGGAAGAGGAGGAAACATCAACCACGGTCATGTAGGATCACAGTGTCATGGGACAGAGAAGACATACCAGGATCTCAAATCCTGTCCTTCACAAGAGCAAGATACAGTGCCATGCAGAGTGGACTCTAGAAGGTCTTCTTTCATGTCTACCTACCTCTGTAGCCCTTTTCTCCACACTGTCAGAGGAACAGCTGCATGAACAGAGGCCAAATTCAGGGGAAACCTGTAGGGAGAGTAAGTCAGCTCAGTGTGCACTGTCATCTGGCTTTCTTCAAACCATGTATTGAGCTAGCTTAGACTCCATTTTGGTTATCTTGCACTGGTACAGGCTGGGGCCAAACAAAATCTCCTACAGTTCCAGATGCCATGGAGGAAGACATGAAAGATACCTTGCCCTGCCAAGGTGTCCTTCATTGCTCACCAGCTGGTGGCTGCTGCTCTCACAGCAATGTCGGTGGGCAGGTTGGTTTGAAACCTAGAACAAACCAATACTTCAGCGAGCTCTGTGTGAGACAACCTGCCTGCTTTTCCCAGGAGGGGTCATGAACGTTCTCCCTCAAGCTGTTCCTCCTCGCAGGAGCAGTGAGGAACAGCTGAGCAGCAGCAGAGCCTCCAGTGAGCAGCTATCTACTGGTGGGACATCTGTCCATGACCACAGAGATGCATGGACAGGTGTGATCCAGAAGGAAGATGAGGTGGGCTGGTTTCTCTCCTCTTCCTCCCCATCAGCTTTGCTTCACTCTACTCCTCCACTACTGAGTAATATGGTCACCATGCAGTGCCCAGCATTCCTCTCTGGCGCCACCATAGGCCTGCACAGCACCCTTGTCACATCTCAGATCCCATCCTGCAGCTCTAAGCAGGAGAGGAAAGAGCCCTATTCTGCATGCCTGCCTGCATGTACCTGTATTCCCCTCTGGGATTCATGCACTTATGGTTAAGACACATGTATTATACCCAGGCCTGTTATTACGTTTAATACTCAAACACGCTAGGGCTACTGTGCATCCTTTGTGAGTTTTGCCCAGTCGTTTTCCCTGGGCACCACATACCAGTCAGCTCTGGAAAGCTTTTAGCGACAAACTAAAGCTGCATCAAGAAATCAATATTCCTCAGGAAATTGTTTGTTTCTGCAGAGATCCTGTAAACTCCTGGTGGTCATGCCTGGAACAGGAGTGGTACCAGACGGGCACAAAGATGCTCCATCAGTCTTGGCTGCCAGCATCTGATGAGAGACCAAGGGTCTCGGTTGCAGTGGTAAGTGGAATGAACTGTTGAGAGGAGGTAAGTGTGCAGAAACATCTCCCTGCTATGCATGTGTCTATTTGAAATATCAAGTTGGATTTCAATCTCTAATTATTTTTTTTCTGCATCTTCAGTTTGAGATTGCCCTCATAGAGGAGTATATGATAGTCATTAAAACATACCCCAGATCAGAATACAACCTGCTCCTCAGATTTCATCATATTAAATAAGTACTTCAATAAAGTATAGCAAAGTGCTCAGACAACTGGTCTATCTGATAACCTGCACAAGGGGAAGAAAGGCTGTCTTCTGCCCTCAGCTGAGGGAGAGGAAAGGGGTGGAGGATGGAGAAGGAAGAGCCCACTCAATGCCAATGGGAAAGGCTCTGCTTCACAGACTTGTTCTTATGTCACTTGTGTTGCAGGATAGCTTGTACTGTTGATGAAGTAAAGCGATTTTTGACAGGTAGACTGCAAGCTATGCCAGTGAAGATGTGGTATCACGTATCTGTTCAGTGCTGCAGCTAATGCCCAAAGACAGGGATCAAACCTCCAGCATTCAGGTGAGCTGAAGCGTCCCCTTCCCTTTTAAATTGACAAACAGATCAGGTGCCACCAGCACAGACCTACAGCAAAAATTAACTCTTCCAGTCTTCAGTCATATCATGATGTACTACTTCAGCCTCTGAAGGAGCCAGAGCTCAGGCTCCACTGTAGCACTGAGCTATCCACCATCAGGATTGCTCAGGGGTTTTTATGAAATAGCTGAAAATCTTCATTGTCAGAAGGGTGATGGGGATGGGAAAGTCGTAAACTGGATGTGATGAACTGGCAGTCATCACAAAAGATGAAGGTGTCTAAAAGCTAGTTGTCTCTCACTATTAAAGGGGTTGCACTGGATGGGGACATTTTTAATAGAGTCAAAGTCTGAAAACTAGAGTCTTAATACCTTTTAAATGGAAAAAGGCACTTTTTATAGGCCTTTTGGTCTTCCTTGTCCTTGAATTTCCATGGCTGTATACACTAGTAGCATCTCTCTCACAGCCAGCCCGCACAGGCTCAAGGCAATGTTTAGGACTGACTATGAACTGCAAAGGAGGCTCTGGGCACTGCAAAAGCCTGGATACCAGCCTGTGTGAGATTGACTTGCTGTTCTGGCATCTCTGCAGCTGCATACCCTGTAAAAATACATGTCAGAGGGAGAAAGGTGAATGCAACAGATCAAAATTCAGGACAAGACAGTTGCTGGTGGTCCCTGTGGTCCCTGCCAATGTGAGGTTGAGAATGGCTTTCAGCGGGCGGGTTATTTTCTTAGTGCTAGGAGGACTAAAGCTAAAAGCCACTACATTTAATGTTAACATTGAGGCTAGAGACTCCATATTGTACTGATTAGTAACAGGAACTTCAGAGACAGTAGCGTGCAAGCCAGAGGGAATGTGCAGATTGGGTGTAAGGAGACTGCAAGAATCACAGGTCAGCTCTAAGTAGGTCAGCTCTAAGTAGTAGAATCTGTTTCCTTAAAACGCATTTCCTCTCTGGTTAATTTCTGAAATACAAACAAAATCTCACAGGATTTAGGCTCTCTTCTTCCTTGGTTTTTGGCTCACGGAAGTCTTTTGCCCTCCTTGACTGATCTAAATTGGATTATATACAATACATAAGCCAAAGTGGGAAGCAATGTCAACCACATTGATGCTTTGGGTTTACTTGTTTAAAAGTTGCATTTCCATTCTCAGGTTTCAGTTTACAGTCTTCTCTCACGCAAGTTCCCCCTCGTCTCCAGGGAACCGTGTCTAAGTGAGGATGACACTTGAGAAAGCTTGTAAGACTGATCCTCTAGTTGCTTAGGTTTCTTGAGGAAACACAGAAAAGTCCTAAATGTTTAGCAGAAAAATATTTTTTTTTTCTCCTGTAAAAGTAAAATAGACCAAAAGAAACATCAGTCAAAGTAAATTTCATTGCTAATATTTTATGCCTGTGCCAATCCCCAAGGAATCTGTACAGAGAAAAGAGAAATAGACTAAAGACAGACATAGGACTGGACTCAGATATCCTTCCTCAGTCTATTAGTTCATATTTTGAATTAAAATTGTTGTTATTGAAAAATTTTTAGAAGGAAGTCAAAAATGGTAAGAGGAATAGGCATGATACCATGTTTATAAATTTCCCTAGGAATAGATTAACATTTTGAAAATATGTCAGGTTTTGAAACTGTAATAATGGATAGAGCATATAATACAGAGTCAGTTGAGATATTTTTGGGGTAGTATTGATTGCTATTGCTCCATCTATTCCAACAGGATATTTTTTCCAGTATTTTGAGGGCTCATGAGGGAAAGGAAAATGCATATTTGCCTCTAAATTGGAGAGACATGGGTTTGATGGATGGACTGTTAGATGGATAAGGAGTTGGCTGGATGGCATCTTCCAAAGAGTTACAGTCAACAGCTCAATATCCAAATGGAGATCCATTACAAGTGGTGTCTCTCAAGGGTCCGTACTGAGACCAATACTATTTAATATCTTCAGTGGACTAGACAGTGGGATTGAGTGTACCCACATCAGACTTGCAGATGACACCAAGCTGAGTGGTGCAATTGATACACCTGAGGGACAGGATGTTATCCAGAGGGACCTTGACAAGCCTGAGAGGTGGGTCCATGTGAACCTCATGAAATTCAACAAAGCCAAGTGCAAGGTCCTGCACCTGAGTCAGGACAATATCCAGTATCATGACAGACTGGGGGACGAATAGGTTGAGACCTGCCCCCCTGAGAAGGTCTTGAGGGTACTGCTGGGCAAAAAGTAAGATATGAGCCAGCAATATGCTCTTGCAGCCCAGAAAGCATATCATACCCTAGGCTGCACCAAAAGAAGCATGGGTATATCAGGTTGAGGGAAGTAATTCACCCCCTCTACTCAGCTCTTCTAAGACCCCACCTGGAGTCCTGTGTCCAGCTCTGGGGTCCCAGCACAAGAAAGACATGGGTCCAGAGGAAGGCCACAAAAATAATCAGAGGGATGGAACACCTCTCCTATGAGGACAGGCTGAGAGAATTGGGGTTGTTCAACCTGGAGAAAAGAAAGCTCCGGGGAGACTTTACTGCAGCCTTTCAGTACTTAAAGAGGGTTTATAAGAAAGACTGAGAAAGACTTTTACCAAGACCTATACAGACAGGACATGGTACAATGGTTTTAAACTGAAAGAGTGTAGATTTATACTGGATATAAGGAAGACATGGTTTTTTACAATGAGGCTGGTGAGACATTGGAAAATGTCGCCCAGAGAAATTGTGGATGTCCAGTCATTTTAAGAGTTCACCCTCAGGTTGGATGGGGCTTTGAGCAACCTGATCTAGTGAAAGATGACCCTGTCCACCATTCTGTGATTCTATGAATCTATGATTCTATATTTCAGGTGGATGATGAGCCAAAATTGCTCAGCTGCTGCATAGCCCTAGAGATGCCTGAAGGTCACACATTGACCTACTTGGAAGACCTCAGGTTCTCTAGGTGCCAAAACTGCCATTCCTATGGTCACTCAGGGCTGCCCCTGTTTGCCAGATCTGAGCAGATCATATGAAAATACGGCTCCCAGGTACATTGCATATTTCAAGCCACTTGTCCATCTCCTAATGCTTGTTGACTGGGACAAAATCTTCAGAAGGGAGGACTGCCACTTCAAGCAGAAGAAAATGAGCAGCAACTCTGTGGGTTCTGGAAGAGCCACGGTGGGTAAGATCAAGGCATGTCCAAGAAATGTGCAAGCTGGAGAGGGTCATGCATGTCTGAGCTTCAGGACCATGTCCCTCAGATCCACTGGGGACATAACGGAGCAAGGGAAGAAACATGATCCTGTAGCAGTGCTCTACTGCTTAGGGCATTTTCTGCAAAGAGGGGAAAAAAACGTTACAAACCATGCCAAGGACTGTTTATGTGAAACAAAACTAGAGTTGCGTGCCTCAGTAGTGATATGGAATGGTGTGGCATGGCCCACCTCTCCGTGCATTGACAGGAGGAAGAGAGTCCTGCCAGCTCCAAAACAGAGGTTGCAACACCTTCCCACAGGAGACTCAGGATGGCGGCTAACTCCTCCTCACAGCCATATGAATGGGGCCAGATTTGTAACACACCTCTACCCTTGATGTTTCCTCTTGGCTAACTCCTGGTAGCTATTTGCTGAGTGAGTAGATTTTAAAACTGTTTCCTAAGCAGTGATCCTGGATCATACTGTGCAGCAGCCAGCTGTACAGAGACTCTAGAGATGTAAGAGGGGCTGCATTTCATGCTGTGAGTCAAGGGTATGAACCATCTTGCTGTAGAAAGAAGTCAGCAGCAGTATTAGCTGGGTCTCCACAAACTGATGGAGTCTTTAAACATCTGATCCTCTAAACTCATCAACACTGTCAGTTAAGTTGTTAGACTTAACAGACTGATCATTAGATTTAATATTAACAGTGCTGTAGGCTTTTTTGTTTTGACAAATGATATGCTCGAAAAATCACCGTGCTTGAAGATGCCAGTGCATAAGTGATCTGTTGGACAACTAACTGTCCCACCACACCTGATTACTACAGATATAAGTTTAAACACTTTTAACCTTCCTTTTTAAATGCTTTACCTAAAGTTATAAACTGCCTAAACCATACTGTGCTTACTTCATTATCAGTGTAGGGATTCTGGTTTCAGCATATAATCACCACAGGCTGTGTAGGCTCATATGAAATGTTCCCTGCAGGCCCTTCTGGGAAATTAGTCACTCTCATGGACAATTGTTTTATAAGCCCAAATGCCAAATGTTGGTCTTGGATTTTTCTAACAAATTCAGAAAATCACAGATCTTTGTCAAATTATGG